>NC_073355.2:24308750-24979375 GCF_027580225.2 Misgurnus anguillicaudatus
CGTGCGTCGCTCTCGTTCTCCTCTGATGAGTCGGAGAACGAGGGGGGGTTATGAGCCCGCTCGTGTCTCCGGTGCTCATCTGAAGACCTAGAGATGGAAGTGGAATTTGCTCTTTTTGTGAATTTGTGGGTGCCGACTGAAAAGTCGGCGGAACAGAAAAATGAAACAAAAGATTCCCCAACCGGCCCTCCTCCGGTGGGGGGAGTGGTGCCTTCACCATCTTCCGAAGAGCGATCCCCTCCATCTCTAGGTCGCCCGTCTCAGGGCCGCTTTGATCTTCTTTTTCCACCCTTTGAAGCGGGCTGAGCAGGCGGGGCGGGATGCTGACGACCGGTTCCTCGCTTCTTAGAAGAGCCCCGGGGAGGAACGGAGGCGGCCGCCACAGGACGCCCTTGGCAAGGAGCAGGCTGAGGCGCCGACGTGGACGGGGCAGGCGCAGGACGCTTCCGACGTGGCATGATCTGAGCGATGGCCTCAGTCTGCTTCTTGGCCGCGGAGAATTGCTGGGCAAACTCCTCGACCGTCTTGCCGAACAGGCCGGTCTGGGAAACCGGAGCATTCAGGAGCCGGGTTTTATCGGCATCCTTCATGTCCGCCAGACACAGCCAGAGATGGCGTTCCTGGACTACCAGGGTAGACAGTTCGGAGAACTCCGCCGAGTCGTGACTTCCCGCGTGCAGGTCCCTCAGAGCCTTAGCCTGGTGAACCTGCAGCAATGCCATGGCATGCAGGGCAGAGACTGCCTCCCCACAAGCCTTGTAAGCAGCACCGATCAGCGCCGATGAATGCTTACATGCCCGTGAGGGGAGAGTAGGCTGGTCCCGCCAGGAGGAAGCGACACCGGCCGGACACAACTGCATCGCGACCGGGCGCTCTACTGACGGGATACCAGTGTACCCCTTGGCATCCCCACCCTCGAGAGAGGTGAGAGGTGAAGGCTGATACGGCCGGTTCCGGGCGGAAAACGGGGTTTTCCACGACCACGTCAGCTCTTCATGCACCTCGGGAAAGAAAGGCACCGGGGGCGAGGACTGAGAAGCCCTGGCACCCCCGAAGAACTAATCATCGAGGCGGGACGGTTCAGGTGGGGGAGGTTTAGTCCACTCCAAGCCGACCGCCTCCGCCGCCCGAGCGAGCATGGCTGCCATCTCGGGATCAAACGCAGAACCCGCAACCTGGCACGAAGGCGGGGCGGATACGGATCGACGTCCGAGGCTGACAACCCCCCCTCCGACGTTACGGTGGACATCGCGTCAGGCGGAGGCTCGACAGAGCGCGAGGACACCGTAGAACACGGGCCGCTCGTCTCCATCGGGACCTCCGCTGGCAACGGATCAGGGCGCTGGGAGCTACTGGACGAACCAGCAGACCGACCCAGCACCGTTATACGGGTATCATCCTTCGCAAGCCTGGTAACTGCCCCCTTAGCAGTACCAGACTTGGAAGGCGGGGGCCGTTGCCGGAGGAACGACACCCGTCTCCGCAAATCCGCTATAGTCATGCCCTCGCAGACGGAGCATGAGCTATCACGCAGCGCTGCCTCTGCATGCTGGAGCCCCAGACACGAAAGACAACGCTTGTGGCCATCCTGGGGGGCGATGAACACACCGCATCCAGAAACGGAGCACGGACGGAAATCCATCTTTAAAAATACGACCCCGACCGTGACACGAATGAGTGGCTGTCTTTAAAAAGACACAAAGCTCAAACGTGCTGCTCTTTTAGGAAAATCACTCTTTGTGCAAGCTGGTGAAACACACAGGGAGAGGCAACGCACTCACTCGAACTCAAGTCCTAAATTAAAGAGACAGAGAGAGAGAGAAAGGGTGGAGAAAAAACACTGCGAGCCTCCGCTGAGGTGTCTTTGCCCAACCAACTTCAGCAAGCTGAGATCTTATTTTCTTCCCTTCAGAACAGGATCTACGAAGATCAGTTTGAAAAGCTTCTCGAGAGCAGATGTCTGCCGGCTTCGAAGCAATAAAGCTGATTTGGTATTATGCACCTGCGCCTTATATACGCACCTGGCGGGGCGGCGCCGACATTATGCAAATACCTGCATGCCAAGTTCATTGGCGTTTTTGATAGTTCTCGAAGTAGATAGGTCACCCGCGAAGCGGTTCCCAATTCGTCGGTCACGACGTGACGTCGTAGTGACCGACTGAAAGGGAACACTTACTTTGTCATATTAAGAACCCTGTCATTGCGGTTATAACTTGACGTCGTCGCTTAACGTCTTTCACAGCGATCAGCTGTAAAATGTTTTTGGTCCTGCTCGATTTTCGTTGACTTTGAGTAAAATTATGGAAAGTTTTTCATAAGATCCTCTGGGGTCAATGTGTTAGCATGAGAAGCTTGATGCTGTCGGGAGAACAAGCACCCGTCTCCCGAGTGCCTCTCAGGGAAATTATTAGATGTTGGCTTACGTTTCTTTCCCATTACAGAAAACCACCACAGGTTTATCAATGCCATTAAAGTATTATTTTGTTTTGTTTGTTGATCACGAAGTACAAAGTAGATGAGGAAAACTAGGACTCCATGTACTCAGAGCGCCGCCATGGTTTGTTTACATTGCGTGAATGGTGCACTGTAGGATTTATTGCGTTCTGTAAAAAAGGGGGAGTGGCGTTTATCGCATTTTGGGAAAAAAGGGAGAAAAGATGACAGAATAACACGGCGGATATTGGATTTTGCGTAAAATTAAGAATGTACTTTTAACTACTGACCTGATATAATACTGATTTTGGCAGTAACTCATTTTTTTCAAAAATGCTGTTTATCGCGTTTTGGAACCAAACTCTTCATATATTTATTGTCACCTCATATTCATTATTGTCCAGAGTTTAGATGAATCCCTCCAACCGGTTGAAAGTCACTTAAATCTTCAGACGGTTGCTTTGAACTGAAAACACCTTAAGGCTAAAAGCTTGAAATGTCTAACGCTTTCGAGGGTTGTTCTCAACATAGTTACTATCATATTCAGGAAAAACACACTCCCACTAGGCAGCGAGGAGTAGATATTGGATGACACACATTTTAACAGTAGCACGCAGTTTGGAACTAATTGATGAGACTGCACATCACAAACATTCTTTGTCAACTTACCAATGTATAGGCCAATTTTGTGGATCAATTAAAAATGATTATTTTAATTTTTATTGAACTTTGCTTATTAAAAAACATGATCGTAACAAAAATCTATTTCAATGACAAAAGATCAATACTGCAAGCAGCGGTGGGGAAAGATACATCAAAATATATTTTGAAATAAAACGAAATATAGCTTTAAGTGTATCAACATAAACTACAAAATACAGCAGCCACAACATTTATCAAAATCAACTAATATATTTTGAAAATACTAAAAAATACTTTTACAAGAGAGCATGACATTTCTCCGCAAACCTTCCATCAGTTGGACTATTTGATCTATTGCTTCACCATTACATTGACTCTGATTGAGTCGTCCAAAAATCTGACATGCATCCGGTAACGAATGGCTTACTTTGCTTTAGCAACACTGACAAACAAATCATTCAAAAGATGACAACAGATGGCACCTTTATTCATAGCAACTAGTTTCTAACTAATTAATCATTTGGTTCTTATTATAAATATAATAATATATTGTGTCATGCAGTCATTCATGCAAACCAAAATATCATGATCCTACTAAACAGCTACTTCAACTATAGGGTTATGGTTTAAAACCGGCTTTAGAATACACACGCACTGCCGTGAGCAGCCTTTTTTTACACAATTGTACTCGTATATCCGTGTCATAGAGTGACAGTAAAAGCTGCTGCTATAAGTAAGTTTAGATCGCTACACAAATGTGGTGGCATTAAAATCCCAGAGCAGCAGGGCAACGCATGACAAATGTCTAATCGAGAGTCAATAAACATTTATGTAAACCAGATTAGTGCAGAGATAAATTCATTTGCATTTAAAAGAACACACCCAAAAACAGCACACTTTTGCTCACACCTACAAAAATGGCAATTCTAACATGTTATAATAAATTATCTATATGGTATTATGAGCTAGAACTTCACATACGACACCAAAGAGTTATTTCACATCTTAAAAAAGTCTTTAAAAATTGATGGAAAGCTGGTAGCCTGCACGTTTGACCATCACCTTTCAAATGAATCAATTTTCTGGTCTGGGGCTGGGGAAGCTTCTAAGAAGACACCAATCAGAGGCCGCATTTTTATGATGCCATCATGTAGACTTCTTATAAAATATTTTACAGTATTTTAAAAATACAAAAATGCAAATCACGAAAGAATTTTGATACAAAACACAACAGCATTTTGATCAATCCTATCAATTACAAATTTTTACCATTTTTTTAGTTGTAAAATGCAGTCCTGTGGAGGTCACCACTTTACATCATGGCAAAGTCCAATGTTCTGAACCCAGAGGAAAGTATTCATATGACTCTGTATGTGAATACTCATGTGAGACGGGTTATGAACTGAAGAGGTCCAATACGAGAAAATGCACTGCTAACAAACAATGGACTGGCACACCACCGACCTGTGAACGTGAGTAGAAATTACTTTAACTAATTTATAGCAAATATAACTACTTTTCATTAGTGATGGACCAATGTATATGCCATTTTTGGATCAATTTAAAATAATTATTTTATTTTTATTGAACTTTGCTAATTTAAAAAAACATGATCGTAACAGATATCGATTTCAATGACAAAAGTTCAATACTGCAAGCAGCATTGGGCAAAAATAAATCAAAATATATTTTTAAATAAAACCAAATACCTTAGTTTTAAGTGTATTAAAATAAACTACAAAATACAGCAGCCACAACATGTATCAAAATAAACTACAGTATTTTTGTATTTTGAAAATATAAAAAAAGTTGTAATCATTTTTTTTTAGGTGTAAAATGCCATCCGAAGGAGGTCATCACTTTACATCATGGCAAGGTCAAATGTTCTGGACCCAATGGAAATTATTCATATGACTCTGTATGTGAATACTCATGTGAGGAGGGTTATGAACTGAAGGGGTCCAATATAACAAAATGCACTGCTACCACAGAATGGACCGGCACACCACCGACCTGTGAACGTGAGTAGAAATTACTTCAACTTATGTAAAGCAAATATAACTACTTTCATTATCGATGGACCAGTGACAAAATTTTCAAACACCCCTAAGTTCAGACAAATGTATAGGACAATTTTTGGATCAATTTAAAGAAATTAATTCATTTTTATTGCACTTTGCTAATATAAAAACATGATCGTAACAGATATCTATTTCAATGACAAAAGTGCAATAATGCTAGCAGCATTGGGCAAAAATACATCAAAATATATTTGAAAATAAAATACAGCATACCTTATTTTTAAGTGTATCAAAATTAACTACAAAATACAGCAGCCACAACATGTATCAAAATAAACTACAGTATTTTGTATTTTGAAAATACATAAACATACTGGTAGCACTTTATTTTACAGTACATGCACTCTAAAAATGGCTGGGTTATTTTTTAACCCAAAATGCTGGGTTGAGTCTGTTGGGTTGTTTTGCTGGGTTATTTTTTTACACTTTAAACACTTTTTGGGTCGTTTCAGTTTTCTAGGTGTTGGGTTAAAACTGCTGGGTTATTATGTTGGGTTGTTTGAAGAGGCTCATGTGCTTCGCGCCCTGATGTTTGAATGTGCTCAGCAAGGGTCGTCGTGAAAGGACAGAGTCACTGGAAGCGGTTGTTTCAAGGTAAGTTTATATGTTTTTGTGAACATTTCATGAATATAAACAAGATTATAACATTTTGCGAGACAGCAACGTGGTAATTTATAAAGACTAAGACGACGGGTGTAATTTGGAGGAATGACGACTGTTTCCTCAGATCGCCATTTACACAAATTGACTCGAATAATCGTTCTAAGATGTTTGATATGGCATATTAATAAAATTAATAAAATAGATGTTACAAAATCCCCATCACACGGTTGATTACGTTAACTCATGACAATTTCTTTAAGCCTTTACCAAAGCAAGTCAAAACCGGTACCGAGTCGACCTCCGCAACCCCACTTCGGCTTCTTGTGTCACACACGCGCAGTTTTCCCTTTCCCAGCTTAACAAGCGATAGCGACGCTGTTAAATTAAATTTAGCGACAAACGAGTTGCTTTCTTGTCATTCGATATGTAAAGACAGACCGCGAGGCGCGAGCACATGTTAACCGGCGGCGGAGAATATGAATTTAGATGTGTTATTGATTCGTATTTAGCTACTATTTTATATTCATTTCATAATATTTTTGGGTTGTCTCCTGTGATTTCAAATTTATATTGACCAACCCTCTGATCTGTGGCTGATACTGTAACAGAGATGTTATGTTTTTAGCAGAGATCAGATGTGATGTTGTTTTCCAATTATTTTTTTAGAGTGTGCAAAGTTTTAACGTCCATCCATTGATGAGGCTAGCAAGACCTTCATACAACTTCAGCCAGTAAGTATAACATTTAATAATTCCTATTTAAAATATATTGGGAATGTCTTAATTATCTGCTACATTTTAGTTCTGCAGCACTTTATTCTTTATAGTCAGATCATCCTATTTGTCAGTCTGTGTGGTTAGCAGCCTTTGTTGTTGGCACAACAGTTAAAGGAGTGTAACACCAAAGTCTTATGCAAACCAACGACAGGCCATTGCATTTTTGGAAAAAAAATCTCACACGTGGTGGTAATGCGGCCAGGGATGCAAAAGAAACCCTTATAATTTTTATAAAATGTATAATTCACTTGGCCCACATGGTTTTCTGAATACTTAAATTTGATAATTCAGTTCAGACCACTAAAAGTTTTTTCCTCTTTTGTAGATTGCAGATGATGGTAGATGTGGTGGAATTTCTTCTCTGGACAGAATCCTCGAAACCCTTTCCTTTCGTCCTGGCCATGGGAAACATGCGGCAGATCTCTCAATCTTTTTTCTCAATCAGTCTCTCTGAATACGGAAGTGACTTAAACGGCAATTCGGCCAAGATGGCGACGGCACGCACCGCCTACTTTAAGCTTCAAAAATGCTCTTCACAAACCAATAGGTGACGTCACGGACACTACTTGCATATTTTTTACAGTCTCTGGTTTAAAGGCATTTTAAGTGCTTGAAAATAAATACCCCAGGCAATGTGCTTATATGGGAATTCCTGTAGTCTGTCATTTTTCAAATTGATAAATACTCTCCTGTTCGTTTCCTTTGTACATATTAGTTCGAGACAAGTAAATTTAATAAATGAAGTATTTTAAGTCAAATACATTCCATTCTGCGAAACTTAAAACATTTGTTCTTTAAAAAAACTTTACACATCTATGAATGATTTTACTTTTAATTTAACAATTACATTGTTTCTTTTCTTACACTGCTGTAGTTTTGTTTATGTACATTTCAGTATTTCATTTATATACTGTAAAATTACAAATTCTGTCTTAAATCCAAACGAATTGATTCAACCTGTTACATTGTTACTTCAATGTGCATAATTTATGATATTTTATAAATATATTTATACTTGAAGTATGTAAGCAGTCCTTAAAATGATTTTGCAACTGCCAACTGTAAAAATGTAAGAGTTTGTAGTTATTTTGCAGTCAAATAAACATTTATTTGCTGTTAACAATGGTCTTGATTTACAATAAAGCACATGATAAAAATAACCCAGCAAGAACAACCCAAAACCCAGAACACCAATCCCACAAATGGCCAAAACGACCACATGTTGGGCCCCCCCAACAACCCAACCTGCCGGGCCAAAATGTGCCACCCAACGTGTTGGGTTACTTTAACCCAGCATGTGTTCTGTCCAATATTTACCCAGCGCTGGGTTGCCAATTGGGTTGTTTTTAACCCAACCATTTTTAGAGTGTGTACTTACCTTGTACATATATGGTAAATAAGTTGTACTTACCGACAAATGTGTGGTACTTACTTTTAGGTATCTACATGGTAATTAACTGGTATCATTACTATACTTACCAATGGTACATACTTGGTAGTTATTATGTAACTCTAGATAAGTACTGGGTAATAACAGATACATACGTATAGTGTAGGTATACTGTAACTAATGAGAAACATTACTGTACTTACAAATAAATGTACAATTTAAGTATTTAGTATTTACAGGCAAGTTAGGGTAAATGAGGTATTTATAGTGTACATATATATGATTACTAATATCAAACACTACTGTACTTACAAATTGTACATGATAAGTGTGTGGTACCTGTAGGCCAGTGTAACCATGGACGGTCAAAAGGGGACGTAAAAAAGCTGAGAAGGAGGTATGAGAATATTGTGACAGGGCTTGACATAACACCTGCAGATGCAGGACGGGTAGATTTCAGCACTGTTGGGTAAGACATCCACTACCACCAGCCTCTTAGCACGTCTAATATAATTTCAACCTACAGCCAAAAAAAAGGTAGCCAGGCTCTTCGTATGACCAATTTACAATCTGATCACAATTTGTTATCGAATAACTTGTGAATGCCATTCTCATATTTAACAGTATTTTAAAAATACAAAAATACAAAATACGATTAATTTTCAACTTTTTTGTATTTGAAATTCATATTTGAAATACATGTATCAAAAATGCTGCCCATCCCTGACTGTAAGTATATGCGCAAGCGAAAGATATCACAATCGGCCAGTACTCTTTGTTTAAATCGGTATCACACAAAAATGCTATCAGTGCATCTCTCCTTTTCATTTTTAGCAGTCTCTAGGCATAAAAAAATTTGTTTGGTTCCGGTGTCCGACCGACCCTGCCAATTTATGTTCGACCCAAATTTATTTTATGAGCTTGGGGAAGAAATAATACACATTAAATAATACACAAATAAAAAAACTTTGAGGCGAACTATAATTTACCTTTTAGTACAGCACCGTTTTTGTAAAGCAAGCGTCCTCCAGCAACAAACAAAGCAGCTACACGGTCGTTAACACAATAGTTCACAGATCGTTGTCGCCACTTACCAAAGCACTGGTAAAGTGGTAATTTTTGGTGTGCATTCGAGATGCTGTTTCGTGAACAGCAACGTGATCTTTTGCCCCGCCGAAAGTTGTAAATTACAGACAAAAAAAGACGAGCTGAACAACGATATGCAAGTGGGCTTTTCTCTTCCAGAGAGCACAAACCAAGGCTCATTTTTGCTGGCAGTAAGTAAATTATAATATTTGAATTTATGGTATTATGACCAGGGCTTGACATTAACACCCGCAAACGGGGGTAAGATTTCGGCCGTAAGGCGGGTTGTAGTTTTCTTAAAAGTTATGCGAAATGATAAACAATACGCAATGCGACACTGGGAAACTACAACTCCCATGAGCATTCTGCACCCAGAGCAACGCACAGAGATCTGTTGAGAGACGCGCACGCGATCAGCGGGGCGTTGCGGACCAAAGCGTCACCTTCCAGAGAGCGCGCGAGAGCTGATGGATTTGCGAATGCACAAGAGGACGCAGTCTGAGCGCATACACACTTCGGGAAAGATAAAACAATTGCATGGAAGTGATTGAAGAGATATAAATTGCGTGCACACTCTCAGTGCAAGAGCGAAGAGAAATTCAGCGCATACCTGAATGCACACGAAATCAAAAGAAACCCGCCATCGAGACGTTCGCGCATCATTTTAATGTAACAATAATGCCCTCCCGACATTTGTCATTAAAAATCTTAAATCACTTTTATCAGAAACCATTTAGCTTATAAAATACATCTGCATGACAGTAAAAATAATGTACATATCTTGACAGTATTTACTGCTGTTGTTAATAAATATTTAAAGTGGTTATCGATGGGTTTTGTGTTTATCTTTTCAGTTTAGAATTAGTGTTTCTTCTACATCCCTGTTCTACTTTTAATATATTAATTCAAAGTTAATCTATTTATGCCTTACTTACTAGCATGTTTTTCATGCACCTTATATGATCTGATATACCAGCTATATACCAGCTAATAAATGTTGTCTTAATTCGGGTAGTCAGACTGCATTTGAAATTCAGTCTGCATCTAATTTAGCAAGTAAATTTGTTTGAATTAAAGTCATTTTAGGATGCCAAAGTCAAATTTAATCAAATAAAATGTAACTTTGGCTAGTACCTTTGAAAAACAACTAGCCACTTTGGCTGGTGAGCAAAAAAGTTAATGTCAAGCCCTGATTATGACATTTGTTAAAGAGTTCCACTTTTATACTTTAGCCACAGGCTCACGTAAGATATTTTTCATATCATACAGTGTTTCCCACACATAAGTTAGACTAATTCTAGTTAGACAGATTCAACACCGGCCTCCACATATTGCGTTTCGTTATTTATTTATTTTTTTACTTTAAAACACGCAGTGTATTCGTTCAGCTGCATTTACTGTTCCTGCTCTCTCTCTTTCTCTCTCTCACACACACACACACACACACACGCACGCACGCACGCACGCACACACACACACACACACACACACACACACACACACACATTCTGGTTTCCATGTTTTGTGGGGACATTCCATAGGCGTAGTGCATTTTATACCGTACAAACTGTATATTCTAATCCCCTAACCTAACCCATTCCCTAACCCCAACCATCACAGAAAACTTTCTCCTACTTCACATTTTCAATAAACATCATTCTGTTTGATTTATAAGCTTGTTTCCTCATGGGGACATCAAAATGTCCCCACAAGGTCACAAAAACACTGGTATTCCTATCTTTGTGGGGACAATTGGTCCCCACAACGTGATAATTACCAGGTACACACACACACACACACACACACACACACAAAATTAAAAAGAGATAATCCGTGGAGATACGTGGCTCTGCGCTGCGTGAGACAAACACGCAATATGGCCAAAGTCACCTCAAATATATCCGCTATTCAATTTAAATATTTAACAATTTCCTACCTATCCCTTGCTGCCACTGTAAAAAAAATAAAAAATAAAATAAATTCCCTACAGACCCATGACCTAAACTGACAACCAACCAGAACCAAACTTATTTTTTATGCCCTATTAACATGTCTGTACATTTGTTTGCAGCTGTTCAATGTTCAGAGCTGATCACACCAAACAATGGGGTAATGCAGTGTTACGATTTTAAAGGCAAATTTAGCTACAAATCCACCTGTGAGTTTGCTTGTAATGAAGGATACACGTTACGAACATCCAGCTCCTCTACACTGCTTTGTGGAGCCACAGGAGTCTGGAATGATTCACAACCCAGCTGTGAAAGTAAGAAGGCTTAGGTGTTTCCCATAATGTCTAGTGATAGATCTGCTTTAATGTCTATGAATTTATATAATGGTGCCCATTTTCTACTCTTTCAGTTATAAAATGCAAACCAGAGGACATCCCCAGACCAGATCATAGTAGCGTCAAATGTTCTGATCAAAAGTATTCATATGACTCTGTATGTGAATACTCATGTGAGGAGGGTTATGAACTGAAGGGGTCCAATATGACAAAATGCACTGCTACCACAGAATGGACCGGCACATCACCAACCTGTGAACGTGAGTAGAAATTACATCAACTTATGTAAAGAAAATATAACTACTTTCATTAGCGATGGACCAGTGACAAAATTTTCAAACACCCCTAAGTTCAAAATGTATCACATGACTAGACAGAGCAGAAAATTCCCTTTACAAAGACACCTGGATTGTAAAAATCAGTTGAGGATTGAAAAAATGCTGATATTTATAATATTAGGGATTATACAAAAATTTTATACATTAACTACAATAGAAGGTATGTGATCGAAAATGCTTATTTTTCCACATGTTTTTGCTTGTAACTTTCTCATTTTATCAGATAATATCATGAAATATGGACAGAATGTAGAATGTTGTTAGATCTTTCAAATGAAATCATGAACATTTACTGTTGGTATGGACATCAGACCCATGGTTTTTAGAACGATGCCTGCAGTGGACGTTCTGACAGGACGTTCGCTAATCTGCCACCCCAAATGTGATGGTTGCTGTGAACTGAAAACACCTTAGGGCTAAAAGCTTGAAATGTTGTTCTCAACATAGTTACTATCGTATTCAGGAAAAACACACTCCCACTAGGCAGCGAGGAGTAGATATTGGATGACACGCATTTTAACAGTAGCACGCAGTTTGGAACTTTTGTTTTTGGATCAATTAAAAATTATTATTTTAATTTCAATTTCAGAATTTTTGATATCTATTTCAATGACAAAAGATCAATACTGCAAGCAGCGGTGGGGAAAGATACATCAAAATATATTTTGAAATAAAACGAAATATAGCTTTAAGTGTATCAACATAAACTACAAAATACAGCAGCCACAACATGTATCAAATTCAACTAATATATTTTGAAAATACTATTTAAAAAATACTTTTACAAGAGAGCATGACATTTCTCCGCAAACCTTCCATCAGTTGGACTATTTGATCTATTGCTTCACCATTACATTGACTCTGATTGAGTCGTCCAAAAATCTGACATGCATCCGGTAACGAATGGCTTACTTTGCTTTAGCAACACTGACAAACAAATCATTCAAAAGATGACAACTGATGGCACCTTTATTCATAGCAACTAGTTTCTAACTAATTAATCATTTGGTTCTTATTATAAATATAATAATATATTGTGTCATGCAGTCATTCATGCAATGGTATGCAAACCAAAATATCATGATCCTACTAAACAGCTACTTCAACTATAGGGTTATGGTTTAAAACAGGCTTTAGAATACACACGCACTGCCGTGAGCAGCCTTTTTTTACACAATTGTACTCGTATATCCGTATCATAGAGTGGCTCACAGTAAATGCTGCTGCTATAAGTAAGTTTAGATCGCTACACAAATATGGTGGCATTAAAATCCCAGAGCAGCAGGGCAATGCATGACAAATGTCTAATCGAGAGTCAATAAACATTTATGTAAACCAGATTAGTGCAGAGATAAATTCATTTGCATTTAAAAGAACACACCCAAAAACAGCACACTTTTGGTCACACCTACAAAAATGGCAATTTTAACATGTTCTAATAAATTATCTATATGGTACTATGAGCTAGAACTTCACATACGACACCAAAGAGTTATTTCACATCTTAAAAAAGTCTTTAAAAATTGATGGAAAGCTGGTAGCCTGCACGTTTGACCATCACCTTTCAAATGAATCAATTTTCTGGTCTGGGGCTGGGGAAGCTTGTAAGAAGACACCAATCAGAGGCCGCATTATGATGCCATCATGTAGACTTCTTATAAAATATTTTACAGTATTTTAAAAATACAAAAATGCAAATCACGAAAGAATTTTGATACAAAACACAACAGCATTTTCAATCCTATCAAATACAATAACTGTACCATTTTTTTTTTAGTTGTAAAATGCAGTCCCGTGGAGGTCAACACTTTACAGCATGGCAGTTTCCAATGTTCTGAACCCAGAGGAAAGTATTCATATGACTCTGAATGTGTATACTTATGTAATACGGGTTATGAACTGAAGGGGTCCAATAAGAGGAAATGCACTGCTACCAAACAATGGACCGGCACACCACCGACCTGTGAACGTGAGTATAAATTACTTTAACTTATTTAAAGCAAATATAACTACTTTTCATTAGTGATGGACCAATGTATAGGCCAATTTTGGATCAATTAAAAAAAAAATTTTATTTTTATTGAACTTTGCTTATTTAAAAACACGATTGTAACAGATATCTATTTCCATGACAAAAGTTCAATACTGCAAGCAGAGTTGAGCAAAGACACATCAAAATATATTTTAAAATTAAACCAAATACCTTAGTTTTAAGTGTATCGAAATAAATTACAAAATACAGCAGCCACAACATCTATCAAAATAAACTACTGTATTTTGAAAATATTAAAAAAAGTTTTAATCACTGTACCATTTTTGTTTTTTTAGGGGTAAATTGCAATCCGGAGGAGGTCCTCACTTTACATCATGGCAAGGTCCAATGTTCTAAACCCAATGGAATGTTTTCATATGACTCTGAATGTGTATACTCATGTGAGGAGGGTTATGAACTGAAGGGGTCCAATACGAGAAAATGCACTGCTGCCAAACAATGGACAAACACACAACCGACCTGTGAACGTGAGTAGAAATTACTTCAACTTATGTAAAGAAAATATAACTACTTTCATTATCGATGGACCAGTGACAAAATTTTCAAACACCCCTAAGTTCAGACAAATGTATAGGAAAATTTTTGGATCAATTTAAAGAAATTATTTTATTTTTATTGCACTTTGCTTATTTAAAAACATGAACGTAACAGATATCTATTTCAATGACAAAAGTTCAATACTGCTAGCAGCGTTGGGCAAAGATACATCAAAATATATTAGAAAATAAAATACAGCATACCTTATTTTTAAGTGTATCAAAATAAACTACAAAATACAGCAGCCACAACATGGATCAAAATAAACTACAGTATTTTGTATTTTGAAAATACATAAAAATACTGGTAGCACTTTATTTTACCAACATGATCTCACAAAGTTCCATGGCATAGTCACGGAATTTTGTGCTCATTTTTCCGTGGCAGTCTCACACATTGGTTACCCAACTGCCTTCTCCTATTTTCAAACCATTTTCGCTTCGATGTACAGTAGGGTTAGATTTGGTGTTTGCGTTAGTATGTCACTTTAACTATTGGTTTACACTTTTTTTTCTGATTTATTCTTTTATATTTTCTAAACTTTAAACAATTGTCGCCTGGCGTTGGGGTTAGAGTTGGGTTTGGGTAGGGATGTCATTTCATGTAAATCTAACCCTAAACCGAAGCGAAAATGGTAAGAAAATAGGACAAAACAGTTGAGTAACCAATCCGTGAGAATGCCACGGAAAAAGACAGTCCGTAGCAGGGCCACAGAAAAATGCGGAGCTCCGTGAGAATGCCATGGAAAAATTAGCACAGTGTCAACAGCTCACAGAAATTTGTGCATACACAGACATCAAACGAAATATTATAGAGCTTTCAGTCTTTTCCATGGCACTTACACTTCTAACAATCTGAAAACCCCTGCTTTCATGCAAAAACCACCAAAATAAAAGTGATGACTAACTTTAATATCAAATACTATTCAATCGGAATAATGACACATTTGCATCATATTTACATCTAAACCGGCATGTTTTATTTAAGTCTTAATGGCTTGTTTAATTTAATGCATTTTGCACAACAACTACATTATCATATAAAATTAATGTAATTTTAAATCCATAAAGTATATAAACAACGAAAATGACATAAGCTATAGCCACGTGATTGATTTTAATGTTCAATAATGATTTTAAAAAATATGTTTAGATAAAATTATTAGAGGAACGGATTTTTGCATTAAATTTTACCTCATGTAAGCATGTGAGATTCCGCGCCCGCGTGAACTCTGGCGAACTCTGGCGAACTTTGGCGTTGTGCCAAGAAGATGAATCTCTTCTAATGTAACATTGAGACGGTCACATTTAAAACCATACATTTTCTACACAGAGGAGGTTAACTGCACATTACCGTACTGGGGTTTGGAAATGTTGTGAGCGTTTCTAACACGTTTTAATTCCTCAGATAGCCAAATGCAACAGCAAGCCAGCAACAGCAGAGAGCTTGTGAGCGCCAGCTGCCGCCAGAATAAAAGTAATGTAACATGATCAAAACACTATCAAAACGGCGAAAATCTCCGAAAAGTGACAAGGATGCAGCACAGAATGTATAATATTGTGCATATTAAACATATTAAAAGTCAAATAACAGATTAATGGATGCTTATTTGATTTTGAGGTTGGATGCAAAATCCATTGGCTCAAAAAAACCAAGGGGGCAGGTGCCCCCTCAGTTTGAATGGGCATGACGGCTCTGCGTGTACTTACCTTGTACATATATGGTAAATAAGTTGTACTTACCGACAAATGTGTGGAACTTACTTTTAGGTATCTACATGGTAATTAACTGGTATCATTACTATACTTACCAATGGTACATACTTGGTAGTTATTATGTAACTCTAGATAAGTACTGGGTAATAACAGATACATACGTATAGTGTAGGTATACTGTAACTAACGAGAAACATTACTGTACTTACAAATAAATGTACAATTAAAATATTTAGTATTTACAGGCAAGTTAGGGTAAATGAGGTATTTATAGTGTACATATATATGATAAGTAACTAATATCAAACACTACTGTACTTACAAATTGTACATGATACGTGTGTGGTACCTGTAGGCCAGTGTAACCATGGACGGTCAAAAAGGGACGTAAAAAAGCTGAGAAAGAGGTATGAGAATATTGTGACAGGGCTTGACATAACACCTGCAGATGCAGGACGGGTAGATTTCAGCACTGTTGGGTAAGACATCCACAACCACCAGCCTCTTAGCACGTCTAATATAATTTCAACCTACAGCCAAAAAAAGGTAGCCAGGCTCTTCGTATGACCAATTTACAATCTGATCACAATTTGTTATCGATTAACTTGCAGTTAGTGAATGCCGGTTTGGTGGAATCGCGCTGAATGACACACAACAGAAGCGCTCTCTCGCATGCGCAATCAGTTCCAACACGATCACATGAGAATGGATATCAACGAAGTTTATAGGCGTCACGTTGCCTTTCATTTTAATTTAAAGATAAAATGCATCGTCAGTTTTGTCTAAAGGCAGTTTTGGTCACTTTATCAGAAAGTTATGTGTGTGCTGGCTTGTGAAAGAAAATCAAAGTTAACCATTTGTTGATCATACCTGGTCTGGTGCCCGTCCTAACCCATCCACACACACATAGATGATTCGACTATCGGTTGACTATAGAAAGATTTGACAATTCTGATTCAAATGTAAATCCTTAGGACACCCCTAACAAATAGATAGATAGATAAGAAGAAATTAACGATTAAATAGCACTACACATAAAATACATATTTTTTACATTTAAAAAAATAACAGGCAGCATACCAACGTAGCCTATACCCCCCTCAATGTTCAAACCAAATCTACGCCCTTGACCACACCAATATCTTGACATTAAAATCACAGTTGTTGTTGTTCAACAATGAAACGCTTTATGTTTTTTGTGTACAACCAACTAAAAAACACCAAAATAAAATTGAACTTTCTTTAATAATGTGGTGTCCTTCTGAGAGAGTTCTTCTGGCTGCTGATTTTGGAGCCCAAAACAAACAACATTTATTCTCCTTTTATGGCAATGGATGTCATTCTCATATTTTACAGTCTTTTAAAAATACAAAAATACAAAATGTGAAAGCATTTTCATCATCATCAACCCTATCAAAAACAAATTACAAAATACTATTTTGTATTTGAAATCCGTATTTTAAATACATGTATCAAAAATGCTGCTCTTTCTACTCTTTCAGTTATAAAATGCAAACCAGAGGACATCCCCAGACCAGATCATAGTAGCGTCAAATGTTCTGGACCCAATGGAAATTATTCATATGACTCTGTATGTGAATACTCATGTGAGGAGGGTTATGAACTGAAGGAGCCCAAAACGACAAAATGCACTGCTACCACAAAATGGACCGTCACACCACCGACCTGTGAACGTGAGTAGAAATTACATCAACTTATGTAAAGAAAATATAACTACTTTAATTAGCGATGGACCAGTGACAAAATTTTCAAACACCCCTAAGTTCAAAATGTATCACATGACTAGACAGAGCAGAAAATTCCCTTTACAAAGACACCTGGATTGTAAAAATCAGTTGAGGATTGAAAAAATGCTGATATTTATAATATTAGGGATTATACAAAAATGTTATACATTAATTACAATAGAAGGTATGTGATCGAAAATGCTTATTATTCACATGTTTTTCCTTGTAACTTTCTAATTTTATCAGATAATATCATGAAATATGGACAGAATGTAGAATGTTGTTAGATCTTTCAAATGAAATCATGAACATTTACTGTTGGTATGGACATCAGACCCATGGTTTTTAGAACGATGCCTGCAGTGGACGTTCTGACAGGACGTTCGCTAATCTACCACCACAAATGTGACTACCAAATTTTCTCAATTTATTTAAATATCATCTCCACCATGGATTTCGATTAAATTTGGTCAGTGCCAAGATAAAGTGTATATATTTATGTCCACCTAATATTCATTATTGTCCAGAGTTTAGATGAATCCCGCCAACTGGTTGAAAGTCACTTAAATCTTCAGACGGTTGCTGTGAACTGAAAACATCTTAGGGCTAAAAGCTTGAAATGTCTAACGCTTTCGAGAGTTGTTCTCAACATAGTTACTATCGTATTCAGGAAAAACACACTCCCACTAGGCAGCGAGGAGTAGATATTGGATGACACACATTTTAACAGTAGCACGCAGTTTGGAACTAATTGATGAGACTGCACATCACAAACATTCTTTGTCAACTTACCAATGTATAGGCCAATTTTGTGGATCAATTAAAAATGATTATTTTAATTTTTATTGAACTTTGCTTATTAAAAAACATGATTGTAACAAAAATCTATTTCAATGACAAAAGATCAATACTGCAAGCAGCGGTGGGGAAAGATACATCAAAAAATATTTTGAAATAAAACGAAATATAGCTTTAAGTGTATCAACATAAACTACAAAATACAGCAGCCACAACATGTATCAAAATCAACTGATATATTTTGAAAATACTAAAAAAATACTTTTACAAGAGAGCATGACATTTCTTCGCAAACCTTCCATCAGTTGGACTATTTGATCTATTGCTTCACCATTACATTGACTCTGATTGAGTCCTCCAAAAATCTGACATGCATCCGGTAACGAAGGGCCTACTTTGCATTAGCAACACTGACAAACAAATCATTCATTCACAAGACAACTGATTGCACCTGTACTGTATTTATAACTAGTTTCTAACTAATTAATTATTTGGTTCTTATTATAAATATAATAATATATTGTGTCATGCAGTCATTCATGCAATGGTATGCAAACCAAAATATCATGATCCTACTAAACAGCTACTTCAACTTCATCTATAGGGGTATGGTTTGAAACAGGCTTTACAATACACACGCACTGCCGTGAGCAGCCTTTTTTTACACAATTGTACTCGTATCCCTGTCATAGAGTGGCTCACAGTTAAAGCTGCTGCTATAATAAGTTTAGATCGCTACACAAATATGGTGGCATTAAAATCCCAGAGCAGCAGGGCAATGCATGACAAATGTCTAATCGAGAGTCAATAAACATTTATGTAAACCAGATTAGTGCAGAGATAAATTCATTTGCATTTAAAAGAACACATAACTTCTATACGTTACATTAGTAATACGTTTGCTTATAATGTTGATTGCTTATAATGTTGATTTATAGCCGTAGCAAATTTAACTGCTTGTGCTATCGTTTATTATGTTGTGCTATCTGTCGATTTTCTGTGCTTTTCACTGCATCTATTATGTAAAGCTGCTTTGATACAATTACCAAATTGTGAAAAGCGCTATATAAATAAAATTGAATTGAATTGAAAATTGAACACCCAAAAACAGCACACTTTTGCTCACACCTACAAAAATGGCAATTCTAACATGTTATAATAAATTATCTATATGGTATTATGAGCTAGAACTTCACATACGACACCAAAGAGTTATTTCACATCTTAAAAAAGTCTTTAAAAATTGATGGAAAGCTGGTAGCCTGCACATTTGACCATCACCTTTCAAATGAATCAATTTTCTGGTCTGGGGCTGGGGAAGCTTCTAAGAAGACACCAATCAGAGGCCGCATTTTTATGATGCCATCATGTAGACTTCTTATAAAATATTTTACAGTATTTTAAAAATACAAAAATGCAAATCACTAAAGTATTTTGATACAAAACACAACAGCATTTTGATCAATCTTATCAAATACAAATTTAATAACTGTACCATTTTTTTTTAGTTGTAAAATGCAATCCCATGGAGGTCCTCACTCTACATCATGGTAGTGTCCAATGTTCTCAACCAAATGGAATGTTTGCATATGACTCTGTATGTGAATACTCATGTGATGAGGGTTATGAACTGAACGGGTCCGATACGAGAAAATGCACTGCTGCCAAACAATGTACAAACACACAACCGACCTGTGAACGTGAGTATAAATTACTTTAACTTATTTATAGCAAATATAACTACTTTTCATTAGTGATGGACCAATGTATAGGCCAATTTTGGATCAATTAAAAAAATTATTTTATTTTTATTGAACTTTGCTAATTTAAAAAAACATGATCGTAACAGATATCGATTTCAATGACAAAAGTTCAATACTGCTAGCAGCATTGGGCAAAGATACATCAAAATATATTTGAAAATAAAATACAGCATACCTTATTTTTAAGTGTATCAAAATAAACTACAAAATACAGCAGCCACAACATGGATCAAAATAAACTACAGTATTTTGTATTTTGAAAATACATAAACATACTGGTAGCACTTTATTTTACAGTACATGTACTTACCTTGTACATATATGGTAAATAAGTTGTACTTACCGACAAATGTGTGGTACTTACTTTTAGGTATCTACATGGTAATTAACTGGTATCATTACTATACTTACCAATGGTACATACTTGGTAGTTATTATGTAACTCTAGATAAGTACTGGGTAATAACAGATACATACGTATAGTGTAGGTATACTGTAACTAACGAGAAACATTACTGTACTTACAAATAAATGTACAATTTAAGTATTTAGTATTTACAGGCAAGTTAGGGTAAATGAGGTATTTATAGTGTACATATATATGATAACTAATATCAAACACTACTGTACTTACAAATTGTACATGATAAGTGTGTGGTACCTGTAGGCCAGTGTAACCATGGACGGTCAAAAAGGGACGTAAAAAAGCTGAGAAGGAGGTATGAGAATATTGTGACAGGGCTTGACATAACACCTGCAGATGCAGGACGGGTAGATTTCAGCACTGTTGGGTAAGACATCCACAACCACCAGCCTCTTAGCACGTCTAATATAATTTCAACCTACAGCCAAAAAAAAGGTAGCCAGGCTCTTCGTATGACCAATTTACAATCTGATCACAATTTGTTATCGAATAACTTGTGAATGCCATTCTCATATTTAACAGTATTTTAAAAATACAAAAATACAAAATACGATTAATTTTCAACTATTTTGTATTTGAAATTCATATTTTAAATACATGTATCAAAAATGCTGCCCATCCCTGACTGCAAGTATGCGCAAGCGAAAGATTTCACAATCGGCCAGTACTCTTTGTTTAAATCGGTATCACACAAAAATGCTATCAGTGCATCTCTCCTTTTCATATTTAGCAGTCTCTATTAACATGCCTGTACATTTGTTTGCAGCTGTTCAATGTTCAGAGCTGGCCAAACCAAACAATGGGGTAATGCAGTGTTACGATTTCAAAGGCAAATTTAGCTACAAATCCACCTGTGAGTTTGCTTGTGAAGAAGGATACACGTTACGAACATCCAGCTCCTCTACACTGCTTTGTGGAGCCACAGGACACTGGAATGATTCACAACCCAGCTGTGAAAGTAAGAAGGCTTACGTGTTTCCCATAATGTCTAGTGATAGATCTGCTTTAATGTCTATGAATTTATATAATGGTGCCGATTTTCTACTCTTTCAGTTATAAAATGCAAACCAGAGGACATCCCCAGACCAGATCATGGTAGCGTCCAATGTTCTGAACCCAATGGAAAGTTTTCATATGACTCTGTATGTGAATACTCATGTGAGGAGGGTTATGAACTGAAGGGGACCTATACAACAAATTGCACTGCTACCACAGAATGGACCAGCAAACCACCGACCTGTGAACGTGAGTAGAAATTACTTCAGCTTATGTAAAGCAAATATAACTACTTTCATTGGCGATGGACCAGTGGCAAAATTTTCAAACACCCCTAAGTTCAAAATGTATCACATGACTAGACAGAGCAGAAAATTCCCTTTACAAAGACACCTGGATTGTAAAAATCAGTTGAAGATTGAAAAAATGCTGATATTTATAATATTAGGGATTATACAAAAATTTTATACATTAACTACAATAGAAGGTATGTGATCGAAAATGCTTATTTTTCCACATGTTTTTGCTTGTAACTTTCTCATTTTATCAGATAATATCATGAAATATGGACAGAATGTAGAATGTTGTTAGATCTTTCAAATGAAACCATGAACATTTACTGATTTACTTGGTATGGACATCAGACCCATGGTTTTTAGAACGATGCCTGCAGTGGACGTTCTGACAGGACGTTCGCTAATCTGCCACCCCAAATGTGATGGTTGCTGTGAACTGAAAACACCTTAGGGCTAAAAGCTTGAAATGTTGTTCTCAACATAGTTACTATCGTATTCAGGAAAAACACACTCCCACTAGGCAGCGAGAAGTAGATATTGGATGACACGCATTTTAACAGTAGCACGCAGTTTGGAACTTTTGTTTTTGGATCAATTAAAAATTATTATTTTAATTTTTATTGAAATCTGCTTATTAAAAAACATGATCGTAACAGATATCTATTTCAATGACAAAAGATCAATACTGCAAGCAGCGGTGGGGAAAGATACATCAAAATATATTTTGAAATAAAACAAAGCTTTAAGTGTATCAACATAAACTACAAAATACAGCAGCCACAACATGTATCAAATTCAACTAATATATTTTGAAAATACTATTTAAAAAATACTTTTACAAGAGAGCATGACATTTCTTCGCAAACCTTCCATCAGTTGGACTATTTGATCTATTGCTTCACCATTACATTGACTCTGATTGAGTCGTCCAAAAATCTGACATGCATCCGGTAACGAATGGCTTACTTTACTTTAGCAACACTGACAAACAAATCATTCAAAAGATGACAACTGATGGCACCTTTATTCATAGCAACTAGTTTCTAACTAATTAATCATTTGGTTCTTATTATAAATATAATAATATATTGTGTCATGCAGTCATTCATGCAAACCAAAATATCATGATCCTACTAAACAGCTACTTCAACTATAGGGTTATGGTTTAAAACCGGCTTTAGAATACACACGCACTGCCGTGAGCAGCCTTTTTTTACACAATTGTACTCGTATATCCGTGTCATAGAGTGGCTCACAGTTAAAGCTGCTGCTATAATAAGTTTAGATCGCTACACAAATATCGTGGCATTAAAATCCCAGTTGTTGTTGTTCAACGCTGAAACGCTTTGTTTGTCATGTATAACCAACCTAGGCTGAAAATAGCAAGCTAAACTATTTAGCCTAGGCTACAAAAATACACCAAAACAAAATGTATCTTCCTTTAAAAATGTAGTGAGCTGAAGTCAAGCAAATAGGTTTTAATAACTGTACCATTTTTTTTTAAGTTGTAAAATGCCCCAAGGAGGTCATCACTTTACATGATGGGAGTGTCAATTGTTCTGGTCCCAATGGAAAGTTTTCATATGACGCTGTATGTGTATACTCATGTGAGGAGAGTTATGAACTGAAGGGGTCAAATACGACAAAATGCACTGCTAACAAAGAATGGAGCAGCAAACCACCAACCTGTGAACGTGAGTAGAAATTACTTCATCTTGTGTAAAGCAAATATAACTACTTTTCGTTAGCAATGGACCAATGTATAGGCACATTTTTGGATCAATTTAAAATAATTTTATTTTTATTAATGTTGGCTAATTTAAAAACATGATCGTTATCTATTTCAATTGGTAAGTTTAGACCACTACATCAATGTTGTGGCATTAAAATTCCAGTTGTTGTTGTTGTTCAACACTGAAACGCTTTGGTTTTTCATGCACACCCAACATAGGCTGAAAGTAGCAAGCTAAACTATTTACCCTAGGCTACTAACAAAAACACCAAAACAAAATGTATCTTCCTTTAATGATGTGGTGTCTGTCTGAGAGAGTTCTTCTGGCTGCTGAATCATTCTGGCACCCAAAACAAGGAGGAGTGCCCAGTGTGTGCAAACTCATTATTGTTCCCCTTCGAGGGAACTCGAGCTGCGTCGCCGAAGCTACGCTATGGGAACGCCCTCTGCGTGATTGCGTCTGAAGCACGTATGTCAAATCAGTCCAATGGTCAAGTGACACGTCATAGGCGGGTGACGTGGGAACCAGGAAGCTATAAAAAGAGCACCCAGCTCTTTGTGCCTCAGCAAGCGAGTGTGTGTCATTATCATGTCTAAGTCCAAACAAAGTTTTAAGGAGTTTGCTTCCCCGTGTCCTCGTTTCATTACGAGCGAGGACTCGCATCATCTCTGTGTTATGTGCCTCGGGGCACAACACGCACGATCATCTCTTGAGAGGGGTGGTTGTGCACATTGTGATAGGATGCCGCTCCGTACGTTGCGCTCGCGGCTCGCACTCTTCGAGGAGGGTGGTGAGCCGCGTGTTCCCCACGGTTCTGGCCCCGCTGCTGCCGAGGCAGAGCGGAAGCTGCGATCGTGGGGATCACAACTAGATCTCGCGGACGAGCTTGAGACGGGTCTTCCCCTTTCTCAGCCTTCACCCGCGGGATCTAGTTCCCCGTCTCTGGATTCGGAAGCACGCGCTGCGGTTTCTTCCGCCCAGGGCAGGAGCCCAGATTTGCATTTATCGTCGTCCGAGGAAGTCGATATTATGTCTGTCGACGTGGTGGACGCTGAGGAGCCTTCTCATTCGTCCCCCGCGTTCGATGATTTGATGGAGGTTGTTACTAATGCCGTGGCTCGCTTAAAATTAGACTGGCCGGCGGAGACACAGAGCGCGCGTCCTCAGAGTATGTTAGATGAGCGCTTTTTAAAACAGAAACCTCAACCTTCGCGGCGCAACATGCCTTTCTTTCCTGATCTCCACAGCGAGCTGTCGAGATCATGGAAAGCTCCGTATTCAGCCCGTGTTCATACCCCTCACGCCACCATGTATTCCAACATTGTGGGAATGGGTGAGCATGGATATTTAACGATGCCCCGGGTGGAGCAGATGCTCGCGAGCTATCTCTCCCCCGCTGCGGCGTCATCATTAAAATCGCCTTCTCTTCCCATGAAACCGGTTAGGTTAACCTCATCTTTAGTGGGTAAAGCTTATAAGTCTGCAGGGCAGGCTGGGGCTTCACTGCATACCCTAGCTGTCTTACAGGCGTACCAAGCAGAACTGCTTAAAGATTTAGATACCGAGGCGGGGGGTACGTCTGATGTATTTAAAGAGCTTCGTCGAGTCACTGATGTGTCACTCAGGGCGATTAAAGAAACTGCGAAAGCCGTGGGTAGATCGATGGGAGCTCTCGTAGCCACGGAACGCCATTTATGGCTTAATCTGTCCGAGCTTAAAACCTCAGATAGGGCTTTTCTCTTAGACGCGCCCGTTGCGCCCTCCGGTCTCTTCGGCGATGCCGTTAATACTGTCGTCGAGAGATTTGCGAAGGCTCGTAAGCAGTCGGCGGCGTTCGAACGCTATCTCCCCCGCCGTGCTCTTGATTATAGGGCTGCTGGGCGGGAGCAGCCATCGACATCATATAGAGCATCGCAAAAGCATAGTGTTGCCACTCGTGGTCCCCCTCAAAAAAACTGGGGTTCGGGCGGTCGCGCTCAGACATCATCCAAGCAGAAAACAAACCTGAGGGCTGTTATTATGGCGAGGAAGGCGTCGGCTAAAAAGAAGTCCTGAGGGACGTAGTGTCATATTTCCGAGGGCAGCCCCCAATCGGGGAGAGCCGGCAGTCACCTCACAACACGGTGCCCGTCTCTCCTCGATGCCCTCGGGATGCCAGTGTGTTAACCCCGCCGCAGTGTGTGTTTCGGGGCACAGCGGCTTCATATTCTTGTGTGCCTCGTGCGCGGGGCACGCAACACCTCCCATCGAGGAGGGAGGCATTAATATCACCCAGGTTGAACCCTGCCAGTTTGGTTCAGGGCACCGGGAAAAGTTTAAGCAGTACACAAAAAGCCAGTCTCGAGAGGCTGGTCCCCCTTATAGAAAATTTGGGCTCATGGATTATGGGGGGCCAGACAACTCAGCTGGCACATAAATTGCCTAGAGATGATGGCAGTGTTTTACGCCCTGAGATGTTTCATCCCTCACCTGCGGGGCCATCACGTGTTAGTCCGGACAGACAACACGTCGGTAATTGCGTATATCAACCACCAGGGGGGTTTGCGTTCACGCCCTTTGTACAAATTGGCGCGGCATATCTTTCTGTGGACACAAGGGAAGTTGCTGTCCCTCAGAGTAGTGTACATTCCCGGGTGTCTGAATCAGGGAGCAGACGTCCTGTCGAGACAGGGGCTGAGGCCCGGGGAGTCGAGGCTCCACCCTCAGGTGGTGGAGTCCATTTGGACGAGATTTTACCAGGCGGAAGTGGATCTGTTTGCGTCCAGAGAGACGACACACTGTCCGCTATGGTTTTCTCTCACACATCCAGCACCGCTGGGACTGGATGCCATGGTTCAGCCGTGGCCGCGGCTACGGCTGTACGCTTTTCCCCCGATCACTCGGCTCCCGGGAGTTCTGGAGAGGGTTCGTCACAACAACGTCCGCTTGTTGTTGGTAGCCCCACTCTGGCCGAACCGAATATGGTTCTCGGACCTGGTGTCCCTCCTCGACGGCTCACCTTGGGAAATACCCGTCAGGAGGGATCTCCTCTCTCTGGCGGGTGGCTCGATTCTTCACCCCCGCCCAGAGTTATGGAAACTGTGGGTCTGGCCTCTGAGGGGGCCAGACTCATAGAATCTGGTCTCTCAGCTGAGGCTGCTGAGACCATTCTTCACTCCAGAGCTCCCTCCACGAGGAAGCTTTATGCCTTTAAATGGAGAGTCTTTACTTCCTGGTGCAGCAAACACCTGCATGACCCTGTGAACTGCCCAATTGGTACAGTCTTGGAGTTTCTGCAGGAAAAGTTCACCGCAGGGTTATCTCCTTCTACACTGAAGGTGTATGTGGCGGCCATCTCGGCTTACCATGTTCCTTTGGTCGGGCAATCCCTTGGGAGAGACCCGCTGGTGGTTCGCTTCCTTCGTGGCACTCGGAGGCTGAGGCCTGTAGTCCGACCCAGGGTCCCAGCTTGGGACCTGGCCGTTGTGCTGGAAGGTCTGTCCATGGCTCCGTTTGAGCCCATTGAGACCGTTCCAGTCAAGTTTGTGGCACTTAAGACAGTACTTCTGTTGGCAGTCACTTCTCTGAGGAGAGTGGGTGACCTTCAGGCCCTGTCGGTTTCCCCTACGTGCCTTGAATTCGCACCGGGGATGGTTAAGGCTTTCTTGTACCCAAGGCCCAGCTATGTGCCTAAGGTACCGACTAATGTGCCACGACCTGTCGTACTTCAGGCCCTCTGTCCTCCCCCATTTAGGGATAGGAATCAGGAAAAGCTTAACTTGGTGTGTCCAGTGCGAGCACTGGATGCCTATGTTCACAGATCTTCTTTGTGGAGGAGGTCTGAGCAACTGTTTGTGTGCTTTGGCTCGCCCAAGAAAGGCCTGCCGGCGACCAAGCAGACACTCAGTAAGTGGATAGTTGAGACTATCTCTCTGGCTTATGAGACCACTGGACGGCCTTCACCTATCGCCGTCAGGGCTCATTCTACCCGGGGTATGGCAGCCTCTAAGGCCTTGTGGCTAGGGGCTTCAATGCAGGATGTCTGTGATGCGGCAGGCTGGTCCTCTCCGCTCACATTCGTTCGGTTTTACGAGTTAGATGTTGGTGCTACGCCTGGAGCCCAGGTGCTCATGTCTTAAGCTGTGCGTGTTTTTACACACAGACAGGCATTTGGTAGTATGGTGTTTTGGTACATCGTTCCCATAGCGTAGCTTCGGCGACGCAGCTCGAGTTCCCTCGAAGGGGAACGTCTCGGGTTACGAATGTAACCATTGTTCCCCGAGAAGGGAACGAGACGCTGCGTCTCCCTGCCATACTCCCTGCATCCCTGTCTCGCCTTGCTTCGGCACAATTTAGCTGAAGTTGGCTTGCTGGGTGCTCTTTTTATAGCTTCCTGGTTCCCACGTCACCCGCCTATGACGTGTCACTTGACCATTGGACTGATTTGACATACGTGCTTCAGACGCAATCACGCAGAGGGCGTTCCCATAGCGTAGCTTCGGCGACGCAGCGTCTCGTTCCCTTCTCGGGGAACAATGGTTACATTCGTAACCCGAGACGATTTCATTATTCAATTCAATCAATTTTTAATCAATGTGAGAATAATGTGTTCATTCAGCATTCAAACAAAACATTTTAAGCCTAGTCAATTAAATCATATTCACACAAGAAATATAAATATTTTGTGTTGCATTATACATGTTTATTTTGTATAATTTCAAAGACCCAATACATCAATTAATTTCAGTGCAGTAAAATACAAATATATTAGGTCAATGTGAAATAATGCTGATCCATATAGTTTCATGGACGTGTTTGCTTGCTGAATAAAGCATGTCAAGCTGTTTCTGTCGCTTTTCATGTCCTCTTTGCCTTCTCCTGTATGTTGCCAACCCCAGAGCCAGATCAGCGTGCATCTCTGTACTTAACAACTCCTACTAAAGAGGAATTAAAAAGTGGAACAGCTACTTTCACCTGTGTAGCCAAGCACTTTTTCCCAGAAAAGCACTCGTTTAAGTGGTTTTATGGTGATGTGGAGGTGAAAAGTGAAGGAAAAATTGATGAATGTGTAGGTAAGAAGAAAATCAATGTGACTCTATTTACCGCCACAAGCATTTTGCAATTAAATGCTGACCGTTGGACCAAGCCTGCACACAAAATTAAGTGCGTGTTCGAGCACAAAGCTGGAAATGAAACGAAAGAAAAGAGCTACACGGGTATGCTTTCTTTTGTGATTGTTTTAAGAAGTCTTCCTTTATGTTGTACCTCTTTCTAAATCTATTGTCTGTCTGTTTGCTATAGTTTTTTCTACAGATTCATGTATTTCTGCTCATTTCGTCCCTCCATCCTGGGAGGACATGTTGAAAAACAAAGGTGGAAATCTGACATGCAGAGCTTCAGGAGAAGTTAGCTTCAAAAAAATGGAAATTCAAATTAAAGAATCCGAAAGTGTCATCAGTAAACTTGAAAACATCGCAGATAAGAAAACTGTTGAAATTGTGGCCACTATAGGTTTTGAAGAATGGAGCAATGGAACAGAATTTTTGTGTATCATTGAACACGGATCTTCAGGAGAGCCCACAGAGATTGTGTATGTCAGAGAAAACGGTAGGCAAAGTTTTATTCTCCCTCAATTCCTTTATTTATTTTTTTAAAGCAAAATTGCTTTCACATTTCTCTTGTGTTGTCCTTTTGTATTATTTCGACACCTTATCTACTAATTATGGCTGATTTATGTAATCTTTCATGAAAGCTGATATGAATATTAGGCTTGGCAAAATAAAATTAAAAAAATAAGTGACTTGTACATTATTCTGACCCTTATTGTGATCTCGTATTACTAGATGGACATCCGTACAAGAGACCCTCTGTTTATATATTAGCACCCCCAGAGCAGAGAGAGGGTGAAAGTGTGACCCTGACATGTTATGTGAAGGACTTCTACCCCATGGAGGTGTTTGTATCTTGGCTTGCTGATGATGAACCTTTATTGGGGTACACGCAGAACACTAGCATGCCAATACTGAACGATAAAACCTATAGTGTCTATAGTCAGCTCAAACTTGACTCTTCCAAGTGTAAAAATGCTACAGTGTTTAGCTGTGTAGTGTACCATGAAACCATTGATGAGACTTTGAAAGTATTGACAAGTATGAATATTCCTGCAATCTGCAAGGGTTAGACCATATTATATATGTGGTGTCTGCCTGCATGTTATGCCTGTTACGTGTTTATCCTATTTTTTTCTTTCTTTCTTTTTTTGAAAGATTTTTGTTTTGAATTTCATGTCCATATTTGTAAGTGTCTGTGTCATTAATGTTTGTAGCCTCTTGCTTCATAAAACATTGTTATCACATTGGGAGAAAAAAAGTTAATAAAAAACCTAAGCATATGGCCTGTTCAGTTAATATGTCATCTTATGTATTTAATGTATGTCTCTTTGTCACTGTCTGTCCAAGCTTAATGTGTCACAAAATAATTATAAAATTGTTCTTCATACTCTAGTTCCAGTAGCTCCACATAGAAATTGAAAGGTTAAATGTAAAATAGATAATAGAATTAGGAATAATGTAAAAGTCCTTTAAAGACAAGATTTGAACAATTAAACAATTGGGCAAAACACACCACTTGCTGGCAAAATAACAAAGTAGAAAGTGCATAAAATGTTAATAATGTGTGCAGCTTATTTTGTTTGTAAAATCTGTTTAGTGTTAGAGTCATTCAGATATAGCATGCTCAAACTATACACTGATGTTTACAGATGTAGTTAATATTATACTGCACCTCGGTTCATCCGTGGCATGCCAAGATACATTACAAACTTTGAATAATGTCAGGGCCACCTTTGTTTTAATATTCAACTTTTTTATATTGAAATTTATTTATTTATTTATTTATTTATTTATTTATTTATTTATTTATTTATTTATTTATTTATTTATTTATTTATTTATTTATTTATAAAGGTAAAACTAAATTAAGGTAAAAGTCACATTTGATTCTGTTTCCTATCATATATTTGCCATGAACCAATCAACTGTGAGGATGAACAAATGAGGATACGTTTTAAAAACATTACAGTTATGGGAAGGTTTTATTCTTTTACTTGTGATGGAAAGGAAGTACTATACTCTTATTTAATTATACTTTTATTCTGAGGACCCCTCTGTGGTTTAAAGGCGGAGTGCACAATGTTTGAAAGCCAATGTTGACATTTGAAATCACCTAAACAAACACGTCCCTACCTTCTTTTTTTTCTTTCTTTTTTTTCTTTTTTTTTACCTATCTGGACCTTCTTTTGATAGACCCGCCCACACATACGCAACCCTGGAAAGGATGTTGGTTAGTATACACGCCCCTTACCGCTGATTGGCTACAACTGTGTTTTGTTAGTCGGCCCAACTCCCTTTTCCAAAGCGTTTTTTAAACTTTATGCACTTCACCTTTTAACAGGGGTCCCTGTTATACTTTTATTTAAAATTAAGTGTTGCATACACCTTGGCTATACGTGTGTAGTGTTAGTGTTGTAGTTCACGAACTTGGAATCGACTGCATTTATACTCGGCCTCATCTCTGTCTCAGACAAAGAGGACTCTGAATTTTATTTCAAGACCGGTCAAGACAACAAGATGGCACATCACAAATTTATTTTTTATCATTAATTTAATGCAGTTTATTCAGGTTTGGCATATGATGTTGGCATTGTTTAAGCATTGTTTAATTTTTCAAATTTTTTTACTAAAAACACCTGCATTGTGTTAAAGGGGACAGAGAATGAAAAACCATGTTTACCTTGTCTTTGTTGAATAATGGTAGTCTACCCACATTCACAAACATACAAAAAGTGCTAAACATGCTAAACATCTCAGTCTCATAGAAATTCCTCTTTCAGAAATGTCAGCCAGTAAACAGCCCAATCTGGAAAACTGATGCTTATGACATCACAGGCATCTAACTGCCCCTCCACTTTAAAATAATTGGCTACATTTTTTGAGTGGCAGCAAAGTCAGCCAATCAGTAATGAGATTGCAAGTTAAGGCAGTAGGGGGAGCCAAATAGGTTCAAAACCACTTGTTTAAAATCCCACACCCTAATAGAGCTATCTGAGAGAGGTTTTTAGGAAGCTTCTAAGCCATTACAGACCCAAACAACATTTTTTTTGTCTACATGTCACATCACAGAACAAGGATAAATACTCCGTTCAACCATTCTATGTCACCTTTAAGTGGATGGCAAGCCATGGAAAGACAGTTTAGAATAAATGGTTAAGTTGATTTCAGCTCTTTAGTGTTTGTTCACTTTTATTTGCTTACAGAAAAAGATAAATTCCCACATATCTGCAATGCCTTTTATTATTTTATCAACTTCTCTGATGGCATACACACGCACGCACGCACACATACACACAGACAAGAAGTGCCTAATCATATGCTATTCCACATTTTATCACAAGTGTTTTAATGCAGTGACTTGCAATGGTCTTGGTCTTGACTTGGTCTAGGCCTGTCTTCGTCTCGACCATTTAAAGTCTTGGTCTTGTCTCGGTCTCGGCCTGTCTTGGTCTTGGTCATGACTTGGTCTCGGTTTAGGTGGTCATCAGTGTATTTACATACAACTTGATATTGTAGTGTTAGTTAACATATTGTTTTTATTATTTCAACAAAAGTTTAGTTTAAGATTCAAATATAATTTAAGAATCCTAAAACCCCACGACATCCCACTGTTGAAGACTCAGCTTTCCCTTATTTGTGTTTTTTTGTGTCCTTTCAGCATTGGTTGTGTGGATAGAGCATCCCCTATACGAACCAGGTGACACGGATGACAGCAGCATTGCAAACACTGCTGTAACTTTTGTCTTCTTGTTTCTCATCACTTTGTTCTACTGCATCTGTGCTACTTTTGTTAAGGTACGCACCTTTTGATTGTGTTGAGTTTAGTTAAAGATATAGTTTAGGACTTTTTAAGTTTGGAGTAAACATGAGATTTTGTAAATGGCGTGGTGATTTGATTGCTATTATTTTCATTATATCATTTAGTTTTTTTAAGCAGGGAAAAATGATTTATTTCATTCAGTATTGAGATTGCATACAATTGTTGTTCTTATTGCTGTCCTATTATAATTTCAGGTGAAATGAAAGATTTATATGTAAGGCATGGATGAATCAGTTCCTCTGATTTTCAGGATAACAAGACTATGTAACACATTGTTTTCACTTGTAAATATGTGATTGTGTTGTTTAATTTTTTACTTAAATAAAAAAAGAAATCATTTAATTATTGTTTTTTTTTTCATTTTATAAAATCAATTTACAAACAATTGTAACACTTAGATTGGCATTAAAAATTTAACATGATTATCCTCCATTACGACTATAGTCATAGCTTGACATTTGAGTTTAGGGGGCCAGACTGGTTTATTACAGAATATACCGGGGCATGTGCTATGATTTTTACCGCAAACTAGATAATTAAAATTACTAAAATGTTAATTGACTACATTAAAGTAAAAGCCTGAATGTTTTAAACCTGCCTGAAAAATTTAACATAATAATGATTTACAAAGGTTTTTGTAACTGTAACATGCAGTTAAAAGAATGAGGACCATTTATATTAATAATATTAATACTATAATCAGTAAACTTACTCCCACTGTATCTGTTTTTATTATAAACAGTGAACAAATATTGAGGCATCTTAAATTACAATGAATTACAGTTTTACAGTAATAAACAACAATTATTAGGGCCCGATGGCACTGAGGAGCAGGCCAGAATGGTGTGAAGCCCTGTTGTTTTTGCTTGAATTTATTCTTTTTATTTTAAAAAAAATTCAACACTTTTGGGCATTTTGGGTGCCTTAACATGCTCAAAAACTCTTGAAATTTAGCACAGACATTGGAGTCGTCCGTCATTGAGACCGGGCAAAGGCTGGAATACGGGCGTGGCAGAGTGGCATATTTAAGCTTTACAGTTGCATGCAGTGAACTTTTAAATACTTCCCCTCTAGGGAATTAATTTGATTGACTCCAGAAGTTAAATGATGCTAAATTGTGAAGGGATTTTATGATATATCGAATGCTGTTCCCATGGCAACATGTCAAACTTTACTTTCATTTTCCGGCCTATTTAAGGCTGACAGTTACATGCTGTGAACTTTTAAATACTCCTCCTAGGGGATTCATGCGATTGACACCAAACGTGGTCAAGATGATGCCGAGATATTGGAGATGCTAAATTGCAAACAGATTTTTGATAGACAGGGACCAAGACGGGGGGCGCTGCAGCAGGCTGGAAAGCTCAGACAGGGGGAGCGGCAGCGGGCTGGGAACAGTATTTCTGCTACATGCATTCTGCCGTGGCAGGCCGCCATGCCTAAAACATTCTCGGCACGTCTGCGGTTGTGGATAGTAGGGATACAGCAGATGAAATCCCGCTGGATGAGCACTGTTTTATCATCCTTCACCCAAACCTAACTCTATACACAACATTTCACAGGATTTAGGATGTATTTGTATCTCATTTAGCCAGGGTCACTGTTTTCATCCTAATCCTACCTCCAAATCTAATCCTAAAGTTTTCGGCATTTGCTGTATACCTTAGACAAAACCCACGGCAGCAGCTCGCAAAATAAAGCTACTGAAATGTCCGCCAGACTGGCTGTCTTAAAGAAATAAATTCCTTTCTGGATTTGTGCTGTTCACTCATTTATAAATAAATCTCCTAAAATATCATAATTTTCCCCAGGGGTTTAGTTTCATGCGCAAATAGATTTAAATTAAAAGAACATGATGATTACGTCTCTGTTTGGAGAAAAAATTATAAAATAAATAAGCCTACACAAAACATGTTACACTTAAATAATTAGCAGATTAACAAAATGAATAAAAACTATTTGAGTTTCTTTTTTTTCTTTTCTTTTTTTGACGCGCTCTGAAACCAAAGCAGCAGAAAGCATGTCATGTTTTTTTATGATTTTAAATAAGCACAATGTTTTCTCCTTATTGTTAGTGTACACCAGTGTTGATTTCGTTGACGCACCTTTTTTATGACGCTAATGCGACAACGACTAGCTAAAAATGGCTCTAAGGTGATGAAAACATGAAGAGACGCTTTCAAGTTTTCGCTGACAAGACAAGACTGAACGAAAATGATTATAAGTCTGACGTTCACAACGCATGTTATTTCTGCCTACTTTGCGTGAAATCTGTCTGTTTTTAGCTAAAAAGTATCCTTGTTTTGGGTATGTCCACCACCTGGCTGCCGAATGCCGCGCATGCGCACCAGATTTCACTGTGGCGAGTTCAAAGGACCGTGGCGATGACGCCAATAAACGGAAACTACGAGATGATTTATGGACATTCTTTCAGTATAATCCATCAGAAAGAAAACGGAATGCATATTGGGAGACGATGGTAATGTTTTTTTTAAAGGTAACTAACAAGTCACGCTGTTAACATATCATATACATTCAATTTTATTCGACAATTGGCTTGTGACACATTTCATGGTAAGCTTAAGGTTTTACATGTATCTACTTGTCAAACCTAAGCCCATTTCCAATACTTTTTGTGGTGTATTTAAATAACAAGGCAATGCACACATTTCTCAACTCGCAAACTCAACATGAGGGTATATCAGGCTCAACTTTTTTGTTATGAAATGCACAGAAGGCACAGCGACTAAAACAATGGCAAGCCCTTAGGAACAACCTTAATGCACATTTTAATAGTATTAAAAACTTTTTTACTAAAATTGACTTAAACTTGACTAAAACCTTTTTGCATTTTCATTGACTAAAACTTGACTAAAACCTTTTTGTGTTTTCGTCGACTAAAACTTGACTAAAACTATAAAGTTTATTAGCGACTAAAATGTGACTTAAACTAAAAAGCATTTTCGTCCAAAAGACTAAGACTAAAACTAAAAGGGCTGCCAAAAACAACACTGTACACAAATAAAAGTACACCATTTACAGTTTCGAATGTTGTTTTACTTCTATCTGTATGACCATAAATTTAGGGTAATTTAAGGTTCAAGGTCATCACGCACAGGGTTTAAATTGGGCCGGGGCCATACGGGGCTAAGCCCAAGCACATAGACTAGTCTCGCTCTGCTCTTGCCAGATTTCGGGCGAGCAGATTACATACAAAGTCAATGCAAAAACGCAATCAGACGTGTCCTCACACGGGGCGATGCGAATGATGTGAATTGGGCGGCGCAATTGCCGCTAAAACACACGCTTCTCCCTTTAAACGCGTCTTCGCGCAAGTTATGCTCAAGCAAAAAAACTCAACTCAGAACTTCAAGAACGCGCTCTCACGCAGGATCATTTTGACATTGTAGAGATTAGAGAGAGAGAGAGAGAGAGAGAGAGAGAGGTAAGAATGGTGACCACGTTAAGAAAACTTAATAGAAGACTAGAAACGTGAAAAGGATTAAAGTATGTATGTCACTTATCTAATTACAGTATGTTAACTGGATAACACTGGATGTAACTCATTGTCGTTTAATAAAATAATGTATTTTGATTACACAAATCAAGCCTATAGTGATTGTTTTAGTAGCTGCTGATTTCTAAGACGTGTTGCTGATACAGTACTGTGTGTTGTACCTTTTCTTGTTAATTGAGACTTTTGGGGTATCTTATGCCTCGAATTATTCAAGGAGGTTGATTCTTTTAACTTCCTTCAAAGTTTGATCAATTGTGCATAATGACATGTGCAACACATGGAAATAGGGTGTCAAACTCATAGATTTGCATCATTTAAAATTCAGACACTCTTTTTTAAATATTTGAGGTCAACCTCTGGCACAACTTTAAATCTGAAACTTATGAAATCCTATCAGAGGTCCAGTATGTCATTGAAACACACCAGTGGCTTTGCTGTCATCAGTATTAAACATGTTACCCCTCGAAGTACCCCTCCCCGCAGAGCCCCCCAACATAACAAATCCCAATTTAACCCCTGATCTTGTGGATGCTGTTCACGGGCACAATATACACGGACGCAGGGCTGCGTGAAACGACATTAAACTTTTGATTTAACATATAACGAGTTTTTTTACCAGTCCATCGCAAACCTCTTGATGTCGACCCCCTTCTGGCGGAGGCCAAACAAGACGTGAGCCTGGTGGGCTGTACGAGCAGACAGTGAAGTGTCCATGGTGGCCTGCTAGGTTCTCGAGTGGCTCGCTCGTTCGTTCTGTCATGGAGGGAGAGAGAGAGAACCCAGGTGCAGGCTTGAATGAACACTAAACAAGGTATTTTTTGACAAACACAATAAAACAAAGACCCACAATACATTCATCAAAGTATCTTGCAAAGTAATGTTTTAAAATTTACTTATTTTATAAAAATCCTTTCAAAATCCTTTGCAGCCCCCGCAAGCTCTGTCTATGATTACCACGCTTTTTTGCTCTAATCATACAGGCTGAAGAGTAACATTTAGTCAGGCAGATGATCATTTCCAGGCCATTGACTTTTAAAATATTTTCCCAATTTCTCAATTTTTCACTTACAGAAAACTGTATAGACAGTTTCATTACAGTTTTTTTAAACAATGGACATCAAACCCCACAGGAAACATTTTTGGTAGGAAATATACACAACACTTTCTTTACTGTCATTTCAACAGCTCTAGAAAGATTATGGGCTGCATTGCATATAATAATGATACTGTTTTTTTTTTCAGATTTTTCTCCTATTGAGCTCTCAGTTGTTTCCAGTGTTGGTGAATCCAGTTTGAATTCTCAGGAACCGGTGTGTTCTGGGACAGAATTTGACCCAAAGATCAGATGGCTTTTAAATTCTTAGGTGAAATCTATGGTCTGAGCTGAACTTTACTTCCAGTCTCTGTTTGTTTAATTGTTTGACTAGTGTCTAAACTGAAATCTGGAACAAATACCATGTCGAAAATAACAAATGTTTTTGGTTTCCTAAAGATGAGGGAATATGGTTTTATGGATTAATGCTATTTGAAGGAAGGTTTGGCAGTCGATTTGTAAAGATTGTATTCATTATATATGACACATTTTACACAGTAACCTTAGATAAGTGTAGTTGTTCATACAGTACGCTTTAGCTATGATTTGAAATTAGGTAGTCTACTTGTTGTTTATTTTGCTTGTTATCAGAAATAAACTACTCTAAAATGACTTGTTGTAATTGATTCTTTGGGGAGTTTACCCGCAATTATGTTTGTTCCACGAAAGCATTTTGTTTATATTGTTACTGCTGAAACCAGTATAACAGAAGGATCATTTTTAGTAAAGGCCAGGTGTCTTCCTGTGCAGATGGTTTTCAGTTCTGCTTTTGGTGGGTAGTTCAGCTTTATTTTGGGCTTGGGAATTACAACGCTTCCATCTGCTATTTGCTCTGCTCTGTGAAGCATGTCTCCTCTGTCCACCTGCTTTCTCTTCCACTTTTGTCAATGTTAAGAACTTATTATAAATAACTTAATTACAAAAAAAAAACATAAATTATTGCAGCTGTCTTTTCCAGTTGAAAAATATACAATATTGATGTAACATTAAACATTTCTTTAAAGCTCTTTGCTAGATATTTTCCATGCTGAATTTAACTGAATGTCATCTTTATTTTAACAGAGCATGTCACTAAGCCAAATATTACTCTGCTGAGAAGGCAAAATGATGATAAAATCCTCTTAGAATGCCAAGTGAATGATTATTACCCTGACAAACTCAATGTACAGTGGCTTAAGGATAACTCCAAGGTCAACACTTTAGCGACAGAGAAAAAATTTCAGAATGCTGATAAGAAAGAGAAAAACTTTACTTTAATAAGTCAGTTAACTATCAGTGCTCAGAATCAGGGCAAAATGTACACTTGTAAAGCCACGCACAACTCTGAGGAAATCACACAAAACTATGATGTGTGCAATGGTAAGTTATGCACAGTTAATAAAACAAATCATTAACAGGTTTCAAAATGTATAATCAACTGTATTGTATTGACAGTTCATGTAGTATATCTCGCTATGTATATGATTGATTCTATGAAAGTCTCAAAAAAGATTTTTACTGAAATGGAAAACTAACTATTAATCTTTATGACACAAGATTTCTCCAAGCCTTTGGTGACGGTAAAGAAACCCCATCTCAGAGACATTATAAAGGAGAGTACAGTCACTGCTTCTTGTGTTGTTGAAGCACCATACAACACTCAAGTGTCATGGTTGGTAAATGGTTCAAGTGCCAACAACACAAAACCACCAGTCAAATCACCTTTGTCCAGCAGATCACAGAAAATTGTGAGCAACCAGACTTTCTCCACAGTAGATTGGTTGAGAGATAATATTGTTTGTAAAGCTACACATCCATGTTTCAAAGTAGAGGAACCTGTGATTAAAACTGGTAAGCAGTTATATACAAAATGATCTGTGCCAATTTCACACTGCTAAACATTAAATGAGGCAAAATGAATGAAATGATCAAATGTATTTTTCTCCTCAGTTAATATACAGAAAGATCCTGTTGTGGTTATCAGGAGGTCTTTCACAGGAGGCAGTGCTGTACTGGAGTGTGTTGTACGAGATCTTCCCTCTGGTGAAGTCTGCATCACCTTCCAGTCAGGTGGTGTTGATTTCTCACAAGTCAGTTGTGCAGATGTGGCTTCTTCTGAAAACAATCAGTCCCTGACCACATACTTTACAATACCCAGTGATCACCAAAAGGAAGGCAAAACATTTACCTGTATAGTTCACAGTTCTTCCAAACAATGGACATCAAAACCTACAGGAAACATTTTTGGTAGGAAATATGCACAAAATTTTCTTCTCTGTCATTTCAACAGTTCTGGAAAAGATTATGGGCTGCATTGCATATAATAATGATGATGTATTTTTTTAGATAATCCTACTATTGAGCTCTCAGTTGTTCCCAGTGTTGGTGAATTAAGTTTGAATTCTCAGAAACTGGTTTGTTCTGGGACAGGATTTCACCCACAGATTAGATGGCTTTCAAATTTTAACGTGACAACTGACACAGCTGTAGATGTCACAATAGGTGAAGATGGACGTTTGAAAGTGTACAGTGAGATGTTGGTGCCACAACAAGACTGGAATCAAGGGGTGATATTTACATGTGAAATTACTGATCAGCACAATGTTATTAACAAAAGCATCAATATTTGTTCAGGTAAAATATGTCAGTAACCATTGCATTTCTACACACAAGATTTTGTTATTGGGTGACTAAATATGTACATAAATATAGATAAAAAATATATACAGTATATTTTTTTGTATTTTTAACATTTGTGATATAGTGCAGTGTTATGTAATATCCTTACTAACCATGTGAAATGTTCACTGTTTCTTAAACAAATTAGTATTCTCAAGTTAATTCTTGTTAAAGTTAAAATAAAGTTTTAAAATCCATGCAGTAAAGTTCTCGTTTTCCTCTTCAGTGGCTGACTGGAGCAGTCAGATGGCAGATGTCTATTTACTAGGTCCCTCCCTCAGTGATGTGAGATCTATGACTGACATTTCTTTGACCTGCTTGGTTATTGGTCATCGTATCAAGGATTTCACAATCCAGTGGAAAGTCGATGGACATAGTTCCAATAGGGAGGCTTTTTTACAACAGCCTCAAGATCATGCCAACGGGACTCAAAGCATGCAGAGTATTTTGAAGGTTCCGGTTAGCAGATGGCATGCTTATAGTGTGTTCACATGTGAAGCTAAACCTGTTTGCTCTGAAGTCACACAGGGAAAGAACATCTCAAAAACCAGAAGTATGCATTCACATGTTCCTTCATATAATTTGTCTCCCTCAACACAGCAAATGTTTTCAGTTATTATAATTTCCCTATCATGTCCACAGACCCTAAAGAACCTACTGTGAGGATCCTCAAACCCTCTGACAGTGATCTCTCTGGATCTCAAGATGCCAGTCTTCTTTGCTCGATCACTGGTTTCTTTCCATCTGAAATCTATGTGCAATGGCAACTGAATGGCACGCAGTTGGATGAGTCTCGCTTTACTAACAGTCCTGTGGTTGTTCATACTGTAGCTGGGGATTATTCAATATACAGTGCCTTAATACTGCCTGCTTCACAGTGGATGGAGGGCGTGTACTCATGTGTTGTTTCTCACGAGTCATCTAAAAATCCAATCACTGCTACTTTGGAGAACTTGTATGGTTGGTGTTATCCTATGATGATCCTATAGTCCTATCCAATTTATCATTATAGCTAATAAAGCAATTTCTACCAAATTTTGTAACTGGGCCTTATACCATTTACATTTACATTTCACCTCTCTCTACTCTTGTCCTGCATAACATTTTTTAGTTTTGTTTATGTCCTTTAGCTTCGTTGATCCCCTCTGCTCCATCTGCAAAGCTGCTGCAGGGTTCAAATGAGCTGGTGTGTCTGGCATATGGTTTCAGTCCATCTGAAATCAGCATCACCTGGCTGCTGGGCTTGAATGAGCTGTCTAATCAAAGTGTCCTGGTTACCGATCCTACAAAAGGTCCTGATGGAAAATTTACCATCCAAAGTTACCTGCATTTATTACCTGCTGAATGGGCACCTGGAGAGGTGTACAGATGCAGGGTCACTCATATTACTGGTACCCAGTTGATTAACATCTCCAAACCAGGTATTGAAACTACTAGTAATCTCATGAACCAAACAAACATGAGAGGCCATGCCTAATTGATTATAAAAGAACTACACTCTCAGACGAAAGGTACTTCACTTGGACAGTACACTTTAAAAAGGTCCTAACCAGTGGTGTAGTCTATGTGATATGCAGGTATATGCCATATACCAGGGGCAGACTGGCCATCTGGCAGACCGGGCAGTTTCCCGGTGGGCCGACGTACTTTTTGGGCCGATCCATCTCATACTATTTTTGTCTGAGCAGCCCAGTTAGCGTCTTTTTTTTCCTAGACAGACCGGCCCACTGACATTTAAGCAGCAGCCCATTGGTTATTTTTTTTAAACGACATTAAGCTGGCCCAATGACGGACCAGCCCAGTCATCGTCCTTTTTTTACCCTAAATAGACCGGCCCACTCACATTTAAGCAGCAGCCAATTGGCTATTTTTTTAATGACATAAAGCTGGCCCAATCACCGCGTTGGTCTCTGTGCAAGCGAGCGTGCAACGTCGGTCAGTTCACGTGTCAAAATAGAGAGAGAGAGATGGAGAAAAAACTCAAGGGAGGTGCAGAAAAACTGCGCGACAAAAAGAAACAGACTCTTCAGGCAGACACTGGAAAATAACACAACTGTTTTCTTCAAATCGCGTCGCTGGTGATGATGATGATGATGATGGTGGTGCGTGGCACTGGCAGCACCAGCACGCAAAATGTTGTGAGGAGAGGGAGAGAGAGACGAGGGAGAAGTGAGTTGCGGTAAGCAGAACTGCTTTCAAAACACAAGTTTAGATAGATACCCCTTGATAAAACCAAGTCAAAAACACACAATTATGGTGATAAAGCTGCAACAAAATAATTGCACTCTTTGCTCTGTGACTACAACCCAGACGAACTGGGGACTTCAATACTATTACGTCCGTTGCATTCTCTTCTCCTATTTTCTTACCATTTTCGCGTCGGTTTAGGGTTAGATTTACATCATGACATCCCTACCCAAACCTAACTCTAACCCCAACGCCAGGTGACAACTGTTTCTAACCCCAACGCCAGGTGACAACTGTTTAATTTCGCGTACACTGTTTAATTTCGCGTACACGGTTTAATTTTGCGTAATCTAACCCTAAACCGACGCGAAAATGGTAAGAAAATAGGAGAAGAGAATGCAACGGACGTAATAGTATTGAAGTCCCCAGTTCGTCAAAAAATGATGCGAAAGGTATTCCGCGTCACATATTGACGAATGGTCAAGTGTCGTCAAATATTGACGACATGGGGTGAGACTGTGTTAGTGACTACGAGAGTGTATCTGATTCGTAGATTTTTCGTTTCTCTTCAAGCAAAATCAAACAATCCAGGACATCTGCTTACAGATAAAATATATGTTTATTGTATATAACAACACAATTGACAGATAATGTTAAAAAGCTCTATTACTGTAATCACACAAGTTTAGTTCAGTGAATGTAGTAGTGAATACGTTCCTGTAAGTACTGCAAGTAATAATCAGTTTTTAATATTACTGTAAGCAGCACTTGTATTTTGTTAAAAGTCAGCAATTCAATGGCAAATTTTGCCAATTGCACCATCTCTGGTGTCCTGTTCTTCATCATAGGGTACTCTTCATCTGCCTCTCAGACTGTTTACAATCCACACAATTGGTAAAGAATACCATTAGAAAAAAGCGTGTACAATTTTGAGTTGTTGTGTTTGCTTGATGACAACTGAGTTGTAGTTGTGTTCTTCTTTAGCAGCCTGCCTGTGTTTAGCATTTATAAAACAAGTTCATTGCAGTGTAAAATGTGTGTTTTACTCAGAAGTTTGTTTAGAGTTTAGCCAAAATAGTGCATGACAAATGTGTTTAGGCCGCTATGAATTTGGTTCAGAGATTGGGGTTTAGTGTTTTAGCAATTCAGAAAAACTGTAATCAACATATAATATGACAGTTAATCAGATAGGAATATTTTTGTTGTGTTCATTATTTATTATAGGCTACGGTGTGTAGTGAATAGTGTTTTTAGGACCTAACAAAAATGTTTACAAATGTTTGAAGGATGAAGCTTGTTTAAGGATTCATGTGGATTATACAGTTTTACTGCATTAATAAATAACACGTTCTAGAAGTGTTTGTTGTGTCAACTCTCACTCTTTTCTACCTGCTATTAATTGGGCTTAGTGCTTTTATGGAATTGGAGTTGCTATTGCTTAAAGGCGTGCAAAGATGGGTGGTATTTGTAAATATATGTAGTGTGGGCCGGTTTGGGCCAAAATGCCAGGGCCGAATTTTTGTCCCAGTCCAGCCCTGCCATATACCCAGTAGGAATTGTCAAGGATTTCCGTATACTGTATATAATAAGGATGCGTAACAGCATGGTTTTTTGACACATTTCAAACTTCTAGTCATAATTAAGATCTGAAGCACTGACCAATAGCATGCTACACTTGCTACTTTCGCGGGTTGAAATGCATATACAGTATATTAGGCTACATATTTGGTGTGTTTGACTTCTTGCCGAACTGCGCAATCCGATCGGCGTACAGGGGCGTCATGCACCAATTTTTTTTAAGGGGGCACAGTGTCAACAGCTCACAGAAATTTGTGCATACACAGACATCAAACGAAATATTATAGAGCTTTCAGTCTTTTCCATGGCACTAACATTTCTAACAATCTGAAAACCCCTGCTTTCATGCAAAAACCTCCAAAATAAAAGTGATCACTAACTTTAATATCAAATACTATTCAATCGGAATAATGACACATTTGCATCATATTTACATCTGAAACGGCATGTTTTATTTATTTAAGTCTTAATGGCTTGTTTAATTGTGTCATTAATGCATTTTGCACAACAACTGCATTATCATATAAAATTAATGTAATTTTAAATCCATAAAGTATATAAACAACGAAAATGACATAAGCTTTAGACACGTGATTGATTTTAATGTTCAATAATGATTTAAAAAAACATGTTTAGATAAAATTATTAGAGGAACGGATTTTTGCATTAAATTTTACCTCATATGTGAGCATGTGAGATTCCACGCCCGCGTGAACTCAGGCGAACTTTGGCGTTGTGCCAAGAAGATGAATCTCTACTAATATAACGTTTAGACGGTCACATTTAAAACCATACATTTTCTACACAGAGGAGGTTAACTGCACATTACCGTACTGGGGTTTGGAAATGTTGTGAGCGTTTCTAACACGTTTTACTTCCTCAGATAGCCAAATGCAGCAGCAAGCCAGCAACAGGAGAGCGCTCGTGCGCGCGCCCAGACGCTAATGACGTCTGCGACTGTGCTGAGTGCAGCACCAGCTGCCGCCAGAATAAAACACTATCAAAACGGCGAAAATCTCCGAAAAGTGGCAAGGATGCAGCACAGAATGTATAATAGTGTGCATATTAAATAGATTAAAAGTCAAATAACAGATTAATGGACGCTTATTTGATTTTGAGGTTGGATGCAAAATCCATTGGCTCAAAAAAACCAAGGGGGCACGTGCCCCCTTAGTTTGAATGGGCATGACGCCTCTGTCGGCGTATGAAATCAAATCACCATAGCGCAGCGAAAGTGACTGGGGAGCAGACTGGTGTGACGTCACAAGAACCCACATGCAAGTGACAGCAAAGTTTATTGTATCACCTCCCATCTCTACAATGGCTGTATAGGTGCACTGGAACAATCCTTCCTAAAATGCATTAAACTTTCGTTTACAAAGACGTGAAACTCACCGAGTGGTCAGGGGTGTTTACTGATATGCTCACACAAAAATCGCGGCAAAAGATGCTTTCCAACAGGTTTTATCATAGTTTTTGTCCAACTCCATTGACTTGTATTAGATGTGCTGTGAGATACGGTATTACTTCGCGCCGGGAACTTTGTTTGTACTGTATTCTTGCAATTGGCAAAGGCGGATTATCGCCACCAACTGGGCTGGAGTGTCTATTATTCAAGCTCTCAATGGAAGAATGTACGGGTGACGTTTGGGAAAAATAGGTCCACAAGTTTACAGTGAATGCTAAAACACCTGTTGGAAAGCATCTTTTGCATTTTAAAAAGGATTGTTCCAGTGCACCTATACAGCCATTGTAGAGGTGGGAGGTGAAACAACAAACACCCGAAAATGCTCGGAACAGCATCATATGTCCAAATTTCAGTCAAAACCGTTCTATTTCATCATAAACAATCTGAAAAAGTGGCTTTAAGTGTAAAATACCGAACTTGTCCTTTAAGTAAAAGCTTATTTTCATTTTTAGACTATATTATATGCAAAAAAATAAGCTTTTTATATGAAATGACTATGCAAATGAAAGTTACTTCATGGTCATCTTCCCTGCTAATTAATTAAAAACATTTACACCATTAAATTACACATGGTAATTTTATCAATATTTGTCAGATAATAGCTAGTGAAAAAGTGGATATTTTTTACACCTTAAATGCATGTGTTAGCCACGTATTGAAAATTATAAACAGTTTATTAAATTTTAACTTTAATGAACAGTTGAATAACTTTTGGCCCTGAGTTAGAAGTTGATTAACACTAAACAAGTCCAAAAATCAGTCCAGTTTCCCCAGCTGTAAATGACATTGTCTGTTAAAGTCTTTTCTTGCTTATAATAAACTGACATGCTGATAACACATTCAGTTTGTGTTTATGAGTACACTTTCAGAATGCTCTCAGAGGGAAAAATCACAGTATACCCACTACAAAAATCTAGACTACACCACTGGTCCTAAAAATGTAGGTTCAGATATGTTTACATGGTACCAATACTGTATGTACCATTTATGCACCCCTAAGGTTTAAATGTGACAGCTTATGTACTTTTCTTCTGAGAGTTTGGGATACGGTTACAGTTTGGTAAATCACTATCATAAGGACAAGGACAACATGCTTGTAACCAGTTTAATTTATAATTTTTATTTTTAGTTGATATAAAAAATAAACTTATTATTTTATTATTTTCTTTTGTTTGCTTTCACAGAAATATTGGAAGAGGGTATTTATATGAATGCAAACAAGGATGAATCTATGCACAGGAATCTTTAGAGGAGGCCTGGAAAATGACCTGTGCTTTTCTCGTTCTTTTTCTCTTTTCTCTCTTCTATGGATGCAAAGTGACTATGGTCAGAGTAAAGACTGCATGAACAATAGTGCCAGTTTCTGTTGTTTCTTCTGTTTTGCTTTTAGTGTTTTTGCTGTGTTTTTCTTGTGATTTTGCTTTTTAGGATCTTAATTTCATTACGGATGTTTTAAATGCATAGCTACTTGATTTCTGAATATTAATTTTTCAAGCATTGCAAAGATTATGTAATAACATAATTGGCAAAATCTTAAAATGATAAAAGGCTTTCAAATAAAACAATAACATTTTAAAATAAACAAAAAAGTGTTTTAATTCCAAATAAAGACCAATTCACCCTTTTTTATCAAGTTTGGAGACTGTTACAAATTCTAAAATAGTTTATTCCAATACAAAAGCATAGTAAGTACTATACTTTTTTATTTAACTTATAAAGTATCATGTAAAAATTCTCATGTGCTAAAGTTTAAAACATCTACTGTAAAAAGTGTTTCTGTGCCTTAGTAGATTCAACAAAAATAAAATTAGTAAACTGTATTAAAAATTTTGAATTCTTGTTTTTTTTTAAATCAAAATATGAGTTACAATATCTTAAAGCAACACTATCTAGTTTCCATGTAAAAATGACTTACAGCTCCCCCATGTGGTTGAAAAGTGCAACAGTGCCTGGTATCAGACACTCTTCTGCAGGCAGGGGGAGGGGCGGGCTGTGTGCTCTACCCTCCACCGCCACTTTCAGAGTGTGCTTGTAGCAGCTAGGAGGCTGCTCAGGTTGCAGCAACAGTACAATTTGTCCAGTTAAAAATTGTCCGATCACTGAAATAATTTTAGAGACATTATTTAAAGGTAAAAAACTACATAGTGTTGCTTTAAAAAATTTACAATTTGAGTCATTCTAAATTAACACATTATTGAGTAAATTCAACTTCATTTTATCATGGTTGAATGAACCTGAATGATTTTATTAAAGCAGCATTAAAGAGTTTTTTTTTACCTTAAAAAAACGTTTCCAAAAAAGTTTCAGGCGTTCATCCACTCGAAACAAGGTGAACGGCACTTTCACATTTGTTTTGCAGCCCTCTATCTGCCAAAACCGCACTAAAGAAGTTTCCAACCGTCGGGTCCCGGTCCTGTAGTTCAAGTGAAAACTACAAAAACTTGCTTTACGGCAGACCTACAATCCAATCAGAGCCAGCCATGCTGCAGTATTTACGACAGTGGTAATGGACAATTCCGCTTCTAACCTGTAGGGGGAGCAAAGAGCAAAAACTCCTTAGTGTTGCTTTAAACAAAACTAACTAGGTAGTAGACTGGTAGTTCCCAACATGCTTTGCATGGATCTGCATTTGGAGAGTATAATTTGAATTTAAATTCTATTTTATGTGTTTTTAACTAAAAAGAAAGACTTAGTGTTAGTGTTTTATGTTCATTTATCTTTGAGAGTTTCTGTTTCTACTTTGAGTTTTGTAGTTACCATTGTTCAGAAGACTGGTGCCTGTGTCTCGGTCTCATAGATCCATAGTTACATGCGTAACCTACGATCTGTTTCGTCCTCACTCTGACTGTCACTACGGCCTAAAAAGGGATGACACATACCAACAGAGTCGCGAGGAACCCAGGATCAATTAAAACCTAGCTCGGTCAAGGTCAAGGTAGTTTTTATTGTCTCCCTTGGGAGAAATTTGTCTCAGACAAGAGAACCGTTGCAGCGTACTCACAACACAGTAACAAACAGACATCACAATATGACAATAAGTTATCTAAAAAGAGAAATTGAGAAAGTATAGAAAAAATAAAAAAGCAACCAGTTGTACCAGCAACTGCATTAGTTTAGCGTCATAACAAGAGCTCCCAGTTTACACACAAGTTATCAATCAGCATATAGCTATTATCATGGCAAAAACTCATTAATTTCTAAAAACCCATTCTGTTGCAGTTTCTTGTTAATCAGTTTAACTGACAGTGGGACAAACAAATGTTTGTACCGATTATGCCTGCACAATGGAACCCTATATCTCCGGCCAGAGTTCATCAAGGGTTCTTATTAGCGTGCTGAATCGTACAAATCTCAAAAATATCTGGTAAGGAACTGAGTGTCTTAATCCCCATAATTTTTCACGCTACTTTCACCAAGTTATTTATTTGAGCTTTCATTTGTACAGTTAGATTACCGAACCGTACAGTCGTAATCGTCTTAAGAAGACATGAGGGCAGCATTGCCAACCGGAGCTGGTCGAGTCACATCCACCCTGTGAAATCTAGTAAAAGTGCATGGCGTAGACCATGAAGCCGCTGCATAGATATCAGCTGCTGTCACACCCCTGAGGGCAGCCCAAGACGTAGCCACACCCCTGGTAGAATGAGCCCTTGTGTCTGGAGGTACCACCCGTCCCGCGTAGCGCGTGCGTGCAAAGCGTTTGAAGCACAATTCATGCGTCCCGCAAATTGAGATCGGTCACGCATAATCAATGCTTGCTCAAAAAAAAGTTGGTCGCTCTATATCCTCGAGCCCCAGGCAGCCAAACGAACATTACTTGATAGTTCAGGCTCACTCGCCACTCGCTACTCGGACGTTACTGTTGCCCTTCAGTTGAACTACTGACTAGGTTGTTGTCAACTTTTTCATTGTTGTCATGACAGCGCAGTGGGCACGCAGCCACGCACGTGCATAACTTTTATATGTGCGCTTTCCAATTTGAAAAATGGAGAAAGAGACTGAGTCTGACTCTGCACCGCCATCATCAATTATAAAGAGAAGGTGTGGGTACAAGAAAGACTGGGAAAATAAATATTTGTGGCTGAAAGTCCATAAGATGTCCCCAGAACACTGAACTGTTTTTTTTCCTGCGCCTGCCTTTACTAACATGCAAGTTCACCATCCTTCCTCTCCCTTCTCGTTCCGTCAACCTATGGAGTTGTGAGTTAAGACTTTTTTTAACTGTTCCAGTGTTGTTGAGCAACTACAATTCCTGTTAATTCTATAATTTTATGTTACAATTTATTGAAAGTGAATAGATTGTAATGAAAAATAAATTAAATAAAATAGCTAAAGTAAATCATAAGTGGAAGTGCATCTGTCAATTCATTGATTGTTCAAAATATTATGAATCTTTATTTAGAAAAAAAATACACATTGGTTGGCCTATTCATGCATCATGTTTAGGGGAATAGGGCATTATTAATATTCCATGTACACTGCAAAAAATGATTTTCAAGAAAAAAATTCTGAGTATGCTATTTTTGTATTGTTTTTGGTAAAAATATCTAAAAAAAATCTTAAATTAAGAAGCTTTTTCTTGATGAGCAAAATGACCCAAGTAAATAAGTCTAGTTTTTTTACCAAATATGTCAAAATTAAGTGATTTTGTGCATAAGACACACAAAAAATCTGCCAATGAATTTTTCTTGAATTTGGTGTTTAAGAAAAATGTTCAAGATTTTTTTTGCTTACCCCATTTGCAGATTTTTTATTTTTTTTTTTTGCTTGTTTTATGCACAAAATCACTTAAATTTTATATTTTTGTTAAAAAAACTAGACTTATATTCTTGGGTCGTTTTGCTCATCAAGAAAAAGCATTTTAATTTAAGATTTTTTAGATATTTTTATTTTTTACCAAAAACAAGACAAAAATAAGAAAAGCATTTTTTGCAGTGTAAGGTGGTATGCATAGATATGTACACATCTATGGGTGTTATGTACAAGAAATGGGTAAACCACTATAAATAAGTCTGCTCGTGGGTTGGGTGCACCGCCGCCCCAGGGAGTGTCCCACATCGTCCCTCAGTGTCCCCCCTTGGGCTTATTAGCAGGTGGTCACCCTATACCGGTATCCCCTGAGCCCTATAAGCGTGGGAAATAACCTCCACCAGCCAATGAGACAGCCTTTGTTTGGAAATTGGCAGTCCCTGCCTTGCCACCCCGTAACAGACAAACAGTTGTGTTTACGGGTCAGATAGGCCTTTAAAGCCCTAACTGGGTACAACGTGAGCAACTTGTCCTGCTCTGCCTGTGAGGCAGAAGGCGGCTGGAATTGGGCCAGCTCCAAAACCTTGTTTATGGAGTGTTGATCAAGAACTTTTGGCAAGAAAGCTGGATTTGGCCAAAGTGACACGCCAGTGCCCCCTGCCTGCCATCACTTACAGAGAAGGCACACAGCTCCCTGACCCGTTTGGCTGAACAGAGAACCAAGAGGAAAGCAGTCTTAAGAGACAAAGACCGTAGATCTGCGTCTCAAATAGGCTCATAATGACCTTCAGTGAGAGATGTCAGAACTGTAGGCAGGTCCCAACTCGGCGCCCGCAAGGTGCGACTTGGACGTAACCGGCAGGCTCCCTTCATGAACTGGCTAATCAGAGGGTGCCTACCCTGGGATGTCTTGTCTGCACCCAGATGAAAGTCTGAAATGGCCGAAGCATAGACCTTTATTGTACTGACTGCCTTGCCTTGATCAAAATTGGACTGCAAGAAGCATAAGACTTGTGGCACAGGGCAGAATGTTGGCTCAAGACCCCTGCCAGAACATCATTATTGAGTGTCTCTTGTACAGCCTTATCTAGCAGCTCATTGATGGACTCTGCATGGACCAAACCCATAGACGCAGGGCTCCCAGGTTAAGATGCCAAATCCGCCCGTCTGCCAAATCTGCCTGTCTGCTTGCAACAGAAGATTCACTCTGTAACTGCCATGGCTGATCCTGCAGCCACCGGAGAAGGTCCGGGAACCAAGGTCTCTCCGGCCACCGTGGCGCGACCAGCAGGACTGAGTGGTGGCCCTCTCTGATCCGCCGGAGGATCTAAGCTATAAGGGGGAGTGGAGGAAAAGTGTATAACAAGCCTGTTGGCCAGTCTTGTGACAAAGCATCCAGGCCCAAAATGCCTTCCTGCCCCTTAAGGGAGTACCATTCTGGGCAGTGTGTTGTCTCCACTGACGCAAAGAGATCTATCTGGGCCACACTGTACCACACCCAGATCTGGCTGATTACGTCTGTGTTCAATCTCCATTCTCCCGGGAGTGGCCCTGTCCTGAAAGAGAATGTTTGCCGCTCTGTTCTCCACACCTACGATGTGCACTGACCTCAGTGAAGAAAGTCGAGACCATGCCCATGTCAGCAACTCCTCCACCACCTGGAGGCACCGCCGGGATCTTGTGCCCCCTTAGTGATTGATATGATACACCGCTGAGGTGCTGTCTGTGTGGACCATCTTGAAAGGCCTGAGGTCGAGAACATCTTTTTTGGGAACAATAAAATATTTAGATTAGAACCCAGTGAGATCTGCGCTGGGTGGTACTTCTGAGGTGGCCTTCTTCAGAAGTTACTCTTTAACCTCCTTAATGAGGACAGACATTAAAACCGTGTCTTTTACGGATGTTACCTTGACCCCTGTAAACATCAGGGGTTGCCAACGAAATTGTAATCGGTAGCCGTGAGGGACCATAGCCATGATCCAAGGGTCTGGCACAATGCCCTCCCAGGAGGTCTGTGACAGCTGGGAAGGACAATCGACAGCCGACCTGGGACTCCTACACAGGACTAGATTGTACGTCGATCGGGTGCACGAAATTGCCAGTCCCATGGGGCCTGCGGGTTGTTACCTGCTGGCATAGACTGAGTGGGCTGCTGCAGCCTATACCTACTCTTAGATCCAGGGTGAAAGACATGCTCTGGTGCCACGGGGAGATTGAGCAGCTCCTGTCTGATGGCATCCGGCAGGGAGGTTTGTGCCAGCCAAATCGTCTGCAGCACAGCACTGGAAAGGCCATAGCATCCCCTACATCACGTGTCAGCTGAGAGTGGCAAGAAAGAGCTGCACAAGCTGTGTGTGGAGATTAAGATACGACGACAGTTGTTGTACAAGGTGATTTAAGGTTTGAGCATTAAAAAATACACCAGAGCATCGGATGGCCATCCTCACGCACATGACCACGCACCTGGCTGGCCCTGCGCCATCGCTCATCCCTGGAGAGGTCGCAGGCCGCACTGCAAGGATTGTCCACGTCCTCCAGCATGTGGGCAGCTCCAAGGCACATGGGACACCCCTGGAACTCATGGAGGCGCTGCAGATCCTGCAGTAGTGGGAAGCCATTGCAGCAACACAGAAGCTTAAGTATAACGTCTGGGGCCCTCCTCGAGCCATCTGCCAAGGTGTTACAGTGGCCCGCACCAGTGCACAAATACACTTAGCACTCGCACACTAGCCCCAGTAGATGCAAACAGGGGTATAGGCCATGACAGAAGGACATATCACAGAAAATTATGCCTGAAGCCTCCACCAAGGCAGAAAAACACCTAAAAGAACAGAAAAGCACAGCACACAGTATTATAATGGCCCGCACCGGCGCATAAATGCACTTAGCAGGCACACACTAGCCCCACCAGCTGCGAACAGGGGTATAGGGGTATAAACGGACCTAGCAGGCTGATATGGTGAACAGGAAAAAACACAATAAACAATGCACAATACCACTATTTAAATAATACAAACAAAGATAGCCCTAGTGGCAGACAGGCACACAAGATTTCCGGCTGCGAACAGCAGTAAATACAAACACAGGTATGACGGCGGCCCACACCAGCATGCGAACGCACTTATTTAGTGGGCTCGCACAAAGCCCACGCTGCGAACAGCGGTACAGTATATCCACACACACACCCACAAAACAACTCAAATTACCCGGAAATCTAGCGCATATAAATTTTAAACGAAAGGGTTAAATTACCTGAAAATAACAAGTCAAACACGCAAACCACAACAATTCTTGGTGGGCACAAGGCCCCCGCACCGTTTAGGTAACAAATTAGTGGAATGCAATAAGGAAATAATCAGGAAGTTTTACCTGAATACGTAGTCTCTTACTTGCGGTCTCGTATGAGCCGATCAAGGTGAAAGACTGAACCGGGAGCATTCTCTGCTATTTATAAATGCGGGCCATTCTGCTTCCGGAGGTCATGGACATGACTTTTGATGGTCAGAGTGAGGTCGAAACAGATCACTATAGCACAGATTGAAGAAAATCCATCGATGATTGACGTTTGATTTGCTGTATAGCAGTGGCGGCCGGTGACTTATTTTTTGAGGGCGCACAACGCGAAGTTCGTCACAACATGTATGTAGCTCGTCATGTGTGTGGTTCGTTATTTCAAAATATGTGTTCTGCACTTTGAGAGAGCTGTGCTAAAAACGTAAATAGGTCTATCTAATGTGGGCATATTGAGACCATTGGCTCAGAAACGTTGAAGTGATGAGCTGTGTTGAAGTGATGAGTGATGCGTTAATTCAAGTTTCAACCTCTGTTAAAATCTTCATAAATCCAGGCTGAGTTTGCTACGTTTACCCTAAATAATCAGACAGATAGCAGCTAGCTATCATAGCTTGCAGATAAGCAGCCTAGGCTACTAGTTTTTGGTAGGCATTAGGCAAACTTGTCTGCTGATAGTTTCTGACATTTTGTTTTACCAAAAAGAATGAATGATGGAAGTAATGCATCACATTAATTATTCTATTCAAAATGTTTAAAGGGATAGTTCAGCCAAAAATGATATTAAACCCATGATTTACTCACTCCCAAGACATCCGAGATGCATATGTCCATCATTTTTCAGATGAACACATGTTCAGTTACTAAATTTGGAGAAACCTATCAGCGACTTGATAGAATATTGATCGGGATATTGATGTAGGGATTTTCATGACTCAAGTCATGTTTTCTGCAGCCATATCACCCTGTAGCCCAAGACAGCTTGCCCACTGAAGCTAAGCAGGACTGAGCCTGGTCAGTACTTGGATGGGAGACCACCTGGGAAAACCAGGTTGCTGCTGGTAGTGGTGTTAGTGAGACCAGCAGGGGGTGCTCACCCTGTGGTCTGTGTGGGTCCTAACACCCCAGTATAGTGATGGGGACACTATACTGTCAAAAAAGCACCATCCTTCGGATGAGATGTTAAACCGAGGTCCTGACTCTCTGTGGTCATTAAAAATCCCAGGATGTCCTTCGAAAAGAGTAGGGGTGTGCCCCGGCATCCTGGCCAAACTTGCCCATTGGCCTACTAATCATCCCTCATACTAATTGGCTATATCACTTGGTCTCCTCTCCACTAATAAGCTGGTGTGTGGTGAGCGGTCTGGCGCAATATGGCTGCCGTCGCATCATCCAGGTGGATGCTGCACATTGGTGGTGGTTGAGGAGATTCCCCCGTTCATATGTAAAGCGCTTTGAGTACTGAGAAAAGCGCTATATAAATGTAAGGTATTATTATTATTATAAGTAGTTAATGTGATTGAGTGCTGTATTTTAGTGTTTTACTTCTTTGTGTATATATATTTTAATAAAGACCCTGTTTCTCAGTCCTTCATATAGCCCGTGAGTTTTTCTTGTTTTTGTTTTTTCGAAGGGGGTGCCCTTTTTGTAGTTCAGAGAGCAACTGTCCTTCAAAATTCCTGTGCACGTCCCATAGTGAAGTATGTTGCGCTTTAAAGCTGCCCAAAACAAAACTGAGTGCACTCAAAAAAATGATTCAAGCCCTTCTTAGACATGACACATTAAAATTGTGTTCAATTAATGTAAAATACCTCATTAAGAGCAATAAGTATATATATTTAATTAGTCTAACACAAAATGAATATGTACTATAATTTATTGATTTCTTTTTAATTGCGTTAACACAATTAGTTTGAGTTTGGGTTGTGGAAAAATAATTTCCCAGCATTCTTTGCATGCAACTGCTTTTGGAGAGTAATTTTTAAAATTAAGTGTTATTTTATGCATTTTTAGGTAAAGAGAAAGACTTAAAAGTGTTTAATGTCCGTTTATCTTATTAATTTAGAAGCGTTTGTGTTATATTTTTTCAAATTGTTTGGTTACCATCGTGCAGAAGAGTGTCACTTGTGGTTAGGTTGTGGATGTGACGTATGTCTCTCAATCAGCACTAACTGTGTTAATGCCTGTTTGGAGATTAGTCTCTTCTCACATGCTCATCCAAAGTATCATGTGTTATTATTATTAGCATGCTAACATGTGCTTATGCTAATTAGTATGATACAAAAACGTTTTATATAAAATAACAGAATTGAGTTATTCAGACTACACTACATTGAGTTATTCAAACTACGCTAAATTGAGTTACTCAGACTAAACTAAATTGAGTTGAGGCAACTAATTGAGTATTGCCATTTAATTTAAATTGAGGTGGACTAACTCAATTTATTTTAATTGTGTAAAGCAATTTTTTATGAGTTAGGGGTACACATTCATATTGGATGGAAATCCTGCCCACAATTTTATTGAGTTTATCCAATGAATCATTTTTTTGAGTGTGGGTGTGTTGATTGAATAAACGTTTCATGCTCGCATTTCACAGAATTAAAAACAACAACAAACCATAAATAAGTTACCTGTTCCAAAAAAAGTAAGTTACTGAGTAATACCATTAGTTAATTCAACTTGATTTAATAAAATTAATTTATAAATCAGAGACATTAACTAGTATTTTTCCATTTAAATGTTAGCCTACCTATTTTAATTAAGTCTGTGTATGCTGATTTTTTTTTACATTGATTGTGCTTCATTTGTTTGTCTTTTCCTCAAAATGCTACTTAATATTTTCGCATTCATTGAAATCCATATTATTAAGTTGTCTTTACTCAAAATATAAGTTAGTTCAATAAACTTGCAAAAAGTAGTTGGAAAATGTTACTACATAATAACACTTCTATGTGGGTTTCGCTCTAAAAATGATGGGTTTTTTCAACAACTTAACATAGGTTAGCATTTAGATTAAAAATGAAAAATATTTGCAGATAAACATTATAGACTTGTCTAATTTGTTCATACACACAGGGTGCTTCTCAATATGCTTCCTTGTCTCCTCGCTCCATACGTCCTACATCCTACGACCCGGAAACTGATGGAGCACACATAAATCTTGCTATTAATCATTAAATTATTGAAAATGTAGACTCATTTCAGACAGTATATTTAATATTTATGTATAAACCACCGATCTATATAAATGATCAGTGGTATAGACATATATACAGCACTTTTATGTCTTTTTTAATGTAGTAAGGATATGAACTATAACTCAAGTATGTATTTAACTTTATTTTATTAAATATTTGGGGGTTTTAATGCACTTTTATTATTTGATAACAGATAATAAACGTTATAAAGAGAGTAGGGAAAGAGTATATCATTTCACTTAATACTTCGTCTCTTCCGTCTTCGCGTCGGAAGCAAGGAAAGGAAACGAGGATGCACAAATAAGAAACGAGAAGCACCCACAGCATGATCCAGACGAATTGCAGGGATGCAGTACGCCCTTCCGCACAGTAGATGGCGGTAAGTGTCCTTGAAATTAACGACACCGTCCATAGAAGAAGACTTTTAGTTGTGGAAGTGTGAGGCTGTGAGCTGCGTTCATCCTCTCCTATTCACAGCGTGTACATTTATTTCTTTGAGAATTTAAATCGATATTTATTCTTCTCAAAACTGAGATTACGATACAACGACAGTTGTTGTACAAGGTGATTTAAGGTTTGAGCATTGAAAAATACACCAGAGCATCGGATGGTCTCCAGTAAACGTTAGCCAGTTAAAGGTAAACTCAGTTCAAACTTTACATAAAATTACATTTAACGATCTTAAAGGAGGTTCATTAAAATATTAATTTAGTGTCTATAACTTAAAATTAATCACATACTGTTTGTTTTAATTGCATCGTTACATTTCATTTTGAAATTTACATTCTGACAGATGCTTAATCCAATGTCCAAAGACTCAAGAGTGCATTCAATCCATATGTTATCATTTCGTGTGTTCCCTGAGACGCAAACGTAATGGATTATATCTTAATTGGTAGAGCACTGCGTTTGATTCCCATGTAAAAATTATTAAATTAAATGTGGATTGAATGCACTGTAAGTCAATCAGATAAAAGATTTATATTTTCCTCTTTTCACAGTAAACTACGTTTTATGATTTATTTTCTGGTTTTAAGACAGCCATGATTTGAAGAGTAACTCAAAACTGTAAAATCGTGCATTTGTATTTCCTATTGCCTGAAACAGTTTACATACCTCATCAATCTATTGGCAGGTTTATAAGGGTGCAGTCATGACGTCATTGGTAAGTTTGGATTAACATTTTAAAGTTATGATCAGTTCTCACTAGAAACAGAATTAAATTTTACCCCATATTTTACTCACCCTTAAGCCACTCAAATAGTCAATATCCTGCCTTATTCCATCTTCATAATGGCATTGGATAGTGCCCCAGTTTTATTAGCTACAAAAAGCGCAACCATCCATCCCAATTTCTTCTGAAGTGATTTAAGTGTAACATTAAGTCACAGGTCAGCCTGTACACCAAGCATGGCCTTAAGGCTATGTAAAATATGGGTTAATTTAATTTTGGGGGTTTGCTTTAACAAAACATAATTTGCTTTTCCAAAAACATAATGTGTAAAATACATGGAAATACAATTTTATGTTGCTGTTTACAGGGAAGCAGTAGTTCCTCCACTACAACGGAGTACACTGTACGAGTGCCAAAGTATGAGTGACTTCCATATTTTTTAACACATTTTCAACTAGATCAAGAATCCTCAAATCCTACCCTGGAGAGCCGGTGCTCTGCAAAGTTAAGCATCTTTGATTTAGTTAAGCATCTAGTGATCATGAAGACATTGATTAGCTTGCTCATGTGTTTGATCAAAGTTGAAGCTAGGGCACCGGCTCTCCGGGGAAGGTTTTGAGGAACCTACACCATCAATAGGAGCTTTGTTATGAAATAAATGAATATCTGATCTTGGTATTTTTCCAACAGAAACACCAGTAAAAAATACAACATAATGGCTTTCAATGCTGGTGATAAAGTCAGCTGTTCCACGTGGACTCAGGTAAACATGCATGTTACAGATACTCAAAAATGCACATTTTTGCTTTATCCTTTGTCCCCCATTCTTTCTCTTTACATCTCTCTGCTTGTATTTAGGCCCGTATGGAGAGAGATATGAGTAATAGACGTATATATGGAGAGGAGGAGACTGCAGAGGGGGCAGCAGGTAGCGAGTTTGGAAAGAAACAGAGAGAGGAAGCACGGAGGAGGAAGTATGGCATTATTACAAAGGAGTTCAAAGTAGAAGACCAGCCATGGATCCTTAAAGTTAATGGCAAGGCAGGAAGAAGGTACTATGCAATGTTATTGCCATTTTCTTTACCGGATCTTTGTCAGTTTTGCTGACATTCTGTTCATGTAGCTTGTTTCAATTCATGTTTATTTGTATAGCGCTTTTCACAGTTTACACTATTGCAAAGCAGCTTTACAAAAGGACCCAATGTAGAATACACATAAAACTTCAAAAATGTATGGTTAATTGTCCAAAGCTGGCGTCATCTTAAGTCCTTTTAAGGGCTGATGTCATCTTTCGATATGTGTAGGGTCATCTGATCCAGACTGAATCTGGCATATTTGCGAGTTACCTCAGGATAAACATTTTGCCCTTTACTCCATTCCACATTGAGGGTGGTAGTCAGAATATTGTTAAAACTGTTTATTTTACAATAAGCCGATTTTTAAATAATAGTTATATAATTTTACTGTACATATCTCTTCTCTCATCCATTCAGATTCAAGGGTCTGAAAAAAGGCGGAGTGACGGAGAATGCTTCCTACTACATTTTCACGCAGTCTGCTGATGGCGCCTTTGAGGCGTTTCCCGTGAATGCCTGGTACAACTTCACACCACAGGCCAAGCACCGAACGCTCACAGCCGAGGAGGCTGAGGAAGAGTGGGACATGAGGGCGGTTTTAGTTGGTCATGTTAAAAGGGCCCTTTTTGTGTTACAATATGAATAGAATCAAGCAACATATTTATTTTTCATGCAGGAGGAACAAAGTAGTCAACCACTTCAGTATCATGCTTCAGCGGCGTCTCCGAGAACAGGAGCGAGGGGATGATGATGATGAAGAGGGAGAGAAAGGAGGGAAGAAAAAGAAAAAGAAGGGAGGCAAGGGAGGAGACCTGCGCATACATGACTTGGAGGATGATTTGGAAATGAGCAGCAATGATAGCGACGGAAGCATGGGAGAGGGTGAGTACATGGTCTATAGGGGATTGCCCCACACAGATCATCCCAAAATTCCCGATAATTTTCTATAAATGCATGCACATCACCGCCCAGCTCCAACTTCAGTGTCCCAAAATGCGAGTTAGTTTAAATATATACATTATACTACATATGTTGAGAGATTGCATAATAAATGTTGCTTTCTTTTTATGTGTTTTATCTGTAAACATGTCACTGTCACTTTGTTCACTGTTAAAATCCAAAATCATTTGACTGCTCGTTCTTTGTGTGTGTGTGTGTGTGTGTGTCCACCCGTGAGAGGAACAGTGTTGTCGGGTGTAACTGTACGTTTACACTGACGCTGGTGAGAGCATCAAAAAACGGTCTGGCTGCCCTGCCAACGATGCTATAGAAAAAGAGTAGTGGATGCTCTGATGCTCGAATGCTTTCTCTGAAATCCTCTCAAGCGAAGGTTTCTGCCTTCCGATTGGTTGCCACCAAATGCGTCATAGTTCATTACCATAAAGTTGAGCTGATGTCAACTCTTCTCGACACTCAAATTGTCCAAGACGCGCCGCCGGCTCTCAGACTTCCGGCCACTTTGGCGCTCTTGCCAGTGTGAACGCACAATAAGACTTTCTGAGCAACCGTTGTTCTTTCAATGCAGATGGGGAGGACAAGTCAAAAGCCAAGAAGGAAAAAGGCCCTAAAGGCAAGGGGAAGAAGAAGAAGAAAAAGGGCAGCGATTTGGAAGGCTTTGAGGATAGTGATGATGGTGACTTTGAAGGCTTGGAGGTGGACTACATGTCTGATGAGAGCAGGTGACTTCAAGAACAGTTACTAATGCCACATACAAACCACCATTTGTCAAAAAACATATCTCTTGAATTGTGCTAACAAAAAATTTCATCTTTGCTTCAGCTCTGAAGATGAGGAGCTAGAGAAGACAAAGCCAAATAAAGGAGAAGATGTACCTAAAGGTTGGTGGCTAGCCTGGTTCTAAAAGGGTTTTTTACAGGCAATATACAGTATGAATCTAATGATAATATTTGATACGAGATAAGCTCTCTCATTTTTTTCCAGGGATTGATGAAGCTACTGATAGTGAGGATGAGAGTGAAGAAGAAAACAAGAATGAGGAGGAAGCAAAGGAGGAAGAAGAGGAGGAAGATGGGAAGAAGACACCAGTTCAGGTGGAAAAGAAGAAAAAGAAAGGTAAGATCTTAGTTATTCATTGCCCTTCACACTGGTGGCTTTGTTTGGCCTTGAGTTTTTACATTTTCTAAATGTGAAACACGCAGGTAAAGTAAGAAACCCATTGTGTATGTTGTTCCAGACAGTAGTGGAGAATCTGATACCTCAGAGGACAGCGATATTGAGGGAGAGGCAGCTTCAGCACTGTTTATGATGGTAATGGCCTATATTTTGTGTGTGTGTCTGTGTAAGTGTTCTTAAAATGTAAGTTGTTACATGTTTGCATTTACAGAAGAAACGCACACCTCCCAAGCGAGGGGCCGGCCGTGGCTCGGCTGGTAGTTCAAAAACAGGAAGTCGACCCGGAACGCCTTCTATCGACAACGCTGCCACTTCCAGTACTCTCCGTGCCGCTGCTACCAAACTGGAGCAGGGTACACTAACTTACTAAAACACTGCAATTTTGGGTTTATCTGCATTGCCTGTATATTCTAGTTATAGTGATCCTAAATCTCCGCCTGTGGTTTATGTCTTAGGTAAGCGCCAGACTGCGGTGTCCACTTCAGAGACTCCAGCTGCTAAGAGACTGAAGATGGAGCCCAGCCCTCAGAGCTCCTCTGGAAAGAGCACTCCACAGCCCACATCAGGGAAATCCACCCCCAGCGCCAGGTACCTAATGTTTAAAATAATCAAATACAGTCCTCTGCTTTCTCTTCACCCCAATCTCTATCCTCAAAGTTGTTACACCTCCTCTACTTAAGCAAGACCATGGCTTTGTCCAAAATAGCTTTCTATACCTTTAAATAGTGCACTATAAACATCCATTTTTAGTTCCTTTATAGAGCACCACAATAATGAGTGTACAACCGATGCAGCTAGCCACTACCCGTCTAGCCTGGCTCTGCCCTCCTACGTGCTTCCGCTTAATTTTCATTTAGCTTCAGTACTACGTCTGGGACTGCTGTGTAGAGTTTCATTTTCTCGTGCAAAAATCTGCAGGTCCAATCAGCGAACAGAGGGGGGTGGCTAAGAACGATGATGTTGAGGTCGTGCGTCAGTTTGAGTTGTAGTTCAGTAATGGCAGCGGAGAAAGACGTGAGAAAAGCTATGCGGTCCGTTGTTGCAAAACTGCCAAATATACAGAAGTTAAAGCCGGAGCAAGAACCAGGTTTGCTAAGTTTTGTTGGTCTGATTATTCGGACTTGTTGTTTCCGGCAGGTTTCGGCGCATGATATACGTCACGACCTCACGTTAGTGATCGCCTATAGCAGATCCTGAGTGACTCTGGGCAGATCCAATAGTTTTAAACTTCAACAGAGGACCCTCCTTAACAGAAGTAACGCTTTGCAATGGAGCGTGGCCAGACTCTCTTGTTTGGAGCTCGGAGCTCTCCCCTTCGACAGCACACCAAAAATGCTTTATGCCATTCCCTAACGATTACATGTTAAAGCGAACCCGTGAACTAGAAGCAGAGTTAAAAATGTTTTAGATAAAATTCTTGTCAGTGTCACATTACTCAGCCGTCCAATCAGAGTATTAGGGGAGGGACATAAACACAGTAACCACAATATTAATATTTGTTGATTAAGTTTTAATAAAAAAAATAAAAGTTTGGAGTTGGACACAATTTCCATAAATCACTGTTGTTTTTAATAAATGTTATGATAAAATACATTATTGTTTGTTTTATGATAATATAAATGAGTAGAAATAATACATTTCTGTTCTGCAGATAAATATGGCCACAATCACCTGAACGACATTTAAAGTTTAAATTCGGGCAATAAAATCTATTCCACCACTCCTCTCTTTCTTTCAGTGACGTGCAGCTGACGGAGGATGCCGTACGCAGGTATCTCATCAGGAAGCCCATGACTACTAAAGATCTGCTGAAGAAGTTCCAGACCAAGCGTACAGGCCTCAGCAGCGAGCAGACGGTCAATGTTCTCGCCCAGATCTTAAAGAGGCTAAACCCTGAGAGGAAGAACATCAATGATAAGATGCATTTCTACCTCACCGAATGAACTTAAAAGAGGCGACTGCAGTTGCTTCAGTCCATCACCAAGCAGCCTCTCCTTTAAAGAAAACCCTGCTTGGTCAGAATCATTTCTCGTGCTGTCGTTTTGCTTTTCCCCACCCAATATTTCTTAACAGTAGTCTTCAACTTGTGTAACTTATTGAAGTTATAGATGATGAGAACCCTGGTGGAGGAAAAGATAGGAAACGGTAACAATGAGTTTTTGTAAATTGATACACAAAAGATGTTTGAAAATTTCCAAGAGATTTAGCACAGCGGTAATAGTTGAATACCACAGAATGATGGTACGTCAGCGTCGATGTTCAGGAAGAAGGGGGTCTTTTATTGAAAACATCTTATTTTGTCTGCTTTTTTTAATTGGGTTTAACAGTATTTTCTCCATTTATTATAAATTTGCTTTCCTACAGTGTAGTTTAAAACTGTAAAATGTTCACCTTTACTTGCAGGTGTTTCATTTTAGTAATAAATTGAATTTGGTCTGAATGTTGTTTTATTTTTTGCTTTAAATGCAACTTTCTGGTACAAAAGTGCATATGCAATTGAGAAAGTAACTGTTTTATTGACTGTACTTCATTATTTTTCTTTATGAATCTCCATTATATAAATCATAAATACTACAGTAGCATTTTGGCCACATGTTTTAGTGAGCCACATATAAAGTTTTCCTACATTCTGTGGCCTTATTCCAGTATAAGTGTCATCTTACTGACCATGGTTACCATGTGACATTATCTGAACAAAGACTTGGAGGCCTAATTAGACAGCAGCACAGTTTAATCAAGTCTTTATTGTTTTAAACTGGCAGATTTCGACAAATCACAGAAATGCGCCGATGCCGTGGGACCTTCTGTCCTGAGAAAAAGGACTCTTCATCTTTCAGGATTTCATGTGTGAATTTAAACCTAGCATCATCCCTGTTAATGAAAGAGAAATTGAATCTGTATTAGTAAATATGTACTGCCAACGATTTTGGTTCAACCTTTGAAATTAAATTCAGAAATATCAAGTAAAACACCTCAATATATAAAGTGAACGACGACTCAAAAGCAAGTGCACCCAGTCTGTTGAATTATTCTCTGGGACCAGTCGCATAATACTGTCAGACAACAGGTTCAATCCTGCAATGGTGCTTCCACAGAACTGAAAATAAAGGAAAATAGAATGAGATGAAGCTGAGCAAGCTGTTCAAACAACATGTATACAACTGTGGATTAAAGCCAGAACTTTACACTGTCGACGTGGGGTTTGATGTAGCCTGTTTTGGCCAGGTCAAGAACATGAACAGGCCCAAGCAGTGGACTGCCCTTGGGAAATGCAACTTCTCTGACCCGCCTTAGGATTTTTTCACAAGCATCTCCCCACTGGAGGCGCTCTGTTTCCTTATAGCCGTGGATGGCCTGAATGGCAATTAATAGTAGGTGATAAAGGCAAGTAATCCGTTAGTTTCTAAAGGAACAAGTCGACTTTTTGGGACTTTAGCTTATTCAACTTATAATTCCAACTTTTAAGAATTTAGTTCCTAGTATGTATATGGTTGAAAGATGACTGTGTCGGATAACCTTGTTATTTGTTCACGCTGTGACTATACAACATATAAATAGGAAAATGTTGGCGTTATTTTGCCACTTAATATGCTAGCTGGAGCCATTTACTTCCAGTTTTTGTGTTAAGCTAGGCTAGCGGTGGGTGCTCAGACAGAGTTACGGCATGCACGGAGAAGAAAAAGGTATGTATGGAGTTATCTAACTCTGGGGGATACGGTGACTAAGCTAAAGTCCCAAAAAGTTGCCGTGTTTCTATTAGTGATGGTCGGTTTCTAAGCACTGCTTCATGAGGCTTCGAAATTTTACGAATCATTTGTTTCGAATCATTGGTTCGGAGCGTGTTTCAAACTGGCCAAGTCAAGTGATTTTAGCAAACGAGGCTTCATTACGTCATAGGGGTGGTTTCCCGGACAGGGATTATCTTAAGCCAGGACTAGACCTCAGTTTAATTAGGACATATAACTAGTTTTAACAAACATGTCTTACTAAAACATTACCTGTGTGCATTTTGAGGCAAAACAAAGGGCACTGATGCATTTTTAAGATATGTCAGTGCAAATTATTTTCAGTTTGGACAGCTCTACATTTATTTTAGTCTAGGACTAGTCCAATCCCTGTCCGGGAAACCGCCCCATAATGTTTCTAAACGTTTCGAAAATCCGATAGTTTACCATTAGGGGGAACTGATCACAAATGACCAGTGTCTAATATGGTTAGGTGAACTCGGGCCAGTTTTATTATGCAAGTTTATTAAACACTCATCCTTCTGATTAATAACACTACCATTTTGTTTATAGACAGATGTAATGACAAAAAAATTGCATTATTAAAAGGGAAGTTAGTTTTAATGATTTGTTTGCCCTAAATAAAACTAAAAACACATAATACACTTTTAATCATGTCTTAATTAAGTTAAATATTTTTAAACATATTTTTATTAAAATCTTGCTATTATTTTGTAGAAAAAAAGTGTAAAATGTTTGGACAGATCTGCTTTTACACTATTTTGACCAGCAGGTGTCGCCACCGTGTGTGGTGTTGGTTTAATTGATTCAAAGCTTCGAAAAGCTTCGTTTCTCCCATCACTAGTTCGATGTATTGTGTATTATTTTGACTATGTCTACATTGGTCATTTGTAAATTCTGTACATTAATTTAATAAAGTTGAACAGGCCTCCCAAACATTGAGCCCCGCCCCTGACTTTTCTGATTGGCTAACAAGCGCAACCCGCGGTCACTTTTTTCTTCTTCACAGTTTGTTATGATATCCATGTTCACACACAGTTCACAACCGTTTACAGCTGCTTTAATGTTTTGGATTCACTTGAAAATTACAGGTAAGTAAGATCTGTTAGATCGGGTTTAAAACTTAATTCTGTGGGAGGATTTATAACAGCAGGACTGAGTGCCCACCCTACACGTGACAATAAACCGCAGTAGCAGCAATAGATTTTTCGTATGCAACACTTAAAGTACAATATAGTTAAAAGCACCAATACACGTTACTTACATCATCCCAGTGGTCAAATTCATATCGCTTTTTTCTAAGTCCTGGTTCTACTTCTTTAAAAATAGCATCCTCCTCTTCCTCACTAATGAAGTTCTCCCTGACTTCAACCTGTCCGCGCACTGCGGTCAAAATCTCCTGCGACGACCCACACAACCACCTACACTCCTCTGTGCTTTCAGGGCCTTTTGCTAGCGGTGAACTGTCTGATGCAAACCTAGAAAATACGATGCGTTGGAGAGATGTCCTTTGGGCTTGTTTTGCCACTCTAATCAGTAGTTTCATTATGTCGTGGACAATGTGATGACTCTTTGAAACAATCAAGATATCCACAATATTCAGCGTATTCCCAGTGTCATGCTGTCATTGACATAGACGCCATTTTGATATCGCTAAGAATTCTGGGAATTGAAGTATTTGATAGTGTCATTTCCAATCTGGCGATACGTACACTGGTAAACGGTAAAGTGCCAATATATCCTTAAATTTAAAACAAAATCACGAAAACATAAGTTTTAGACTGATTTATGATCTGTGAACAGTAACAGGGTCTATTGATGGCTAACACGGTGATGTAAAACGCTAATTTTAACGGCAATGGCATTTAGAATTCAATCGACAGCTCTACAGTTGTCTGTGATATTTATACTTAGTTGTTTAAGCAACCGAGTGGCATTCGTTACACAAATGCATATAAAGGAAGTTTTTTTAATTAAACGTATTAATTGAGGGTGCCTCGTTTGGACAACTACTGCACACAGCAATGCCGCTTTTTAACACTAGAGGGCATTACGCGACTATTACATTTTTGGAAATATTGCTTATATGTTGAAAAACTGCTTTATTAAAACAGACAGACGGAATATTTCAGTATTTCATCTGTTTCCCATATTTTCCTATTTTGGCCTCGACTAAAATCATGTTTCTCAAAGGAAATTTACTCTATAAAATGCTGGTATATGGATAAATTAGGTTATTTAAAACCATGCGATTGGGTTATGTAATGTTCATATTATACCCAACCGTGAGTTAGACACAATCCACCATTTATTAGTGTCTACCTGCTTTTTATACTGACTGTACAGTGTATTTGATCTATTCTCTTTCTCTCTCACACACGCGCGCGCGCACCACATTGACTGGTTTCTCTCATCAATTAGCCTCAAAGACTGTAATGATGGTAATTATTTGTAATTGTAATGGTCAGGCAGCACTGTTTGTGGCAGTAAGAGGGCATTAAGCAGTCTGTAAGTCAGTGAGATTTATAGGCAGTAAGACGTTGAGTGCTGATACATTGCTCTGGGGAGCGTGCCATATATCCACGTTACAGCATAGATTAAGATATGGCAAAGAGATAAACATTTCAGAACATAACCTTATGAAATGACTTATTTTATTTTTTCTCTGTAAACATTTTATAAAACAGGCATACACACTTCTATAATTGTTTGCACAAATGTCATGTTACGTCATAGTAATTCTCGAGGTTCTACCTTAATATGTTTGTTGCTGATTTGGAATTGTTTTCCCATTGAAATTGCAGTACTTGGTCAGTGTTGGCAGATTTACAAGTACTTTTACATTTTAGCATCATATAACTGAGTTTAATTCCTTTTGGATCTCGATCTTTCACCATCTGCATGGGTGTAGGTTGACCTTTTGATCATATGACTTTACTGATTGATATATTAATGACATTCTGTTAGTGCCTCATGTTACATAAGAAATGTACTTATGCACATATATGTACTGTACATGTAGGTTGTTTTGTAAGAATAGAAACACGAAAGGCAAATGTAATGCACATGGATGTGTTAACAGTGCACTAAACATATGTAAGGTGATTGTGGATGTCTTTGTCCTCGCCATACAACAGGTACACCCGTACACACAGCATCAAATATTACTTTCCGAAAGGCCAGTCTGGCTGTCCCCCAAGCATGTCTTACTGCAAGCGTCTTTTCTCGGTTGGTTTAATGATTGACAGCAGCTGATCTAGGGAACACAGGAAATCATTTAAGTCTTTAAGCTTCAAGCATTTGTCAAATGAATATATATTGCCCAGTTGATTGTAATGTAAATACAGACTTAAAAATAAGTTAAGTAAGATTCCCTGCTGGTAGAAAGTACAATATATAGAGACAATAACACAAACATGTATTGATTGCTACTACTTCTTGTTTAATACAATGCAGTGTTTGGTGTAAAGTTACTAAGGAATTAGTTACTGTATTTTAATTACTTTTCCCTTAAAAACGTAAAGTAAGTTGTTGCGGTGACTGCCAATCAGTCACTCACAGAGGTTGCAGGCGAATGCTGTTTGACTCGTGTACCAATAACAATGTCCATATCTTCACGCTCACGTTCTATTTGGTTTATTCATATATAGTTTAAATGTTAAATAGAGTTTACAAAGATCACAAATTCTTACAGATGTTACATATGGCTTTCCAATGCCATTCCAATCACGGTCAAAACTGGTGTGCTCATTACCCGCACCTGTGCAGCATTTCTTCTTTACCCATTTTATACATTTCCCCAAACTCAATACTCCACCTAGTGTACAAAATAAGAATAACACCATAAATGGCTCTTACACACCGGCCCCTAATTGTAAATGGCAGGCAGACATTACAATTCAAAAATATTATTACAAAGAGCCATACAAAAAAAACATTAAAAGATACAAATCCACAATAAAATTTACAATATCACATGTCACTATTACGTTTCCTTTTGTCATTACTCAATTTTGCCACTCGCTCCTATAGCAAAGGCAAATATTTTCTTGACACTTCTTTGTTTACAGCAACAATCTTACTGAAGTCATGATTATAATGTTGATTAAGTATTTCCACCAATTTATCCACTGAAGTGCTAATAACAGTAATAGGACACATGATCTAGTTCTTAAAATCATTTCGTCCTTAGAGGGATACACATATATCACCCACCCAATAGGGTTCTAACAGCGTAGAATCCCTCACATCACTGTTTATAACTTCACAAGCTTCAATTAACTTAGAAGCATTTACCCCAATTAGTAAATCCACATCAGCATCTATTTGAGGAATGATAACATCTTTCAAGTATGACTATTTGTCAGAATAAAATGTCCATCACCGGCCCCTGTATGCCAGTATGACTGAACTGGAGTAAACACATTGCTCATTATTAAACAATTTTACATTCAAGTAGATGTCTTTGGATAAATGTGCAAAATAGTTGAATGTGATTGGCCACACACTGCACAAGTCAAGCGCCTATCGCAATCCTTGTTCCTGTGTCCAACACAAAGACAGCCAAAACATGAACCATTATCCTTCAAGAATTCAAGCTTTTCCTGTGTGCGGTGCATTTGTGAACACCACTCCAATAGGTGACCACATTTGCAACACAGACATGTGACTTGTAGTCTTGATGTTTGGTCAGAGTCTTGAGCTTGTATTAGTTTACTGTCTTTAACAACAGTTGTTGCAAAGCTGTTTCTGCTTTTAACCTTAGGCTGAGATTTCAGTATTACAACTTGAGAACCTTGGATGTCACCAAATGGATCTGAAGACATTCTTACTTGACGTTCAATAAATTCAACAACATCTTTAAATTGTGCTCTCCTTTTACACTTTTCCAAAATGTCACATGAAAGAGTTCTCCACTTTTCTTGTAGTTTGCAAAACAACTTCATGACAACGGTCTTCAAATTACTTGGCATCTCTAACTCCTTCAAACCTTTAACTTCTTTATGGCATTACTGCACCCACGAAAATAGAGCGCATAACTCTGCAAGGAGCTTACATCCTCTGGCTTCACAGGCCATCCACGTACTTTTCCCAAAAGAGCAGCAGCTATTTTTCTGCATCAATGTCCAGTTGTTCTTCAGAAACTTCTTGATTTACTGCACTCATATTCACAGAGTTTGAGTCATTTAGATTTTAAAATGTAGGCAACCAATACATTTGGATTTACGCCTTTAAACGTACATACATCAAGAGTTATTTCAAGCCCTGCAATGCATACCTTATCGCTGTATTCATTTCCACTCGATAAGGATTTTAGCGTCGTAAATTACAGGTTCTTGATACACTTTTACCTCCGTCTATATGCAGTCAAACTCCGAAACGTTGCAGCAAATCCGTGACAAACAGAAGTTCAGCGAGCGTCCCAGAAGCATATGGCGATCCTCGAACATGCAAGTAATCCAATGAATGTTCAAATCAAATAATCCTCACGGAGCGTTCAAGTAATCCACAAAGAGCATGCAAATCCACCAAGAGCTCAGTTTTGACTTATGTTGCGGTGACTGCCAATCAGTCACTCACAGAGGTTGCAGGCGAATGCTGTTTGACTCGTGTACCAATAACAATGTCCATATCTTCACGCTCACGTTCTATTTGGTTTATTCATATATAGTTTAAATGTTAAATAGAGTTTACAAAGATCACAAATTCTTACAGATGTTACATATGGCTTTCCAATGCCATTCCAATCACGGTCAAAACTGGTATGCTCATTACCCGCACCTGTGCAGCATTTCTTCTTTACCCATTTTATACATTTCCCCAAACTCAATACTCCACCTAGTGTACAAAATAAGAACAACACCATAAATGGCTCTTACATAAGTGATTACTCTTATTTTTCTTGTAATCTAATTAAAGTTACTTCTGATGTAACTAAATACTGTGTATGGACTCAACAATTATGTATACTATAATACAATAGTGGATTTAACATGGTTTAAGTTTACAATTCTCACTATTAACTGGTTGATTATTAGCATTAATATTAATGAGATGCTGGCTGTTTATTAATACTTAATAGCACATATTAATGCCTGATTCTGCAAAACCTTATTCTACTGCCTTAACCCACCCCATTTCTACCAAATTTAAAACTTCTTTAGTATTGATAGCAGTAGTTGGAGTATATTGAGGCAAAAGTAGTTAGTTAATAAAGAGAATTAGACTCTAAAGTGGGACCAGAATAATTGATGTACTTTTATATATTATTTCTCAGAGCCATTTCAAGCCTATCCTTGTATCATGTACTAAATAGGATGTAGAAAGTAATAAGTAATAAAATACTTTTTGGAGAGATTCATTTGTAAAGTAATCTAAATTACATGATTGAAGATGTGATTAGTAACTAGTAATTTATTACTCTTTTTGAGTAACTTACCCAACACTGATACAATGGTGATAAGGTCGAAAAACTAAAAGGTTACATGGTTAAAAATAAAATAAAAATCATAAAATCAAAGTTATGAAGAACATGACAGGGAGTAAATGAGTGATGAATAAAATGGTTGCTGTAGAGCTTCTAATAATTGTACACTTTTTAAAAAATGTATTTTACCTACACCAGGCAAGACCCTTTATGTAGAGGATCAGTGTGCCATGAGGCTGTTGGTGTTTGAAAAGTTTACAGGATGGAAAAAGCAGCCCACGAAACAATTATTTCTATGTATAAAAACTGCTTCTTTCTTTCTGTTTTTTGCCCATTTATTGCATTTGACACACTATTTTTCCTATTTAAACCTCCTCTGTAGTTACATCGTGTACTAAGAGCGACAGAAAATTAAAATTTGCGATTTTAATTTTCTAGGCAGATATGGCTAGGAACTATACTCTCATTCTGATGAAATAATCAAGGACTTTGCTGCTGTAACATGGCTGCAGCAGGTGTAGTGATATTACGCACTGCCCGAAAATAGTCCCCAGCTATTGAAAGTTACCAAGGGGACTATTTTCGGCTGCTGCGTAATATCATTCCGTCAGCTGCAGCCATATTAAGGCAGCAAAGTCCTTGATTATGCCAGAATGAGAGCCATATCTGCCTAGAAAATCGCAACTTTTAATTTTCTGTCACTCTTAGTACACAATGTAACTACAGAAGAGTCAAGTTTTAAATAGGAAAAATATCAAAACTCTTTGGTTATTTTTAGCGCGATGCTAATGGTCTAATCAAAATCAATGGATTATGCTAAGCTATGCTAAAAGTGGTACCGTCAGACCCAGAGATTAGCTGAATGGATTCCAAAATGGTAAGACTCAAATGAGCATATTTTCAAAAAAAAGTGGAATGTCCCTTTAAGGTGCCTGTTCTTTTAACCAAAAGCATTCTTTCTAGAATATAAATGAGGAGCTCAGATGCAAAAGCCGCTAAATGCCACCTCTGTCAAAATGAGATAATGATAATAACTGAATGTTCTCAGCATTTATTATACATTCATCAAATACTTTCGCTTCAAAACCGCTTAATCCTGGCCTCAGGCCATACAGAAATGCCAGTTTGTTGTCAGAATCTATTAAGAGTCTGATAAAGAAAGCTTATTTACAAGAAAACACATCAGATGCACTTAGAGGGTTTTGCATCTGATCTTTCAAATGTTAAATCAGCAGCAAAGAACCTGGTATACATCATGTTTATGAATTATTCAGCTTTATGAGTCACTGAGTTCAGCATCTGCTCCAAATGCACATCTATAACCTCAGAACTCTTTATTATAACAGTATTTGAATGTGCATTGTGTCTCTGTCTTTAGCAATGAGATCTGTTACGCAATTTGCCTATTACGGATATATTGGTGCACACTACTAAAAACATTTTCTGCCTGCCGCTGTGTTAGATTAGTGTGGCGTGCTTTAATAATGCACTGAGGGAGGGGCAGTGTGAGAAAGGCTTTGACATTCAAAAGCAATCGCCCTGTGAACTCCAGCTGTGTGACAATGCTGGCACTAGGATTACAGCACACATCAGAGACCATATTCATAATTAATACCTAAACAGAAATGTTTAGATGGAGTATCAGCCATAACACTGCTTTAGTGTAGGCTTTATATCTGAATATTGCAAATACATCATAAGTCCTGCACATTTCTCCCAGTCTGTTTCCAAGCATCTGTAACTGTTTTGTCTTTAAATCCACAATACTATTTATTGGGTTAAAAAAGCCCAAAAGTAATAAAAAAAATACATAACATACAAAGTGTGTTTTTGGCAGCTGTTAGTTTTTGCATTTGTTTGTATAAGATTTTCGTTACACTTAAATGATGATTTTTGTTGTGTTTTTTGTGTGTGTTTGTGTGTGTTAACTATTTCAGAACCATGGACAGCTACATTGGTACGGTGACTGCGAGACGCTTTCATTGGATCAGTGCTGTACCCAACTGAGCTTTGTGAAAGATTAAACCACGGATCAAACTGTAAAGTAGGGTACATGTATTTGTGAAGGACTAATTTTAATTCAAGGACATTAAGCAGTGATTATCTGTGTGCACTGATATAAATAATTTGAATAAGTGACGTGGAATAGGCCTAAAATTATCTGCAAATTCCAGTTTTGTTCCCAGATAACGTTTCATTTTTAATTTCATACAAAATCTAATTTATTTCAGCCTCTGAGCCATATGAGGGATACATGACCGCCTGTCAGTCTGATCTGTTGACTGAACCTGAGGGCTGGTGGCTGGTGTCTGCTGGAGCTCTTGACCTCAGGCTTTCCGAGGCTGACGGATCACACGCGCGCGCTGGTTCACATCATGAAGAGCTCACTGCGCAAGTTTAAGGCACGAGCTGAGATGCAGAAGAAACTCTCTCCTTTCAAGTTTTTCGCAATTTTCGCGAGCCCGGTGATACTGTGCTTATTTCCAAACCAAACTACAAATGGGAAAAACGCACTACCCATTGAGAAAACAGGTATCATCCTAACTACCAACAGTATAAGAAAGTGCCATTGGGACACTTAGGTGAAAACGTACTGTAGCCTATATCATCTGATCACCGCTTCCTGTGATATCGGATAGGTAGACACTGTTAAGGTCGCGCGCATCTATCGATTTAAAACAGCCGCGTCCTAAGTCATGCTCTTGAATAAGACTCACTCATCCCCAAATATCCTCATTACCTCTATGGCAATAAATAACTTATGTTAAATGTACAGTATTGATGTGTACTTATGAATTATCGTCTGGTTTCCTAGCTCAGTAGGAGCGTTAGCAGCACCAAATGTCGTGTTTTCGATTCCATATGTGTTTAACTTAAATTGCACTGTGAGTAAAGCGTCTGCCAAATGCATAAAGGTAATGTAAATGCCTGCATAAAAAGACTCGCCAGCTTCGTCAATAAAAAGTGTCGAGTGGGTGCGTTGGTAAAGAGAGTTGTCAGATGTAGCTGTACTGATGGGAGATCTCCGTCTATTAATTTCGAAATGTCTGCTTCTAATAATAGCCTGTCGGTCCTCGCCCTGTGTGCACTCGCAAAGCGGAGCCGTTCCCGAGAGACGCACGTTTGAATGCGCATCTGTTTCCCAGCGCGCACATCCCCGACCACTACCACAAACCGACTAACCTGGCAACGCGCTGTCAGTTTATGTTGTGTATAACTGCTCAAAGCCGATTATAACTAGTTTATCTGTCGAATAAACAAGCCGACGATATTTTCATGCGGTAAGGTTTGGGTTAATACAGTACAGTAGGTGGCTGAAGGTACAGGTACATAATGGAGAGGGATAAATGAATCAGTGCGGTGTGTGTGCGTCATGAATTGGCCAGAGCTTTGGAGAATTGATCAGTTGCTCATTATTTAGCTTAGCTTGCCAACTGATCGGAGCTGTTTCGGGTTGTGTTTCACAAACTGATATCCTGAGAGCCCCCACCCCACATTCGTCCTCAACTGCCTCCTCCCCCTCTTTTTTTCACAGGGGCGCTTGACGAAGAGTAACGAGGCTAACAGACAGCTCAACACTGGGAGAAATAAGGAAAAGAGGGATCCGAGCGTTCTCGTGAACGGATTGTCCTCGCTCGGGGAAGATGAGTAGATCGCACACGGCCCAGAGCCCCGTGAAGAAGAGCGGCTATGGGAACCCGGAGATGTCGCCGCTGTCCGCTCACGATTGATGGTTTTACTTTTTGTGCGTCCCTTCATTGGATTTTATGACGGTTGGATTGGTCCTGCACTGAGATGCCAGTAATGGCCCTGGCGAAAAAGATGACACCTTACCAGTGAGCAAAAAAAATCAATCGATCCTTGTGATCTCTGCATCCGACTTTAAACATATGTCGTAAAGAAGATGGAAAATGGATTAACGTAGAAAATCACAGATCTGTCTTGTAGTGGAGATCGCAAATGCATGCGAGTGAACGTGAATGAGAGGTGACCGAAGAAGGCAGAATATAGCTACACCGTGCCAAATATTGCGGATGTTACTAAATAAATAAATAAATCGATTTATATCATATTTTTGCTTTTCTAAAGAGAATGTATCGTTGAAAACGAACTCAAATGATTGTTGTAAATGTTTGCATTATTCTTCACTTGAGGTTATTACACCTAGCTCGCATAAATGATATTGGCTATGATGATTACAACCTGAGTTTCCAAGGAAGATCAACTGGAGCAAGAAAGAGACAGTTCTGGAAAATAGGAGAATGGAGCATCAAAAACCGAGATATGAATACATTGCCATGGAAATATGTCGGGGACGATTTTGGACATAAAATGAAGTAAGGATGGACCATTTCCTATGTTGAAAAGGGCAACGAACCTGTGAACTACACAATATAAGGCACGCTTAGCCTATTTTTATTGGCTTGTTTTTCGCTCGTTTGCTTTTTCCTCTGCCCAAAGAATAAGCGTCATCTCCTGGATCCCAAACGCCACATGAAACCCAGGAAGACAAATGTATACTCCAGTTATACACGTATTTAGTTTTAAAGCAGATGGGTTGTAATGTGGTGTGGTCGCGTTGAACATTCACCCCTCTTTCTCCTGCTTCGTGAAGACTGGCATTTGGTGTCTATAGAATGGCTCGGTTCGGTGATGAGGTGCCGTCCAGGTATGGCGGAGGACCGGGACACGCTCAAGGGGGCCCCGGCCGCGGCGGTAGCAGGCAGGGCGGCCCGCCGGGTGCTCAGAGAGTGTACAAGCAGTCAATGGCCCAACGAGCCAGAACTATGGCCCTGTACAACCCTATACCGGTGCGGCAAAACTGCTTCACTGTCAACCGATCTCTGTTCATCTTCAGTGAGGACAACTTTGTGAGAAAATACGCTAAAAAGATCACCGAATGGCCATATCCTTTAAAAGCCATGTAGGCCTTCAGGTATCGTAAAGGCTGTATGTCACCTGTGCTAAAACGATAAATCCCATTATTGTCGGTTAAATGACTGTATTGTGAAAACATGCACGGGAGGGGGTGGTTTTGTGCTTTGTCTGATTTTATCTCCTTTTATTTATTTAATTCTAATTTAAGCTTTTTAAACACGAGCAAAGAGATTATTTATAAGTTGTTTCCTGGCATGATAAATTGAGTCTATTCGTGGAGTAACGGTGTGTTACGTACGGTAGAGAGGTGAGCTGTGTGACGACAGCGGGCGGCGCTGTGTCTCGCGCAGGCTTGCTGATGTCAGCATGTGCAGTCTCTCAGCTTGCGCTTACGCGCGAGAGAAAACGATGGTGAAAAGCGTAGGGGAGAGATGAAGGGAGGAAAGACAGACACCATTTGCCATTTTCTAAGGGAAATGGCTGAATATGGGACATGTGTCTTAATATTGTTGTTACTGCACCCCTGAGTGCACATACCACTGAAGAAAAATACTGCGAAAATCTGCGCATGCTTCATGTGTGATTGCGTGTATACATGTGTGCGTCAGTCATGGTAGTAACATAGGCTTCACTGCAAACTTCAGTTGTCACCACTAACCACATATAAACATGTATGTGTTCTTTTCAGTAAGAAACATTGCTTTAATATTAACAATAAAATGTGAATGTCTCCAATCTAAACTAATCATTAAACTGTGGACTGCATGTGTTTCTTTACAGAAGAGTGACAAAAGACAGGAAGCAAATTAATGATGGAGAGACATTGTGCTATAAATAGATTAGCTTAAAGAGTAGAAAGAATGGTTGAATGGACACCAGAGGGAGACAGATAGATAGAAAGAATAAAGTTACTCTGATCTGATTCGTGAGCCCTTCCAGTGTTCATCCATGTGTAGAGGCAGTGATCTAAATTATTTATTCCCTGTTTCTTTCCCATCCTCTCTTTATTCATCTATTCCCCCATTTTCTTAAGCAAAGGACTGGTTGGTTATGGCCAGCATCTGTTTCACAGATTTTAACTTGTTATTCATAATTGCCTTTAAAATGAAGCTAGTTTTGTGCTCCTGGATGCTGACCAAAATGTTTTGGTACAGTCTGGTATACTGTATGCAGTATAACACAGAAATATATTGATTTTTTTGATATACCAAGCCCCCTTTATCATAAGCGGATTTTTTTATGCAGATACTGTCAGGCTAAAAATAAAAGTTTTCTATGGCTTTTCTATGGCTTCACACCTTGGAGTCTGATCTCTGTTGTATGCATAAAGATAGTCATCTCTGTATAACTGCTGTTTGCAGAAGAAATTTCCATACATTTTTGGTTAAAGAGTTGTACAGTGTGTCAAGATTATGAATTATTTTAGAAAAAATAATATAAACTGTGGAAGATAAAATGACAGGCTGTTGTCACAAAATAGATAGTGTTGTGCTAATACACATGCAGTTTAAGAAAAGCATGTTGGTATTTTGAGAATAAACCACTGTTGTGAGTGACTTAAACATATTTTGGTACTCTTGTTTGTTCAGCAGAAATTGACACAGCCCTTGACAGGTCTCAAGTTGGCACAGTCGAGTGTATACAATGTGGCTTTGTGAAGTAATATGCATACAGACCTATTCTTATATGTCTAGTCTTGTTTACAATGTTTGATACACAAATGGTGTAGTTCAGAGTATTAGGCGGGTTTAGATTGTATGTGAACTCTGCATGTGCAAGTACACGGTATGTAAAATTGCACATCTGCAAATATATGGAATAAGATAGTGAGAGAGAGAGATAAATCATTGCGTATAAATCATTAGGATGAGGGCATGCTACAGGCTCACATAACCACCTCACAATGCTACAATAACCATATGGCTATTACCTAAACAAAATTATGACAAACTGTTGGTTATTTAGCAATATACGTGACATCATTGAATCAATAACACAGGCTGCATGAAGTACAGACTGAATAGTACTGACAGTTTTAAAGCATCCATCTCTTTCTGTTACTCACAGTGTCTCATTAGTGTATGGGCTATAAAAGATTGGTCCCTTGGCTCCTCTTTTCCATTTGGGCAGCAGGAGGTTAAAGCCTATAACCCTATTCATTCACACAAGTGTCTCTCATTCTGTCACTCACTCCCTGTTTCCATTTTCTCTTTTAACTTTATTAATAGATTGTAAAGGACAACAATAAGTGATTTTTATACATAAGTATATGGGGGACCTATATATGATCAGTATATTAAAGCTCACATAACACAGGCTGTTTCTGCATTTCTGATGTTAATCTGGAGTACCTATGGAGTAGCATTACATCCTTTATATCTCCGAAGAGTCTTTAGTTTAGATCAGATTTATAAAAGAAAGATTAGCTTTGCAGATTCTTTCCAATAATGTACGAATAAATGAAGAGCGAGAATGAGCCATGGAATTTACTACATGTTCGTGTCATTTATATAATATGCACGCACCTATTTCCAACATAAGACTGAAGTCTTACTTACCGCATGAAACTGATGACCCGGTTGGGACTTTTCAATGAAATCCAGCATTAAACAAACACACGCGCAAAACTCTGTTGCTACCCCGGATAATAAACTATATTTGAAGAGTTTGGTTCTGAAACGCAATAAATCCATTTTGACAAATTTCGTTAAAAATGTGTTTTCTATACCAAGAAAGTGACAAGATGAAAACCGCTATTTTCTGTTACAAACTTTAACATTGCATCATTAGGTTATAAAAACATAAAAAATTCAAATCCATAACTTGATTTTCAAAGATTTATTATAAAAATAAATTATTTTTTTCCACTAAATGCAATAAATCCATGACAGTTTTTTTTTCAAAATGCTAGAAATCTATTCAATCAAATGTGCATTCATCTTTGCATGTTATATTGATTTAGTTGAACAGTTGTAGACACTGATTAAAAAATAAACATTAATGGCATTAATAAAAACACTTACTTCGTCATATTAATAACACTGTCATTGCTGCGGTTATACTTGACGTCGTCGCTTAGCATTTTTCACATCGATCAGCTGTAAAATGTTTTTGGTCCTGCTCGATTTTCGTTGACTTTGAGTAAAATAATGGAAAGTTTTTCATAAGATTGCCTGGGGTCAATGTGTTAGCATGAAAAGCTTGATGCTGTCAGGAGAACAAGCACCCGTGTGCCTCTCATGGAAATTATTAGATGTTGATGGCTTACGTTTCTTTCCCGTCACAGAAAACCATCACAGGTTTATCAATGCAATTAAAGTATTATTTTGTTTTGTTTGTTGATCACGAAGTACAAAGTAGATGAGGAAAACTAGGACTCCGTGTACTCAGCGCGCTGCTATTGTTTGTTTACATTGCGTGAATGGTGCGCTGTAATATCTGGAGCAGATTTATTGCATTCTGTAAAAAAAGAGGAGTGGCGTTTATCGCATTTTGGGAAAAAAGGGGGAAAAGATGACAGAATAACACTGCGGATATTGGATTTTGCGTAAAATTAAGAATTTACTTTTAACTACTGACCTGATATAATACAGATTTTGGCAGTAACTCTTTTTTTTTCAAAAATGGCATTTATCGCGTTTTGGAACCAAACTCTTCATTTATTGTTTCCATAAGACTGTCTTTCTTCTCCTAACATCCAGAAAGACACTTCTTTCATGCAATTGTTAAGTTTTGAAATTAAACAAAGCTGTTTCGTGATGTGATGTTTGCAAGTTCTAGCATAGAGACAGAGCGCAGCGCGTCATAACCTGAAAACCACGCCCACCGGGGGGGAAAGCAATCCAACTGTCTCCATTGACTTTGTATTGCAAGAGGCCGCCTCCTTGTCATTTCTGGCTTATAACAAAAAACTGAATAATGCCTAAAAGCTGCTTTGTGACAATATGTACAGCTAACAAGCCAAAGAACCCAGAAATAAGTTTTTATAAGCTGTCGAGCCGTAAAACCCAGCCTTTAAGGAGAATAAAGTGGATCGCCGACTACGTTTCCCCCGATTGGACGCAGTTTTACTAATAGGAGTACTATGAAAAGTTGCCTGTTTCCATTTCTGTGTCTAAACGCTCGTTTTTTGAAGTCGACAGCTTATAAAAACTTTTTTTTTTTTTTTTTTGGCGTGTTAGATGTACACCTTGTCACACAGCAGCTTTTAGGTATTATTCTGTTTTTAAGTTTAATCTGTAAATAAGTTTTTATAAGCTGTCGACCCCAAAAAACGAGTCTTTAAAGACACAAAAATGGATACAGGCAACTTTTCATAGTACTTCTATTAGTAGAACTGCGTCCACTAGGGGGAAACGTAGTCGGCGATCCACTTTATTCTCCTTAAAGACTGGGTTTTACGGCTCGACAGCTTATAAAAACTCATTTCTGGGGTCTTTGGCTTGTTAGCTGTACATATTGTCACACAGCAGCTTTTAGGCATTATTCAGTTTTTTGTTATAAGCCAGAAATGACAAGGAGGCGGCTTCTCGCAATACAAAGTCAATGGAGACCATTGGATTGATTTCCCCCCCGGTGGGCGTGGTTTTCAAATTTGCATAACTGCGCTCTGTCTCTATCTCCCGCTGATTGACAGGTGGGCAGGGTTTTCCTGGGGGAAGTGCCCATAAAAAGAAGTGATACGTATAGAAACCCCTGGACCCGTAACTTGTACGAACCCTGGCAAAAAGTGCATCCGGCACAGAAATACTCTGTAACACGCCCAACTGCTTTTTGACACACTGCCTACATGTAGCATGAGGAAACAACTCTATAACTCTGTTAATAAGTCAGAATGCATGAAATTCCATTAAACCACCCCTTTAAATAAGGAGTGGTTTGGAATTGAGTACATTTATTTGACATTCTTTTCAGTGCCCAAATCTTCCCAGCTTCAGTTGAGTGGACTGATGTGCCTACATTTAGTTTGTAATATGCTTATACAGTTGATGGTGTGTAAAAACACATTAGCAAATTAAGAGCACCAGTTGTGTAATGCAATAAAGAGAGATTTGTAACCACCCAATCTGGTGGTTTTGTTCTTCCTAATGTCTCGGTATAAGTAAGTGTAAGCTCAGATGCTGCAAACCAATCAGTGCTACCATCAATAACCCATTTCATCCACCCAACATATCCGAACCAGTTCCATAATGCTGATCTACATCAATAGCCTAAACAAAATGGCGTTTGCATACGTTTTGATATATACAGTATCTGCAGCCAGTTCAGTGGAATGCGTTTTTATTGGCATCTTACCCCAACATTCCTCTTGACTCTCATGGGTTTCTCATTCTCTTGCTCTGTATCTCGTGTTCTAGTAGTAAATTATTCATTTCTGAGGCTGGGTGGTATGAGTGTGTGATGCTGACTTGGGAGAAAGCTATTTCGGGCACTGAGAGAGAAAAAAACGCTGGCTTGAATTTTCGTACTGGTGTTTATACAGTACAGTCAGGTGCTGCTGTTGTTAATGTTGTTTTCATTTGTGCGCACCTCCACCTGCTGCCTCTTCTCAGCCACATGCACCCACTCGCTTGCTAGCGCAGGTTACTGAAGTGTTTTACCTGACAGTGTGATGATATTGTTATATCAAATGTTTCTAATACAGTTTTTACATGTTTCAGTGCTGCAAGTGTGTACGCACACATAATGCATGCTACTGTAGGTCAATGCTTACTCAATTATTTCTATTGTATCAATACAGTACGCAGTATTTACTGGGATGTTTTTTATTGAGGTATATTATCTGTGTTAGATCTACCCACGCCAAACTGCATTTAAAAACAAGCACTTTGGTGCTCTTCTTTTGTGTAATTGAATGTTTTTGGCCAGAATATACTGCAAATGCAACATTATCTATACTTTTAAGTGGCGGTATGACTAGTCCTGCAACAGGTTGTCAAAAGATTCAACTGTAGTTTGAGATTGGGAAGGAGGAAAGAGGGTCATTTAAAATGCTATTAGCAAATAGATTTTTCCACAAAAACACATTTACTTCAAAATAACCTTGCAACACATAAAATAACACGAGTTAATGAATTATATCAAGAAGTTGATTTACATTTATAGAGGAGAGCATAGTGTAAAGCCTATACTGTACTGTCCAGTAATACATTTACTACTTACACACACACACACAGTATCAATGGCAATCCTAACAGACCGAATGAGCATTTAGAGAAGCAAGGGGTAAAGGAAGGTTAAATGAGCGATTAACGTGAAGGGAAGAGATGGAGAGAGTATTAGTGCTTGTAACTACAGGCCAATCTTTTATAGCTGCATTAAGAGGGAAAAACGCACCTGTTTCTACTTAATAAATTATTCAAACTGCAGCTCTAGAATGCTAGAGATAGCATTAGAAAAGCAAACAGCCTGGGACCTTACAGCCAGATGAGGAAATCAATACGTATTTACATTTCACTGGCTGGGTTTCTCGGGTCGCTCTGTAGTGCGTTTACTACGGCTAATTACCGCACCAGTGATTCACACACATGCAAATGCATAGCACACACATACACACACACTTTCTGACTGACTGACTGACATACTCATTCATGTACTGTGTTAGTGGATTAGTGTGTAACAGCATCTGATTTCTTCAACTCGTTCGACTTCTGTAAGCGCATGCATTCAGAAGTGTCTAGTCAGCCATTTTGATAGCACAGCTTTGTATGGGATTTTGCAACTCTTCGATAAACTTAAGCATTGGTAGAGAATGCTTGATGAGCCAAAATGGACTTTTATCCCAATTTCTGTTCTGATCGTGAGGATGATCTACTGAAATTTTTGAAAGGTCCTGTTTTTCCTGATCCCATTTTTTAAACTTTAGTTAGTGTATAATGTTGCTGTTAGCTGCAAAATGATAAAACCATAAACTGTAAAAAAGATGGAGGTAGTGTCCGTGACTTCCCCCATTGGTTTCTGAAGATCGTTTTTGAAGCTTAAAGTAGGCGTTGCTGCCGTCGCCATCTTGGCCACGCGTCATCTCGCATCACTCGCGGATATCCGAAAATGGGTAAAGAGGTGGGACGTGGGTGAAGCTAAGGTGTCTAGGTTGCTGAAACTACGCCCGCCTAGCTCGATTCTAGTGACCGCAGTGGCTGTTCACCCCTCACTCAAGTGGCCACTCCCTGAATTATGCAGAACTTTAAAGCTTAATATAATTTAAACGGAGGAGTTACAAAAAATGTCACCCCCCTTACAGTTGTCATGAAGGGCAAACTTTTGTACCAGGTTGTAAACATATTATTTTCTACTGTAAAGTTGGCCATTTTAACATGGGGGTATATGGGAATTGACTCCCTTTTGGAGCCTGCCTCTAGAAGGAATTGCAGTTTAAGTCACTTCCTTATTGGCTTCATCAGGGAGATCGGAAGGTTGCCCCTCGGATAAATCTCAAAGTTCAAGTCCCCTTTCAAAGCCTACAGTGAACAGCCCGTTTGGACTACAGCCCTCTACTTTCCATTTGAATGATGTCAAAATAAGAGTTTCTGACTAAACTCCGCCCACAGGAATAATTCAGTCGCCAGCTAAGCTCAAACGGCTCAGGCTTAGCTAAGCTAGTGTCGAATCACAACACTCAAAACAAACTACACAATCAGAACTCGATACGTATTCTGAAAGAGGGACTTCATAGAACAAGGAAGACATCAGCCTGTTTTTAGGACAGTGAAAACAACGTTATAGAAATTAGTAAATTGTGTGAAAAAAAAATTTTTACACGTGAAAGATGAACACCTATATTGTGCACTGTAAACACAATCAAAGCTTCAAAAACACAGTAAAAATGGGACCTTTAGAGACTCATGGAATGTCTTGAGATTCTCAGCTTTGTTCGATGCGATGATGAAATTTCTGTTTAAAAAAATAAGTTAGTGTGGGACATATTGAGTGGCCTTTCTTCTTTTAAAATAGCCTGTATAGTTTAGTTTACCTCACAACCTGGAATCTGATAAGTAGCTAAAGTGCAGAATGATGTTGTATAAATCACTGATCCAAAAACTAATGTTTTAGAGCACATCAGTTTATTGATATAAGGCTAACATATTCATACACTAAATGACACGGCTTTGCAATTTTTAAGCAGGGTGACTGCATTTCAAATGATAAGATATAACAGAGTTTTAATTTATTTTGGATGCTTTTAGTAATCAACATAATTCCCACGGTTACATTTGTGTTATAGTTTGGATTAATTTATTATTATTTTGTAATGTGGAAAAATATAAATAAAGAACGAGCTTGTGTTTCTAAACTTTTGAACGGTAGTGTACGTAAAACAACAATAATTTTGTTTCATAGGAACTTAATATGTCAAAGAGTACTTTACTCATATTGGTCTGAAAGCTCTATCAAATTAGCCAAAATATTAAGTGTGCAGAATTATATGAATAAAAGGTGTCTCTGGAGATTTTTGCAGGCAAATGTTGTATGCAGGCCTATGTAATAGACGTAAAACGTAAATACGTAGTGTATATATATGTACTCTTTTAGTCCCAACTGGGGCATTACCCTTTAAAAAGGTCGTAATATGTTCCATTTAGGTACCAGTATATAACTTTGAAATACTCTGAGGTACTTATATGAACTTTTAAGTGCAAAGGTGTACTTTTGGAAAAGGGTAGGCCAAGGAACAGCTAGCGACCCTTCTGACAGTGTAGGTAAAGTCATCTTAATTTCTTGATGATAATACATCTACAGTTTCTCAGTATATCATTTGTTTAGTGTGACAAAACAGTGTGTGGGGATAATATATCCTTGCTCAAACCTGTATATTACACCTGTCCAGACTTGTAATGAAGTTTCCACACCACTGCTTACCTAACTAATTTATGTCAGCTGATATGGAAATTTAATTTTTTCCCTCTCTTAGTTGTCTGTTTTGTAATTGCCGTACATCATTGCTTAATTTATTAACTTCAGTATAACCAAATGCTATATATAAGCAAAGGTGAGTGAGTTTTCTTAAATGAAAGAAGTGTATGGTAAATGGTTTTATAGAAATCACCGTAGAAAGCAGTCACAACTTTACATGATATAGTCTTAAAGATTATTTCTTGTGCATATTTCAGAAAACAAATGGAATATTCTATTTTGTATTTACAATTACAGAAGCACCAATAATAAAAATCACACATTTTCCAAAGATATATTTGCTTGGTAGGCCAGCATCAGTGTTTTCGACGCAGACCCATGACAGTGTATTTGTGGAATTTGATTGTGTTTATAGGGTTTAAAAACACGTTCATCTATTTGTCCTATTTTAGATAGTTTTCCTTTCTCTTCTCCATCTTTTCCCTATCCATCTCTCTGTCGAGCGGCACATCAGGCAGCCGTGCTGACGGTGCAGACTGCGTTTGGCTGAATGGAGATGGGCTGATGAAGGGAGATGATGAATGCACAGGTTCAGTGCGAGAGGTGGAGCGAGGGAGCAGCCGGCTGAGGGGACGTGGAGGAGAGATGAAGGAATGGAATTGACGTGATGCATGAGAGATTGATGCTGTACCGGGAGAGTTTGAGAACAAGGGATTCTGACTAGATAAGTGCAGGACTTTTGAAGGGCGGTTGGTACACATACAATGCTTAACAAATGTATTAGACCACAACCCAATGGAAGTTTGTGCCACAACAGTATTGGTGATTACCAAAATATTTTTTATGTGTAAGCTCTTTAGCCGCAGTACTATTTCTAAAAGCTAAAATATAATTGTTATGGATTGGCATCCAATTGTACTGTTTACTCTTATAAGAAAGGCAGAAGTAGTAAAGCACTTTATTATTTAGGTGCCCAAATACAGTTATTTACATGGAGCCCTCAATAGAAAATTAAGGGTTAAATGTTAACCTTTATTAATTTCTGACTTCTCAGAGTGTACTTTGTGTACTTACAGTTGTGTGGACTCAGATATGAGTATAAAAGCATGAATTCAGTTTGACATTCCTCACTCTTGTTCGAAATGGTAAAATGTTGAAAAATATCTAAAAAAGAGTGCACATTAAAACACTTCACGATGCTGGATGGTCTTTAAGGCAGGTGGTCTAATAAATTTGTCAAGCACTGTGTATTAACTTTGTGTGCGTGTAAGGAGATGTAAATGTAAAGATCTAGGATGTTTGTATGTTTTAAAAGCCACTACTTTATCTTATGCAGTGAGATTCAAAAGCACATTTTTTTGTGTGGTTAGGTTAACTTATTCAGGCCACACTGATTAATTATCATGCGGGCGTGAGAGTATGAATGCGTACTGGTCATCTTTGTTTCCGTTTTATTTAGTTCATGTAGCTCAATTGGTACAAACACCCACAGAGGCAGAGAAGGGACAATTTCTTCCTTTCATTGTCTCCCACTTTCTTTTATCTCTGTGGCGTTGCTATATATAGTGCTGTACAGAGGGAAAAAGGTGGGTTCATAATTAAAGTTTTCAGGCAGAACAGATCACAGCCGTGAATATTCATCCTCTCTTTAAAGGAGAGTCCCCTTTTCACAAGGCCAGTGAGTGAGAAAGCAAGGGGTCTTCAAAGCACCACAAACACTTACCGCGCTGCGGCTATATCACACACATTTCAATAATCAGAAACGGGATGTCCACTTTTCCTTTTCATCTTACCATCTCGACAGGCACTTCCAAAAAAAGGCAGAATTTCCGGCCACACACAATGGCAACGGTTGTAAATCAAACACTGGAATGATCATACGTAACAACATTGATATGGTTGTTCATGCATGTGGAAAAACACACAAACGCTCAGTGCACAGGCCAATGCTAATTAAAAGGCATTAAGAGTGGTAATGTGTTGTAATGCTTGACTCATTGCCGGGTATTATTGTAAAGGTTTTTACAGTAGAGAGCCTTTGAAAGCCTGCCAGATCTCTCTCTCTGTCAGCCTATAAGCAGGGTCCAGAATTAGCACCTGTCAAGTGCCAAATGTAAATTGAAATGCTTTAGCAGATAAAAAATACGCACCAGTTGGCCAAGTGACCTTTATTTGGAGTTGCAGCGCAGGTTGAAATTTCTTGATCGTGAGAAACTGCATTTCCATTACCCTTTAAATTGCACAAATTGATTTTTTACGTTTTGTATTTCGCAAACTGCAATGTAAACATCTCCTCTCTTTTGATTTAAATTAAACTACTATCACCTCGAAAAAAAAACTATATGTTGCTGCTCCTACACTTTTAGAACATCTACACCTACATCTTTTTGTGTTAAGCTAAACACATTATGTGTCATTTTAACACATTGGGCCCTATTTTAACAATCTAAGCGCATTGTCTAAAGCGCACAGCGCAACGTCTAAATGGGCGTGTCCGAATCCACTTTTGCTAATTTAACGACGGGAAAAATGGTTTGTGTGCCCAGCACATGGTCGAAAAGGGTTGGTCCTATTTTTTTAATGAGTAATGGGAGTATTTTGGGCGTAACATGGAATAAACCAATGAGAGTCTCAGCTCTCATCCCCTTTAAAAACCAGTTGCGCTGGCGCTATGTCTAATCCCTATTTTGATAATAATTGAAATTTTTATTTTTTTTATTAAAACCTTTAAAACCTGTTTTCTTTGGAAGTAAAAAAGCGGCTTTTAATTGATTTAAAATTGATTGTGTGGCTACCCAATATCATCAAAAAATAATTTACAAGTATGTAAGAAAAATACTTTATTTGTAACAAACAGGAGATAAAAAAATTTAAAACGGCTCGCACGTTTCAGCACGTGGACAGCCTCACAAGTTTTTTTAAGCATTACTTAAAAATGCTTCTCATCTCACCATATCCACAGGTACAGACTAGAGTCATCCATAAATCCGTGAGGTAGCATTTAAAAAAACATTTAAAAACAGATGCATTTGTTTAAAGCAAACCATTTATTTACTTACCAGGCTACAGGTGAAGCAGCTCTTTGTGCCTTCTAACGTCTCATAATTAGTCCTCATTTATGTCCAAGAGACCCAATAATAATCTTTTACATTCAATCCTTTAATCTTTTATATTTAAAAGCTTTTGTGCTGCTGCGCATTCATGTATGTGATGAGCAAACCCGCGTTGTCGTCCCGTTTATAGGCGCATATTACTAATGCGCTCTTTAAATAACAAAAAAAACATATTGCGCCTAGTCTATTTTAGTTGCCTCAAAATAGCAACGCACCAACAATGCGCCTAAACACACCACGTTTTCAGACCAGAACGGCCATGGGCACAAATGCATTTGCTATTTAAATGACGTGGCGCTAAACGTGAAAATGATAATTGCGCAGGGTGGAAACTAGCAAAATATACTTGTGTCGCGCATTGCGCTGCATTGTGTCGGGTGTAAGATAGAGCCCATTATGTGTCATTTACACAAGTTGTGTTAAAAGTAAAATGTGTTGTTTCAATAATAAAAAAATACAAAAATGGTGTGCACATCACATATACCAAAATTAGGGCCAGGTGCAGGACAACTGAATATATAAATGAATAAGAAATGTGAAGTCCGCCCACTGAAAGTTTCTGCTTCAAAAAAGTTTTTTTTATTATAAAAGCAACGTTTCGACCCTCAGGTCTTCATCAAGCATTGTTTCAGTAATAACACAGAGATGGGTGGATAAAAAAACAACACATTCGTTTTGATTCAAAACGAATGTGTTGCTTTATAACACATCTGTTCTAAGAGTGTATAATCGGCTTTCCTTAGCGTTAATGTTTCCTAGGTGGATGTGATATTAGTAAACCTGCCAACATCAGTCGACGTAATGTTTGGAATGACTTAACGCGAAAGGAAAAAACTTTTTATCATCGGTTAAAGGAAATGATGTCATTTCGCAATAGTCTTTTGTCAACATTTAAAAAATAATGCTAAAGTTTTGCGCAAATCTGTAATGAAAACGCAGCTAATGAGGCTTTTAAGGCATTTAAATATAAAACCTTTATAAACTCTATTATCTACAACTTCTAATAACTGTCTCTAAAAATAGATAATTATCATACAAAGTGACCTGCGGTCCATTCAAGCAATACATTTTATCAGTATGTGTGCTCACTGGGTCGAACCCATGAACTTTGCGATGCTAACGCTATGCTCTATTAGTTGAACCACATGAACACGTGAGATGATGATAATATCTGTTTCCTTAAGCTTGTGTTGGTTCACAGTACACATGCATACACAAATTAAGCTGCAGTGAATACGCAGCGAGCTATGAGGTCATTTAAAGCATTCAGAATCTGCCTGACTCATACTCAGCCTGTATTACTTCAGCATGAATCCCACCTTATTTGCCACAGGCTTAACCAGCCGTACAAGTAGACAGTGGAAGATGTTGTTTGGCCCGTGCAGGATGTGCATTTGCTTTGTTTTGAGAAGCAGCTGACTTTTGTTACTATATATAGGCTACTCCTACATTTACCTGAATTGAGCTTTAGGGGCCAATGTCATTTTGCCAGTTAGCACATGGTCAATGATTTACCAAACAGTCAGAATTTGGAGATTTGAGGGCTAAAGTACTGTAAGTGTCCACTGATGCTGAGATAAGGGGGTGTTTTTAAATCATTTTAAACGGAAGCCGAGCATCAGACTGCCAGAGGGGATTCTGGGATTGAGCAAGGGGTCTGAGATAATGTTTAGAGAGCATGTAAATTGCATACCTTTGCTTTCACCTGGAGTAGCATTGTGTCAAGTTGTTTTCCTTAACCAGTGATTCTCACTCCATTTGAGTACATGATCCTGGCTACCATCATCGCTAACTGCATCGTCCTGGCCCTGGAACAGCACCTTCCGGATGGGGACAAGACACCTATGTCAGAGCGCTTGGTAAGTGCAGCTTGTTGGAAGTTTCTTGGAAAACCAGAAACTACGTTTACAGGCAACTAATTGGTCACTGTAAGATTTCAATGTCTGACGGGCCTTACTCTGTCAATTTTAAAGGGGCCATGGCATGAAAACCTGACTTTTTCCATGTTTAAGTGCTATGATTGGGTCCCCAGTGCTTCTATCAACCTAGAAAATGTGAAAAAGATCTACCCAGTAACTTAGTTTTGGTAAACCATTCTCTGCAAGCACATGAAAAAATAGGTCGTTGAAATTTGGCTCTCCTTATGATGTCATAAGGAGCTCTTATTATAATAATACCACCCCTTAATCTACACTATCCAACCACAGCACTGCCATTTAGTGCAGAGAAAAGCACAATTGAGTTTTTATTGCAACAAACCACCATCCTTGTGATCATTGTTTGAATTTCATCAGCTCATTTGCATTTTAAAGGACTCACCCAAAACGGCACATTTTTGCACACACCTACAAATTGCCAATTTTAACATGCTTTAATAAATTATTTATATGGTATTTTGAGCTAAAACTTCACATATGTGCCCTGGGGACACCAAAGATTTATTTGACATCTTAAAAAAGTCTTGTGCCATGGCCCCTCTTTAAAGAGTGTTCTTGATGTTGTTAAATTATTTTATGTAGAAAACAATAAATCACAAAACAATGACTTTAGTTGTGTTTTCACAGACTGGGTCATATTTATAATTTCTCACTGTGCTGTTTTTCTCCACCTCTGTGGGGTTTTTTTCACAGGAGGACACAGAACCCTATTTCATCGGCATTTTCTGTTTTGAGTCGGGCATTAAGATCTTGGCTCTGGGCTTTGCCTTTCACAAGGGCTCCTACCTACGAAATGGCTGGAACGTGATGGACTTTGTAGTGGTGCTTACTGGGTGAGTTATGAACAGTTATGAACACATCATGCATGGGCACATGGCGGGAATTCACTTGTGTATTGCATTCTCTGACAGAACTGTTTTGTTTTAGTGCACTAAAGGAAGTATGCAAAACAGATAACAGCTCATACACAGCCCAAAACACAGTTTGTCTTAAGTGTTGGGTTGAGGAGGATGCATTAGACTGTTGTGATCTGAAATACTTTACTTTGGTTATACAGTTTCGCTTCCCTACTGCTATCCGGGCACCTAAATCTGATCTCTTAAATGCCGAAAAAGCGTTTGTAGAAAGCTTTATGGAGGAATGCATTGCTTTTGGTTTAAGTTGCACATTCTGCGTGTGTGTGTGTGTGTGTGTGTGTACTGTAAGTGTAACTGCACAGTGAGTGATGTTGTGATCTCCTGACCTAATGAGCTCATGGTGAGCTCAGATCAGAGCAGCACTGTGGATACAAGCTGTGAGGACACACTACAAATGTCACCTGAGAGTGAAAGAGAGAAGAGAAACCTACAGGTGGAGGGATAAGAGGACAGCACAGGGCTGTAGATGTTAAGGGTTTTTACGCAGCATTGAAAAGTGTGGAAAGGTTTTGTGACATAATAGCATTTCGCTCTACAGTTAGTATGTTAACATAATAAGCACGGTCTGTAAAATCTAGGGAAAAGTCTGGAAATTTGAGTCTTGAAAAGTAATAAGAGATACAGAGGATGAGAATCTGATGGTAGACACACCTATTATATTTGTCGCCTGTATTTTGTCATCTAGTTCAGGGGTTTTCAAACTTATGGGTCGCACAGTGGCTCACGCAAAGTCGCTTTGCTCTTGTGGTAAATGAGACAAAAACATTTTAGTCGAATTAATGACTAGCAATGACAATGATTTTGATATGATATACCATAAATAATTTCACTTAAAAAGCACCTTTACGTTACTAACAATGTTATTTTGTGTACTTCGTGTAATACAATGTGTTCGCATGATTTATGGTTTAAAAACACATTATTTTCCACATAATGTACATTATTGTTGCTCCTCTATGCCCTGCCTCCCTAGCCTGGGTGCCAGCCGATCTTAGCCCCGCCCACAACATTTTGAAAACGGGAAGATCGTTCTGGGGTTTTTCCGTTGAGTAGCTACTATGCGAGTCCCAAAGCTGGTCGACCAATCAAATTGTGAGGATGGGTTTTATACGATGATGGACAGATGATCAACAGTAGGGGTGGAACAATACATGTATTCGTTTCGAACCGAATCGGTACGGGGGTCACGGTTCGGTGCATGAATTTAAACGGAGAATACACGGTATGAAAATAAAAAAACTTGCGTGCAAAATAATTAATGTAATGCAGAACTACTGTTAGATACGCGGGTTCTTTATGGACAGCTAATCTGTTGCCCCGCTGTAGCTCTGAAGCTCTGATTGGCGCCGATGCAGCCGAGCTCCGCCTATGTATGCGCTCTATCAGAGACCGTCTACATTCTGGCACTCTGCAGTTTTTTGTCAGGTTCACGGTCCAGTGAGTGAAATAGCAGCGACATCGAGTATGGCAAATGGTGGTGAGGATCCGCCGGCCCCTTTAAGATCGCAAGTTTGGCAAAACTTCGGTTTTCCAGTCAGTTACAATAGTACAGGCGAGAGATTGGTGGAAAAGACGGGGACTTTGCGTCGGCGTTGTTCAGCAGTTATTAGGTATGTGAGTGGAAATACATCTAATCAGGGCTCTCAAGTCTCACGCATTCACCTTGACAAACACGCATTTCAGTCAGTTCAAATGCCACACTTTGTATTTCTCACGCTGAGAAGTAGGAGATAAATTGTCCTGCTATATACAACAGGCATACGCAGGGCAGTTCTGTCGAGTTCAGCTGCTTTCAGTTTTTTAAGCGTGCTCAACTTTACGCAGCGCCATCAGCGACAGAGTACCGCGAGAAATTTTGCGGAGGAGGCTAATTTGATTCAAATCGCTCTCGCGTTACTCTGATGTCATCCACTTGTCATTTTTTTGCAGCGCCTCGTGAAGTTGGTCACACCTATTAATTCATCCAACAAGACTATTTTTTTTCTTAAGTACATTGATATGAAAAAAGGCCAAAAATGTAATTTAAAAATGTATTTAGGTAACACTTGTAATACATTTGAACTCCTATTTGTATGAAAGATGAGTACAAGATTACTTAAAGTGGTATATATTTTTGAAATATGAGATAGTATGTTAAATGCATTTCAGTTCATATTCATGACATCTCAAAATAACACTGATAAGGACACCTATGTTTTTAAGATTAGCTTAAAAAAAATGCCTTCTTCATTTTTGTTTTGCTTTTTTCCTCCATTGTATCGAAAGTGAATCGAACCGTGAAGCCTGAACCGAGGTACGAACCGAACCGGGATTTGTGTGTACCGTTCCACCCCTAATCAACAGTAACATGATCAACCACGTCACCGAAGAGCGCGTGTGTTGAATCTATTTACAACGAAATGGCTGCCGCTGTAGAATTCAAATGTGTGGATTCTGACATTGAGTCTGTTCTAAAAGATATCGACAGAGCATTGATTTTAAAAGAGGAACAAAGAAACGCGATCAAGGCATTTGTTGATGGGAAAGATGTTTTTGCCGTCCTTCCTACGGGATGAGGCAAACGTTTAATTTATCAGCTAGCTCCGATGGTCGCTATGAAGACGAGTCGTGAAAACCCTATTGTCATTGTTGTTTCTCCTTTGGTCGCACTTATGGAGGACCAAAGAAGCAACTGAAATGGGTATCACGTTGATGCAACTCGGCGTGCATGACGAGATGGATATAATTAGCGGTCGTTGCCAGCGTCTTTTCGGAAGCCCGGAATCGTGGCTGCTGAATAAGTGGAGGGACATGCTAGGCTACGATATTGGGTATCGGCGTGGATGAAGTTCACCTAACGTACAAATGGTAAGAGATAGTCTTACTGTATGACTTAATGTTGTGATATAAATTAAATGTTGTAAACATAATAGGTGTTGATGTACATTAGCTAACTCAGACTTAGTATAATCACAATGTTAGTGTCATTGTAGCGAATTAACTAGCAGTTCGGTCAGGCTGCTAAAGACGCCATTTCAACATACGTCACACACTCCGTTGCTCTGATTGGTTGTAGGTCTATCCAATTGAGTGCAGAGGCATTTTTCGGTTGAGACACGCCCCATAATCATAGCCCAATGGAGCGGTATCAGACTCAAATTCTGACTAGAATTGAGTATGACAACGTCAGGATACTGCCTCCCTGAAATGCGTTGATTTTGTACAAAGCTTATTGTTCTGAAAAGTGCAGTGTCCTCCGATTGGCCAGCTTACCAGATTGTTGTGGTTGGGGTGAATACCTCTGTCATCAGCCGAAAATGTGATGCTCCTGACCATGTTTTGAAGATCATCTCCCAATGCAATAAAACGCAGATGACCAAGCTGATCGAACAACTTTGCCAGCACGACTTGAGCAGAACGTTACAGATTAGTAAGGCATGGAAACTGAAACATTAAAACATGTCTGCAATTGTGATCGTAGAAACGACAAACAACAAGCGCTACTCTGCATTCCTCAAAACTTGCATTTGAATAATGATTTAGTCAGTAGTAAATGTGAAAACATAGACTACTTACAGGCTGTGAGTAAAAGCGGACCGAATTATGATAATGGCTGTCGCGTCCACGTCAATCGGCCAGTAAACTGCAGCCTACAAATCTTGTGTTCTTTGTAGTCCAAGAAAAGAGATTTACGTTGAAAACAATAATTCGCATCATTGTTTACTTTGGGATTTGCACCAGTCTCATATCATTACCATGTACTAACACACACTTTCACATAAAGGAAATGTAAAATCGTGAATTGGATAATAGGTGCTCTTTAAACTTACATTTCATTAATAAATTAACAAGGAAAATAAAAACTACTCAATTGTAAAAGAGGTAAAATGTGTATTTTTTTCTCATATTTTTATTTTAAAATGTTAGTGGGTCGCAAAATGAAAAGTTTGGGAACCACTGCAGATATCTGTCCTCAACATCAGTTAGTCCAGTGGATGTGAAACAGTATTCACATTAGACAGTAGAGTTTATTTTTATTAAAGGATTAAAGAAAATTAAATCTTGGACTGCATCACTGTTTGTGTTTTGGTGAATTAGGACTGAAAGCAGACATGGTAATAATCTGGATCAGACAGATATTGATACTTGACCTACTACTATAAACTTGATTTATCTTCTATGCAGCTCTGCTAGAAGGATTGCTAACACTGAACTGTGATGACCCCCATTCACTGTTATTGGTAGTTTAACGCATGGTTGCTATTGTGTGGATAAAGCATTTATCAAATCATGTGTTCTGTAACATCAGCCGTTATACTGACTACTACATGATACAGTTGTACCCCATGTAGTCTGAAGGGGCTGTGGTAAGTTTTTATGCAATTTCCATTTTCTGTTTGTCTCAAAGTGTCATGGTAGATCCCCTAGCTCCCAATTCCTGTACCTCAACTCGAAGAGCATTGTGTCAGCAGCGCAAAAGGTCATGGATTTGATCCCAGGGTAATAAAATGTATATCTTGTAATGCCTTGTAAGTCTGCCAAATGCATAAATGTAATATAAATGTAATGGAAACCAGAGCTATATAGGGTGAACAATTAAATGTGTTGATATATATTGTCTGTATTGTTTTTGGGTTACTATACAGAATGAGCACCCTCCTGGTTGATCTTTGAGTGACTGTGTGTATAAATGGGTCACAGGGTGTGTTGTCTGCAGTAGGGAGGAGAGCTACAGTAGCTGTGTTAGTCTGCTGCAGCCATTTTCTCTTTATTTTGGCTTCATGTGCCCTTGAAATTGATTGATTACTTGTCCTTTCTGACAGCTGAATGTATGCGTGTATGTATGGGTATTTCTGTGTTTAAACGGAAAGATTCTGATGCAAGTGTACTGTGAAAGAGAGCAGCTAATGTGGCAGGTGGAAGGAATTGCAGCGTGATTTTGGGTTTGTCTCTCCATGTTTCCCAGGGCTTAGCAGACAGAGAGAGAGAGAGAGAGAGAGAGAGAGAGAGAGGGAGGGAGACCAACACAAGAGAAAAAGAAGAATGCAACTGGAGCAGCAATAGGTTGGAAACAGAACAGGAGGTTGCTTGATAAAGCAAGCGAGAAAGAGAGAGAAAGATAGGGAGAGCGAGATAGAGATAGAAGGAGAGCGAGGGAGAGAGAGAGGAAAAGCAAAGCAAGCCAATGAAAGCAATCTATGCAGGAGCTGCTGCAGTAACCTGTTTTTCACTACTGCAGATGATCAATCATCCAGCAATGCCTTGAGACACAAGAACACAGAGTCTCTCTCTCTCTCTCTCTCTCTCTCTCTCTCTCTCTCTCTCTCTCTCTCTCTCTCTCTCTCTCTCTCTCTCTCTCTCTCTCTCTCTCTCCACACACACCAAGTACCTCGCTCGCTCTTTCTGCTCACAGCTGTTCTTTCTCTGCTGTGTGGTAGGTAAATGGCGGCTGTGTCTTTCAGTTGAGGGCACTTTGAAGATGAAATGATATGTTCCTTTTCAACACCTCAGGCCTGGCCCTTTGATATAACACAGATTTATGGCCTTTATTTCTTTTCTCTTCTCTTCGTTTTTTTGCAAACGTATGGATGTGTCGGTTTGTTTACTGTGCGCATAAGCCCCTTTAACCCCTTGAACGTGTTAGTGTCTAATTCGTAGTATCTAAACAGATATGGTTATGCATACGCTGTGGCTATAGTTTTTAATAATTAAAAGTAATTGTATTGGACAAACGTGTTTGCTTATAAATCCATCAGACCCCTCCTTTTGCCTAGTTAGTGCAGTGATGCTGAGATTCTATCAATGAGAAATGGTCCTTGTTCCCATGGAAACAGTTATGAATGAGAAGGGCCCAGTAACCGTAGAAACTGTCTGAATGAGGAACCGCCGGTTGCTATGGTGATATGGTGTATTGTGAGGAGGTCCATGGTTAGAGATGCACCTTCGTCTGTTTTCTAAACAAACCGAAAACTTGCAAGTGTCATGACTGCTGTGGCAGTATCCATTAGTTAAGTGTTTTGACCAATATCATCAATGAACCTACAGTACTTGGAAATAAAAAGAGAACCTTCACCTCCTTCAAAACCAGCATCCTATCGTCATGACTGAAACTGCTTTCACCGTGAGAGGCACTTATCTATTTGGAAGAGAGTTTGACCCCTTGTTTACCTAGTTTTTATGTGGCTGCAGTGTGCCATTTCACCTTTATTTGTATTTTTTCTGCTGTGGTATGCTCATTTACCTCTAGCTCTCCACCTGTTTCTCTCACTCCCGACTGTATACTCATCATCTCACGCTCACAGTGTGTGTGCAGGATTGTGGTGAGATGGATTGGCAGATGCCTCCCAATGGGCTGTCCACTGTTAGTACAGTGTAACCACCTGTGGGACCCATCCCATAATTCCACTCTTCCTGTTATTTGGGGCTTTGCTCAGATCACACACCTTTAGTTCTTCTTAAACATGTTTAAGTAGGGTTGGGCGATAAATCCAGGGTTCCCACGAGTCCTTGAAATCCTTGAAAGTTTGTGAATCTGGGGGAAATAATTCAAGGCCCTGGGAAGTTTTTGAAAATATAAATACATAGATACAGGTGATTGAAAGTGCTTGAATCTATTTTATGCAAGAAGTTTTCTGGAAAAGAAATCCATCTTTTCATATCATAAAAATTCAAGACGTTTTTACGCACACGTGCTAAACTGTTCGCTTTAAATGCTTATATCTTCTGTATACGAATGCTGATTCATACCAAAATGCTTTTTTGCATAGTTGTGTTTGACACATGAAAACGTCTCGGGTTACGTATGTAACCCCGGATTTCCACCGACTGCGGAACGGCTGCGGATCCACTGCGGAACGGCAGCAGAGTCAATCGGTTTCCATTCAAGTCAATGTGTGTCTTTCCACTGACTGCGTTCCGAATCTGTCACAGCTCCGGCCATTCGCATTCCTCCAGAACAAATACGCAGAGCTTCTATTTTTGAACTAGATATCGCGAACTAGATACCGCGCGATCATTACATAAATTTGCGAGACCTCGTGGGTCCTTGTCACTACAGCACGCAGCCGCTCTGCAACAAATGCGGAACTGGTGGGTATTGGCTGACGGCGGAGCCGTAACGCAGTTGAGCCGATCTGCAGCCCTCCGCAGTTGGTGGAAATCCGGGGTAACTGTTGTTCCCTGAGAAGGGAACGAGACGCTGCGTCTCCCTTGCCATACTTCCTCCGTCCCTGTAACACCGTCTTTGACAATATTTTAGATAGCGATATGAAGAGTTCCGTTGCAAAACGAGATAACCACCGTTTTGTTAATTGTTCAGAAATCGCGTTTTTTGGTTGTGCATTCCAATTGATTTCAATGCAACTGCAGTTGGTTTGTTTTGATTTAAACCTTCATAACTTAAAAAATACAGCTAAGTAGCATCATAAAACAAAATAATAACATCATAACATAATAATAAACATGTTTTGACAAAAATGTAAAAAAAAATGGATTTATCTTGTTTTGCAACAAAACTCTTCATATACTTCCTGGCTCCTGCGTCACCCTGTCTTTGTCGTTAAGCCTCACCATTGGTTGAATTTGATATACACATTCAGACGCACTTACAGCTGGAAGCGTCCCCAAAGTGTCACCGTAGTAACGCACCGCGAGTTCCCTCGAAAGGGAACTGTAACAATGTATCTTAAAAGGTAACACGATGTAACCTTGCTCTCACTTGAAATGTGTCCCCACATTTAGTCCTTGAATTTGAGGGTATTGGACCTGAAAAGTCTTTGAAAGTCTTTTGCGATCTTCTCAGTGAAATACGGTTCTGTGAAGTAATGCCGCTCCTTCTGAAAGCAGTTGATGACGATTTCCTACTAATCTCCGAACCCGCTTTACTGATGAGACACGCATAAGTTTGTTTAGTCAGTAGAAATTTTTTTAAATATGAAAACATAAACTACTTACAGGCTATATTTTAGAAGTGGGCGGAATTATGATAATGACCGTTGTGTCCAAGTCAACCGGCCCAGGAAGTAAACTGTTTGCCTACAATTCATCTGACATTTTTTGTCTGACAACAGATGTATTCAGGGCAATCACATTGTTATGGTTTGCTTATGACACTGCGCTTTTCAGAAAGATGAGCTTTGTACAAAATCAACTCGAGCAACAATAATGTACAGTATCTGGACAATAATGTGTTTTTTGAACCATAAACCATGCAAACTAATTGTATTACACTAAATACATACAATACAATTTTTTTTGCAACGTAATAGGTGCTCTTTAAGCTCTCAATGCTGAAGCTTGAAGGGTTAGCAGCTTCTTCTGTGCTTTGTGTGCACTGCATGACTCATTGTCCATTAGCACCACCTATCATACAGCCGTGAAACAGCTGAAGGCGAACAATCGTTTCATCTTTGATATGAAGGTACAGTTTTTTTGGCTATTTGAATTGCGGTAGCACTTTATGTTACAGTACGTACTTACCTTGTACATATATGGTAAGTATGTTAGACTTACAAACAAATGTGTGGTACTAAGTTTTTATTAAATGGTATCATTACTGTACTTACCAGTGGTACAAACTTGTTAGTTATTATGTAACTCTAGATAAGTACTGGGTGATAACAGATACATACTTATAGTGTATGTTTACTGTAACTAGCAAGGAACACTACTGTACTTACAAATGAATATACAATAAAAATATTTACTACTTACATGTAAGTGTGTGTTAATAACAGGTACTTATATAATAACTAATAACAAACACTACTGTACTTACAAATTGTATGTATATGGTTAGTGTGTAGTACATACAGCAGTGGTTCTCAAACTTATTCAGTGTGCGGCCCCCTTTGTGTACGATGCATTCCTTTGCGTCCCCCCCAAAGAAAATTTATGACAAAAAACAGTTCTAAAACTTCACATTTTAATTAAACAAAACATTAAATTATATAAAGTTGTGCTGCCTTATTTTTTTAGGTTTAATTTCACAGAATATTAGATAAATTAATGTATTTTATAAAAATGTCATAAAACTGGGACCCCCCTGGTTGAGAACCCCTGACATACATGCTAGTGTACGTTAATTACAGCACATATAGTGTATGTATACTCAGGGGCGCTGCTAAGGATTTTGGGCCCCATGAAAAGAATCTTGACAGGGCCCCCAACACAGCTGAGACTTTTTTCATATTAATTTACATAAAATCATGCGCTTTTATGGTATTTTGACTACCAATGGGGTGAGAACATTTACTTGAATTAAGTGTTTAAGAAAAAAGAAATTTTATTTCACATTTTTTTTTCTCAACCCATTGGCAGATCATTTTGCTTGTTTTAAGGACAATTTCACTTAAATTGTATATTAATTTGTCTTAGAACTAGACTAATTTACTTAGGTCATTTTGCTCATCTTAAACAAATACATTTTTGGATACCAGGAAACAGCAAATAGAATAATTCACAGTTAATAATTTTTACTATTAAATATTTTTTAGCACCACAATTTTGGGGGCTTCTCTGGGCCCCCTCTTACTCGTGGGCCCCGAGAATCGTCATTGTTTACCCCCCCTTTACAGCACCCCTGTTATACTAAACTAATGAGAAACATTACTGTACTTACAAATTCTATATACATGGTGTGTAGTACTTACAGGTCAGTGAAAGTAAATGAAAGGTAGTGTACGTATATGATAACTAATAACAAACATTGCTGATGTGCCATTTTTGTACTCAATATCTTTGTCCTTTATTGTACCCTTTAAACACAAGCATTAAATACCATACACATTACCTACTGGGTTCATTCACTAGTAGGTCCATAGTAACTGCATGAAAACAGGACTGTAAAATGAAGTGCTGCATATTACACAGTTATTAACATAGGAGCTACCACCTAAGATGTTGCATAGGATACATACGCCACTGTGAGTTATATTAACTAGTAAAACCATAATGCAATAATATGATGCATTGTTGTCTTTAACTTATATTGTACATTCATTTGTAAGTACAGTAGTGTTTCTTGTTGGTTACAGTTTACACATACACTATAAGTATGTATCTGTACTTATCTAGAGTTACATAATAACTGCCAAGCATGTACCACTGGCAAGTACAGCAATGATACCATCCAATTACCATGCAGACACTCAAAAGTAAGCACCACACACCTGTCTGTGAGCACAACATATCCACCATATATGTACAAGGTAAGTACACGTACTCTAAAATAAAGTGCTACCGCAACGCAAATAGCCAAAACAAATGTACCTTATTACCAAAGATGAAACGATTGTTCGCCTTCAGCTGTTTCACAGTACACATACTGTATAATAAAGTGCTACCATATTGGGTTTGAAAAGTCTATTACCTCTTTTTACATAAATATGCTGTTAGTTTTATGAATGTACCCAATTAAATGTAGCTTTTTAAGGAAGATTTTGAAAATCACTGTTTAAGATGTTTTGCAATTTTAAAGGTTATATGTCTAAGCACATTCAGTTTAATTGAGAAAACAAACACTTTATAAACCTTTGCATAGTGTAGATGATGATAGAATTGTGGTTTTATAAATTAATTACCATTAGTTGGTCTCTATACACTCTTAGACAAGTTCTATAAATGCACTATATTTCAGTATTTTGCAGAAACCTTTAATTTACTAATAACCAATAACTACTGATTAAAAATTTGCTTGATTTTGATTTGGCTGATTACAAACAATTTTTTCTGTGTGTTTGTGTGCGCGCGCGTGTGTGTGTGAGCGTGCGTGTGTGCGTGCATGTGTGTGTGATGGAGTCAGGCAGAGAAAGTGTTGTATAATGTTGTATAATAAGTCAGGTACAGCTGACAGTGGTAGCTCGCAGACTGCAGGTCTATAAATAGGTGAAGAGAAATGGGAATAAATCATCCAGTCAGCATCTTCTTCTCGCTCTCATTCAACTCCACCACCCCACCCCTCATCCTCCTCCGGCCCTCTCTGGCTAACTGCCTTTACTTCCTCCTCTCTTGCTCTGTTCTCTCCCCCTCATCTTTTCTGTTTAATTCGGCGTCTGTTCATCAATTTACTTTAATATGAATGTAATAACTAAGTCTTCACTCATCCTTCCTGATACTGCATCTTGCTTCCTTTGCTAATCTCTGTTTAGTGGGTTTTGTAGTTTTTTCTTGTGAAAAGAAAACCAAGGATAGCAACTTTATATAACCTCCTAAGACCTAGAATTTTTTTGTTGTTTGCACCAAAATACTTAATTCTGTGTAACTGGAACCTGTTGTGCACAAACGTGGACAATAACACTTATTATATTTATTGGTTCTTACTATCCCAAAATAGCTGGAAGAAATCTGAAAAAAAGACAAACCAAAGCTCGGGTCTTAGGAGGTTAATAGTTAACGGCCTTGGGCAAATATATAAGTCATATAATAAGTCATTTGTTTTTTGTCCCATTGTTTCTGATTATTTTTTGTTAATCTCAGATCTGGTTGGTTTGATGAATGTTTGTCTTCTGTTCCCACTGTCACACTGGAGCAGTTTTGGACAGGTTGAAATGTCTCAAGGTTTTTATTTCTATATTGTGTCCGGTGAAGCTCTCCTGAGATCATCAGCTATCTCCTAAAATATGCTTTACATGGTTTTAAAACTGATACTGCCGTGTCTGTGTGTGTATGGAAAATTTGCTGATGTAAATTCCCATGTCATGTGTTTCACTATCAGCCATGCTGTATTGATTTGGCTGGATCGGTTTCTTTGGTCCTCTCTGCATGTTATCACTAAAGAGAATCTGTTTCTAGTGACTTTCCAGCACAAATAAAGGTCACATGAATAGAAAGCAGCGGTACTCACATTTATCTTTATTCTCCCGCTCGGACTTCTGACATTGTCTCTGCGGGAGGAATGCCAGTGTGTTTTATCCAGCCTGAAACCATTACTGCCCACTGCTTATTTTCTTTGTGTCCATAACAGTTACACACTGTAATGTTAATGTTTGGAGTGACTACAGACATGTACCTCCATGGTGGGATAAAAATCATCTATCTTAAAACCTTTAAGCAATTTAGGACATACACTTCATCAATCTTCAAAATAAAGACTGGCATTATCACTGAATTGCTCGCTTTCTGTCTTTCTCTTAAGAATCCTGTCCACAGTGGGCTCGGACTTCGACCTGAGGACGCTGCGTGCTGTAAGAGTGTTGAGACCTCTCAAACTGGTTTCTGGAATTCCCAGTGAGTATTATAGCTCAATATAAAGCCATGATTTCACAAACAGGGTTACACATGCAAAATCGTCTACATGCAAAAAAGTTTACAGTTTTATGCGAGTGATGGGTTATTAAAAAATTTAATATATTAAAGTTAACTTGAAGTGTGTTATGGGGCACAATGTATGTCTTACCTTGTTTTTTTGTCTTGCAGAATATCAATATTTATGCAGAATAAAACGCACCACAAACATTACCTCTATCAATGTGTTTATTTCACCTTCCTCCAGGCCTGCAGGTGGTGCTCAAATCCATCATGAAGGCCATGATCCCTCTGCTGCAGATTGGTCTGCTGCTGTTTTTTGCCATCCTTATGTTCGCAATCATTGGTCTTGAGTTCTACATAGGCAAATTCCACACCACGTGCTTTGACATCATCACTGGTAAGTAGTTAAATTTCTTACTAGATGACTCTCATTCCATGTCAGAAATTGTGCAATGTAAAACCACGAGAAATGTATTTGTTTCTGTTAGATGAAATCCGTGAGGAGTTTCCATGCGGGGTGGCGCCTCCCTCTCGACTCTGTCCTAATGGAACAATCTGTAAGACGTACTGGTTAGGACCTAACTATGGTATTACCCAGTTTGACAACATCCTGTTTGCCATCCTCACAGTCTTCCAGTGCATCACCATGGAGGGCTGGACCGACCTGCTATACTATGTAAGTCACACTGCATAACTTTGCATTGGCCCTTTAGAATCAGCTCATGCCATTGGGGATTTTCATTTCATATTCTGAAAGTTTGTTACATAGTTTAATAGCTACTAAGTACCTCGGACATAAGTGCCAACTTGTTTAAAGCTAACCATTAAGTGTAGAGAGGTTGTTAATTGTCAAGTCCTTGACATTTTTTCATACAATATGAGATTTACAGAGGACGATCTGAGTTGGTTTGTGGGTTTCGTATTATGATGCTGAGATAACCCATCTGCCTGTTTTTGTCTGTGGTGGGCTTGAAAACATTGGGCCCTACTTGTAAACTCGAATGTATGGTATATATTTTTGTTTTGAATAATCCCCATGGCAAAGGATTGCTGAATCAGCATATTTGAAATGTTTTAAAAAGTTACCAATCTACTAAATCCTCACACCTTACCTTTTATACATGCAGACATATAGTAAGCAAAATCTCTGCTTTCGAATAAAAAGCAACGCAGTGCATTTACAGTCTTATCAGTCATGAGCAGCCTGTGCACTCTGAACAGAGAGACGTCTGTTTAGTGAACTGAGGTGAGTTTAACCACCTCACCCCTCTGCGACTCAAGTACACGTCGTGTTCAAGTTCCATGATTGAATGATGTTTCCCTTCTGGACCAGTGATGACACGTTAATCTATTCACTGCAGACTCACCGGAAGAATTAAAGGTTATTTTATCAAATGATCTGGCAATGAAAAATATGTTGGTGTTTTTATGTGATCTCAAAGCGAAAAAAGTTAGAAAGTTTCTGCTTCCTGTTTAAAGTCAAAATTCAGACCCGTCTAAAGTTGGATGTGCTGGTTTATTTGAACAGAGCTAATGGAGAACACATTGTGATTTTGCATCATCATTTACAACATCATTGAAATGTTCCAGGCATAGACTGTAAAAAAGATGGACGACGCCCGTTCGCTTCTCTTCTATTGTTGAAAAGTGAAGCCGTCAGTGTCCCGATACGGCGCTGACATCTTGGGTCTTGAGTCTGAGCAGTAGCGATTTCGGGACCAGTCCTGTGCAGTAGTGAGTAGGAAGTAAAGCCGAGGAAAGCAAGGCCCTGCCCTCGCTCTCGCAGAATGCGCATATCACAGCTGTCAATCATGACGTGACACCACCGTTTTTATATCATTAAATAACTAACTAAAAACAAACTTATTTTAAAAACAAACACTTCAATTTACATCAGCGTGATGAAAACTACAGTAAATGACAGAAACCAGCTTCGGAAAAAAGATAATTGAGGTGTAATTAAATTCTTTAGTTGGTCTCAAGTCCCATTGAATAACATGGGGAGGCGGGGTTTATGACCTATACTGGGACCAGTCACTGGGGGGCGATAAAGATGTTTTGGATTTACTTTTCAGGGCTTGTGCGGCACGCTTGATTCCAGGTAACACATGATACCTTTACTGTAAGTATTTGTATAAAAGTGTCTGCGAAATTCATACAATGTTAATGTGAGAGTCAAAAACAGTAAATACAAAGTCTTAAGATAATCCCTGTCCGGGAAACCACCCTTTATAGATTATTTATATTATAGATTATATCAAGTAATCAATGAATTACTAAAATACAACATAATTTGACATACTAAAATACTCAAAAAGATGTTTAATTCCATATATATTCAAATTAATAATGTATATTGAATCAGTATACATTACATCAGAGTCCTGCACGCGTCCATTTTTGGAGACCCGCTCCCGCCCGTACCCGCAAAGTTCAGCCCCAGATAATATCAAAATTAAACCCGCACCTGCCCAGACCCATTAATATTTGGCCTGTTACCCGACCCGTACTCGCACACGCATAAATCACACAGGCTAAAATCATTCCAGTTAAAGTGCTTTATTTTTTATCTCGTACCTCTCTCAACATCACAACAGCGTCATGGAGGGGCTAATGAAAGTGCGCTTTGTTTTGCGCCATTCAAGTAGCCTATCATCAGCAACTAAATAAGCTATCGAACCTGATAAGTATACATAAATAGACCTATTCATGAAAAAAAGAACAAGAAAAAATACAACCCACCAACACAACCCCTGCTGTGCTCCTACAAGTTTCGTCTCGAAATGCTTTCTAAGAGAAGATGTTCCCAGCTTTTGGCTATCAATGGTAAAACTTTATGCAACTTCTGCAACGCTCGGTCCAACTAGGCTACAAGAAGGATCAACAAAGGTCGCGCACTGTCGCAGTGGTGGTGACCTGATGGGTCAAATTACTAACAGTAATTTAGACATACAAAAATTGCACATATTTTCATTCGTGCTACTACCCGCCCGCACAGAGTTAATTATCCGCCCGGATCCCCGCCTGTGAATTTTAGGACCGTCACAATCCACCCGTTTTAGACACTTTTATGAGGGTATCCGCGGGTACCCGACCCATTCCAAGACTCTGCATTACATTGACAAAGATATTACAAATAGTCATGCTTATATTTCTGGGCACTCATATTTTTGTTTCTTTCTACCTTTCTTGTTGGCTTCTCGCCCCTAATTTTTACTCCCCTTCTTTTTTCCTCCAGCCTCTCTCTTTTCAGTACAGTCAGGCTGGTGAACTTGTCTCCATATAACAGACTAAACTAAAGTTATTCTTACAGCTGCTAAGAACGAAAGCTATGAAAATTTAATCGTAAAAAAGCTGCAGTACATACTTGGGCTTTCAGAGCTCTCAGACATGCAGAGAGAGTCAATGAGCGGAAAAGAAAGATGTAGGGCAGATCAAAGTAGACAGATACAGGGGCACAGAGAAAGTCTATGAGGCGTAGTTGAACGGGATTGGAGAGTTATAAATGGGAGTGGGCAAATAAACAGTGATGAATAATAAAATCTGAAGATCTCAGCAGTGTCGGCTGTTAAAAGTGATCAGGAAGTGTCTGTTATAACTAAAAAGTAAATGCTCTGGAAAATGGAAACCTAAACCACCAAATTTGCATACATTTTAATATCAGCTTCAGTAAATCTCTACTTGTGGGATGTGTCAATCTGGGTCTCCTAGGGTTTTGCCGCCTATAGGCTCTTTCCCCTGAGACAGCCATTGGAGCAATGCCACACAAGATGGCCGCCTATTTGTTCCTATCTGTAGTGGCAGGATGCAGTGGTGTGGAGCACCCAGCTGTGCATGCCACAGATGAAGCCGTCTCAGCCAGATGGTTGACACTCTCAGGTTCCACACTGCATGGTACGCAATGTCCTAATATCATCGGTATCATCCATGGAGGCTCTCATCCTCTCTTAGTAGAGTCAGATTTCAGCTTCCCCAGCAAGATGAACAGCGTTTAAAGCAGTGATCTCCAACATGGTTGCCCACACAGAATCTGCAAGTTGCCTACCAACGCACATTGTAGTATAAATGGCCTCAATTTTAATATTTATTTATAATTTTTTTATATTAGCTTGGCTTCTTTTATGTATGTTAACATTTTAAACAATGAAAAAACATATCAACAAGTAAATAAAATAACATGTTTTAGACTATATAAAAAAGAACTGTTTTATCCATTGTGGTAGCCCTTGCTTCCAAAAAGGTCCCGTCACGGATTGTATTGCCCATATACTTATCCCCTGTTGGAAAAAAAGCAGTGGAGAGTCTTGGGGTGAAAAATGCAAAGAAAACAAGATGAACATGCGTTATTCCAATGATATCTCATGACAATTCGTACGTATTTTACTAATTCTTATTCAAACGTATGACCAGCTGTCCTTTGCCACTTGGCGTTGGGGCGGAGTTAGGGGTGGGGTTTCATTATTGTTTTTATGATTATCGTAAAATATGTGCTAATTCTCATGAGATCAGAGTATTCCCAGCCTTAGAGGGATGTTTGGATGTCTTTCTAATGGCCCTCTTTGTGCTGTTTTTTGTCATTACAGAGCAATGATGCTTCAGGGAGCGCATGGAACTGGATGTACTTCATCCCTCTCATCATCATCGGCTCTTTCTTCATGCTCAATCTTGTTCTGGGTGTGCTGTCAGGGTAAGGAGTGTCTCTCAGGTATTCTGTATTCTCAAATTCAAGGGGGAACTCGTGGTAAGTTCTCCATTTAGGTCACTTTGCTGTGCAAGTGTGCAAATAGCATATATATTTGTTTAAAATGCATTAGTTGTGTGTCTGTTAGTGGTCTTTTTAAGCCGATATCTAGCGAGCAGGATGGTCATAGGCCCTGCTGAAATTTGACTTTTGAGGATATTCTACACTGAATTTGAAAAAAAACATCTAGGATTTAAGCACGGTAAAACGTGAAAAAACTACACTGTAGTTGTTGAGGCTTAATCAAGTCAAAGCCAAAACCTATCTTTAACAAACATGCAAGGGACTGTGTAGAATTTTGTGAATGACAGGCATTTGAATTGAAGTGAAGCCTGCTGATGGCTCCTATAATGCCATTATGTGATAACCTACTTATTAACTGCAAACAAGATGCTTAAATTAAATATTTGTTCAAACTCTTTATGAATATATTTCTTTGATACAGAGAGTTTGCCAAAGAGAGGGAGCGTGTGGAGAACAGAAGCGAGTTTTTAAAACTCAGGCGTCAGCAGCAGATAGAGAGAGAGCTGAATGGATATCTGGAGTGGATCTGCAAAGCAGGTAAATGTCATAAAGCCATAAAATACTTCAGACGTGGCTACAGCCATGAATACAGACATAGGCTTGTGTTTCTTCATATGTGTTGCATGTTGTTTTGTGATTTCATTCACTGTTGATTTAAATTAAATGTAAATATGTACATAATATAATGTTTAACATCAATCTTGATATTCATCTTTCTGTGTAATTCTGTATAGAAGAGGTAATTCTGGCCGATGAGGAAAATGACCCAGATGACCGGATGCCCTTTGATGGTATTTACATGAACTCTTTCATCCTTCTTTCCTTTTAAACCCCCCTCTACCCTCCAAACAACCCCCCCATCTCTCTGTATTCCCTCACTGGGACATAGTGTTGGTTTCCCGTTGTAAAGGAAGTCGGTTATCAATAGCATGTTGGTCTTGCTGAAGGGGTGATATTGTATACTTCACGATTTAATGTTCTTTTCATGAGCATGTTTACTGTACATTACTCTAGCAGTTTCTCTTCTTCATATTTGTTTATGAAGGACACAGTCTCCTTGGAAATTTTTAGAAAATGTGTTATTTATTGAAAATGTTTTTATTTATTATCACACTTAGGTGTTAGGTGTTGTTGTTTATTTTATAAAGTGTATTTGTGGATTGTTTTAGTCAACCTGTATGGTTTATGGTAGGTAATAACTGAGTTATTGTGGTATATGGCACACAGGATCAAGGAGGAGGCCTACTATCAAGAAAAATAAAACAGACCTGCTCGATGCAGAGGATGGAGATGGTGATATAGGTGGGCATGAGAGTCCTACATATTAAAAGACATCCATATACCATGTGCATATAAAGGAATAGTGCTTAAACATCTGTGCTAAAAATGTTGCGGGTTCAAACCTTGCAAGATAATAAAATCACTTTTATTAGGACACTATTAAAGAAATTATACAGTCTTTGAAGTCAAAAATACTTTTATTAGTACCAAATAAATGACATATATATGACCCAGTCTGCGAAAAAACAGCTAAAGTATTTTTTTGGGATTCACATAATCAGTCCTTATCTACATTAACTTTTCATTTTTAAATTTTTCAAATTTTATCATTATAAATTGAATTATTATATTTTATCTTGACTGATTCTCAAATAAGAACTTATGTATGTGCAGATGTACAGATACAGTAGCATTGTATAGGTGTATATAGTACTGTATAGGGATCATTATTTACTCTTAACCCCAAACTGATCCAGGTAGATTGTTTTTGTAAACTTTTGGTAAAAGTTAAAGGGACATTTCACTTTTTTAAAAATATGCTCATTTTCCAGCTCCACTAGAGTTAAACAGTTGATTTTTTTGTTGTTTTGGAATCCATTCAGTTGATCTCCGGGTCTGGCGGTATCACTTTTAGCATAGCTTAGCATAATCCATTGAATCTGATTAGACCATTAGCATTGCCCTAAAAAATAACCAAAGAGTTTCTATATTTTTCCTTTTTAAAACTTGACTCTTCTGTAGTTATATCGTGTACTCAGACCAACGGAAAATTAAAAGTTGCGATATTCTAGACCAACATGGCTAGGAACTATACTCTCATTCTGGCGTAATAATCTAGGACTTTGCTGATGTAACATGGCTGCAGCAGGCGTAGTGATATTACGCACTGTCCGAAAATAATCCCCTTGGTTACTTTCAATAGCAGGGGACTATTTTCGGACAGGGCGTAATATCACTATGCCTCCTGCAGCCATGTTACATCAGCAAATTCCTAGATTATTACGCCAGTTTAAGAGTATAGTTCCTAGCCATATCTGCCTAAAAAATCACAACTTTTAATTTTCCGTCAGTCTTAGTACATGATGTAACTACAAAAGAGTCAAGTTTTAAATAGGAAAAATATCAAAACTCTTTGGTTATTTTTTAGCGTGATGGTAATGGTCTAATCAGATTCAATGGATTATGCTAAGCTATGCTAAAAGTGCTAGCGCCAGACCCGGAGATCAGCTGAATGGATTCCAAAACGACAAGAATCAAATGTTGAACTCTAGGAGAGCTGGAAAATTAGCATATTTTCAAAAAAGTGGAATGTCGCTTTAAATAACTTCTTGCTTTAATAGTATATGACCATTTTGAGATGCCATTTTTGGCAAATCTTTTATATTTTATCTTGTTTTTCTGCTGCCCGTCAGGCTCTCCGTTCGCACGTGGCAGTCTGAAGAGCTCCAAACTGGAGGGCTCCTCCTTCAGGAAAAAAGAGCGACGACTGAGATTCTTCATTAGGCACATAGTTAAAACACAGGCGTTTTATTGGATCGTGCTGTGTCTGGTGGGACTCAACACCCTGTGCGTGGCTGTTGTGCACTACAACCAACCCGACCTGCTTTCTGACTTTCTCTGTAAGTCTGTCCACCCTGTTTTTCTGTCTATACTGATTTTGGGTGTTGGGCTTCTTAACAAGGTAACAATCACGACGCTACAGGCATAGAAGTATCAGTTTCCCCACTTCATTTTTAATCTGTGATGTTTTTTTCATTCTCTGTGCTTTAAAATAGTTAACAGATTGATAAATGTATAATTTTTTCTCTCATATTTTTCTCTCACTCACACCTGCATCCAGACTATGCTGAATTCATCTTCCTTGGGATCTTCATGTCAGAGATGTGTATTAAGATGTATGGGCTGGGGACCAGACCTTATTTTCACTCCTCGTTCAACTGTTTTGACTGCATTGTGAGTTTCTCTATTCCCTCCTCTCTTCTTCTACACAATCGTGCCACTTTTGAGCATTACAGCAAGTGTTCACACCTCTGTTAGATATTGATGTGGATACAGTTAATAAAATTGGTTTGTGTAACTGAAGAGTCTGTATAAATCACTGCCACCGAGGAACAAGTCTGTCTTAGTGTTGGCCATTGTTCAAGGTGCTTTGTTTTTGTGGCTTATTGTTCTTGAATGAGCTTTAAATGTGTGTGTTGTATGTATGTGCGTGTCTTTGTGTTTTGTGTGTGTGGGACAGGTCATTTGTGGCAGCATTTTCGAGGTGCTCTGGTCTATGATCCAGCCAGGAACCTCGTTTGGGATCAGTGTGTTGCGAGCTCTCAGGTTACTGAGGATCTTCAAAGTGACCAAGTGAGTCTCTTGTGTCTCGAGTCCAATGTTTGTCCCTTTGTCTCACTTACTGTTCATTAAGTTTCATCTTGAAGGACTGTGTGCATTTTTAAGTGTCTTTAAATGCATTGGCACATCTACTTTTGCTTGATGGGACAGATTAATTGACAAGATCTGACAAGATTTCCCATATGTTAAGTTAGTACTGGGTTATCTTGGGATAAGGATGTCTTAAATTTCAGTTTGAATTAAATAAGTCAAATACTTTAGTAAGCCTCGCGATGACTGTTGAGCCAAACATAAGATGTTTGAGCACTCTTTACCTTGTAAGCTTATAGGGACTAAACATCTTCATTTATGTCTTTTCCATCTCTTTCTCAGGTATTGGGCATCTCTTAGGAACCTGGTGGTGTCTTTGTTGAACTCCATGAAGTCCATCATCAGTTTACTCTTCCTCCTCTTCCTCTTCATCGTGGTCTTTGCTTTGCTGGGCATGCAGCTGTTTGGAGGACAGTCAGTATAACTTAAACCTTATTGATCTAACACTGCAATCATAACATTTGTCCTTCCTGTGTTGGAAATTGTGTCATTACCATTCAATACATTATAACAGCTATGGATCAATACACATTTTCATATCCCCCAGTTCTTTTTACACAAGTAGTCTAAATGCAATATGACCATAATGTCCTCTCTTCACTGTGTGTACTAAAAAAACGACTACAAATCTTTCCGTTCAGGTTTAATTTTGAGTCTGGCACACCACCAACAAACTTTGATACGTTTCCTGCAGCAATAATGACCGTGTTTCAGGTGAGCAAGTGTGCCTGTCGAACAACACTTTGCTTTTCTTTAAGCTTCCACAGTTTTGGGATTATGAAACATTTTTTATTCTTTCAGATCCTGACGGGTGAAGACTGGAACATGGTGATGTATGATGGGATTGCGTCTCAGGGTGGAGTTAAAAAGGGCATGGTCTTCTCAGTCTTCTTCATAGTTCTCACACTCTTCGGCAACTGTATCCAAACATTGAACATTGCATGTCATTTTTGGATGTTCACAGACATACCAATGAGTAATTAATGTTATGATTTCACTTAACCCGCTGTGATCAGACACTCTTCTCAATGTATTCTTGGCCATCGCCGTGGACAATCTAGCCAATGCACAAGAGTTGACCAAGGTAAAATCATGACAATAGCTTTTATTTGTGATGCATTTTAGAAATGTTTACCCCTTAAGTTTAAGAAAGGTGAGAACAAGAAATGTGTTTAGACATAAAGTGTTGTGGTGTACCTTCTTCATTTTGTTGATAAACTTTACTTAGGCTCCTTTTTAATTTATCCATTTAGTCACAAAAGCAACTAATGTAAATGTTTTGAATTGCCATGTTTCTCTCACACTCTTTTTTTCAACACTAAATTACACTTCAAAATCAGAGCATGCCATATTTGACCACATTTGTTTTATTTTCCACATATAGGATGAACAGGAGGAAGAGCAGGCAGCCAATCAGAAGATGGCTCTTCAAAAGGCCAAGGAAGTTGCTGAGGTCAGCCCACTGTCTGCAGCCAACCTCTCCATTGCAGCGTGAGTACCTCTCTCTCTCTCTCTCTCTCTCTCTCTCTCTCTCTCTCTCTCTCTCTCTCTCTCTCTCTCTCTCTCTCTCTCTCTCTCTCTCTCTCTCTCTCTCTCTCTCTCTCTCTCTCTCTCTCTCTCTCTCTCTCTCTCTCTCTTCTAAATATTTGTGTATCTTCAAATGTGTCACCAACATTAAGCTATTTATTTAAGGGCTTGACAACATCTATACAGAATGCACAACATGAAATTTTAAAATTTGAAATTTAAGTGCGGACAGGTGGTTAATCTATAGTAAAGCGCCTGTAGTCTGTAGTTTAAGATACATGGTATAATAAAATTGTATATATTTTATAGTTATGTTAATAAACCAAATTATTGCACTACATGAACAGTGCTTGTGTACTACACTAGTAGTTGCTTAATATTAATTGCTAAATTTATGCATCATCATTATTATTGACACTTTGTTTTGTATTAAGGTTTACCAGCCATACGACATTTTAATCCATTTTTACTATCCAATATTTACACTGCCAGTGTGTAATTATTTGATTCAAGCCAAATAAAATTTTACTAAAATAATCTAAATATTAAAGGGGCCCTCCGCTTAAAAAAAGGCTTATTTTCCAGCTCCCCTAGAGTTAAACAATTGAGTTTTACCATTTTGGAATCCATTCAGTCTGACGGTACCACTTTTAGCATAGCTTAGCATAGTTCATTTAATCTGATTAGACCATTAGCATCATGCTAAAAAGAAGAGTTTCGATATTATTTTCCTATTTAAAACTTGACTCTTCTGTAGTTACATCGTGTACTAAGACTGACGGAAAATTGAAAGTTGAATTTAGTCACCAGCTAGTGGTCACACACATTTAGTTACCAAGGGGACTATTTCACCTGCTGCAGCCATGTTACGGCAGCAAAGTCCTTGATTAATACGCCGGAATGAGAGTATAGTTCATAGCCATATCGGCCTAGAAAGTCGCAACTTTTAATTTTCCGTTGGTCTTAGTACACGATGTAACTACAGAAGAGTCAAGTTTTAAAATGCACCAATGGTCTGATTCACGGTTTTACATTTCCTTTGGTGTGTAGGCGTATATTAGTACGTTTTAACGATATGCAAAAGGTACATTCCCAAAAGTTAACTATGACACAAGTTATCGTCTCCAATGTAAATCTTATTTCTTGGACTACAACAAACACACGGATTGTAGGCAACAGTTTACTTCCTGGGATTGGTACTGTATAGAAGACCGACATTATCATGATTCCTCCCACTTTGGACTCATAACCTGTAATGTACTGTATGTTGGAAAATAATGTGTTTTTTTTACCATAAACCACGCAAACATGTTGTATTATACCAAATACACAAAATAACATTGTTTTTAGCAATGAAATAGGTGCCCTTTAAATCAGTGGTCACCAATCCTGGTCCTGGAGGGGCCGGTGTCTCTGCAGAGCTCCAAACCTAATCAAACACACCTGAAGCACCTTAATTAGCTGCTTCAGGTGTGTTTAATTAGGGTCAGAGCTAAAAAAATATTAAAACTCTTTGGTTATTTTTGAGCGCGATGCTAAATGATCTAATCATATGCAATGGATTGTGCTAAGCTATGCTAAAAGTGGTACCGCCAGAACCGGAGATCGGCTGAATAGATTCCAAAATGGTAAAACTCAATTGTTTAACTCTAGGGGAGCTGGAAAATAAGCATTTTTTTTTACATTTTATGTCTTAATGCCATTGGTAAAAAAATATAATGCACCAAATTAAAAGAACACAAAGGATGTATGATCCATAATTGTGTGATGCTGAATAGGCCTTAGCACATAAATGCAACATCCTCAACACTTAAATTTCCTTAGTGATAGAAACTTGTGTTTCTATCAGCATTGTAGAAACACAACGTTGCAGCAACATTTCCACAACGTAAATGTGTTTGTTGGAAGGTAGAGTGAGTGTGTGAAGAAGAGAGAGAGACTCTGTTGTTTTATGTTTCTCACATGCTGTTTTCCTCCTCAGCGTGACAGTAAACTCTGAGCGTCTCGACGCAACAGAACAGTTTCTTGACTGGTATTTATTCACTTATACTCTTTCTGTTTTATTTTAAACTCCCCACTATTCTTTTCCCATCAGTTCCTTTAACATGTGCTTCTCCACCTCGATTCTCTATGCTGCCTACTTCTCTGCTCTCCGGTCGCTGGTTGTTAAGGGATGGGTTTATCGCTCCTCGTCTCTCCTTCATCCTGCTTCTCACCTCCTGCTGTTTTCCTTCTAGCTCCTTGACTTTCTTCACATGCTTTGCTCAAAGGGTTGGGCGCCTGTGATGTGTTCACTCCCAGAATTACTATACTGTAGTTCTATCTTTGTGGGTGTGTGTTTTGTAAGTTTGACCCAAGCGGTGCAGTCGTCCTCTTTAATAAATTATAGCTGTTTGTAGCTTGTAGGTGGGCATTTCAGCCTGTGGTAGCTGCTGCAAATTCACCTCTCCCTTTTGATAATGAGCAACTTTAGATTTACTGTAAATTTCCTTTTGTCCTTCTCTCTCTCTGTCTGTCCCCTGCAGTAAGGAGCAACAGAAAAACAATAAAGGTTGTAAGTCAATATGGGAACAGCGCACCAGTGAATTGCGACGGCAGACTCTGGTGAACAGCAGAGAGGCTCTTTACAATGAGCTGGACCCTGAAGATCGCTGGAAGGTAGGAAGAAGAAAAGTAGTGAAGGAAATGTTTGTTCTCCTTCTCCTCTCACCTTCCCGGTCTGTCATTGTGTTCCCAGGTCTCGTACTCCCGCCACATTCGTCCTGATATGAAGACCCACCTGGATCGCCCGCTGGTCGTGGACCCTCAAGAGAACCGCAACAACAATACAAACAAAACCTGTCCAGGCGAGGGCCAGCCCCAACGCTCGAATCAGCTCTTGCACAAACAGTCAAACTTCAATGATGCAGAGAACGAAGGTGGAGGATCTGGACCGTGGCCCCTGGAACGGGGAGATTCCACAGGGTCCCGTCGCAGTCTGTTGGGCTCTGAGAACCAGGGGGACGGCCGAGGGTCCCACCGCAAGCATCAGCACGGTGAACGCTGCAGCCAGGCCCGACAACACCGCAGAGCCCAAGAGGAGGAGGGAGAAGGCGGAGGGAGGAGACACAGAAATAAGGGCAGGGAAAGAGGGACTGAGTGTGAACATGCGGATGGAGGAGAGCGTAAACACAGACGTCATCGGCATGAAGGCGAAGGCCGGAAAGAAAGAGGAGAGAGGGTGCGACACCGCACCAGGAAGTAAGTTTGGCTGGATTAACTGAACAGTTGCACCTATTAGCCTGCTAGTAGCAGTTAGTTATCCTTGAGTTGCCCCAAATCCCTGGTGGTACACATCAAAATCATTACAGTAAATACACTGTGAAAGTTGCATACAGTGCCGTTTTTTAGGGTGTGTTTATCCCAACACCTAATTTGCTTACTTCTTTCAGTGAATCAGGTGATATAACAATGCAGAGTTCGCATCCACTTGCACAGTTCATTCTTAGTAAACTCCCAGGGTCCCAAAGAACAGACTTTTTAAAATTGCTCTCTTCTCTCAATAGGGAAGGTCACAGCGGCGGTCCCACCCTGTCCACAACCCGCCCCATTCAGAAAACTCTGTCCAGGCAGGACAGTCAATACAGTGAGGACCTGGACAATGCCATGAACAACAACAAGCTTGCCACCCAGCAGCCCGGTAACTCCACCCCACATGACAGTCTGCTCAATCTGGCCAACAGTGCCCACACTGCCGGCCTGGTGCATCCCGGCTCTGAGAGCAGCTTCATTCCCATCAACCCTTCCTCGAAAACTACTATTGTTGCTAGCACTGGTAATGTGGGCATGAAACCTGAGTATACTGCTTTGGACATGCCGCCCATGTTCCCCTCCAGTAACGCCATCCTACAAGGTGAGAGAAACAGAGAGGGCGAGAGCCAATTGTCCTTCCGGTAAACTCCACAGTGTTCCTTTACTGATCTTTCTTATCATGTTTTCCTCACGCACGTGTCCGCAGTCAATAGGAACGCCAACACGGAGCCTCTGCCCAAGAAGGAAGATACTAAGGATGATGATGATGATGATAAAGATGATGGTGGACCTAAACCCATGCCCCCATACACCTCAATGTTCATCTTAACTACAACCAACCCGTGAGTCCACAGTAGAAGAATCAGTGTTTACAGTGACAAAAAAGTTTGAAACTTTGAAATGTAATAAATTACTCTTAAAGAACTTTACTTTTTGGTGGATGTCGCAATCCCTCTTAGTTTTTAACCCCTGACCTGGCTCCCACACTATGTTCCCTTAATTGGGTGTACTATCTTTGTTATTTACACGGCTGTTGTATTAACTTGTGTTTGTGTGACCATTTTAGGTTTCGGAGGTTGTGTCACTATATCGTCACGCTTAGGTATTTTGAGATGTGTATCCTGCTGGTCATTGCGATGAGCAGTATTGCCTTGGCCGCTGAAGATCCTGTTTGGCCTGAATCCCCCCGAAACAATGTTAGAGACAGTCCCACATCTCAGCATCCATTATTTATTTCTGTGTGATTTAGTCCACGTTTGTCTACTAGTTTCCATCTTAAAAATTATAAACCTCCCATCCTGTCATTTTGATTGATCAAAGAGAGAATTTTTTAACGCTGTGTTCCTCTTTTATTCTCGCAGGTCCTGCGTTATTTTGATTATGTCTTCACTGGTGTGTTCACTTTTGAGATGCTTATTAAGGTACATTATACAATCTGTCTGGGTTATTATTTTCAGTACGGTACATTACACATTGTACCATTCTATGCTATGCTTTAGTGTCAGTCTGATGCTATGTAATATTTAGTTCAAGTGTAATAGGTTTTACACTTATTTTAAGTTCATTTGCAGACATATTAGTGTGTTGTAAGAATATTGCACAACATTGGAGATGTCAACTATTATATTAAAAAGTGAGATTTTTATATTGAATATGCATATTTGACAATACAAATATGAAATTAGCGTCAAAGTTTGATTTCAGTCATTGATTTCAATCTTTGTCATGGCCTTACTCTGACAATATTAAAGATATCAAGGTAGGTATCAATGTAGGATGATTTAATTAAAAGAACGCGAATTACAAAAAATGACTTTTTACTGGATTTAAAATATATATTTTCAAATCATATATGACTAAGAAGTGTAGGTCAAACGGTTTGTAGCAATATTATTTCAAATAAATCAATGTGTTGAATATCCTGAATAGACTTTCTGTGTGTTTCAGATGGTGGATTTGGGTCTTGTTATGCACCAAGGCTCATATTTTCGTGACCTTTGGAACATCCTGGACTTTATAGTGGTTAGTGGTGCCCTGGTGGCGTTTGCCTTCACGTAAGTGTCATGCAGGCCCCAGCGCTCATGCTTCACACCTCTCTCCTTCCCTGCCTGCTGCCCTGCCCAATTCCCTACAGGTCAAATGCCTATGCAGTCAGCACAGCTCTCTGCCACCCTGGAGCGCCAGCCTGCTACTCATACAGCCCAGCTGTCTCTCTATCTTGCACACTTCTTTCATAAATCTATTTTTACTGTGTCTTCACGTCAAAAATAAATCACTCCCATGATAATCAGTGAAAACTGTCTACACTGAAAGCATCTGAAACGTCGTGTCACATCATGGCTCGGCTATTAGTTAACACTCTCTGTTTTTATTCGAGGTACAGACACTTTTCATGATATATTTCTTTCGGTACTAACGTAGACAAGCTCAAGTCATCGATTGCTTCCAGTGTAAACAGTGTTTGATCATTCTCCATCATTATTTTTATTCTCTCCATTACTCTCCCTCTTCAGCTCAGTTCTATGCATTTGGTATATCCTGGTATAGCATATCCATCTCATTTCTCCTCTTGCCCCTCCCTTGCCCTATCCACATACAGTAGTCTGACTTTTCCTTCCTGCCCCACCATGCACTGCACCCCGCTACACCATGCACCCTTTGGGTGTGCTTGGGCCCATTTTCATGAGGGTGACAACCCTGCCTGGGCACCTGTAACCCTTTAGTGCCCAGAACTTTCTGGAGCATCCAGACACCCATCAGGTATTTCCACTATTTTCTGTGATACATATCCTGCTGGAACTCAACAAGAGATGAAGAAAAACATTAAGAATGGGTAAATAAGAGAGCGAGGGAAAATATGTGACCATGTCTATGAAATCCGAGCATTTATTGATTTTACGTTGATATCGAGGTTATGTTTTTACAGAATGTCGTTTATGTTATGTTAGGTGACTTTGCATGAGTTCGCCAGCCCATTTAATAATTAATGGTAAACAAACTTGGCTTGTCATCCTTAAAGGGAGCTCAAACCTAAGGCCGGACTCAAGCCCCAAGTTCGTAGGTGCGGAGAATGCCGCTTAATGATGATTGACGACTGAATGTTTAGGTTCCTCCCAAACCTACGTTTAAAACAGCATTATGTAGAATACTGTAAAGACTTTAGCTGGGTTTTCACAGATGGAGTCACATATTCAATAGGTTACTGCATATTCTGTTTATTGTATATTATTAAAAGTTTCTTGCACCAAAACACATAAATTAGTTTAACCTATGTTATGATTGGCTAATGTTTTGCATGTAAAATGAGCATATTGGGTCTTTGCATTACATTGTGACAGGTTGAGAAACAATCTACTCTGAGATATTATTAAGGTCGGATGAAATTATTGATGAAAAGAAACTTAAGCTACTCATATCTAATGATCCTTTTAAAGGCTATATGGAGCTGCAGGTGCTACCAGATAACCATGAACAGTGAGGATGAGGTTTATCATTACAATCACAAGAGCTGATAAGAGCAACAGGAATAGTAATGAATCATTGTTTCAGGTTGGGTATCTGAGGCCAGTTACAGGTCTGTGATTGTGAGAGTTTGTCACGTGAGAGAGAGGTCAGAAAGGTGGAAGAAATGCATGTGAAATGCTTTTTATAGATCCAGGGTAAGAAGCATGTGAGAGGATTCTGGGAATCGAAGCGACATGGCAGATAACCTGAAATGCAATCATGAATGGAAGAAATATGAACCCAGATCAATGCTTTTCCTTCTTAAAATACCAGAATCTGAATGCTGTGAAATGGTAATATTATATGGTCCTGTGTATGTTTATCCTCTACAGTCCCTGAACAACTATGAATTTGATTGCACACTTTTTTCATATTAAAAGTCCTATGTAAGTCGTAATTTATTTGACCTTAAACTGACAGTGTTGTATTATTATTAACCTGTGTGACTTTGCCTGCTGTGTGAACATACACAAGACATACATTTATCATTTTATAAGCATATAAAATCAGAATTGCCGTCACGTTACTATGAAGTCAAAACCTGTTCACACCACATCAGTTAAGACTAAAATGCACTTTAAAGCAACACTAAAGAACTCTAGCTCTTTGCTCCCCCTACAGGTTAGAAGCGTAATTGTTCGTTACCACTGTCGTAAATACTGCAGCATAGCTGGCTCTGATTGGATTGTAGGTCTGCCGTAAAGCAAGTTTTTGTAGTTTTCACCGGAACTACAGGACCGCTACCCGACGGTTGGAAACTTCTTTAGTGCGGTTTTGGCCGATAGAGGGCTGCAAAGCGAATGTGAAAGTGCCATTCAACCCTGTTTTGTGTGGATGAACCACTGAAACTTTTTTGGAAACGTTATTTTAAGGTAAAAAAACCTCTTTGGTGTTGCTTTAAAAGTATAAAATACACACTACCCTTTAGATTTTAGGATCATTGTAAATGTTTCACATTTCAGAATAATAGTTAAAAGCTCATCCGAACACAAATTCAGTACTTAAAGTCCTTCCTTTATGGTCATATACACTCGCCTGAAGGATTATTAGGAACACCATACTAATACTGTGTTTGACCCCTTTTCGCCTTCATAACTGCCTTAATTCTACGTGGCATTGATTCAACAAGGTGCTGAAAGCATTCTTTAGAAATGTTTGCCCATATTGATAGGATAGCAACTTGCAGTTGATGGAGATTTGTGGCATGCACATCCAGGGCACGAAGCTCCCGTTCCACCACATCCCAAAGATGCTCTATTGGGTTGAGATCTGGTGACTGTGGGGGCCATTTTAGTACAGTGAACTCATTGTCATGTTCAAGAAACCAATTTGAAATGATTTGAGCTTTGTGACATGGTGCATTATCCTGCTGGAAGTAGCCATCAGAGGATGGTGGTCATAAAGGGATGGACATGGTCAGAAACAATGCTCAGGTAGGCCATGGCATTTAAACGATGCCCAATTGACACAAAGGGGGCTAAAGTGTGCCAAGAAAACATCCCCCATACCATTACACCACCAGCCTAGCCTGCACAGTGGTAACAAGGTATGATGGAGCCAAATTCTGACTCTACCATCTAAATGTCTCAACAAAAATCGAGACCAGGCCAAATTTTTCCAGTCTTCAACTGTAAAATTTTGGTGAGCTCGTGCAAATTGTAGCCTCTTTTTCCTATTTGTTGTGGAGATGAGTGGTACCCGGTGGGGTCTTCTGCTGTTGTAGCCCTTCCGCCTCAAATTTGTGCGTGTTGTGGCTTCACAAATGCTTTGCTGCATACCTCGGTTGTAACGAGTGCACTGTAAAAAATAAATTGTTGGCTCAATGAATTATTTTTTAGTAACTAGTTCCACAGAAATTTTACGTTCACTCAATTTCTGTCTCCAAAGTGTTACCTGGATTGATGTTTTTTTAGTTGGCCCAAATTTGACTCAAATATAAAAAAGTATGTTGGCTCAATTAGCTTTATAGTTCATTCAACTAAAATGTTTTAATCAGTTGAATCTTTAAAAACTTACAGCAAAGACTCTGTCAATTAAAATTTAAGTATTCACTCAATGTTTTATGTGTTACTTCAATTAATATTTATTATTTGGGATTTTTTTAATAACATTTTTAAATTATATATCAAATAATATATGCTGATCTTGTAAACAAAATAAATAACTTCAGTCACATAAAAACAAAAGCTTTTTAATAACTTATTCAATTATCATAAAGACTGAACATACAGAATTAAGTCTTTAAATAGAGGGCATAAAACAGTCCAAAAAGCCTCCAAAGTCAGTCAGAACATCTCCAGGGCCATTTAGGAGACTTTCCTCAGCCAGTCCAAGCGGAGACTGTCTCGCTATGTATCCCTCTGAGGAATATAAACACACAAACATACATATATACATGTTTAATATAATAAAGCTTGACGGTGAAATACTTTATTCCCTAAATAACGTTAATGTTAGGCCAAATTTCCCGCAGACATCAAACATACAGTTATTAAACACTATTGGGCGCTTTTCTCGGACAGGGCTTTTCACTGACTAAAATAACTTACTGACATCTCTTAACATATGAGTGCTATTGTTTTGTCTCAAAATGCACGCCAGTATTGTATTATATAAGGTTTGTTTTTAAAAATGTCCCAATTATAATAAAGACCGAGTTCTAAACTCTGTCCGGTAAACCAACCCTATCCAGGCTTTTTATCTTAACTAAAATAGCTCCACTTTACTTCGGTCACATAACATAACACACTTCTAATATATCTTTACAAAAATATAATTACAAAAACGTCGAGTATTTGCGTCTTTGCCAATTAATATATTCTAAAATTAACATTTAATTACAAACACTTACCTGACGTGAACTTGAGGAAACGCGTGACTTGTGTCCTTCCTTGTGTGAACCAGTAAGTGATTCCAGCTGTTGCGTGCGGATTGATCTCAGATGAAATGACCTGTGATCCAGATCCTTCCGAGTTAAAACATTTTAAATTCAAAATACACAGACGCACGCCCATACATACATGCACACGCGCGAGGACGCGCGCGCGCACACACGCACGCACACGGGTACTACACACACGGGTATATTTAGAAGTTTTATTTAAGATTGTTATGATATTGGGACTATTTCTCCACTCGCACCTTCAGCTCTGAAGTTCAAATTCGCAGGCAGTACGCAGCCCAGTTATAACAAATGTGAAAGATATGAAATATCATTCAACAGCGATATCATTTAAGTGCAATCCTAAAATATGATTTAAAACATACCGGTAAACCTTTTATTATTAAGTATAAGAAATTAAAATGAATTAAATCGCATGTTTAAACGCCACAGAGATATCAGAGCCAGCAGGTCGATTTCTGATGGGCTTGCCGAGGCGAGGCTGCGCTGGGCGGGGTGTGAGCGCTTAAGTGTCTGTGATTTTCTGGAGCTCTTCTGGAGCTCATCTCCGTCCGAAAGTGTCCGAGCACATTTTTAAATAGACGCTATCTATATTAACCGACCGCATATTTAAACTTAAAGCACATACATTCACGCCTGAACAACTCTTAAAATTACATTTTGTTACCAAATAACAGTAATATTATGAGCATTTTGTTGTCAGGAAACATAGCTGTCATAAGTCCACATATTGACCAGATTTGTCTTAATTAGTTCAGTCAACATAGCCATTCTGAATGTTGACTGAATTTGAAAATAACCATTCACTTAATGTTTTAAACACAGATTTATCTAGACTTAAAATAATATGTCTACTCAACTAAGCCCAAACAAGAAAATTGGTTTAACTTATATATTTTTGCCCTTCCAACATTTCATTAATTGGATTTTTTACAGTGTGGTTATTTCAGTCAAAGTTGCTCTTCTATCAGCTTGAATCAGTTGGCCCATCTAGGATCAATAAGGCATTTTCGCCCACAGGACTGCCGCATACTGGATGTTTTTTCCCTTTTCACACCATTCTTTGTAAACCCTAAAAATGGTTGTGCGTGAAAATCCCAGTAACTAAGCAGATTGTGAAATACTCAGACCGGCCCGTCTGGCACCAACAACCATGCCACGCTCAAAATTGCTTAAATCATCTTTCTTTCCCATTCCAACATTCCGTTTGGAGTTCAGGAGATTGTCTTGACCAGGATCACACTGCCATGTGATTGGTTGATTAGATAATTGCATTAATGAGAAATTGAACAGGTGTTCCTAATAATCCTTTAGGTGAGTGTACATGTGTCATGTAAAAGTACAATGAAAAACTTTCTTGAATACTTCTCTACTACAGATTTTAACATAATAGATAGACATTACTGGTATGTACACAAATAGTAGATTTTAGTCTTTTAGATTTTACAGAATTAGAAAAAAAAATAAGTGACAATAAAGTGATGTCACTTTGGGAATCATCATGTGACTAAAGCAAATAAACATCTAAACTTTTCATATTGCCTATAATTTGTAAAAATGTAAGTGGGCTTTTTAATGGCTTTTTTTAAAAATCATGTTTGCACAGTTATCAGATAAAATATGTTTAAAATGATGAGAAACATGTTAAGTTAAGTGGCCCTAAACTTCTGAATGGTAGTGTATTTATAAATAATCTTTTACACAAAGATGAGTCTAATTTTTGTTAAAGGCCAATAAGGTTTTGTTGTAATATTTGAGAAATACATGATTTATAGAAACAATGTGGTGTGAAAGAGTTTATACAGGATGTAGTTTAACATTTTCTTTTAATTCTTAAGGTGCATGGTAACAACAAAAGTTAGGAAAAAAATTGAAACTGCAAAGTTTTCCAGCATGGCTTTCTTAATGGAGCTTATTTGAATTTTGACCCCCTGATCACCAGTCCCAACCCCACCTCTGTCAGGACTCACACCCTTTAAGTCCCGCATGATATAAGTGGCATAAATAATGGCATTTTGATTTGCCTGCATATCCCTTAGAAAAATACAATACCCCTTAGTATATGATAGCCAGTCTCCCCATTTCTCTCCATGTCTCCTCTCTCTCTCTCTCTCTCTCTCTCTCTCTGTCTCTCTCTCTCTCTCTCTCTCTCTCTCTCTCTCTCTCTCTCTCTCTCTCTCTCTCTCTCTCTCTCTCTCTCTCTCTCTCTCTCTCTCTCTCTCTCTCTCTCTCTGCACACGGCAATAGAAATTTCAGAAGGGCAGGCGCTCTGGGGTGACTATGGTGTCCCCTGGCTGTGATCGTGGGAACAGTTTTCATATGTGTTCTGTGTCTGTGTTTTAACTTTGTACTCAATTTCAGGGAGTGACCTGTCATTTGTGTATGTATTTTTGCATGGTTCTTTTGTATTTTTGTATATAGGGTCTAAAATTAATTCGCAAAGCACCGAATGTCTATATAGATTGCCTTTATTGGATAAATAAAATGGAATTACACTGTTTTTTAATAGGCACATAGAGTGTTATAAATATATACTTTGTAATATATTTAATCATATGTGACTCTTTAAATATATGTGCATTTATTCAATGGCATTTTGTCAATTCATGCACTCTTTATTAGCAGGTGTGGCAAACGATTAATTTTAGACCCTGTTTGTATAAATGTGTTGTATTTGTATTTCAGTAGTTTGTGTGTTGTTAGAGTTTAGGTGTCCACATATAAACATATTTGAAACCAGGCCAGTGATTATATTCTCTGTCTCATATCGATGTTTTTCCTACTTCAAAACCCCCATTCTTTCCCTGTGACTTTTTCTGTCCATGTCTGTGTTTTGTGTCTCTGGCTCCACCTCTGTTCTTCTGTCTCTGATCATCTCAACATCTACAGTGCAGGAGGCGGTGGGGAAGGAGAGGGGTAATGTCTCTTTCTCTCTCTCTTTCTCCTCTGTTTGCACTTATTGCCTGTCCTGCTCATCACACACCTGTCCTTTCCTTCTACAGTATAGCCTGATCTGTCTTTCCGATCGTCTCTCCAAATGTACCTCACACATAGGACACATGCCAAGGGCAAAATCGTGTTATTTAGCCAGCTGCGGTGACTTTATGTTGCAGCAAATCAACTCTTGGTATATTCTACAGTATGTGGACATCTACACGTGTTAACATACGTATTTGTGTCTATGTGTACGTGTGTTTCCTTTTTTTTTTTGCATCGGGCCTCCATATTCGATTTGTCTAAGTTATCAAACAACTTGTGAGTGTGACTTATAGCAGATAAAAATGATCACGATGTTACCTCACAACTCAGAGTGGACACATGTTTTGATATGAATCAGCAGATTATACTGTGATTCAATATACGTGATTCAGAGCTCTCCTCTTAAAGTGATTCATAGTGGCTTTTGTGAATACACATAGGTCTATGAATACACAGTTTAGATGCGGTCTGTGGGGCTCTGTGCTTGTGTACAGAATACATTAAGAGCTCTTAGGCCTGGACAAAGTTCTTGCCTAGAAAGATAACACTGTAATGAGATTACAACCAATCACACTGCTCACCTCTTAGAAGGGCACTGTCCAATTGAGATGTGTATCACCAGTTTGATGAACGCAAGATCCTATTAGGTAGTTATTTATTGTCTGGTGAGAGAGAGAGCACTGGAACTGCGTAACTGCAGATATAAAAGATGCAGATGTCAGAAGAACTTTCCTATAGACGATTTCAACAAACAACATAAACAAACGGCTTTCGTGGAACAAGCGTAACTTCCGGTAAACTCCGTGAAGAATCAATAACAACAAAGTCCTTTTAGAGTGGTTTATTTCAGATAACAAGCAAAATAAACCACACGTTACTGTGTAAAATGTGTATTATATAATGAATGCAATTTGAACTACAGTGGGGCAAAAAAGTATCCAGTCAACCACCAACCGTGCAAGCTCCCCCACCCAAAAAGATGAGAGAGGCCTGCAACCTTCATCACAGGCACACCTCAACTATGAGAGACAAAACGAGGAAAAAAATCCAGAAAATCACATTGTCTGATTTTTTAAGAATTTATTTGCAATCCATGGTGGAAAATAAGCATTTGGTCAACAACAAAAAAGCAAGATTTCTTTCTCTCACAGACCTGTAACTTCTTCTATAAGAGGATCCTCTGTCCTCCACTTGTTACCTGTATTAATGGCACCTGTTTGAACTTGTTAGCAGTATAAAAGACACCTGTCCACAACCTAAAACAGTCAGAATGCAAACTCAACTATGGCCAAGACCAAAGAGCTGTCAAAGGACACCAGAAACAAAATTGTAGACCTGCACCAGGCTGGGAAGACTGAATCTGCAATAGGTAAGCAGCTTGGTGTGAAGAAATCAACTGTGAGAGCAATTATTAGAAAATGAAAGACATACAAGAACACTGATAATGTCCCTCGATCTGGGGCTCCGCGCAAGATCTCATCCCGTAGGGTAAAATTATCACCAGAATGGTGAGCAAAAATCCCAGAACCACATGGGGGAACCTAGTGAATGACCTGAAGAGAGCTGGGACCAAAGTAACAAAGGCTACCATCAGTAACACACTATGCAGCCAGGGACTCAATTCCTGCAGTGCCAGATGTGTCCACCTGCTTAAGCCAGTACATGTCCGGACCCGTCTGAAGTTTGCTAGAGAGCATTTGGATGATCCAGAAGAAGAGTGGGAGAATGTCATATGGTCAGATGAAACCAAAACATAACTTTTAGGTAGAAACTCAACTTCTTGTGTTTGGAGGAGAAAGATGCTGAGTTGCATCCAAAGAACACCATACCTACTGTGAAGCATGGGGGTGGAAACCTCATGCTTTGGGTCTGTTTTTCTGCAAAGGGACCAGGACGACTGATCCGAGTTAAGGAAAGAATGAATGGGTCCATGTATCGTGAGATTTTGACTCAAAACCTCCTTTGTCAGCAAGGGCATTGAAGATGAAACGTGGCTGGATCTTTCAGTATGGCAGTGATCCCAAACATACCGCCCGGGCAAAGAAGGAGTGGTTTCGTAAAAATAATTTCAAGGTCCTGGAGTGGCCTAGCCAGTCTCCAGATCTCAACCCCATAGAAAATCTTTGGAGGGAGTTGAAAATCTGAGTTGCCCAGCGACAGCCCTAAAACATCACTGCTCTAGAGGACATCTGCATGGAGGAATGGGCCAAACTACCAGCAACAATATGTAAAAACCTTGTGGAGACTTACAGAAAACGTTTGATCTCTGTCATTGCCAACAAAGGGTATATAACAAAGTATTGACATAAACTTTTGTTATTGACCAAATACTTATTTTTCACCATGATTTGCAGATAGATTCTTGGAAGATCGGACAATGTGATTTTCTGGATTTTTTTTTCTCATTTTGTCTCTCGTGGTTGACGTGTGCCTTTGACGGGGATTGCAGGCCTCTCTCGTCTTTTTGGGTGTGAGGGCTTGAACAGTTGGTGGCTGACTAGATACTTTTTTGCCCCACTGTACATATCGGCTGCCAAACCTTCCTTCACATAGCAGTGATCCAATATCGCCGTCTTCCCTCGTCTTTAGGAAATCAAAACATTTGTTATTTTCGAGAAGGTATTTTTTCAAGAGTTCAGTTTAGACACTATCAGACCATTAAACAAACACAGACCAGAAGTTAATCGCGTCACCGCACATGCGTTCGATGACACGATCTATACACTGGCCCACAACCGGAGGAACTGGAAAACAAATATAGGTGTGGCTGAGTGATTTGTACAATATTTACTTTTTTAGTTATTTTTTTGGCCATTTTGACTTTATTTGATAGATAGTAAAGTAATGAGAGGAAATGAAAGTACAAGGTGAAGAGAGGGGTCTGGGATCGGCAAAGGACCTCGAGCCAGGATTCAAACTCAGGGCACCCAAAGTATATGTCAGAGCACTGCCCCCTACACCACTGACACAATATTTGAAGAGTTTGGTTTCAAAATGCAATAATCAAATTTTGACTACTTTGGGTCAAAATGTGTTTAGGCATGGGCTGGCTATCGGTTTCAAGGTATACCGAGGTTTTAAACAGTCAAGGTTTCAAAATCACTAAAATGTTCTGTGACCATCTCCAAGGTATGAGCTGTTTAAGTCATGTCATTGATTTGATGTTTACATATAATATACATTATTAAAATATTATATATTTTTTTAAAAGCATATTTTAAGGCTTTATTTTTAACTGGCATTTGAAAATAACACATTTTAGTGTTGCAATGGCAATACCGCCACACTGTGAAACCGTGGTATTTTTGCTTAAGGTTATCATATCGCCAGAATCTTATACTGGCCCATGCCTAAATGTGTTTTCTATACCGAGAAAGTGACAAGATGAAAACCACAATTTTCTGCTACAAACTTTCACATAGCATCTTAAGATTATAAAAACATTAAAAATTCAAATCCATAATTTGATTTTCAAAGATTTATTAAAAAAGTGAATATTTTTCCATAAAATGCAATAAATCCATGACAAGTTTTTTTTTCTCAAAATGCTATAAATCTCTTGAATCAATATATAAATGTGCATTCATCTTTGCCATGTTATATTCATTTAGTTGGCAAGTGGTAACCACTGATTAAAAATCAAAACCATCATTAATAAATCATTAATAAAACACTTACTTTGTCATATTAAGAACACTGTCCTTGCTGCTGTCATCTTTGGGACGTCGTCGCTGAACTTTTTTTGACAGCGATAAGCTGTAAAATGTTTTGGTCCTGCTCGATTTCCGTTGACTTTGAGTAAAATAATGGAAAGTTTTTCATAAGATCCTCTGGGGTCAATGTGTTAGCATGACAGAAGCTTGATGCTGTCGTGTGTGAACAAGCAACAGCCGGCATTTTTTCTTCACCCGAGTGGCTTACGTTTCTACCCCGCAACAGAAAACTACCACAGGTTTATCAATGCCATTAAAAATATTATTTAGTTTTTGTTTGTTTGTTGATCACAAAGTACAAAGTAGATGAGGAAAACTAGAATTCCGTGTGTATTCAACGCGCCGCCATCATTGTTTATAATGTGTGGAATGGTGCGCTGTGATTTGTTGAGCAGATTTATTGCATTCTGCAGAGATGGAGGACTGGCGTTTACCGCGTTTTGGGGAAAAAGGGAGAAAAGATTACAGAATAACCAGCCTGGTCTCACTGTTAATACGTAGTATTTACACGTAACTTTAAAAAACAAAAAACATATTTTTGTACGTTTAAATAGATGCTAAAAAGTACAATGTAGACGTATTTACAACATTTAAACCTAGCATTCGTAAGTTTTTACAGCTAAAAAACGTAAAACATTTACGTATCTTTCATTCCACAAAGATTGCTGTATAATTTCCCTTTAACCATTTTAGCGATATGTTACCACCTTAACCCTACCCCAAACCTTACCCTAAACCCAAACCTTACCCTAAACCCAAACTCTTTTTATACAAAATGTTTAAATACGTAATGTATTCTTTTTAAATTATGCAACGTAACAGACAGATATGTTTAGGAACATATTAGTAACAATATACAGTAGCATTCAAAAGATATTTTAAGGTGCTACAGTCCTACGCAAAACAGTTTATTAAAATCATTTAACGTTACTGTTTAAAAAAACATAACAGACCAGCCTGGTCTCACTGTTAATACGTTGCAGAAACACGGCGGATATCAGATTTTGCATAAAATTAAGAATTTTATTTTTAATACTGACCTGATACAACACTGATTTTAGTGGTAACTCATTTTTTTTAAGTGGGTTTGTCGCGTTTTGGAACCAAACTCTTAATTTGCTTTTATTTCCCCCTCATGTTAGATTGAACCATCCGCATATGAGGCGCACGGTACAAATGGACACAACACTAAACTTTTTGGAACATTTATTTGTACAAAATAATTTGCCAGAAAGGCCTTAAAAGCTCACAGGAGAGCATACTTTGGCTACAATTTTATCTGTTGATCCTCTGTTGCGGTAATATTTTGTAGTCATTAGTCCAGGGTAATGTCTTTATAAAATTTGCACACTTCTAGTTTTTGCCACGCCTCTCTAAATTCAGTTTGAGCTTCAGTTTATGCTCCAGACACACACATAAAATAAATAAATAAATAAATAGCAAATATGTAAGTTGTTCAAAGTTGGACATCACTTTTTGCAACTACAAGTACACAGTGGCCCCAAAGAAGAATTTATAAAGTTACACAACACAAGCATATCAATAGCACACATTTAAAACAAAATTGAGACAAAAGCATTAGTGGAATTTGTCCATGGTTAATGTGACAAACTAAAAATAATCTTAGGACAAGTTAGTTTGAAAAATTAGTTGAAAGATGTCACTTAATATTTTGTCAAGTAAAGCAAATCCATTCAAACATTTCTAAGTTTTAAAGTACACTTTATACTGTACAGTACATTCTAGCAGCCAGAACTGAATCTGTGTATAAAGGGATCCAGTACATCACGTCTGTGGATACTTTGTAATAATGGATATTACTGCTTTGCTTGTTGGACCATTTAATATACACTCTCCCTTTCTGCTGTATGTTCTGTAGACATTCAAACAGGTCTACCCCTGCTTTGCTCTATAGGATTGATTAGGCTATAAACACATTGCAATAAGACAGTTGCACTGCATGGTAAAATATGGCATGTTTGAGTAGTTACTGGCATAGACTACACTCAAGTCTGAGCTGCTTTACTTTAATGATTGATTCATCTCTACAGAATTATAAGAGATGACAGACAATGTCTATTGTGCTGTAGTTAACTGCTAAAGAAAGATGTTTGTTCAGAAGGTCTTTGTGTGTTTATGGCTCACAGTTTGTCTGGATTTGACAAACTCTTTATTGTTCTCATGAACTTCTTGAGCTGAAAGCGGACTTGGCCCTGCTGGGAGTCTGGTTATTGTCTTTGTGTTTATTACACAGAACAGTGTTGGATTTGGACGTAGGAGCTTGGATTTGTAAAATAATTAGTTTTCAATTTTGTTGAAAAATAAAGGTGCACTCAGTAATGTCTTCCCCAAAAGTAATATGTTTGGAATATAGTCAATTAAAAACTATTTTATTTTACATAGAGCTGGACATCTTATGGCACCTCACTTTTACAGTACAATGACAACTTTTTTCTACTCACAAATTTTTGTGCCATGCTGCATCTACACCACCAAAACATTTTTAATGTAAAACAGCATAGCATGCACCAAATATTAAAGAGTGCACCTTTAAAGTTGAAAAGCACCTGTCTAGAATAAATTAATATGTATTAAATCTGCAGACTCCAGCAGAGCTTTAGGTCTCAATTGCTCTGCAGGTAAAGTGCTTATTGCTTATTGTATACCATGTTACAATAAGAGCTCTAAAGCACTGGATCATGATCATGACAAGGCGGCATGGCTGACTTATGTTGTCACCATAGCAATGAAGTTACATGCAGAATGGCACGCATGTTTACAAGAATTATTTCCAAATAGTTTGAGAGAACGTGTGCGTGATATGTAAGCAACTTGCTGGTATAGTTTATATATAAAGTTTTACAAGTACTATAAATTGGTAAGTTTGTTGGTAAGTTATAGTACCAAATTTGTTGGTACTAGATGTATGTGGACATGAGTTTTCTCTGCAGGCATGCACAGGTGTAATAATTCACAGGCTTTGCATCCTTTATTTCTCTCTTTTCGATGTAGATGTGTCTCATATTAATGTATTTCTTCCTTCAAACTTCCTTTCTCCCCATGTCTGTCTGTGTGTTTGTGTGTCTGTCTGATTCCTCTCTCATCTCTTCAACTGCTCACACCTACAGCGGAGGCAGCGGGTAATGTCTCTCTATCTCTCACTCACTCTCTCTCTCTCTCTCTCTCTCTCTCAATCTTTTGCTTTTCCTTTCTCTCACTTTTAATGCTTGTCCTGCCAGTTACACAGCTTTCCTCTCTTTCTTTTTTGGATTCGTCTCTGTGTCTGTCCGCAAGTCACCATCTCTTTCTATCGCTCCGCCCCTGTTTCTGTGTTAGCCGGTTACGGCCGCTCAGGTTGAATCGTTTAGACTCTGTCCACTACTCATGTACTGTAGTCCTAACAGCTGATAGGGTGGAAGGGTCTGTCACCTCCACACCAGTATTTCGTCTGATGGACGCTTGTTTATGCTTGACAGTGTGTAACCACATCTGCTGTGAGAGCAGTATTTAGCCCGGCACTGGAAATCTGGAGCACTGCCTTTTGTCCTTGAGACCTGAACAGAGGATAGTAAAAAATATGAATGAAAATATAATAAATATATGCATACAGAACAATATATATTTAAGTATATATAGATACACTAAAGTTTAGGTTGATTTATGTATGATTTTCCACATATTAGAATAAAAGTAAACTCATCAAATTAAGGAATTACCCAGATGGGAATTATATTGTGACTAAAAAAGATTTAAAATCAAATAAAATTTGTTTAGCATATTGGGTATATTCATTCTTTGCCTAAAATTTATAGAAATATTATCCTGGAAATTTCACAACTATCACAAGAATTAGTCCAAAAGAGATTAACTTTAGACAACTATCTATCTCTTTTGGACTGCTTCTTTATTATTTTGTAATGAAATAAACTAGTATGTTTAAATAATTACATTTGTCTACAAAAGAAATTTGAGACATTTAAGGTTATGCCTTCACATAAAATTTTTGTAAGGTAAAGAGAAACGGTCTATTCAAGTGACCCTACAGTAAAACTTTTAATGGTAGATAGATGGATAGATCAGAGGAAAACATTTCCGAGGAAAAGTTAAAGGGATTCTCATTTTCCAGCTCCCCTAGAGTTAAACATTTGTTTTGGAATCCATTCAGCTGATATCTGGGTCTGGCGCTACCACTTTTAGCATAGCTTAGCATAATCCATTGAATCTCATTAGACCATTAGCATCACGCTCAAAAATAACTAAAAGTTTAGATATTTTTCCTATTTAAAACTTGACTCTTCTGTAGTTACATCGTGTACTAAGACCGACGGAAAATTTAAAAATATTCTGGGCCGATCTAGCAAGGAACTATACTCTCATCTGGCGTAATAATCAAGGACTTTGCTGCTGTAACATGGCTGCAGCAGGTGCAATGATATTATGCAGCGCCTGAAAGTACTGTAGCCCCCTTGGTAACTTTCAATAGCCAATATTATAGGGACTATTTTCGGGCACTGCGTAATATCCCATAAGTGGTGTCTCTTTAATTGAAAGTTATTGTACGTAAATTAAAGATTATGAAGATAACCATTTATTTTCTTAGAAAAACATGCACCAATCAGTATTCACAATAGGACCAGGAGTGACTTTCAATTTCATGTTAAAGCATCATTGCATTGTTCTAGAATAGGCTTGTGTTGCAGTCGTGTAAATCAATAAACAACAGTCCCTTCACATAGTTTAGTGCATTAACCTTGCTGGTGACTGCACATCTGTCATCCACAGCTGTACAGTACACACATCTAGCGAATGGTTGGGTCGTGGTACCACTGCATGACCCGCAAACAGGCTAGAAAGTGTTTAGATTTATTAGCCGTAGGGTGACATGATACTTTTCATTATAAATGCAGAACTGGAAATTCCAATTAATTTCAACTTTCTTGACTAGTGAGGAATGGATATAATTTATATAAATTATTTATCTTTATTTTTAAAAAGATTAATTGTCATTTCAAGTTGATTAAACTTAAAAATGTAAGTGCAACAATGATGTTTTTTATAGTCGGAGCTCCTCCCTTCTAAAGTCAGTAAATGTGTGTTATCTGACCCTTTATGTGTTTAATATGTGTTTTCTAATGGACAACCCCCAGAAAAAGAAAGAAAGAGGTTTGGCTGGGCATTTCCAAAGTCGGGATGCCTGCTTCGTTGGTTTACGTTCATGCTGTTTTCATGGCAATGCAACGAAACCAGCTCGTGTTTTTTTTTTTTTCGTTTTTAGAGATAAGGTACAATGGTGGTTACAGCATGGGCAAAGACAATACCGTGGATATTACATCCACTGAGCAAGCTTTCAATACACCGTGAGCAATTAGTGTCTGAGAGCATGTGAATATATGTATCTTGTATGTACTGTAAGATAGGCTTGCTTGTCTTTACACCAGGATACATTTTCATTAAGTAGAGACTGATTTGGCTGAGAGTAAATGACGTGTCAATGTAGCAGGCATGTTTTATTGTTTTAACAGCCTGAGCTACTAACTGCCCCTAAATTGTGTGTTCAAGATGAATTACCCATGTTGCCAACCACCTCATGTAATTTTACTTTCTAACTGTGTTTGTTTGTCTATGTTCATGTGCAGAGGAAGCAGCAAGGGGAAGGATATCAGTACTATCAAGTCTCTGCGTGTGCTCAGAGTGTTGCGCCCTCTGAAAACCATCAAACGTCTACCCAAGCTAAAGGTACTGTGTGTTTCTCTCTGTGTGACCAAGTTTTTGCAAAATGTGTATGTGTCTACGTGGGCTACGTTTTTGCTGTATTTGAGCAACCTCAACTAATTGTTTTGTCTGGTTTCAGACTGTGTTTGAAGGATTTATTTGTTTATATGTTTCAGTTGATTGATCTGTTCCCAGCTTTGCTTTTACCTTTCTTGTTACTTTGTACATTTTGAAGCCCTGTAGATTTGTGTTTTATCTAATTTATGATTAATTTTATAAAACTTCTAAAAGTTACACATTGCACCTTTAACTGTTTTTATTTGTTGAATGGCTGTTTTAGTTGCGCTCTGTTTGCACTCAAATTTACTTAAAGGTGCAGTGTGTAATTTTTAGCGGCATCTAGTGGTGCTCAGTCCACTTCTCACCCCTTGCTTTTGAAACACATAGAGAAGCTATGGTAGCTGCCACCAGATAAACATGTCATCGTCGGAGACAACTTAGTAAAAAAAGTTTGTCCGTTAAAGGAATAGTCTACTCATTTTCAATATTAAAATATGTTATTACCTTAAAGGGATAGTTCGGCCAAAAACGATATTAAACCCATTATTTACTCACCCCCAAGCTGTCCAAGTTGCATATGTCCATCGTTTTTCAGACAAACACATTTTCGGATATTTTAGAAAATATTTTAGATCTTGCTGTTGATTAAATGTAATGTTACGGGGTCCAGCAATAGTCCACGACCTTCAAGTCCAAAAAAAGTGCGTCCATCCTTCACAAATTAAATCCAAACGGCTCCAGGATGATAAACAAAGGTCTTCTGAGGGTAATCCGTGGTGTTGTTGTAGAAATATCCATATTTAAAATGTTATTAACGTAATTAAATACCTTCCGCTAGCGCCGCCATTTTAGAGTCATCCGCATTCAGGATGAGCGCTTACGCAGCATACAGCGGTTTCTCGAGAGGCATCCAGCTGCAGCCCCGTAGACTCACTTCTTGCTAGACACCAGTGGCTGGACACCAGTGGATGGACAGCTGACGTAATTTCCGTATCGTCATTCACTTTTCAAATTTGACGCGCGCATGCACATGTCAGCGGTAAGAAAAAATAATAAACTGTCGATGATTTATCGGTCATGTCAGAATTCAAATGCACAAACTAGCTAGCCAGTTTTAGGGGGAAGGAAGGTGGTGTGCAAAGTGTGCAATCGTATTTGGAACTGTTCATATTTTATTTTCTCTTGAAATCGGGACTTCCCCCACAACCTTACGGGCCTGACTGTTGCATCTTCATTCTGATGGTCAGATTTGTCTAATTTTACTAAGATGTGTGTAATTTCCAATAAATATTGCAAAACCATGAAGTGTTAATTTGATCTGGATTGTTTGATAAATTGTCTGATCGTGTGAATCTATGTATATTTTAAAAACATTAACAAAAAAACTGTGGTCAATTAACATGTACAAGTCTGTTGTATTGACAAAACGTTATAGTTCATTGATCTAGGCTGAATTTAAGTCACAAAAAAATTGAAATGATCTGAACAATATAGATTGTCAAGGTGGTTCTTGTGAATGCAGTTTGCATGAATTATTGATGTTATAATATTAAGCATAGTATTGAGAATTGTTTTATTATATATTTTAAGTCATTAAAGTAAAATGACAATACGCAAAAGACGTGTGCAATTAAGCCTGCAAAGAATGTCTATCCACTGGTGAAAATATAAAATAAATATGCTGTCTATCCAGAGGTGAAAATATAAAAAAATATGCTGTCTATCAAGAGGTGAAAATATGAAATAAAATTGCTGTTCATCCAGCGGTGAAAACGGAAATTAGCGGCGAAACGGAAATGACGTAGGCTGTCTATCCACTGGTGTCCAGCCATAGGTGAGTCTGCGGCGCTGCAGCTGGATGCTATTGGAGGGTTTCTCTGCTGCTGCTCTGTCCCCCGCCCTCCGAATTTGTCATACGTCACTAAGAAAAGTGCGTACACTACGCTAATACTCTCTCCTGAGTCTAAGATGGCGGCGCTACCGGAAGGTATTTAATTACGTTAATAACATTTTAAATATAGATATTTCTACAACAACACCGCACGGATTACCCTCAGAAGACCTTTGTTTATCATCCTGGAGCCGTTTGGATTTAATTTGTGAAGGATGGACGCACTTTTTTTGGACTTGAAGGTCGTGGACTATTGCTGGACCCCGTAACATTACATTTAATCAACAGAAAGATCTAAAATATTTTCTAAAATATCCGAAAATGTGTTTGTCTGAAAAACGATGGACATATGCAACTTGGACAGCTTGGGGGTGAGTAAATAATGGGTTTAATATCGTTTTTGGCCGAACTATCTCTTTAACTAAGAATTGTTGATACATCCCTCTATCATCTGTGTGCGTGCACGTAAGCGCTGGAGCACGCTGCGACGCTTTGATAGCATTTAGCTTAGCCCCATTCATTCAATGGTACCACTTAGAGATAAAGTTAGAAGTGACCAAACACATCAACGTTTTTCCTATTTAAGACGATTAGTTATACGAGCAAGTTTGGTGGTACAAAATAAAACGTAGCGCTTTTCTAAGCGGTTTTAAAAGAGGAACTATATTTTATGGCGTAATAGCACTTTTGGGAGTACTTCGACTCGCCTGAAAAGTCCGCTCCCCTTCTCACTCTCATAATGGGAGAGGGAGGGTGTTACTGCACTGAGTCGAAGTACTCCCAAAAGTGCTATTACGCCATAAAATATAGTTCCTCTTTTAAATCCGCTTAGAAAAGCGCTACGTTTTATTTTGTACCACCAAACTTGCTCGTATAACTACTCGTCTTAAATAGGAAAACCGTTGATGTGTTTGGTCACTTCTAACTTTATCTCTAAATGGTACCATTGAATGAATGGGGCTAAGCTAAATGCTATCGAAGCGTCGCAGCGCGCTCCAGCGCTTACATGCACGCACACAGATGATAGAGGGATGTATCAACAATTCTTAGTTAAGGTAATAACATATTTTAATATTGAAAATGAGTAGACTATTCCTTTAAGGGATCTGTAGAAACATGGCGTCACAAAATGGCGACTTCCACGTAAGGGGACCCTCGGTGTATGTAGATAAAAATGTCTCATTCTAAGGTGATAAAAACATAACGGTTCATTATGAAAGGTCTTTATACACCCTGATAATATAGTTTTGTATATTATTTTGCATTTCTGTCAAGAGATTCTTCTAAAAATACACACTGCACCTTTAACTTCGTTTTAATTCTATTTGTCTTATTTGCAGTTAAGTTTGTTATCTCGTGTGCAGTTTTTATTTGAATTTGTTTGGTCTCCTTTCTGTATTTTCAGGCGGTTTTCGATTGTGTAGTGAACTCTCTAAAGAATGTGCTGAACATCCTCATTGTCTACATGCTGTTCATGTTCATCTTCGCTGTGGTGGCGGTGCAGCTCTTTAAAGGCCGTTTCTTCTACTGTACCGATGAATCTAAGGAGTTTGAGCGTGACTGCAGGTGAGAGAAAAGACATACACAAATGTTGACGAACAGTAAAATTGGCGTGTTTTTTTTAAATGATTATTGTTTTGTTAGGGGCGAATATCTTGTCTATGAAAGAGATAACGAAGTGAGGGCGCAGAAGCGGGAATGGAAGAAGTACGATTTCCACTACGACAATGTGCTTTGGGCCCTTCTCACCCTCTTCACCGTATCTACGGGAGAGGGGTGGCCGCAGTAAGTCTGCATCCTAATTACAAATCCAAAAAGACATAAATATACATTTTTATAAAAATGTTAAAACTTTTTGTTAATATGCTTAATTAAATTAGAGTTTGATATTCACCATTTACCCTGTGATATAAAATTTTGAAACCCTGCGAACCACCTTATTTTTGACGTAAATGTGGGCGCCGCCATCTTTGAGCTATTTTGTGTAATGCTGTGTTTACACCAGCCGCGGTAGAGGCGTGAAGTGTGAGTGATTTCAATGTGAAGACGCGTTGATGCGCGTCTAGAGGTCTCGCGGCACGAATGACGCGTTTAGCGCAACACGGAAGACCCGATTCCGCCTCATTTGCACGTCTAGTTCATGCCAATGGCGCGAATTAAGCATTGCCGCGGCAAACGCACAAATTTTAAAAATTTTAACTTTGGCAGAAAATGCGCCGTGTTAACCAATCAGGAGTTTGCTCTAGTACTGACGTGATTACAAAGCCAGCGGAGTCGCAGAAGCCCCTCCCATGACGCGAATTTCACTAGCCACGCGCCAAAATAGGCATGGTAGACGCGATTTTGACGCCTTAAACGCAGCTGGTGTGAACCCACGGTTAGACTTTGATTTACTGGTTTCTACCGGCTGACTATTAAACCTGAAGTCTTGCACAAAAAAAGAAAAAACATTACATCAGTTACTTCCGCATTCAAAAATAAGGTGGATCTGATCAATAGATGGTACAGTATATGTATTGATAGGCTCGATAAACCCTCACAGCAACAAATCCCCAAATGACTCCCGTTTTTGCTGCTCTTCAGGGTGCTGAAACATTCAGTGGACGCGACCTACGAGAATCAGGGCCCGAGCCCAGGTTACCGGATGGAAATGTCCATCTTTTACGTGGTGTACTTCGTGGTCTTCCCCTTCTTCTTTGTCAACATTTTCGTGGCTCTCATCATTATCACCTTCCAGGAGCAAGGAGACAAGATGATGGAGGACTATAGTCTGGAAAAGAATGAGGTGAGTGCAGGTCTCTTCAGCTGCGGTCCTGAAGGATTTTTGAGGGTTAGAACCAAACCGCCTCAGGACCAAAACTGAGTAGCCTTAAGAATCTTTCTAAATATCAGTATAGCTCTTTTTCACATGGACACAGATCTCATTTGTATGGTGGTATCACGTTAGCCATGTCTTTAGCTTTTACTAATGTCATTGTACTTGGTCTGTTTGCAGAGAGCCTGTATAGACTTTGCCATCAACGCCAGGCCGCTGACACGCCATATGCCACAGAATAAGCAAACCTTTCAGTATCGCATGTGGGAGTTTGTGGTGTCCCCTCCATTTGAATACACCATCATGGCCTTGATTGCCCTTAACACCATTGTCCTTATGATGAAGGTTTGGCAGTTCTTTACTTTAGTACTGAATCGGTATTTCAATGTTAGGTTCTCCTAGATTATATTTTGGGGTCTACAGTGCATTTTGTCTGAGGCATTGATAAATGATGCTGCCAATTAATTGTGTTAATCTCATAAAGTCATGCTTTATAGTCTTGTGAACTGATACTTGCTATACACTGTGAAAAGTAAAAGTTGAATCAACTTAAACAATTACTTGAATTGGTAACGCCTATTACATAATGCAAGTGATTTTTCAAGTTGATCCACTTTTACTTATTACAGTGTAATTACATATTTATGTGTGTATATATTTATAAACATGTGGGTGTGTTGTTTGCGTACCTGTGAAAATTGTGGGTCTTGATTTGGGTGAGGTTATGTCTCATACACTTAAGTGTTTATGTGATGTGCATTAAATATGTCTTTACTTATCTTATGTCTTTAGTATGATGGAGCATCAGACGCCTATAATGCAGTGTTAGCCAACCTGAACATAGTGTTCACCTCACTTTTTTCCATGGAGTGCTTATTGAAGATCATTGCCTTTGGAGCAATGGTAAGTGTACAGCTTCTTCATGTTTAAATATATTTAGGCATATTTGTATGTATATTGGTCCCAAATAATTTTAGCCACACTTAAAATTCAATAAATGTCTTTGCATTTTATAGACAATATCATTATATTAACTTATTATTACAATATTATTATATATATACAATATTATTATATTATAACATTAAATATATCAAAAAGTGTCATTTGTTTTAAAGATTTTTTTCCGAAAAAGGTCGGAACAGTGAAATGCAGGGAAAAAATAAATTAGGGGCTAAGATGAAAAAGCTGCTTAATGCCACCTCAGTCAAAAATGAGATCATGATATTGACCGAATGCTCTCGGCATGTATTATATGTTCATTAAAAATGTTTGCTTCAAATTCACTTATAGGTCCCGTTCGTTCTGTGTTTTTGAAGCTTTGATTGTGTTTACAGTGTGCAATATCACATGTGTTCATGTTTCAGGTTTAAAAAAACGCAGTATTTTTCCACACAATTTGTCCCTCCTTTAGAAATACGTATTAAGTTCTGATTGTGTAGTTTGTTTAGTGTGTTGTGATTCGACAGCAGCTTAGCTTAGCAGAGCCGTTTGAGCCAAAGCTGGCGACTGATTTATTCCGGTGGGCGGAGTTTCGTCAAAACTCTGTTCTACTGGGACCGGTTGCACCAGCTGTGCGTAAGTTACATTGTAGCTTAGTTACGACGTAAATGGGCACTAAGTTACAACTTACGCACTACTAAATGTTTTTGCGTTGCACCATTAAACTTAGTTTAAACGTAACAATACATTGTAACTAAATATTTACGGAAGCCCCTGTCCATGAATAACGTTTGGAATAAGATGTCATCCAGATTATATAACATCGATGAGCTTGTATTAATTATGAAGAGCCGCAAATTCGTCAACGAGTTTTCAAGAACTGTTTAATTATCCATCAATTAAAATAAGATTTAAAATTTCTTCCTGTTTATTTTCTCTTCCATGTGTGGGATATATATTTTCAATTAAAAGTGTAATGTTTTGAGTTCGATAACATATGCTTTAACGTCTTTTTTTAACTTTCAGTTTAGGCGAGACAAGAATGAGTTTGAAATTATGTACTGTTCAGACTATTTCCTGTTTGCCCATTATAAGGCTTGTGATTGGGTTAAGAAAAATAAACGTCATTCTATGCGACAACGCATTACTTTATGGAGAGCTTACATCCTACTAGCTACGTTCTGCCTTAAGAACAAGTGGTGCAACCGAATTAAGTAAAGAGTTAGTTATAAACTAGCTAGTAGTTACTAAGCCTCTAGTTTGGCCTTTACGTCCCAGTTTAAGTAAGAACTTACGAACGACTGGTGCAACCCTACCCTGATGTCATTAAAGCTGGAAGTAGAGGGCTGTAGTCCAAACGGGACGTTCGCTGTAGGCTTTGAAAGGCAAATTCTGTTAAAGAAAATATATCGCCTGGCAGTGAACTTTGAGCTTTATCATTTTACAGGTATTATTTATGCTATTATAACAACATTACATACTAACTAGGGTTTAAAAAATGGGATCAGAAAGAACGTGTCCTTTAAACGCCATTCAGAAATACAGATTTGTTGTCAGAATCCGCTAAACACCACATCGACTTTGCATTTGTCCTCTAAATGCACGAAAAATTAATTAGATGAATGACAGCATGCTAAATTTTTAGAAGTGGAGGTTTTTGCCAAATAAGCTTGCATGCACTTAGAGGGTTTTGCAGCGAAATACAGTCAAATTGGTTAAATACCAATGAAATGACTAAAGTGACATTTGTCAAAATAAGGCATTTCAATAACTACCTCATAACCTTTAAATTGTCATAAAAATGAAATTTACTGAACCTAAACATAAGAGCCTGATAAAAACAATTCTTATTTACAAGAAAACATGTCATACGCACTTGCGGTTTTGCATCTGAACTTTTCAACTGCTTGTAGTCAGATAGGCAGGAAACACACATAAAGGTGGAAAGCCGGAGGGCATGTTGATGTGATTAGAGATGGAAAATGGAAAAAGAAAGATAGATTAAGTGAGAAATAAAGAGAAAAAATTTAATGAAATGATAGAGGGAAGGAGTCACACACATAATCCAAATGAGAAATAGCTGTAGCCAGGCTGAATGCTCAAGATCTCAGCATCAGTGCCCATGCAGCTGGTGTAGAGAGGGAACCTAATGCACTCTTTCCTGCAGGCACTTACACGAGGCCCTCATATTACCATCTGTGCCACCAACCCTTTAAACATCTACCTTTTTGTAACAGAAGTTATCAGAAAAGAAGAGCAGTTTCAAGCATGAAAGAGTGAAAATAAATCTGATAAATCTGTTGGTGCAAACGTAATCCCCATGTAGCTCGACTGACACAAACACATCTGTGTTTTTTCACCACAGAATTACTTCAAAGATGCCTGGAACATCTTCGACTGTGTGACTGTACTTGGCAGCATCACTGATATTTTGGTGACGGAGCTCGGGGTAAGTGAGTAGCAGACGGGCAGCCATCTGCGTGCGCGTATGTACGCGTTTGTTTTGCGTATCCTGCCTGTTTGCTTGTGAGTGTGCGTATGTGACGGAGAATCCCGGCAGGATCTTTTCATGCTCACTGAAGTGTAAGGACTCGAGAAGTCTTATGTAATCGTCCCAGTCGGTGATCTGATTTATCCCTTCAAGCCAGATCAAACGCACCTACCGAAATGGACACACGCCAGTGTAAAATTGTTGTTTTAATATATTAACATGTATTCAAGATCCAGCCACAGTGAGTGAAGGTAGACATTTCTAATGATTGGTAAAATGTTGTGTATGTGGAGCACATATGTGTGTTTTTAACTGGTTTCACAGAAGAACAACAGCTCAGCTGGACAGACACGAAATTGAATGACATCTACTCTTCCAATTGTTTTGACATGCACAAATTATGACTGAAAAGTTGTAATGTGATTAAAATCCTTTCATGTTGTCTTAAGCAGAAATTATAGATTGAAATTCATTAACATAGTGGTTTCTTAGCCTGAGGCCCAATCCTGTCCCTGGATATCCACCTATAGTCATACCCTTGGTCTAGCACACCTGGCAGTATCTTTTCAGTCAGGATCGATATTAAAACTCTCCAATAAAGGTGTTTTTTTGACAAACAATGTATGCTTTGATTGTAGCATGACAGCAATTCAAGCTACATTGAAAGCTCATTCAGTGTATTTCATATATGTTGTTGTTATATTCAGCCGTTACTTGAACGGAAAAGTGTGTTAAATGACATGCAGAATGATAATTCATGTCTTGTTGTATCTTTCTTTACATGCTTTCTTTATTCTCTTCTTTATGGCGGCTTCGCCCTCTGATGACTCCATCCAATCAAAATGCACTATGAAACTTATGTGTCTGTCCATGACCTGACCTGACCAATCACAATGGTTGTTTAATCAACCTCCAAAAATACTGCTATAAACCATGCTTCTGCAACATCTACATGTAGATGGTTTGTAATTTTTTTTTTGAGTAATGCATCTAATGCATCTGCTTACATGTGGCTGATGGTGATGATGATGCATGCGATCAAGTCATGATGACCTTTCACCCCTGCCTGAGTTTTAATTGACGTGTAACAGTCAAACACACATACAGTTTAAATGTTTAATGTTTCTCTGCAGGTTTCCTTAATGCATGTTGCATTTAACCTTTGTTTTGCAGACAACATTAGTGATTGTTATGTGTCTGACACACAATTACATCAACACACCCAAGCGCAAACATACAGCCGACACCTAAACGACATTAATAGGTCAGATTTAAATGTAAAGATGGAGTTAAATCCCTCTCACCAAATTTCTAATCTGTATTTCTTCTTTGTATTTGTATTTTATCTGCTGCTTAAAGGACAGTTATAACACTTTTTTGTCACATATTGGATCGGGATGAACCGATGGCCAAAGCAGATTGTATCCTTAAGTATAATGCTTAAAAATGCATTATAAAACCAGTGGCTCCAGGTGACTTCTTTTTCGAGGGCACACGATGAGAAGCTCGTTGCAACATGTATGTAGCCCATCATGTGTATGGCTCGTCATTTCGAAATATGTGTTTGGTGCGTGGTGTTAACTATGTGCATCATGCGTCTTGTCGGGATGGGTGCCTGCTGCACACGTGTCTGAAGGGTTTATGACCAAACAGACGCTCGCGATTGCCAGATACTCGTTTAAGTTCAAGTGTAATCAGTTTAGGGTTAAGTTAGTGTCTTGCGAGTATTTTGTGAACGTGAGCGTCTCTTTTATCATAAACCCTTTCGATGCGTGTGCGGCGGGCGCGTATTTTGACAGGACGCCTGAGGCACGTGGTTCGCATGGTGCGCTGAACACGTGCTTTGAAATGATGAGCCACACACATGACACTCTGAACACATATTTTGAAATCGTGCCCCTCGGAAGAAGGTGTAAAATTATAAAACTATAACCAGCTACCGCTGTATAAAACAAAACTATCGAAATATATCGGTAGATGTCATTCTAAGTAATCAAATATCAGTATTGGCACAGGTATTTTGTATCTGTGGATCTCTAATCTTAACAAATGTTGGAAATACGAACTGTTGAACAGATGCAAGGGTATGGGTTTGGTAAAAAAATAACTGTAAATAGTGACAGAATTTTGTTTTTGGTAAAACTACTCCTTTAAAAATAAAAAGTAAATGTTAATAGCGGCCACTTAGGAGCTGGGTTTCCATCACCCTGATTTTATGCGCATCTTAAAGTATCACATAAGAAACAAATGAAGTAAATGGCAAATTTTGACAAAAAATCCATACTGTAATTCTCAAAAAAGTTAAGAAACGAATGAAGTAAATGGCAAATTTTGACAAAAAATCCATAATTCGCAAAAAAGTTAAGAAACAAATTAAGTAAATGGCGAATTTCAACAAAATATCCATAATTCGCAAAAAAGATAAGAAACGAATTAAGCAAATGGCAAATTTCGACAAAAAATCCATAAATCGCAAAAGAGTTAAGAAAGGAATGAAGTAAATGGCAAATTTTGACAAAAAATCCATAATTCGCAAAAAAGTTAAGAAACAAATTAACTAAATGGCAAATTTTGACAAAATATCTATAATTCGCAAAAAAGTTAAGAAACGAATGAAGCAAATGGCAAATTTCGACAAAAAAATCCATAATTCGCCATAAAAGTTAAGAAACGAATTAAGTAAATGGCAAATTTTGACAAAAAATCCATAATTCGCAAAAAAGTTAAGAAACAAATTAACTAAATGGCAAATTTCGACAAAATATCCATAATTCGCAAAAAAGTTAAGAAATGAATGAAGCAAATGGCAAATTTTGACAAAAAAATCCATAATTCGTCAAAAAAGTTAAGAAACGAATGAAGCAAATGGCAAATTTTGACAAAATATCTATAATTCGCAAAAAAGTTAAGAAACGAATGAAGCAAATGGCAAATTTCGACAAAAAAATCCATAATTCCCCATAAAAGTTAAGAAACGAATTAAGTAAATGGCAAATTTTGACAAAAAATCCATAATTCGCAAAAAAGTTAAGAAACAAATTAACTAAATGGCAAATTTCGACAAAATATCCATAATTCGCAAAAAAGTTAAGAAATGAATGAAGCAAATGGCAAATTTTGACAAAAAAAATCCATAATTCGTCAAAAAAGTTAAGAAACGAATGAAGTAAATGCCAAACTTCTACAAAAATCAACATAATTCGCAAAAAAGTTAAGCTCACTTGGCTTTTGACTTATGCGAAAAAGAGTAGATGTGTATAATGGGAGATGAAAACGCATTTGCCGAATAAATTCTGACGTAGTGAATTTTGGTAAAACTACTCTTTTAAAAATAAAAAGTAAATGTTAATAGTGGCCACTTAGGAGCTGGGTTTCCATCACCCTGATTTTATGCGCATCTTAAAGTATCACATAAGAAACAAATGAAGTAAATGGCAAATTTTGACAAAAAATTCATACTGTAATTCTCAAAGAAGTTAAGAAACGAATGAAGCAAATGGCAAATTTCAACAAAAAATCTTAATTCGCAAAAAAGTTAAGAAACGAATGAAGTAAATGGCAAATTTTGACAAAAAATCCATAATTCGCAAAAAAGTTAAGAAACAAATTAAGTAAATGGCAAATTTCGACAAAATATCCATAATTCGCAAAAAAGATAAGAAACGAATGAAGTAAATGGCAAATTTTGACAAAAAATCCATAATTCGCAAAAAAGTTAAGAAACAAATTATCTAAATAAATCAAATTTAAGTGATTTTGTGCATAAAACAAGCAAAAAAATCTGCCAATGGGTTAAGCAAATTTTTCTTGAATTTAGTGTTTAAGAAAAATGTTCAAGATATTTTGCATTTTTTTATATTTTTTGTCTAAGAATTAGACTTATTTTCTTTTAGATAGAAAACAAGACAAAAATACTGAGGAAGAAATTCATTTTTTTTGCAGTGTTGTATCGGCCGACATTGTCTTTCCCATATATGGGGCTCGACGTCATCGTAATGCCCTTATTGCTAGTGCCTGCATCAAAAACTCTTCATTTCTTCTTCTGTGCACAGCATTCAGTTTGGCACTGTCAGTAAACTTATAAAGTAAACTTGCCCAATCGTAACTAAATGCTGTCCTGTTAGTTGCTAGGTTACCAATCCCACTGTCATTCGCTCAAATAACTTGATGGGAATGCACCTAATTCGCTTTTTTGCGAATTAAAAATTTGTTTTCATATTTGGATGGAAACTCAGCTATTGTTTCTGACACACCGAGCCATAGCATTCATGTGCCTGAGACTGACTCGCGTCATTTCTGTATAACCATAAAGGGGAAAGCCTACAATTTTTTAAGCAACGTGACAAAAATCTGTCCTTTAACCCAGCACATGTCTTTATTTTGCAAGTGCCCTCTGTTGGTCATTGTGATCTGTAGGCGTGCGTTGGCATGATTCCACTTAACCTGTGATCCTGAAACCTAAAGATCAGTGCATTTGGTTGATTGAAGCGAGACGTTAGGGTCTGTGCACTCCCTTCCTCGAGGATGTTTAAGTTTCTTTTTTATTTGTCTGAGTTGCTGCCCATTCCTCTCTATTTCAGTTTCCTCCCCTTTCTAACATTGGATATGAGCCTGTTCAGTCTTGCCAGTTTGATCCTTATTTTCTGGTTTCTCTTTGTTTATTTAGTTGTCAAATATTTCGACTGACCTCATCTCCCTTCCTCTTTTTTTCACACCTCTTAATTTACCCCTCTTCTGTCTGTCTGTCTTTCTCTTTCATCTCTCTCTCTCTTTCTGTTTCTATCTTTCTGTCTTTGTCTGCTTGTCTTCCAACTTTGCAGAACAACTTCATTAATCTGAGTTTTCTGAGGCTCTTCAGAGCTGCCCGACTCATTAAGCTTCTCAGGCAGGGTGAGACCATACGCATCCTGCTCTGGACCTTCGTCCAGTCCTTTAAGGTAAAATGCCCACCAAGCAGTATAAACCCATGCTCCTAATATCACACACTTTTATCTCGTAATCAGTTTCTCTTTACAGCAACATTCTTCTGGCTTATTTAATTAAATTTAACTTGTTTTATTTGTTAAGGCTCTGCCGTATGTGTGCCTACTCATCGCCATGCTGTTCTTCATCTATGCCATTATCGGCATGCAGGTGAGTGTGCGAGAACAAGTGGGACGATGCAATGAAGATACGATCAACAGGTTTGTGGTGTGCAGTTTTGATTTTTGGGTTTATGTTGAGGTGCTTTTTATGCTCAACAGCTGTTTGGAAACATTGCAATTGAAGAGGACGCAGAGAGTGCTATTAACCAGCATAACAACTTCAGGACGTTTTTCCTGGCTCTAATGCTGCTCTTCAGGTGTGTGGGTGCGCACACATTATTGGTCAATGCTGTGATAACATACACTAAATAAGTTTGTTTGCAGGAGTGCTACAGGTGAGGCGTGGCATGACATCATGCTGTCGTGTCTGGGAAAGAAGGAGTGTGATCCACTCTCTGGTAACAGTGAGGCAGAATGCGGGAGCGAGTTCGCCTACCTCTACTTCGTCTCATTCATCTTCCTCTGTTCCTTTTTGGTAAGCATCACAGACATTTACAGTTTACATCAATGTTGGGTTCACACCTGCTCTTAAGAGCTGAGAAATAAGATGATTGCAGGGAGAGGTGGCACTCAGTACATTCTTCTGCTTATACTGTATGTGCATTTAATGTGTGTATAGATGCTGAATCTGTTTGTGGCTGTGATCATGGATAATTTTGAGTACCTCACACGTGATTCCTCCATCTTGGGTCCTCATCACCTGGACGAGTATGTGAGGATATGGGCGGAGTATGATCCTGCCGCTTGGTGAGTATGGATGTATTTGTATGTGTCTGTGTGGATATTTAATATATAAACTCACAATGTCTGAAAGTATATACTAATGGTAAAAATACTAAATATTTATTAAAATTATTAACATTCTGCACATATTCAAGTTTAATGACTATGCATTGAATGACTATGGGGCAGTTTCCCGGACAGGGTTTAGATTAATCCAGGTCTAGGCCTAAGTTAAATGAGGACAATTAACTTATTCCCCGCCATTGATGAGTTATCTCGTCAGTTAAGAGAAAACATTTGCCTGAAAAAACGTGTTCCTGATGAGTTTTTATGGTAATCTGTAATACCGTGATTATCCAGTAGATAAAAAGCATAAAAATGCAATTATTTCAGGTTTTTGCTCAAAATTTTAAGAAGTTTTTACAAACATACCTCACAAAAAACAATACCGGTGTGCATCTTGGGACACACAGTATGTTAAGATATGTTAGTGCAAGGTGTTATTAGGGTAAATAATAGCAGCTTTAACTAGGGATGAGACAGTATGAAAATTTCATATCATGATTATAGTGACCAAAGTTAGCACGGTTATCAATATTATCATGGTTTTGTTAAAATGAGATGGAAATGTTCTAAAAGAACTGATACACACACTGAAAATTTTTTTTAAAAAGTGAAATTATTTCTGTGGTAAAAAAAATCTCTTTAGTAAGTTAAGGGGTTGTGTACACCAAAACTTTTAAACACTGCTGAAAATGCCTGGACGACGCCGAATGCCAGCTGTTTTTCAGCTTAGTGCCAGCTTTCTTCAGCTAAGTGCTTTGGTAGCTCTGATACGTCAGCTGTGAGCTGGTTGGTTGCCGTGATACTTGTCCCGCCCCACCTCCACTGTGATTGGACGGCCGCGTGAGAACTGACATTGACGAGCGGAGCTTTTCTTGCCTTCTTGTGCGCAAAACTATGTTGCATGTGTGCATCTGCGTCAAACTGATTCTGGCTAAACAGGATTTACCGCGAGTTTTCGTAATCACGATAATCAAACACGGTTGTAATGATAATACTAACCGTCAGGACATTTTACCGTGGTTAATCGTGAAACCGGTAATCGTCCCATCCCTAGCTTAAACATACATTTGAGTTTGGGACTAGGATAAACCCTGTCTGAGAAACCACCCCTATATGTTTAACTGAACATTTCAGTAATTTTATTAATATGCTTTTGGTGGTATAGATGGGGGCAACAAAAATACAAAATGTAGATTATTAAATGATTTATTGTACATGATAATGTTTCTAAAACATTGTTTATTTCCAGGATTGCATTATAAGTATTTTTTTGTATGTATTTTGTATAATATTTTTTGTATGGTACAGAAAGCCTTACTAAAGTTTGTGAACAAACTTTTCAATCAAATGTTTTTAGTATCTAATGTCAGCGAAGATGTGCCAATGCAATATTTTAAAATACATGCAAAAAATAAATAAAATAAAATGCAGACTTGACTAGTTTGGATGTAACAAACCATGATCTTATAGAATAGACCACTATTATTTGGGTGTATCCATGCATTTTAGGACACACTCTGTACACTGTCTAAAAAGATGGACAAAAAAAGTGGTCCCTAGCTATCACCTTTGCACCTAAAGAGTTCATATTAGTATCTTAGAGGTACACATTGGAGTGCATATTAGTACATTAAAGGTAAATAATGTATACATATCTGTACCTAAATGGTACATATTGCCCCAGTACAGCTTGCATGGACCATTCTTGACCACTCTTCTGATAGTGTATCACAGAACATACTGGCTCTTTCTTATGTGTTCACTTAGACACAAAGCCATATCCTCTGGCACAATCTTTAAAGTAGAGACCCTGACTTTGCTGTATCCTACTGTGGACCAAACAGAGAGACATATCGCATAGTATCAGCCGAGAGACAGGGATCATGGATTTGAGCTTCTCAGCTCTGTTAAAATCCATCAATCCCCCCAAACCCTCCTACATGCCCCAGTCCTCCCACACTGGAATACTGAATACTGCAAGCCAAACTTACTGTGCCAGCCCCTTACCTCCTACTGAACACGCTAAGTTTCCTGGTATCTGCATTCCAGTGCCTGTCATCCTAATGTTGTGCTGTAGACAGCAACGTATGTGGGCGACAGCAAGTAAATCGGATATTCAGAGAGAACAAGGAAGGAATCTTAACATTTGTATTAAAAAGGAAATATTTTAAGATGGTAGAATCACAATTAATCTGACAAAAGGAAGGAAGTGAGGAAGCGAAGAATGAAGGGAAAAAGAGCTTAGAAATGAAATCCGGAATGGTCAGGGAAAAGGAGGTGTGCGAACTGAACAGAAAGTTGTCGGCACATCCGGGTGACTAGCAACTAAGAAAATGTGTATGTGTGTGATTCTGTGGTTCACTTCCTGTTCTTGTACTCTTCTTCCTGCCAATGTCTCTGAGTTGTGTTCTCTAACTTCCCTGTATTTTTCCTACAGCGGGCGCATTCATTATAAGGATATGTACAGTTTATTGCGAGTTATCGACCCCCCTCTGGGCTTAGGCAAGAAATGTCCTCATAGGGTGGCCTGCAAGGTTTGACTTCCGCTTAAAAATTAATATTACCTGCTAGCATCCAGAATGCAATGAATGTCGCTTACCTTCTTTTGTTTTCAACAATGTTTTTGTACTCTCACCATTTCGACTTGCATTCTGATATGACAATGAGAATGTGCAGGACAATGCCGACACTTACAGGAGCATGAAACGCACTAGCGTGTATGAAACAAGCAAACAACCTTAAGTAGAAGATCAACCCAAAAAAATCAACCATTTTTTGATTTTTGTTTTGCTTGCTGTTACGGCACGGCTAGGCCTAGCTGGTACGGTAGCGTGCATTGTTCTGGGTGGAGGGGGACAGAAACTGCATTGACATAAAATTCCATTATAACGCCCTGTTAGCAGCGGGACTTTTTGCCTGTTACGAAGCCCCCCTGCTCTTCTATGCAACCTGCCCCCGATTGCATAGAACGCACTCATAGACTGATTTGAGCCCCCACCTCCCTTGAATCCACAATTAAACCGATCATCGGTCTACGGCAGCCTAGTTTTACCAATCCACACCTTTCCTCCAACCGAATAATCTTTCTTTTGTTCTGTTCTCCTCCAACCCCTCCCTTTCCCTCCTCTTTCCTTTTTTTTATTCTTTTCCTCTTCCCTTCTCTCTCCCATGCACATTTTCTTTGGTTTTTTGTTTTGTTTTCGATTGCCCAGTGGCAGAATCAGTTACAGGGATATGTATGAGATGCTCAGGCACATGTCTCCTCCGTTAGGCCTGGGGAAGAAGTGCCCTGCACGGGTTGCTTACAAGGTAGAGGGCCACCGAGCGGCCAGCGCTGTGTCTGTACTGTTGGTGTTTTTCTCTTTTTATTTCATCTCCTTCTTTTCCTCCTTCGTCGTGTGACGGAGGCCGCTATTGTGATTCTGGTGGCAGGGCCCGGTTTCGATGGTGTTAGACTCAGGCTGGCTGATCCACAGGGCAGCGGGAACGGACGAACCTTCTCAGCACTTTTGCACCGTATGAAGACACAAAACCACAGACACGTCCAGAGATCAATCACACTCATACATTTTAGACAACGGGTGTTTTAATATTCATAAAGAAGGAAATGCCACAGTCTTTATCATTAATTTACTTGTACATTAAAGTAAAATGCTATGCTTTAATGTACAGTAGTGATTTTTTATGTGATACAGTGGGGATCAAAAGTGATTGCAGATTATATTATTTGCATAATTTTTTTTATTTACATTAAAGATTTCCGCCTTCAATGACAGCATGCACATAAGCAAAATAAATATTTTTATGAAATCTTTTAGTAGTAAACATGGTCAATTTGTTTACATTTAAATAGTAACTTATAATAGTAATACATATTTTTGCATCTTTTTATTGAACGTTCGAAGCTTTTAAAATAGATTTTAAAATCCAAATTTTAAATGTGGACTTTTGAATCTCACTGTATATAATAAAACAGATACACATCTGCGTGTCCACTATTTACCATCACACACCTACACGCATACACATCCACATGTGCGTGTGCAGCAGTGGTTGGAAGGACTAAGGGCTTCAGCCCTCCGAGTCCCTCAGCTCTGTGGATGGCGCTCTTTTAGGGACCTTTTTCTCTTTGGACCAGCTCTCTGTCTCTCTGTTTTCGTATGCAAACACACATGCAACAACACCCAAGTAATTCTTAAAAAAAGCATTAAGGCAATAAATAAAATGATTTTATAACGATGTGTTTTTTATTTAATACAAGCACATTATTGTAGATAATCCTCTCGCTTCTTTTCCGTCTGTCAATGCAGTTCTAATCTGTTTCCAGCCCCTCCTCTTTACATTCTGCCAATCATCTGCATGCCCCGCCTTCCAGGTCACTGGCCCCTCCCACAAGAGACTCCCCTTTTATCATCATTCTTTCCCTTTCTACGCTAATATTTTAACCTTTAGTCAGCTTTTATGGCAGATTGATTGAACAACAGCCAAAATGTGCAGAAAAGGAGATCTTAGTGAGCCCAAACCACTGTGATTGGATCTCCTTTTTTCTTTGCCCTTAGTGCAACCAGACCCCTTCACCTACACCCTCTTTTTTACCTGTGTCACTACCAGTCTCATGGGGTCTCTGTCACCCCATAACCTCAGTGGAGTGAAACACACTGAGCATGACCATTGCATTCACCATCTCTCCCTGACAAACATAGGGCCAAAAACCCCTTGATCGCTCTGTAATGAATGTGACCAGCCTGTGTGGTGGTAGATCTTTTCTTTCTAGTTTTCTAGCTGTCCTTAAATTTGGTTTTATTGAATTCTTTTCGTCTTTATCTCTCCCATCTTCTCTCGCCACCACCATCTCCACCACAAATAGTCAGTCCCAATCCTTCTCCGGTGCTCGTCTCTGCTTTTCTCCTGAAACAGTTTTATCATCTGAATTTACATTTAAGTATTTCCCTCCAGCTTAATCACACAGTAGGTAGTCGAATTTTCACTCTTGGCTCATCAAACTCAACAAGTCATTTCCTTTTTGTTCTTTTTTTTCTGGAGAATGCTGTTCTAACCTGAACCTATAACCTGCACTCATCTTTTTGCATTGAGAGACCAGAGAATCTGGATCAAGCCTTTGTTTTGTCCAGTAGCCCAGGATTCAGTTTCAATGACAGCAACCACTACTAAACCTAAATGAATGAGCTGTAATGACCCAACTAGATGATGCTTTCAGTGTTGGCTGCTCCGTTGCTTGTTTTGTGATGCATGTGACTGCTGCATGATGCATGCTGGGAAATGTTGTCATGCTGGGGGGTGGAGGGTGAGTGTTTCTTTTCTGATGGAGTGGGAAGGGGAAACGTGGAGTGATGTGGGTGATTGCATAGCAGAGGGTACGGTAATGACGTGAAAGCACATGGGTCATCGGTGTGTGAGGTAACACTTAACCCTGTGCAATGCAATTGAGACTTTTTGTGTTTTGGAATATCTTGATCTTTTTCCTTGATCAGTGGAGGATGAATTAGACTTTAAAACACAGATGTTTACGTAACAGCTGCCGTTTTAATATTTTATTTCATCCACTGGTCTGCATTCTGAACCTCCTCCTGGAAAAGCTCTTTGACTGGCACAGATACTGATTCCTTATGCGGGAAAACAATAAGCGTTCACTTTTAATGCAGATTCAGTTTTGTTGTGTAGCATATACAGCATGACAGTTTTTTGACATTTAGATCAGTGATTCTCAAGAAGTTTTGCTTGAGGATCTAGATTTTTAACTTATTAGATGTCACCGCCGATATAACAGCATTGAATAAAAAAGAAATATTAATCAAAGTAATAAATGTATTATTATTTATATCTTTTATCGTATAAAACATGTTTATTCTTATTGCTAATTAACCCACAGTATGGTTTTGTTTACATTTTCTTTTAAGTTTTTGTTGTTTTATACTATATACTGTATAGTTTTTGAAGATGAGGTCACGCTGCATAAAATTACTTTCTAGTATTTTTATCTTGTTTTTAGTATAAGTATCTAACATTTTTTCAATCAAGATGTATTTTCTTGATGCGCAAAATGACCTAAAAAAAGTGAGTTTAGTTTTTAGACAAAAAATATAAAATTTAAGTAAATTTGTGCTTAAAACAAGCAAACAAAGTCTGCCAATGGGGTAAGAACATTTTCCTTGAATTAAGTGTTTAAGAAAAAAGTAAACTTCTTTCAGGATTTTTTTTCTCACCCCATTGGCAGATATTTTTGCTTGTTTTAAGTACACATTCACTAAAATATTAAGCAAGAAAGTCATTTTTTGCAGTGCATGTCCATGTTGGCATCTACAAAATGAGACACACTGCACAAAAATGACTTCCTTAGTTTTTTTGTCTTGTTTTCAGTATAAATATCTAAAGGTTCATAAGTCAAGATTTTTTTTCTTTGTGAGCAAAGTGGCCTATGAAAATAAATCTAGTTTTAAGACAACAAAATATCTAATTTAAGTGAATTTGTGCCTAAAACAACCCCAAAAAATCTGCCAATGGGGTAAGAAAAAAATCTTGAAATAATTTTACTTTTTCTTAAACACTTAATTCAGGAAAAAAATCTAGAAAATGTTCTAACCCCATTGGTGGAATTTTTGGTGGAATAAGCACAAATTCTCTTAAATTGTATATTTTTTGTCTTAAAACTAGACTTATTTTCTTACGTAATTTTGCTCATAAAGAAAATGCATCTTAATTTAAGAATTTTTTTCATATTTGTACTGAAAACAAGACAAAAATTCTAAGTAAGAAAGTCATTTTTGCAGTGCATGAATTTGGAACATTTAAAAAATTGGAACATGAAAAATGTGTGATGTCAAACAACAGCTTGTAATGTCATTCTTCTGTTACTTCTTAAAGTTGTTAAGCCCTTTTGTTCACTATGATTATATGGTTATTTTACTTTGCTTATTTTATTTTGCTTTTTACAATTATATGGTTAATTGCATTTTATTACTTGCAATTAGCATTGTGTTTCCCTACTGAATGTGACCGGACCTGCAATCCATATTTAAATTATGTCTCTCAGATAAGAACCACTGATCTAGACCACTGATTCATGCTTTAATATATTAACATAACCTAAAAAATGCACTAACCTGCTGCCTGGGCCCTCATAATTTGTCATATTTCTAAATTTACAACTAAATGAATAAGTACTAAGAGTCACAGAGCTCATCCTGAAAGTCCCTCCTTACTTTCTCTTCCCATTCCCTCTCACACACCGAAAGCACACCCTACCCAGAGGTTCAAGCACGCCTGTATTTCAATGCTCCTCCTTTAACCGACCATGATTGGCTTTCCACAGAGACTCTTGCGGATGGATCTGCCGGTTGCTGATGACAACACAGTGCACTTTAATTCTACCCTTATGGCCTTAATCCGCACCGCTCTGGACATCAAGATCGCCAAGGGTGGGGAAGGTTTGGCACCTCTCATTTTTTTATTTTTTCTCATTCATTTCTCATTCACTTCTGTTTTATATAATACATTCCAGACCATCTGGTTATGTGCAGCTAACAATTTAGATAATGATGCATTATTGCATTCATTAGATTATGTGCATACATTTTCTTTTTAACATTAGGTTGGAATCTATTTTGTTCAAACAGTAATGAAAATTGTGTGTGTTTTGTTGAAATACGTCTGTATATATGTGTGCACATGTTGATGTGTAAACAGGAGGTATAGATAAACACCAGATGGATGCTGAACTAAGGAAGGAGATGATGGCGATATGGCCCAATCTCTCACAGAAGACTCTGGACTTACTGGTGACGCCCCACAAGGGTAAGTTACCCATGAGGTTGGTATTTCTGGACATTTCTCTTGTACCACCCAAGGAAAGCTTCTCTCAGCCAGCCCACTCACTGCTCTGCACCCCCTGATGGTCCAGGCCTAAACTCACCAAAATGGACTTTTAGTGTAGAGTCTTAACATTTACATGTACTGTATGCATTTGGCAGACACTTTTATCTAAAGTGAACTTTAAAGTGCATTTAAGCTATACTACAGTACCTGTATATTTTTATCAGTATCCGGGTATTGAACTCATGACCTTAACGTGACCAGCGCGTCGTGAATGTGTTAGCATTTAGCCTAGCCCCATTCATTCCTATGGCTCCAAACAGGGATGAATTTAGAAGACACCAAACACTTCCATGTTTTCCCTATTTAAAGACTGTTACATGAGTAGTTACACGAGTAAGTATGGTGGCACAAAATAAGACGTGGCGATTTTTTATGTGGATAAAAATGAAAACTATATTGTATGGCGGAAGAGCACTTAGTTTGCAGCACTTCGACCTTACTTGATGTTACTGTGCCAGAGCTGCAGGTCCCCTTACATGGCAGTGCAAAATGGCGACTTCCATGTAAGGGGACCTGCGGTGTATGTAGATAAAAACTAGGGGTGTAACGGTTCTCAGTAAAGAATCAAATCTTTCCCATTATCCTCCCACGGTTCGGGACGCACGTGCATTCACGGTGCACCGATTTTGATCGACCACGCATTTCTAATATAGTTTGGTGAAAAAAAACAACGCATAAAACCGCTAATGGATGGTTCTGAATAAGCTCTGCGTGTGTTTAGGTGAGAGTACCTGTCCAATCAACTCAAAGTATGCAAATCTGTTGCCAACCTCACAGTTTTCCTCACGTGTTGGTGTGTGTGTGTGACATGGACTGTTTAGCGCGGCAATGAAGGAGAAAAGACGCTAATAGAGGCACCGCCAGCTTCATTTAAAGGACAAGTTCGGTATTTTACACTCAAAGCCCTGTTTTCAGATTGTTTATGGTGAAATAGAACGGTTTTGACTGAAATTTGGACATATGATGCTGGCCCGAGAATTTTCGGGTGTTTGTTGTTTCACCTTCCACCTCTACAATGGCTGTATAGGTGCACTAGAACAATCCTTCCTAAAATGCATTAAACTTTCGTTTACAAAGAGGTGAAACTCACCGAGCGGTCAGGGGGGTTCGATATGCTCACACAAAAATCGCTGCAAAAGATGCTTTCCAACAGGTGTTTTAGCATTCGTTGTAAACTTGTGGACCTATTTTTCCAAACGCCTGACACCCGAACATTCTTCCGTTGAGAGCTTGAATAATAGACACTCCAGCCCAGTTGGTGGCGATAATCCACCTTTGCCAATTGCAAGAATACAAACAAAGTTTCCGGCGGTGGAGTAATACCGTACCTCACAGCACATCTAATACAAGTCAATGGAGTTGGACCAAAACTACGATAAAACACCTGTTGGAAAGCATCTTTTGCAGCGATTTTTGTGTGAGCATATCAGTGAACACCCCTGACCACTCGCTGAGTTTCACGTCTTTGTAAACGAAAGTTTAATGCATTTTAGGAAGGATTGTTCCAGTGCACCTATACAGTCAGTATAGAGGTGAGGGGTAATACAACAAACACACGCAAATTCTTGCATAAATATGTGCTACATGTATGTTAACTTGGTAGGTATAGAGAGTGGGATTTACTAAGAATAAATTCCAATTTCATTTTAGTTATAATGATTGATGATGTCGACATTTATACATTTGGTAGATTTTTTTATCCAAAGCAAGTTACCATGCCTTCAAGGTGTATTTTCATTAGCATCTGCTTTTCTTGGAAATCAAACCCTTGACCTTACTTTCTCTTGCGTCGTGCTCCATCAGTTAAGCTTCAGGAAACATTTTATTATTAGCATTTATAGTTACTATGCAAATCAGGTAATGGCACAAACGCGCCCACAATTTATGATGCAATGTAACAAGATCGTCCAAGGTTGTGAATAGAAATGCACTTTAGAAGAGAGAATGGCCAAAACAAGCATAAAATATAGCATTTAAAAAAGACACATACTAAAGTGACACTATTTTGTACGTTTTTATTATTCCGACTTTGAATCTACATGTCAACACTACGCCTTCTAAAACAGATTATTTTTACTAAACCTGCTGTGGGCTCTTCAGCCCACTGTGCCTGAGATCAGGGGGTGTCTCACTATAGATCAACACTCTATAGATGTCTTTTCACTCCAGGAGTTATCAGATTCCTTACAATATGTACACACTAAAGTATATTATTTGATGAATATTTTATTGCACCACTAACTGTACTTCCTATAAAATGTGTGTGCTAGCTTGCTGGTGAGATATATTCAAACATGAAATGCTAACTAGCCTATGAGCCTATTGATGCTAAATGCTTAATACTAGCTAGCTTAATGCTAGCTAGAAGCTTAGTAAGTAGCATGAGGTACAATAAACGCAATTAAGCTTTTTGCAAAACCTGCTAGTAGTATTACTGAATGTTTAAGAGGAGTTTTGCAGCAAGCATGTACTAATTTAGAACTGAAATGGTTGATGCCAATGTTATCTTCATTGTTTTATGAGAGGTGGTGACCGTGGCTTATAAGCACCACTAAGCATGGCATGTAAACCTAGTATGAAGTTATTCTTTAGTAACTTCTTCAGATGGAAAGTTTTAAGAGCCCGCTTTGCTCGGTTTACATTCTGAGGCTTTGAATATTTTAATATTATCTGAATAATCTAAATGTTTTTTTTGTATTATTCAGAAAATATGCTGTAGGTTGCTGTCTGATTTCTGTGAAATTGGGAAAAAATGGCCATTTTTAAATGTAGCAAATTATTCTATACTAGGTCAAGATAAGGTACTAGATCCTCGTAATACTTTGAAATGTGCCTTGAAATAACGCACGATTAAACCGTTTTGAATCAGTCTGCTTGTGAAAAGACCTTCGGCTCTATGTGTGTCAGTTTGACACTCTTTATATGTGCATGCGAGTTTGTGCGTATGTGTTTGTCGTGTGCATGATCCGTTCCTCACACCCATTCCTCTTGCTCAGGGTCCATCTCACCTTGTCTAATCGTGCAGGGTAACTTGTCCTTTTCTCAGCAGCAACAGACTTGACAGTAGGAAAGATCTACGCTGCCATGATGATCATGGAGTATTACAGGCAAAGTAAAGCCAAAAGGACGCAGGCTCTTCACGACGATCAGGTATGAACTCTCTCTCTCAGTAAGCTGCCACAAACTCTCCTTTACTGATATAAGGGATCTCTGAATTTCAAAGCTGAGCACTAGTGCCACCGAATGCTATCCACCTGTTTCTTGACATAAATGTGAGCGCCGCCATCTTTGAGCTTTCTTGTTTATGACTTCCGGTGAGCCACTAAAGCTAATGGTAGTCTATTGCGAATGACACAAGTGTGCCGTTTTGACTGGCTGTTTAATGTTTATTATGAAATTCAGGAAGACCGACATAATTTGTGCAGTTAGGGGTTGCCATAATAGCTAATATAAACGCAGTAAATCGCTACAAAACATTTGTTTCAACCATAATACATCCACAAGAACTGAATGTGGATGTGGCGCACATGCACTCATGATCTGTATTTACAAATCCATCCAGTAAAACCTTTCATAGACACTGCCAGTAAACAATAAATAAAATAATTATTTAAAAACAACTAATATTATGGCGATAAAAATATGCTGATTTATTTATTCTGCTACTATATATTTTTACAAAAATGCGATTACAGTACAGAATATATACGACATAATCTGCTTAGTTAATGTTTATAATAGTTTGTAATGTGTTTGCACGTACTTTTGTTATGTTTTAAATGAAAAAGCAAATACTTTAAAAAGTAAGCAAATAATTTCATAAGCTCATGTCCCCACCTAGTGCGTAAGAAGCAATGTAATAATATTTTCATCAAACAAAAACAATACTCAATACATGTAGTAGTTTAATATATGTTTATTATGGTTTGTTCAAATAGCTTACAATGTGTTGAATGAGAAAGATACTGCTGACTGTGTCGGACCGCATTAAGCTCGATGTGTCGCCATAAACAAGTCCATCCAACAGCAAAAATTGCCAGAGAGACAGTTGTGATATTTTAAACCAACCCCTGAAAACTTAAAAACACAAAGTCTTGGTAAATTCTATGTACAAACACTCGACTGACTTTCCCATTGGAAAGATACTGGTATATCTCTGTGCTTTTATATTTGCACACTGAAGACCCGTCACCTTCGATCAACAACACGAAATGATTGAATATATCTTCATATATCAAGCCACTTCTTAATTTCATCCTCACACTGCTTCACACGACAGGTGTAGTAAATATTAAAGGCGCTCTAAGCGAATCTGTGCGACGTCACTTTTTGTTGATGTTTGAACTGTTTTCAAACAAACGGAGCTAACTCGTCCCCCTCCCTGCCGTGCTTTCATGAACGCACCCAACCCCCAAATCCTTGTCGTTTATTGACTGGAACACTTTGTTATCGTTTCTGGTGCTAGGTTTGGCCACTTTGTTTTTCTTGCAGTTTGTGGAGCCTAGGCTGTCTACATAGATCGTGTTTTTTTACAGTTTGATCAGCGGACAGGCAGCAAGCAGATAGTGAGGAGATGTTTGCTGTATGTAACAAAAAATGTTTTATGGTCTAAAACGCGTGAATTTGCTTAGAGCACCTTTAACTGTTTAAATCATGTTTTATGCGTGCTCCCACTACACTGTTTTTTACCGGCTGGCTATTGAACCGGAAGTCTCGCACAGGAAGGGAAATATGTCACATTACTTACTTCCGCATTCGAGAAAAAGGTGGATACATTTTTTATTTTGTAATCAGTTCCTCCATCTTAAATTGTTTTTGCTGTACAGTTAGTTCCACCCCTAACTATCTGACGATCTAATGCTATTGGTTGAATGTTAGGATGCTCGAATAAACTAAGGAAGATTTTTAAAGTGCCACAGTGTTTACACTTTTTAGCCTACAAATACATACAAGTATGTATAAGGTAGAAATGACACACTTACATGCCTTTTGATCTGACTGTATTGTTTAAAGAACATCAGTTGTGTTTGTTAGTAAGGCACTATTGAGGATCTTTCTTGCGCTTGTTCAACATCTCATTACGTGTCGTTCATCTTCAAAGATATCCATTATATCTAATCAAAGCTGATTCAGCAGAAGGACAAATCTCATTCTCTAGTCTCATTTAGAGCTTACAGTGCTTTTCACAACATTTACATCATATCATCTAAAGAATCGAGTAAGAGAATAAACCTGAAAAGTATTTTAAGCAACTTCCCCTTAAAAGGTTTTTACAATTTTACAATAGGAAAGTATTGCATTGCATGATTGCTCGGTTCCACACAGGCCACTACATCAATAATTCATTTGCAACATTATTGATTTACATACTTAATTCTCGTTTTATAAAGTGGGGTTGTATTTATAGTCACTCGCTGCTCATTTAATATATATTAGTATGTTTGACGGGTCGGTTTAATTATTTCCATTACTCTTCAGAATTAAGTATGTCTTACTGTAGAAGCATCCCAGCAGATCAATAGCAGAATGAGACTTGACTGTGTAGCCCTAAATAAAAACAAAATAAATCACTGTGTTGTTTTTTGTGACATTATGAGGTTTCTTATGTTAAGTTGGTTGTAAATAGATGATGTATGAATATAAGTGTGTGATGCAACATGAGCCTGATCTGTTTTGCTACGTAACCCTACATCCACATGAAAGTCAAAGAGTGTTTCAGTTGTTTAGACTGTGAGCTGCCCTATTCAATCTAACCCATTACGTTTCATGTGGATGTAGCAGTTTTTGCAGATACCATGAGCTTGCTGACCTTTTCCACATACAGCGTATGCACAGTGTCATCCACTAGATAGCAGTGTTACCAGATTTATTAATCTGTGCATGTTCATAGATTATCTCTATACTTTATCAGCTCTCATTCAAGTTGCTAAGTTTCATTAAATTTTAAAATATGAAGTCTGCCTTTACATACTTACCTTTTGTGTTTTTCAGTGGATTGGTTTATTTTTTTTTTTTTAATTCATTTTTCAAATTCAAGGTGTCATGTTTGGCTGGTGGTACCAATTAGCTGCTTTATGGGTTAAAATGTAAAGCACTGCAAAACGTGATACACACAAAATTTATTTAAAAAACAGCATCTTTAAACACCCCATGAAATGAAAGTTGGAGTTTTGTCTTATAGTATTTTGAGATCATTGGTATGCTTGTGTATTCAAAGGGATAGTTCAGAAAATCTGTTATCATTTACCCACCCTCGTGTTTTTCCACACTTATATAAATTTCTTTGTTCTGCTGAATACAAAGAGAAATGTTTGAAGAATGTTTGTGACTAAGCAGATTTGGGGCACCATTGAGTACCATATAAGAAAAAGAAATATTACTATGGATGCATTTTTCTAAATATATTTATTTGTGTTCAGCAGAACAATGAAACGTATTGTGGCGCGACTTTCCTAAAGGGACTTTGATTGTAATCACCTATTTCAATCTAATGCATTAAGTAACGTGCTTAAAGATACAACATTGTAAGCAAATACATTTACACCCTGATATTTGAAGATATCATAACACCCTGATCCTTTTATATGCCCATTTTGATTATAATTTTAACTAAAGGTTATTTTCTATGTTATGAAATTCCCTCTTAATGTTTTAATAGGAAGAAAATGTTATTTGTCAAACCATGGGGTCTTTAAAATGAGTGTGCCTCAATCTTTTTATCGCTACATAAGTCAGTATTCATGTTCAATATGTTAACTTTTAGTTATATTTATTTAATCAATACATAATGCTGCTTTGATCAACTAGGGCTACTAAACGACACCAAGATTTATCACTGCTGCTCAGCAGCCAATTGGTTACAGAAGCTTTTCACTTGCATTTTTCATTTACAAGACAATGAAAGTAAATGAATTCAGCACGACCCAGGATACACCCATTTACCCACAATTCTCCTGGAATGCCTCCTGATTGACCGCTGCCGTCTCCTCTTACTGCTGGATCTCCTCCCCATTTGCACATGGGATGTTCTGCATCCCATTTATTTCCCAATCCCATTTTCCCATCGGCTTGCCTGATACCAGCTGTAGGCCATGTTGTATCTTACACAGAATCGAACGCCATTAATGTTTCAGCGTCTGGAACCGCCATCTCCGGGCCAGGACATCGGACAGGGACTCACTGGACTTCCTGACACGCAAAATCACACCGCTAATCATCTGTAAGTTCAATTTAACACCTTCTTAAATTTCTGTTAAAGGGATAGTTCACTTTAAAATGAAATCATCATTTACTCATTCTCATGTTGTTCTAAACCTGTATGAATTTCTTATTTCTGATGAACACAAAAGAAGATATTTTGAGAAATGATGGTAAACACACAGCAGTAAGTGACCATAGACTTTCATAGTAGGAATAAAAAAATATGATGGAATACAATGGGTACCGTCAACTGTGTGCTTACCATTTATCATTTATCACAATACTTCCAATATATTTTTTCCTACCATGGAAGTCAATAGTCACTATCATTTGTCAAAATATCTTCTTTTGTGTTCATCAGAAAAAAGATATTCATACAGGTTTTGAACAACATGAGGATGAGTAAATGATGACAGAATATTAATTTTAAAGTAAACTATCCCTTTAAGCTTCTACTATTTTAATTTTAAGTTTTATAGCAGTGGTTTTCCACATTTTTTAAATATTTTTGGGAATATTTCTTTAAAGACATATTATAAAATACAACTCTGGCAACACCACATATGCAAGCAAATTGACCATAGACTGTCATTCCTGCCCTAGAACAACTATGAACATCAATCACATTGTGTGAGAAACTACACTGTAAAAAAATCAGCATAAGTTTTTGTTTTACTTATCAAATTAAGTTAAATAATTTCAACATGTTTATAAGTTACACTTTAAAAATGGCTGGGTTATTTTTGACCCATAATAGGTAAACATTGGATAGAACACACTGCTGGGTTAAATTGACCCAATGTTTGGTTGTCTTAACCCAATTGTTAATTCATGGCTGCATAACAACAACACAACATTGGGTTATTTTTTACCCAGCAGTGTGTTCTGTCCAATATTTACCCATTATGGGTCAAAAATAACCCAGCCAGTGTATGTCAACTAAATACCACAAAATTTGCTGTAATTTTGCAACTGGTTGCCAGTAACTTACTGTAGAAGATAAAGTAAAAAAAATTTTCATGTTCATTTAACTTTGAACAAAATGTTGCCAGTAAATAACATAAATGTAAAATCTACAGTAAGTTACTGGCAGCTAGTTGCCAGTAATACCCATTAATACTGTAATTTCTACAGACATTTTTTACAGTGCAGTCAATAACATAAAATAGTAGGTTCAATTGACTTGCATAACCAATTTGATTAAACTTGCATGCAGCACCGTAGCATGTTTATACAGTGTAGAGCCTTGAGATTTTAAAGACTTTGGAGTGCTTGTTATCTGATGTATGCGGGTGTGTTTTAGGGGTGTTGAGGAAGGGATCCCGGCGAGTCAGTCATGGGTAACGGCACGAGCTCAGGAGATGTCACAGAAAGCAGGCAACTGGAGTCCTGAAGGCCAAAACCCAGATGACACAGAAGATAACCACAGACAATCTCAGGTACAAAGAACCTGTCTAACCTTTTTATAGTTTATGTCGAAATAAAATTAATCATACACATGAAATAGCTAATAATAATGCAGAAATAAATGTGAAAAATAGTTATTTATTTAAATAAATCAGATATTGCTTGTCTTTATTGTAAACTCTACTGTTTTATCTTTAGGTAATTCTTTTAATATCTGTTAGAGCATGTGACATCAAGCTGTAAGACATTACAATAATGTTTTCTCTGCCTCTGTATAACAGTGGTTTAGATATGTGCAGTCATTGTAAAGGGTGTCTGCTGAAACAGTTTGTTTTCATAACCCTGAATGGCCGGTCTATCTTTCACTCATTCATATTCATTTCACTGGCAGACAGCAACAAAGCTTTTACCTCTGTTGCTGAATAAAACCTGAATACTATCGATTGTTGTACTCTTCTAAGTTTATGTTTCTATTGTTGTTTATTTTCTTTTATTCTCACACGTCTGCTTCTGATGGTGACGCTCATGTCATTCAATTTATGCATCCATATTCAACTGTTGGGGAAGAAGTTTTCAACTCTTTCTCAGCCCTGAGTGTCATTGTAGTGTCAGGATGCAAGACACTCCTGCTCGGCTAATCTATTCTTCAAATTCATGACAGCAACTTATATAACAGGGAATATAAAAAAAAATCATTTACAATCTAGCATTGGGTCAAAAAGGGACAAACCCAACTCTCTAATATACTGGGTTGTTTTAACCCATTGTTGGGTCAAATATAAACATTGATCAAGGAGGCAATAATATGAAAGGTTCTGCGATACAAAGTCTTAGAAATGCGCTGGGTTGTTTTAACCCAAGGTTTGGGTAAAGTATGCACAAACACAACCGTTGATTCAAATTTACCTAGAAAAATTTCCATATTTTACCTAACCATGGGTCGAAACAACCCAGCAAGGTTTAGAGTGTACAAGACACAATACAGCATGCTAAGAATAGTTTAAGACTTTTTTGAGCTGCCGATCGATGTAAAAAACATAATAGTGAAGTTAACTGGATAATATACCGATGTATTTATTTTTTACCTCATCTCATATATCTCTATTTGCTAAGAGGAGCCCTCTAATGTACTTAGTTTATGCAATTCACTCTCCTGGTCTTCTTCCAAAGTCCTGCATGAATTGAATTAACTAACAGCATGAGATTGTACTTTTTGCAAACCCAATTTAAGGAACATAGTAAATAGCCGTGTGCAGGACTGTCCTTCTCATGCATCTCCTTGCAGTGTGAAGGGAGAGCCGAAGGGAGAAATGTTCTCCTTTCGTTCACTGTGCTTCGGCCCGTCTCCGAGGCCGCTGGTAGTCTGCTCTTGCCTGCTGTCCCTGGGCAGTCACGCATGGTCTCCCTCTGTTTCAGCAGACAGTAGAGATGAGAGAGATGGGGCGGGACGGGTTCTCGGACACTGAGCACTATCTGCCGATGGAAGGCCATGGCAGAGCTGCTTCCATGCCTCGACTCCCAGCAGACAACCAAGTGAGCGCCTCATCCTGTCATTCCTTCATGTGTGTTTTTCCCTTTTCCCACATTCCTCCTACCTTTTTCCTGACTCTCCAAACAGCCCACTTTCCATTGCTGCCCTGTATGCCCATTGACCTAAAAAATAACAATGAGTCCCAGGAGTACAGACCAAAAAGATTGCGTGCCATGAGGTTGGGTGAGGGTGCTTCACAAGAAATGTTAGTTATGATGTTACAGTACGTCAAAAGTATTTAGTTTCCAATTTCTAATTAACAGGTTTAAATAATGTGCAGTTACATTTATGCATTTGAAAGATGCTTTCATTCAGACAGCTGGGATTACACTTACAAAAAGTACCAAAATGTACCATGGTAATACCATGGTGTTTGGGCATGGCATCATGGAACTATCATAGTGGTTTGGATTTACTATGGTACTGCCTTGGTTTTTCAAAAATGTACCTTGGTGGTACACTGGTCTCCTTGGAGTACCATGTAAATATCATAGCACATGACTTTTAGTACCATGGTATATTTCAGTATACCATGGTATTACCATTTGATACCATTACTGCACCATGGTGCTGCCACTGTAGGTTTTTGTAAGGAAAGGGGGTCTACCAATGTCCTCTGTATCACTGGGTAAGGAGTGTCCTCACATGTTTGGGTTTGCTGTCTTGATTAAATGTTTTTCTTTATTTAAATCTTCTATTTTCTGTTATTATGGGCATCTCTTCTCTTTTTCCTCTTGTATTTTTTTTTATTGAATTATTTTGTTTAATTCTTGCTAAACCTTCTGACATCTTACCTCAGTAAAAATGCTGTAGTACATTTAATTGACTATATTTAAAGCCTAATAATTGTATTTATATTATTATAATTTTTTATTTTTTTGCAAATTAGCTCTGCTTTTGCATAAGTTTGATACATTTTTCTCAGAGTTGTACAGTTTTGGCTGTGTGCATGCATGTGTGTTTCAATGCTGGGGAGTAACTCCCGTGATTCTCACGAAAACTTGGTTTTAAAAATGTCAAGCATGAAAATGTAAAAATTGCTTAAATTTACTTTTTTTTCCCACCAGACATTGAAAAACAAAGTCAGGAGTAAATGGGAACATTAATTTAAAAACTTTTACTTATCATTTAACACTTTTTGTAACATAATTTAAAAAATTAGTCCTAAAAAATCTCATTACCGCAACAGTCAGAAAACATCAACACTGACATATTTTCAAAATGACATGACAAACATGAAAGAACATAATTTGGAGATTCTGCACATGCATTTAAAATCAAAGTATTATGCTTTTATTAATTAAATTAACATTTAATAAGCATCAGTTGCGGTAATGATAATCAAAATGTCGTGTAAGCATTCTGACAAGACAATATTTCAAATTAAAAAATGATCTTACCTGGTAGCCATCTTGAAGTAACTGGTCCATGTGCTTGGTCACTCAAAATCAAACTTTATTAAAATTCTGTATGTGTGCTTAAACTGTTCTCAAAAAGTGTTGCGGAGGATGAGAACATCAGGCATGGACACATCATTTTCCTAATTTTTCTTCATTATTATTATACATGAATATTAAGTAAATATTCTTTCTGTCATCTAAAGTAGTCTAGCAAAACATCCATTTATTTATTTTTTTCTTAATATTTTTGTGTTAATTTGATTAAATTACAACATAACGCATGTTCAAACACATCCGGACACATTGCGGTAATGAGAATTTCAGCAGAAAATTAGATAAAATGTACAATTATAAATTCTTATGTTAAAATCACACATTGTGCACGGTAGAACACAGTATTGTGTTAATTCTGATGCTTTTTAATGTTACTATATTACACATTTTAAAGCTAAAATCATTAGTGCCGTGGTGTTTCAATGGTTTCGTGAGAATCACCCACCTAACTAAAAGTCCAAACTACCAACTTGATATCCACCTATGTATCATCCGTCCAAGTTTTTAGCTGATTTTTTTTAAGCCATAAACCATAGCATAACCTTTATAACCAATAGTTTTTACTTCACTTTAATAGGAGGCAACCCATCACTACTCTGTTAAAATTTCCGAAGGTTATGTGTGTTGTACTTGGTCTTGCTATAACATTTGTGTACCTAAAACTAGTGTGACACAAATTTACATTGGAAAAATGGTTTGCTGTTGTTGTGGTCTTGTGCTGTATGTACTGTGTGTGTGCGCTTTCTTGTAGTTTACCACTTTATGGCCACTGTGTCTTGTGATCACTGTACGTGTCATTTTGTGTGGTGTGGTTTTTTGTGATGTATTTCTAACACGTGCCTCTGGTGTGTGTGTGCTACTGTGGTAAGTGTCTTTTCTGTTTCACTGCTTTTCTGTGTCTAACCAGATTCTCTCTCTCTCTCTCTCTTTATATCTCTCTTTCACTCTCTCTGTTTCCGGCCTTCCCATCTTCTCATCATTTACTTTTGCATGTACCCCTGCCCTCACTGTCTCGTTCCGTGGGATGCAATCTCACCCCTGGGGTCACTTGTTGTTAATGTGCTTTGCGCCCCCATGTGCTTTCTGTGTGTGGAAAACTCTATGGACATTTGTGACGTGTCTTGTGTTTGTATGGAAATGGTTGGGTAGCAGCCACGGAGGAAAGGAAGGCACCGGGGAGATAATCTCACTGTATGTAGAATACTTAAACTTAATTCAAATTTATTTATAAAGCACTGAATAACACAACAACATTGACCATAGTGCTGTACAGACAATAGCACAATAAAAACAAATATTAAGAAATAGTCACATTTAAGTAGTTATACAAATAATAGCGCAAATAAAGTAATAAACAGTAGCACAATAATAATAATAATAAGTAAGAAATAGTCACATTTAAGTAATTATTAAAAAAATTAAAAAGGCATAAAAATGAATCTTGACTAGGATCCAAAAGAAATATAGTAATAGCAACCTCCCGTCACTTCTATGATCGAACGCTAAAGAAAACAAATGTTTTCAGATGGCTTTTAAACTGGTCGAATGTCTGTGTATCCCTAATATATAATGGCTGGCTGTTCCATAATTTGGGAGCAGCGACCACAAATGCACAATCCCCTCTGGATTTCATCTTGGACCGAGGAACAACAAGAAGTTTTTGTGCTTGAGATCGTAAGGATCTAGTTGGCTTTTGTTCCTGAATTAGATCCACAGTGTTGGGGAAAGTAACTTTTTAAAGTAATGCATTACAATATTAAGTTACTCCCAAAAAAAGTAACTAATTGCGTTACTTAGTTACTTTTCATGGAAAGTAATGCTTACATTACTTTTATTTACTTTTGCGTTACTTTTTCTTGGCTGAAGCTTGATCTCTTTCAGGCCTTGCAGGTGTTTTTTTCATGACTGAAAAGTTCTGCATTCAGAAATTGCATATTTCATCACAAAAATATCGCACTCTGGCCTGCCATCTCAGTTTCTGACTCTAACTGTTCCCACACAGGCGTGTACGCATAATGTGATGTGTTTAGTATAATTCAGTACATAATTTTTATTATCAAATTAATTAAACTAAAAAAGTAACTCAAATATTAATGTGTACATTTAAAAAGTAATGTGTTACTTTACTCGTTACTTTAAAAAAGTAATATTATTAAGTAATGCACTTTACTTGTAATGCATTACTCCCAACACTGTTAGATCCCCAATAAAGGATGGAGCTATTCCATGTAAAGATTTACATACAAATAAAAAATCTTAAAATGAATCCTCAAAGAAACAGGCAACCAATGCAATGATTTTAACACAGGGGTAATATGATCAAACTTACCAGTGTCTGTGAGCATTCGCGCAGCCGCATTTTGAACCATTTCCAGTCTTTAGTTTGAGCACCATAATATAGTGAGTTGCAAAAATGTAATCTTGAAATGATAAATGCATAATATATCTCTAATTTTCTCACTTTTTGACTCTCTTCACCATGATTTCTGTTTTGGCTAATTGTCAATAAATTGTTGCTTTATGAACTTTGATCAGTATTTTTCAGCAGCAGGGCTTAATGGGGTTTTCAATGGCCTACACTTAAAGGCAGGGTGCATGATCTCTGAAAGCCAATGTTGACATTTGAAATCACCTATACAAACACGCCCCTACCCCAATAGAATCTGGACCTTCTTTTGACAGACCCACCCCACACATACTCAACCCAGGCAACGATGTAGGTTGGTAGAACCGCCCCATACTGATGATTGGCTACAAGTGTGTTTTGGTAGTCAGCCTGACTCCCTTTTCCAAAGTGTTTGTCAAAAATCACGCACCCCCTCTACTCTTATGTGGTTATGGCCTTGTAAAATTACAATATTAATTCTTTGTTATAATTATTTTGATTAAAATTTGCTGCCCAAATTGCAGGAAAAAAAACAAAGTAATCGTTAAAGAATCACTCATATATGCTTGTATGATTGCTTCTAAAGTATATCTGCTGTCCGTGCTCTTATTGTTTTGTGTGCATTTGTGTTATCTGTACTTGCGTTTAAATGTGAACATAATATGTTCTATGTGTATGTCCATATGAAAATAATTCTGGGTATTAGAAAAAATCTGCAAAAACCAAATACATAAGTACATTGATTCTGGTTTGTACATTCCTAAAGTTGTGCAATATGTGCTGATCGTTCATGTGAGGTGGGAAACTGTAAATCAGCCTGAAAAGGGAGGAGTGGATTTATTTGTAAATTTTTATTTCTTTGTTTTTTTTTTACAAAAAGTGCTCAATACGATTGAGTGGATGTGTCACTTTTGTACTCTTGGTCCGAACAATCTGCCCCGTACAGTAAATGCAGGATCAAATGAGGTTAGGGTAAAAGGTCTGGGTTTTATAACCAGCCCATTCTGCACATCCTTTGGATCACATCCTCACATCCTCCTTTGCCTGTATAGTGGTATGCATGGCTGTAAAAAGAGAGGGGTGTGCTGAAGAACGGCGCTTCTCTGGGATCTTCTTTGCTCTTGTTGATCAGAGAAGATCTAGAGAAGGTTGCAAATTCACTTATTTCTACTTAAATAGACGTAGTCTTGGATGCATGTAAGGCCCAACCTTTTTGCTTCCTCTTCTTTGTCTGGTCTCTCCATAAAGCAGACTGTCATCACTTTCTCCTCTTTTTTTGCATGGTGAATGGTGTTTATTTTGTGAATGGTGAATTTTACTGGAACTGGCTGATTGTCCTGGACAATCATACCACACCAACTCTCAGACTAACAGTATTAAACACACACAAAGGTTTATCAAACATTTACATCTTCTGGTCTTAAAATCAATACTGGGTGATCTGATCACAGATGTAATAAACAAAGTCTAAAACCAGATCACTCAGACCAAAGTTGGATATAGGTAAGAAATACACAACTGAGCCCCTGACAGTGAAGGATTGACTAATCAAAAAACAAACCTTCACAGGACCATACAATGACACAGATTAAAGTTGTAATGTGTCTCAACCATTTGTGATCAGATCACCTAATACAGATCGTAATACCAGGTGTAAACAGGGTCATACATTGTCAACCAAAAAAGTGACGCTCCCTTCACAACTCTACCAAACCCTTTCATTTCCAATAAACAGAAACCTCTCTTTTCCTTCGCTCCCTTTCTCTCTCTCTTTCTCGCCACTGTGCCTGTTCTCTCAGCAGACTATCACTGATAACAGTCCTATGAAGCGCTCAGCTTCATCTCTGGGTCATGGTCGGCAAGGTCGGTCAATGAGAGGTGACGACTACGTATTGGAGAGGGTCATCCCAGAAGAGGGTCACAGACACGGGCATCGGCATAGAGATCGCAGCCATCGCGCGTCCGAGCGCTCCCTTAGCCGCTACACTGATGCTGACACAGGTCAGAGACCAAAGCACTGCTGTAATACAATTTATGCTGTCAAATGTGATTATGATGGATAGAACAAGCACCATTGTCTACAACCTTAACATTTGTGGGCCATAAAATAGCATACAGTAATCTCATTTCTACCAGCAGGTCTTGGTACAGACCTCAGCACCACCACACAGTCAGGAGACCTGTCATCAAAGGAGAGGGACCGGGGCCGGGCCAAAGACCGGAAACACCATCACCACCACCACCATCACCACGGCTCTGTAGATAAAGAGCGATACGGAAACGAGTATAGCCACAGACAGTCTAGAGAGGGAGACCGCCGCTGGTCTCGCTCGCCCAGTGAGGGGAGAGAGTGCCTAACTCACAGACAGGTGGGCGATTCATTCATACTGTAAAGGGCATGTACACAACATGTCCTGCTGGAAATCCAAATTGAGCTGGTAGTTATTGAACATGGGAGCTGGTTTTTAGTTAGTTCAAGCTGGTGATTACATCAACCAAGCTGAAAGATTGAACTAGAAACAAATCGACTGTTGACTTTTAGAAAATGATTGAAGTTACTAACCAGCTGCCATGTTGCAAAGTAGCTATCAGCATAGATTTCCAAACAGTACATAAATCATCTCATTGTTTGTACTTAACTAAAATTGTGATTTTGATAGTCAGCAGATGCAAAAATAATACCAGCCATGTGAATAACTGTGAATGATTTATTGAGTTAAACTAAACTGTTTAACACAAAATATATACATGCTTAAATATGCGAAATTGATGTATATATTTCCACCTATGCAACAGAATTCAATTCTTTTTGTTTTCTTTTTTTGTGTTCTCTTTTTCCTGTGATTTGTTGCTTAATGTTTGGTCATTTATTTTATTGCTGTTTGCATCGGTTGCTTCGCTCTACTGTTTTGCCATGTCGTTCATCATCGCATCGATCTCTCTCTCTTTCTCTCGTCATCTTACTTCCTCCCTGACTGCTGTTGTGTCTATGCATCATCTTCTACTGTCTTTCTTCTTGTCGTGTGGTTAATTTTGTGGTTCTGTTTTATTTGCCTTGTTCCATTTTCATGTAGGGCAGTAGTTCAGTAAGCGGGAGTCCAGTCCCCTCAACCTCTGGGACCAGCACGCCCCGACGCGGCCGGCGTCAGCTGCCCCAAACCCCTGCTACGCCCCGGCCCCATGTCACCTATTCCCCCGTGGTCCGTAAGCCCAACAGCACCCCCCCTCCTGGCCAACAACAGAACCGACTTCCCACCCCAACCTCCCGTCGGTTTTCTCCACCTGCCCCCGAACCCCCAACCAACCGCCACCCTTCCCCTCCACACCACGGTTCCACCCGTCACGCGCACTGGGGCCCCGACCCTTCAGAGGGCATGGAGGGCGATGGTTTCTATGACGACCAAGACTACGAGTTCAATCACCACGAGCCTCCGTCCTACGAGCAAAGCCCCGTCCAGGGCAACCCTCATCCCCATTCCCCCAGGACTTCCCGTCACAGTGGCCCACCCCAGGGTCAGCCACATCCCCGGCGTATGCCAAACGGTTACCGGTCCTCCTCTCCTTCTCCACACCACCAGGCCCCCACACACCCGGGACCTCATAAACCTCCCCATCCCAGAGGGCCCAGGAAGGGCCTCCATGAACCTTACAGTGAAACTGATGAGGATGATTGGTGCTAGCCTCTGGGAAGAGGGGAGTGAGGGGGCCAGAATGGGATCAAATGGATCCCTTCACATGGATTGCCGCCATATGGATAACAGATCTCAAAGCAAACAGGAGACTTTATTATCGAGTCTGAGCTGTCCAGGGAAACACTAGGCAGTGTTCTGAATGTCCACAGGGAAATCAAGGCATGTTTTTTTTTATTCTTTCTTTTTTCAATTTCTCCACTGCCAAGTGTTTCCCTGAAAGGGAACGGACTGCTTACTTTCAATATGAAGACTGGGGAGGTGAAGAAAAGAAAATCTATGTTTTGACGAGGAGGTGGGACGTCTGAACTTTCAGGACGTTTCATGCAGTCCCTCCTTAAGCGAAATGACAGGCCGTAATGTTGTCGCTAATCTTAGAAATACGAGAAGCTCTCTTAACACTCAAAAAAAAGAAGGATCACCTTTTTATTTTGCAGAACTTGACTGGAGATTTGTTTATTGCAAAAATCAGTCCAGAGGCTGGGAAATATCGATGAGTTTTATCATCTACTGTTATTTATTGTATCCCAGTTGTGGTTGGGGAATGGGCAGAGGTGATCTCACCTGGACCGTTAAGAAAGCCCACCCTGCACTTCAGAACCCAAACTCAAGAAAGCCGAATCGCTAACAAAAAAAATCGGAGCGAAAAATGAATAGCTCTTCACTCTTTCTTCTTCTATGGCTTCGTCTTCTGCTTCTCATTGGAAACATTGGAGTTTGAATCTTCTGTTGCACTGCCCAGCTTTCTTTGAACTCCTAGAAAATAAATCCCTTGGAAATCCTGCATGATTGAAAAAAAAACAAGTTAAAAAAATATAAATGAAGAAATTTTTGATAAATAGGGGAAAGGGGGGATAAAATCATTGGCTTTTTTGTCATGTCTGTAAAGTTCTCTCTCTCTCTCCTATCAACACCCACCCTCTCTCTCTCTCTATCTCGCTCTCTGTCATCTCTTTCTCCAAACGGTGTGCTTGCAAGTCATTGGTAACATACATAGGTGTTCTTTAATGCTTACATTACACATTTTGTGCACACATTAAATTACCAAAAAATAACGATGAATTATATAGCACAATTATTTTTAAGCTAAAATCATTTACATTCCTCTGTAGATAGGTGATTTGTTCACTTGCACAAAAACTGATATAGTAGCACACACTCACCTAGTATACACACAAACCTATACGCACATAGCAGACAAAAGACATCTTCGAGCACTACAAGTGTCTTCCAGGGTATTAATGTGGAGAGATAGAGAGGTGGTTGGGTGAACGAGAAGAGAGAGAGAGAGAACCTTTCCATTTTTAGATATGATTTTTTGTTGATAATAACAATGTGTGTATAAAGATTGTCACATAATTGATGATGACGGTGATGGAGATGATGTTTTTCATTTGATTTTGTATCTGTTTTTGTATTTGATTGCGCTGCTCTCTGCATTGCCATACATGTTGTCATGTGAGTTGTGTGTAGATGGTGCGTGGAGCTCTGTGATTGTAATCCTTTGACAGGAACACATCTGACCTTCTACCAATCTAGCTCTCTGACATGAGCTGTTTCCATGGAAACACATTCTCAGCCGTATCACTGAGCGTTAATGACAGTTCGAAAGCATGCTCCGTCTGATCTCAAGTCTCTGTAACTGTGAACACTTTGTATCGAGAAGAAATTGTAATAGGATTCGAGTGAATGAGAGGAGAGATTAGTTATTGATCTTACTAATAATATGCAGGGGATTTAGATATTTAGGTTGCGGATGATTGTTTGCGTTTTAGATCTCCTCTCTCGCTCCATTTTAATAATATCAAGAAGGAAAAAAGAAAGATATTTAACACAGTTTTTAAGTTGACAAAAAGTCATTCGATACTAAAGTATGAAAAGATAACTGAGCTCCACTACCTCTACTTGGTCAGCAGATGGCGCCGTGATCCACATTGTTGGGCAGCCAGTGGTCTTGGTTCTGAGTCGCCTATTTCTGTTTTATGTTTTTGTCAATGACCTGTACACTGAGAGTACTACTATGTGTCTGTCACAAATGGTGCACTGTTCTGTGTTCAGGAAATGTAACACAGCCAATCAAACTGCACATGTAACACAGCACAGAAACATGTAACATCAAATTGCATGGGTGAAACAATGACCGGGCCTTTTCTGACAAAACTCGTCTCTTGTGTCCCCCTGATCTTTGTGTGTTTTCGGCCCACGTCCTCTGCGGAGCGACCCCGCGTACACAGACCCACTGCCGAACTCATCATAACCTGCAGCATGTGCAAATTATAGTGTATGTAGCATTACTAACATAGTATTATCATCACGCACACACTTTACTCGATTCTGGATGTAGCATTCGTTGTGTGATATAAGAGTGAAACGGTTGGCAAATTTACGCCTCTCCAGGTTCAGTATCTCCCTAGTTATGCGTTTTTTGAATGGTTTATCTATGAATTACATTATTAGGGATGTATTACTGAGATCAGTGCCTTATTCACTTTTTGCTATGTCATAGATGTCGTATTTAGAGTGCATGATGTACACATATACAGCTGCAATGTGATGGTTTGCAGTGCTTTCTTCACACAGAAATTTTTTTTGATTTCAGCACACACATTTCATAAATAGTTTGAGTTGAGAGTAAGGTGAGAGTAAAATGTTTGTGAACTCTGTGTCGGTCTGTGTATTTGTACAGGATCAAGAGAAGTTTGTCGAAAATTCGTGGTGCAAATGATTTTTCATGCAGTTGTGAACAGAGGTATTGGCACCCTTTGTAAATGTGGGCGGGGAAGGCTGTGAAGATAAATATATGGTGTTTTTCTGTTTGAGCTTTAATTTAGAAACATCACAAAAATCTAATGTTTCATTTATTAAAAAAAAAATTTGAAAGTGGAGGGGTCAAATCATAAATAATTAGACATTGGCCACAATTATTGCACAATTATTACTCTTTGCTACCTCCGTTTGCAAGGGTAACAGCTGTGAGTCTTCTTTTATAATGTTTAATGATGTTGAAGAATTCATGACAAGTGATCTTAGATTATTCCTCCATACAGGATTTCTCCAGACCCTTCATATGTTGGTTCTCTCTCCTCTTTATTTCACTTTAGTCATTTTCTGTATGGTTCAGGTCAGGGAATGGGAGGGCTATGGCAGAACTTTGATTTTGTGCTTAGTGACTCATTTTTTGTTGATTTTTATGTTTGTTTTAAGCCAATTTTTTAATGAAAGATTTAACCACAACTCATTATAAGGTTTCTAGTAGAGCAAGTCAGGTTTTGACTTTTTTATCTGTTTTTTTTATATATATATAATCCATGACACCATGTATCTGATTAAGATGTCCAGGACCTCTGGTCTGATATAAAAGTAGTAGGGTTGCAACAGTAAAGATTCTGGGGTACACTCTCAGAAATAAGGGTACAAAAGTTGTTACTGGGACAGTACCCTTTCAAAAAGGTACACCTTTGTACCAAAGAGTGCATATTAGTACTCAAATGTACATATTGGCAGTTCAAAGATCAGTTTTGGGGAAAGTTACTTTTAAAAGTAATGCATTAAAATATTAAGTTACTCCCCCAAAAAGTAACTAATTGCGTTACTAGTTACTTTTCATGGAAAGTAATGCTTAAGTTACTTTTAAGTTATTTTCGCGTTACTTTTTCTTACTTTGCAGGTGTTTTTTTATGACTGAAAAGTTCTGCATCCAGAAATTGCATATTTTCAACGCAAAAATGTCAAGCTCTGGTCTGCCATCAACATTTCTGACTGAAACTGTTCACGCATAGAGTGTGTAATTCTACGTTCAGTTTAATGCAGTACATTGTTTTTTTTTTACATCTAATTAATTAAACTGAAAAGTAACTCGCATTACTTTTTTAAAAAAGTAACACAAATATTATTGTGTACATTTATAAAGTACTTTACTTGTAAGGTAATATTATTATGTAATGCACGTTACTTGTAATGCGTTACCCCCAACACTGTCAAAGATACATATTTGTACCTAAATGGTACATATTAGGACCTTTTTAAAAGGGTACTGCCCCAGCTTTGTACCTTTATTGTTGCCAGTGTATATTTAACTGTTTACATGAAGCACGTTTTAATCCCTGTGTGCACCAAAGCTATCTTGTGTTTCTGCTGACAATAAACTCTTTTCCTTTCATATGGTTGTGAACCCAGTCCTATTTAAAGTTCCAGTATGCAAATGTATTGTGCTTGAGTTTGTTTTTGTTTTAGAGCAGAGGATTTGTTTCTTTAACAACTTGAGGTGATGGCGGTGCGATTTTCCTTTATTTTATTTAATTTTTTAGGCTTTCTGACCCCAAGATTCAATTGATTTCTGATGTTCTCCATCTGTGGTCCTTGGAGAGTCTTTATCCACTCAAATTATTTTCCTTGCTAATCATTAAGATGATATAGACACACGTCCTCTTTCAGGCAGATTTGCAACATCACTAGTTGATTTAAATGTCTTCATTATTGCCCTGATTGTGGAAATAGATGTTTTCATGGTTTTAACTATTTCCTTAAAGTCACTTTCTACTTTGTGTAGCTCAACAATCTTTTGCTTGACAACATCATGTTTCTAGTCACCTTTGGTGTGCTAAGAAAATGTTAACATCAATGGGAATACTTCAGAGATTTTTTACTCATAAAAATTTCTAGGGGTGCCAATAATTGTGTCAAGTATAGAAAGACATTTATTTAATAATGTAATTTTCCCCCAATTTCAATTGTTTAATTCAATAAAACATTGTATTTTGTGGTTTTCTTTTTAATTAAAAAAAAAGACAAATCTTAGATTTGTTTTCTCAGCTTTCTTTGCTCATTTTTGCCGGGGGTGCCAATATTTGGTCCACAACTGTACTCTTAACTTTGTACGTGTGCGTGTGTGAGGCTGTAAAAGAAAAGGAAAGAAAAGCAACAGTCTGGATATGGCATTGACATTTCTCACTGTCTGTTCAAATAATTCATCACTACTAACAACCTCAGTCCATGTTCTACTAACAAGTGGCAAGTAAAAATACAATGCCATCAAGCAATGTGGGCGTCACATTGTAAAAAAAAAAGTTTAAAGACCTTTTCTTTCTTCAGATACAAAAAAAGTGTAGAAAAGTATGTACCTCAAGAACTGCATGTGCTATGTGCATGCCACAGCATTCAACAGCGGGAATAAAAAAGGAACATTTTGTAGAAAACACACAAGTACGGATCAATCTTTTTTAAAGTAATACATTCCTTTATGCTCTATTTTTTAAAACTAACAAAAAACGAATACAATCGTAACCTGGGGAGGAAAATAATTTTGGTGTGATTTGAAAGTTCTGTTTTTTCTTCTGTTTCTAGCTATTTTTTCTGCAACCTTAAAAGAGAGACACTTCAACACTATGTTCAGGACACAACATGACTGATGTCACACAAAAAAAATGAAATAAAAGTGTCAAGAACCATTTTGCTGTTTTTGAGTTGGACTAGGTGTGTGTGTGTGTGTGTGTGTGTGTGTGTGTGTGTGCACGTGCGTGTGGGCGTGCAAGCGTGTGTGTGGTTCTGGAGATCCCTTTCTAACCTCTTCCTTCCACTATTTTCTTACACAATTTCAAATGAATGTGTGTTGAGGATGCACTCTGCTCTTTGTGTCATCTCCACTTGTGTGCTTACAATCCTGCTCTCAGAGAAAAGGTACAAATGCTGTTATTTTTAAGAGGGATCAGACCACAGGAGTGGACATAAGACACCCTGAGGTTAGGTGTCTTGCTCAAGTACTCTTAGCAGGATTTGACGCTGTGCATTAATGGCTCTTTACTATTGCTGTCAGATGCTGTTTGTGAAATGATGCAAAGCACATATAGGGTCCAACAGTCTGGAAACTGTTTAACGTTCTTTTCTAAATTACTAAAATTTCAACAGTAGCGAGTAATTGTTGGTTTTATACTCAATATGGCCTTGAGACCGTGTTTATGTGTTTAACCAGATTGAAAATTTGTGTGTGGAAATCTGAAAGTTTTGTCTGTTAGGTGTTAGCATGGCCATTTTATTAGAGAGCACTGTAAAAAATACTTTGCTGCCTTAAATTTTTTGTTGAATCAACTCGGATTTACAAGTCATTTCAACTTACTATTATTAATCTTGACTAGAGATGAGTTGTTATAACTACAGGTGAGTTGTTATGACTTACAAAATTAAGTTGACTTTTCTTAACTATATTTTATAAGTTGTGACAACTCATCTCTGTTGACATGAATTGTAAATCTGAGTTGATTTAACAAAAATTTTTAAGGCAGCAAAGTATTTTTTACAGTGAGGCCATTTCTTGAATCTAATTTCCTTTTTTGACACTTAATAAAATACTAAAAATAGGGCAAAAGAAAAGTTTCCTATAGCTTGTAGAGTAGTGACAGAACAAATGTGTTTGGTTCTCAGAGCAGAGGAATGCTAAAATGTAAATCTTGCTGCATGCACTTTAAATTGGACTAAGCTAAAAGGTGTGCGTGTACAGCAGGTAAAATAAGTATTAATCGTATCACCATTTTTTTTTCAGTTAACATACCTATGCAGTCACCACATTCAAAGAAATCAAACTATAGTAGTTCATAAAATAAGTTATGTGTTATCACGTAAAATGAGTATGACACAAGAAAAGTATTGAACACGCTTAATAAAATGTATTTAATACTTTGTACAAAAGCCTTTGTTGGTAATGAAAGCTTCAAGACGCATCCTGAATGAAGAAACAGTTGCATGCCTTGCTTAGATATGATTTTGACCTTTTCTTCCACACAAACTTCTTCAAATCTTGAAGGTTGTGGGCCTCTTCTGTACATTATGATCTTTAGTTCTTCTTTCCATAGATTTTAATTGGATTCAAGTCAGGTGATCAGCGGAGCCATTCTAGCAGCTTTATTTTCTTTGCTTGGCTGTGTGTTTGGGTTTTCCCATCATGAAATGTTTCTTGCATGACACCTTGGTAATAAGACACTATTTTATAGGCCATCAGTTGGGACTAAACTGGCTGTTATTATTTGCACTTACTTAAGGGGCAGGATTGCTTTTTTATTACTGACTGTATTGGCTTTTCATGCCTTTTGCACCTCCTTTTCTATGGGGTCCAATGGTTTTGCCCATTGTGTCATTTTACGTGATTACACATAACTTAATTTATGGACATCTATGGCTTGATTACTTTGCATGTGGATTGCATGGGTTGTTACCAGTGTTGGGTAAGTTATTTAAAAAAGTTAATAAATACTACTAATTACATTTTCAATCATGTACAAATTACTCTCTCCAAAAAACGATTTGTTGGCTGAACAACCATTACTTAATAAAGTAATTAGATTAAACACAAAAAAAGTATTCATAACTTTCCAACCTCTACTTAACACATTTAGTTTGTGTAACACAAACATTTTAGTTACCAGTGAACTTAAATGTATGCAAAAATAAAATTAAAAAACATAAGTAATGCCAACTACTATAACAATTGCGTCAAAATTAAGTAAATCTAGCATAACATTTTAAGTACCTAAGAGCCACGTGATATGCAAATTTCCCATGATGCCTCTCCAGACAATAATTCTGACATTTGTCGTAGCCATTTTGTGAAGCACACTGTAAAAAATCCAACTTCAAAATGTTCTTTCAATTAATGTAATTATGTAACTTGAACAAAGATTTTTTTGTTGAAGGGCGTCAATTCATTATTTTGTGTTCACTGAATGAAATAAGCAAAATCATCCTGCTAACAAATACTATTTGAAGAGTTTCGTTGCAAAACCAGATAACCACCGTTTTTTTAATTTTTCAGAAATCTCTTTTTTTGGTTGTGAATTCCAATTAATTTCAATTTAACTGCAGTTGTTTTGTTTTGATTTAAACCTTCATAACTTAAAAAATACAGCTAAGTAGCACCATAAAACAAAATAATAACATGATAACATAATAATAAACATGTTTTCACAAAAATGTAAAAAAAATGGATTAATCTCGTTTTGCTACGAAACTCTTCATTTTGGTTACTGGACGTAGATATATACATGTTCACTCCTTTGATTAATATTTACTAAAAAAGTTTAGTGTTTTAATATTTGCTGGCTTTATTTATGTTGATATGTTGTTATGTTAATGTTAGTTGTATGTTGTATTAAGAGTAATTTTGAAAGAATGATGTTTGTTCATTGTTATCATGATTGAGAACTATGTGTTCAGTGTAGAGGATGGCACAGTGGGTTAGCGCGCGTCATCGTTGCCTCACAGCAAAAACGGTTTTTGGTTCAAGCAAGGGCTAAGTCAGACAAAGTCTTTGTTCAGGAGACCTTTCTGTGTACACTCCCACAGTCCAAAACATGCAGGTTAGCTGAATTGGATACACTAAATTGCACTTTACCCAACTTCACTCTAAAAAATTATGTGTTAGATTTACTTCTTGTAAGTAAAATTATCTAAATTGGGATTACTTAAAAAGTGTGAGGCAAAAATATATTTTAAGTAAATCCAACACATCACTTTAATTACTTATTACTAATTACTTTCTTAATCCTGTTTAATAAATGATACAAAGATAGGCTTGAAACATCTCAAATAAATCATATAACAGTACATACATTTTTCTGGTCACACTTTTTAAGATACAATTCTCATTATTAACTAACTATTTACTACTTTTGCCTCAATGTACTCCTAATTGCTGCTTATCAATAGTTACTAAAGTAGTTGTTAAGTTAAGGTCTTAATCAGGCATTAATTTGTGCTTTTTAAGTAAAAAAATATTTTCTGCCTATTATTTTTTTGTTGAATCAACTCAGATGTCATTTCAACTTATTATTATTTATCTTGACTAGAGATGAGTTGTTATAACTACAGATGAGTTGTTATAACTTATAAATATAGCTGAAAAAAGTCTTGAGTTGATTTAACAAAAGAATTTAAGGCATTTTTTACAGTACACAAAAACAGACGGTGCTAAATGGCACTGAAAGTGATTCTTGGCTCGTAAACAGAGGGGAGCCATTTTTAGTGCTATATATATGGTTCTACATAGCACCTTATGGTGCTACACGGGTGCTACAGGTACTTCATCTGTGTTATATGGCGCTCAAAAAATGGTTCCTGATTACGAGGCCAAGAAACGCCCCCAGTGACATTTAGCCCCATTTGCTTTTTAGAGTGTATGCTAATAGCAGCCAATATCTCAGTAATATTAATAACCAACCAGTTAATAGTGAGAATTGTAAACTAGAGTGTTTCTATTATTCTTATTACATCACCCAATTATATAAAGTAAGAAGGATACGTAAAACATGCAATTTAACCTTATATTTTAAATTCCGATGTTAAATCCACTATTGTATTATATATAATTGATCTACAGTCAATACACAGTATTTAGTTCAATAACATTAAAAGAAACTGTAATTTAATTACTGAAAAATTAGGAATAATCCCTTACTTCAAGGAAAAAGTAATTAAATTACAACGACTAATACTTGATGTTGTACCAACATCTGCTTAAAATATCATGTCAATACCTTTACAATATAGGTTCTAAAATATGGTGATATGTTCAACACTTATTTTACCCGCTATATCTCAGATTTTCAGTGTTCTTTCAGACTTTTGCCCGCTAAGGTATTTGTGGCAGCATGTGCTGTCCTGGCAGTATCTTGATTTAACAGCCACTGTAAACTGTCTGCCTGCCCCCTTTCTTTTTACCCTTGTTCTGTCCTTTTACGATCGTGTTTTTGTCTATATGAGGTTCTGCTGAGCTGAGTGTTCTGGAGTCATTTGCTCAGGAGATTGCAGCAGAAATCTGCATTCCTGTGAGATTTCAGACACAAGAGCTTCAGGTTACAGACTCCACAAGGAAAGGGAGGGGGGAACTCATACCATTAGCAGGACAATTGATTGGCCACACAGGCATTCATACGCTCCCCTCCCCCTGGCTGCTTGCTGTATGTCGCCCAGATGTGCGGATGTGTGAAGGGTGCTGTCCTTCCTCTCGTCTAATAATACCTCCTTCCGCTCACTCACACATTCCTCTCTCTCTCTGCCTGCCCCGTTTCCTGTGCCCTTCCCCCTTCCAACCTGGTGCATGATTGTGCTGTGTCAACAACACATGGTTTATGCAAAGATATATAGGATCTTTAACATGTTTGCTCATTTACATGGAATTACCAGTATTTTGTAAATAAAATGACAACAATGTAGGTCAATTTGGCTTTAAAATGTTTATATAGCCTATATCTTTTAATTGTGTATTGTATTGTATTTGCAGATATGTATGTAAAAATAATAATTTTCAAATCTAACTGCTTAAGTTTACCCATCATTGCATTCACTTTTCAGACTTAATGACCATTAATCATTTTTTGTTGTTGTTTTAAGTTAAAGTGAGAGAAAAATCTTCTATACTAAAAATGTTGGCATAATTACCCTGTCTCAGATACATTAACTGTATATTATAAAGCATTTTTTCATTTAAGATGTTAATTTAAAGCATTAAGATGCGTCAAAATATTTTAAAATGATGACCAAAGATTAAAGCAAAACATGTAGTTTTAACTCACTATTCTGTCAACAACTGCTATAAATAGTCAGTTGTGTTAGGGTTACTACAGGATACCAACTAATAACTTGCATAGAATTTAGAAGCAACCTGATGAGAGATGCTGTGAAAGGAAGTGACAGGTTGTGGTTTTACTACACTTGCTGATGGCCCATTAATCCTTTGTAAAGAATACCTAAACGTTTAACTGCTATTATTCTTTTGTTATCCATATCCTGAGCCAGCTTGAGAGTTGAAAAGATGTGGGAGTGTAACAGTCATGACAGCGATCATCCGGCCCGATGCGCTCTCACCGCATCCTGCCTTCCGCGAACACCTCCCGCCTGCCCGCGAGCTCCCCGCGCGCCTCCTGGTGGTCACGTGACAAACAATACTTCAACAACACAGACCAAACCTAGCTGACTCAGAAAATTTCCCAGATAAACCGGTCTTGACATGACACGTCACAAAAAATGTTTATGATACGAAATCTTTTATTATACAAAAGTGAGGTAGATATCAAACAGAGAGAAAATTGGCGTGTATTAGCTTATGTCATATTAACCCAAGACCCACTCAGTGGTGTTGGGCTGTTCTGGTAGCACCTTAAATACGTATTAAACTTAAATACGTAATATTTAAACACATTCAGTACAAGAACACATTCTTGGCAAATAAATAAATAGGAAAAGTTCATGTTAATGTCCATGGGATTTGTTTCGATCACAGTTTTTCCTCAGAAGTAGGCAACATGTCCTGAATCAGATCGTTTTTGAACAATAGTTCAAGTTTCCAAAACAAGCCCGGACTTGCGCAATCCATCGATCTGATATCGCCTTCTCCAGATCTGGGAATTCCTTTCAGCAAAGTGCTATTGGGATAGCTACTGTTTCTGTGCCACACTACGACTTTCCCTCGGTAGTGCGCAAAGTTCACATATGCCTTCACTCTCTGCACAATACCTCGTGCTGAGCTTTAAGTCTTCCCTTTCAAAATGTCACAATTGCTCTTGGCACGTGCACAAATGACAGAGAGTCCAGCTTTCTACCACAGTTCGCAGAATTATTCTGGGATGTCTGCAGAATTCCTCTGACCTCCTCACTCTCCAGTTTGGCTTTTTTGCATGGCAGGAAGTCAGGCTCCGTGGCTGTTCTGCTCCGTCTCTTTCTGGAGTGTCGGTCTAGTCTGCTTGGGTTGCAGTTCTCTTTGTCCACTATCGGTTGTGTAGGACTGTGGAGATCCGGCTGGGTTTCGAGTTCGTGCGTTTGCTTATCCTCGGAAGGTTGTATCTCCATAGTGCACTGTTGAGTTGGCACTTCAGACACCGTGGAGCTTGCTGTGTCCATCGGCTCGTCTGTTTGTGATGTGCTCTCTGTGACACTGGATGTGTCCGTTTGTCCCTTGTTCTCGTTTTGCAGTCTGGCAAAGTGGTAGATGTCCCTTGCAGATTTCATGACGAGCGTCAGCAGCAGGCTCCGGTGGAGACGAAGTCCACCGCGCTGGGTGCGCGAGCTGTACATTTTACCCAAAGCCTGGATCATAATCTGCTTGGCCTCTGCTGTGACATCCATTGTTCTACTTTAGTTTCTACTTAATTAACTTCCGGTTTCTTTATAAATATACAAACAATGTTGGTTTAATTTTTCTCTATCTTATTTTCACAGTCGTTTCATTCACCGAAATAAACCCCAGCGTACAGGCAGCGGGGTTTATATAGGTTTGGTGACGTACGCGCTAGTGATAGACATTTGGACTCCTCCCATGACTTGCTACTCTACTCTGTTTGAGGAAATAAGCAGAACGTGTATCACTTTCTTCCTGATGTAATCTCTTTGTCATAATACTTTTTGATGATTAGGTATGGTATCACAAACTAGCTACCACAACACTAATAACTCACAAATAATACTAATAATTATAATATAAAAAACAAACTATACTGACCGCTATAGAACATATATGATGCTTAAAATTAGATATCTTACTCGACAATAAAATGCTAAATTCATAAGTGTTAAAGTAAATGACCACTTTCATTTAAATATGTATTATTAGTATCCACATTCACTTATGCCCATATAAGGAACATCCGCAGGTTAGTCTGCTCTATGGAAAACCCATGACGCGTGGGCTGGTTCAAGCTACTTCCTGTTGCCATATTTGGTTCAAAGCATTTCGTCATACCCCATATCTTAAATGAGCGTCATGCTTCCTCTGCCCATTTACGGGTTACATCCAGCTGTTTTGCGTAAAACATTTAACAGTGTTTTTATCGGAAATTACATGTGTGTGTGCATTTCTGTTTCGTTTTCATTTTAATGCTATGATTTTTTTTATCAAAACAAATGTTAATTTCCTAAAGGTATTTCGCTCACTTTGTTGTATTTATGATACCGAGCGGATAGTGGTAACACTGATATACTGACTTCTTAAATCCGTCCAAATTGGTTTTAAACTATCAGCACTGTGTGTAATGGCAACTGCGCCATAATACGCGCACATCTGCAATCCAGGCAGCACGAGCTCCACAACAGCAGCGTGTGCTCAGATATTAACAGTGACTAAAGGCCAGCTGAGACGAATGCGCTTTCAAGGTCTGCATAATAATATTGAATAGGCTGACAGCAAGAAACGAGTTCACAGAGTTCCGTACATACTCAGCTCAAGTTATTCAACTTATTAAGTGTCGTGCAGCGATGACAAGATCAAATATTTGCCATGTAGAGCGGTTACAGGCGTGCGTGCCTAGGCTACGGAGTGGATTACATACAGAAAATAAACTTATGCTTTAAAATACAAAATGTCTAATTAACCTAATGGATGTCTTTTAATTAATCCAACAGTATTAATTACATGTAGATGGAGTAAAGCTTAGAGTTAAGATATTAAACATCACCGCGCTAATTTTAAATTATGTCATTATTTTTATGAAACATAAATGCAGTTAAGTATTAAAACTTTTTAAATGAAGGTTCCCACATTGAAATGTATTAAGTGAACTGAAAATGCATATCATTTTAATATTTGTGTAATATAAGCATCACAACAATATATGTAAAGCCCATTGTATGATACTACACTCATGTTATTATAGACCCTTCTACTGTTTGTATACAATGATGACGTAGCAACGTATGCGCGCGCATCTTGGCATCTGAAGTATGGAAAGAATCAGCAGTGAAGTAACACAGACAGAGAAAGATATTTTAAAAAGTTAACTTTATTAACACAGCTACCAGATCCGTGTACTATGGATAGAAGACATTAGCAGATGGCCAAATATAAAGTGGCCAGATACATTATATACGTATATTAGTATATTATATTAGTGCAACCAAATGCAACAATCAAACGTTTTGATGCTGAGAAACCGTTTTAATAAACTTTCTGAGTTGCTCACACGTTAGAACCACTGGGGAATAACACAACTTCCGTTGCCAAAATGCGCGCGCAGGCTATTTGATCACGCGCGCTGTAAAAGGGCCTAAAAGCCAGGCTTCAAATTATCAATTTTATACCATAATTACCTGTACCTTCTTACATAAGAAACATTTATTTATTACTATGTAGATACTAAAACACTTTAACAAATAAAGAGCCAAAGAGGACACAAAAACCTTTGTTACAAACTTTTATTAAGATATTCAGCTGTATTCTTTGACTTTTCTCTTACTCTTTTTTTATTTGTACAGTAGTTAATGTGCAATTACTTTTGATAATATTGGGTCACAGTTAGGGATTCACAAAGTTATTGGCACTTTGAACACAGACAGAATGGAGTGGATGAGCACTGGCATTACAGGGTCACTGCATGAGCACAGCTGGGTATGGGTTACAACTCATGCTGATAGTGCACGACTAACAATCAAACTTCATTAGTGCTTCTATGTAATATACAGTATATAGATTTGTATAGGGATGTAGTTATAGAAAGTGAGACACTGCATCGTAAAAAAATCGGTTTTCAACCAGTTCATTGATTTGAGGGTTAAAGCAAACTGATATCATCCCCATCCTGTCTGTATTTCTCTGTAACCGATACCACGTCCAGACGTAAATTCGTCCGGCTGTCGCACGTTACTTTACCGAAACGTTTGCAAAATTGGGTCATCGTCATCATTAACGCCATTTTCTTCATAAATCTCGTATCAGGGAGAAGATTGAAAGCAGAGTGTTAGGGAACAGAATGCAACACGCAGAGAAAGAGGTGGTGAGAGTCTTTATGTGTTGCGTCTGTTATTTAGAGTGGAATAGCAGCGCTGCATTCTGGGTAAAGAGGCTTGGGTTGAGAAAACATAGCAAAAAATTGCAAGCTAAGGGTAAAACCTGCAAATACAGCTAGCATCTGTCGCTCCCGAAAGACAAGCCTGATTTCTGCCTTTGCAGAGGGAAGATACATTCGCTGTTTCAATGAGTGTTTGCGTATTAGTTTTTAATACACCGCGCGCTCACATGCCTTTAGTGACCAACCAGTTTACAAATTCACAATGCACAGTACCCCAACAGTCTGTACTATAAGGAAGAATAGTCTGCAAAACTCTCACGCTCTTTCTCCACCCATGCGAGCGGAGCGTCTGTCATCTATCTGCTCTCTGTGCTCTGTAACACAGTCAGACTGAATTGCAAGGTGCCGGGGAGCAGGTCTATAAACGTGAACCCCAGAAAAGGTGCTTTACTCAGGCACAGAAATCAGACAGATAGGCAGTGTGATATGGACATCCCGGCCTTTTCAACACTGGTCCCTTTGTTTCTACCATACACATCCCTTAAGAAACCTTCAAATGTTGGGAAAATCTAGGAAGGCCTTAAATAAAGGAATTAAGTTCTTTAAAAGCGTGTAGTTTCCGTGCCACCTGCGTTAAGCCCTCCGCCAGCTATTGAGCTCAAAAATAAACAGCTCCGCCCCAAAACCACGACATTGGTTGGTGCTCTAGGTGCTCAAACAAACAGAGCAATGTTTTGATAGTGCCACAGAGGCGCAGGCATCAACCAAAGCTGGGATAGGAGAAAGTATTTTAACATTGACATACAATGACACACTTCACCTTTGACCGAACTCAACAGGAGCAAAGCCATCTTTAGTGGTGACTCAGTCTCCATAAGACTTTCTCTCAGGTATGACACCACCTGGTGTTGACTGCAAGAAGTAAATCCGAGCTGCAGCAACGACACACAGACAGCAGGTGGCGTGTGGACACAACAGTTCCTCTCCAGCAACGCATGCAGCATATGTGATCTGTGCCATCAAAATGGAGGACGCATAAACACTGGCACAGTCATAACCAGCAAGAGGAGAGAGAAACGCCACTGCTTTACCTCCCACCCAAACATACACACAGTCTGTCTCCCACAGTCCTCCTCAAAAGGCACCAGTGACCAAGGAGGCCTTTAACATCTAAAGGATAGCACACATAGCACCAATATGTCCCTCGCAACAACCCCACCTTCCCAGAACTTTAGTCGATACAAAGAAATGAAAAAATACTCAGTACTCTATCATCAGCCAAACGACTCTATATTGTATCCTTAAAAAAACTTGGCAAGTCAACTCTTTCGTCTTGAATTAGTAGTATTTTAAAAGTAAATACAGTACATATGGTCTGTTAAAAGAAAATAATGGAGAAAAGAAATGGATGCATGCACATCTGTGAGACAGTTTTAAAGCCAGATGTTGATGTTTTGCAAGCTTGTCAATGTTATACATTTTCTGCAAAAGAGGCATTATTGTTTTCTGGTCCAAAAACGCTAAAACGAGGTCGCCAGTCGGACCCGAACCAGACTGCTAAGAAGTAAACCTGCCCGTAGTTCACTTTATTTGCTACGACTTTTGCCTGGAAACAAAACAAATGAACGAGGAAAAAAACTACAATTTCCAGATATACAAACAGCAGGTAAGCCAGACTTGGTTATGCAAATGAAAGAAACAAAGAGTAAACGTGAGCTAAAACAAAAGGGGTGAAAGACCTAATGTAAGCCATCATTTAAAAAGACAAATGACCTGTTAAAAACGTGGTCGAAATCTGTTCAACAGTCTCTTCAATATTTACATCAGTATTCCGCGTGGCTGGTCGGACACAGGGGTGCATCCCGCTCGAGACCAGACACACACACACACTAATTTAGTCCAAAAACCATCGAGTACGCTCTACAAAAAGGTGCACAATCCATCAATCTCCTCTACAAAAAAAGGTGCAAAAAGCTCTAGTTCAATCTACGAAAAGGTGCAAAGAGGTCAATTTCCTCTATCAGAAATAGGGGCAGCTACTGTATGAGTCCCAGGAGATCAGCAGCCCAACGCAATGATAACACACACACACACGTAAAGGTTTTAGACTACTTGGCTATAAAATATTTAAATAGCCCAAAGTATTAGATTTCTGTTTAAGCCAGGCATGTGCATTTAAAGCCAAGCCTGACCGAACATTAAGATATCACCTGGTATCTCATTCAAATCCTGAATGGAAATCTGGGCATATGCAAAAGTTGATGGGTTATAGCAAACTTTCAAATGGCCGAATTACTTTAAAAGCATCCGTGCAGGATGTGCCTCCAATGCACAAACACAGAAACAAACATACCTTAAATCCCCGAATCAACACATCACCCACATGCAAACACACACTGCCAACTATGTGCAAGGAATGTATACAGATGGTGACTTGGGCGGACACAGACATGCTTGCCTAAGCGAGCACAGACACACTTTCACACATGCGCACATACACACACGCGCACAGCTGCCCAAACAGGGACATGGGCAACATCGTTCTGTGCCTCTTCTCCTGGGACACAGGCAATGTAAACCCTCCTCCACTCCCAAACGCACACAAAAGTCAGTCCCAAACCTTAAGACAGTAAAGTGATTAACAATGAGAAGCGCAACTTCTCTTCCTCCTTGGGCTGCAAATGTCTTTGTGTGGAAGTGGGGAGAAAGCTAAAAGACTTCTAATAACATTTAAAACACATTATTCTGACTTTTTAATAAAAACTGATCTTGAATCTGCCTACAACAGTTCTTTGTCATTGAGAGCAGCCAGTTTGTATTACTCTTGGCAGCACAATCAATTGAACAAAGTCGTACATCGGTGGTCAAAACTGGCAACGGACAGACTGAACGGCCAATCAGATTCAGTCTCGGCGATTGCGTGAACATTAAAAAGGCCAAGCACCAATCTTTTAAGATAATCCTCCTTATGCAAAAATAGTCCTTTTTACCATTTCCACTTAGTAAGGTGTCACAAACATAGAAATAAAAATAAGGCAAAAAAAAAACAATACAAAGAGATTTTAAAACAATCCCTCTCTATCTCTCGTGCCCCTTAAAGGTGCCATCAGTTTAGTTATATATATATATATATTTTTATCCTTTACAATCCTTAATCTTTCATCAACTCTGGATTTATATCATATGCAGTACAAAAGCAGAAGGAGAGAGGAGAGAACAGCAACGTAAAACAAAGAACGTGGCAGAGTAAGATCCCACATATTTTTGAGAGGAATGGAAGGAGAGGAGGATATCGAATTCTTTCCGTTTTAGACAGAACGAGAGACAGAATATGCAACCTACTTCTCCTCTCACTGCTTTTTTCATCTGCTGTTCCTTAGATCGTATGATGAACACATTCGCTGTCTCTCTCTCTCTCACTCTTTTGGGCCAAATACGATCGGCTCACATAGCCTGGTGCTACAAACTAATACATTCAATTTCGTTACAGTGAAATCAGGGAACCTCAGCCTCCAGTAGAGCATGTGTGTGTTGGTGTGTGCGAGACACCGGAAAAATTTTCCTGGTCCTAATTAGGTACTTAGTATTGTGACTATATATTCATTGCAGAGCATGGAGGCAACTTCTGTGCAAAAAGGGTTATTCAGCAAAAAACAAACAAACAAAAAAACAATTGGAAATGGTGCCGTCATAAACCCCTTGCGTTCCTCCTTACAGTAGCCTTTACAGACCATGAAACTTCTCCAATCTCCTACCCGACTCTCCCTTCCCATCCCAGGCAAAAGCAGCAGAGCCCAGAGTCACGCAGCAGGGTGGGAGGTGGGTGCGAAGTGGGGCGGCAGAGGGGATGGGGCAGGGCTTTCCTCGCTGGGTCACTCACTGAAACAAAGTGCCACTGTCTCCACCCACACCCTGCAGAGACTCGCCCGAGGAACCTCCAGTCTCCACGGAGGCGCCGCCCTCCAAGCTTGCCGTTTCAAAGGTAGGCTCCGCCCCCAGGCCGTCCGCTTCCATCTTGATGCTGTCGGGAAGGAAGTTGGCGTAGGCGTCGCCCTCCGCCATCAGTAGCTTCAGTTTAGGGATCCAGCTCTTCCTTACCACGCGGCGAGCGTTAGTGCACATGTCCGCTGCGATAGCGTTCATCTCGCTCTCCTTAAAGCTGGTGGCGAAGTTCTGGCAGTAAACTGTTGACAGACACAAAAGATAGAGGGTCATATCCAACTGGTGTATCTAAGGTCCTTATGCAAAAATAATACCATTTCCACTTAGCAAGGTGTCTTAAACATAGAAGTAAAACAAAAATAAGGCAAAAAAGATGCTTGCCACACCTGCCAATTGCGCAATTGGCAATTGAGTTTTAAAAATTTAGAGACCATACTGTATTTTTATTTAAAAAAAAAGGGTGGAGAGAGGGGTGGAGAGAGGGGTATGGGATCGGCAAAGGAATTTGAGCCGGGATTCGAACTCTGGTCGCCGGAAGTGCGTCTGCACCATATGTCGGGGCACTGTCCACTACACCATCGGCTCCGACATTTATTTAAAAATTTTAATTACAAACATACATTATTGTTTCTACAGGGTTCCCACACCTTAGTTAACTTCAAATTCAAGGACTTTTCAAGGACTTTCCAGGTCCAATACCCTCAAATTCAAGGACTAAATGTGGGGACACATTTTAAGTGAGAGCAAGGTTACATTGTGTTACCTTTTAAGATACATTGTTACAGTTCCCTTTTGAGGGATCTTGCGCTGCGTCACTGCTGTGACACTTTGGGGACGCCTCCAATGGTAAGTGCGTCTGAATGCGTACATCAAATTCAACCAATGGTGAGGCTTAACGACAAAGACAGGGTGACGCGGGAGCCAGAAGTATATTGCTATCTAAAATATTTCCAAAGACGGCGTTACAGGGACACAGGAAGTATGGCAAGGGAGACCCAGCGTCTCATTCCCTTCTCAGGGAACAACAGTTACATACGTAACTCGAGACGTTTTCATGTGTCAATCACAACTATGCAAAAAAGCATTTTGGTATGAATCAACGTTTGCATACAGAAAATAAAAGCATCTAAAGCGAACAGTTTAGCACGTGTGCTTTTAAAGTCTAAAATATTTAAAGGAACAGTATGTAAGCAATGTATATCAATTTATCTTAAAATGGCCCTGATGTGTCACTAGACATTAAGAAATCATTTTCATTTCAAATACTTATATCATTCACAACAGTGGTCCGGCCAGGATATTGTCTTTTAAGTGTACTCCATTGATTGGAGTTGCAGCCCTCAACTGATGTTTATGTTGTCATTTTGTCTATTGGCCACCAGTTGTGTGATTGCAGTACCAGTTTTAGCCACAAGTTTTGTGATTGCAATACCAGTTTTGGCCACAATCCTACATACTGTTCCTTTAAGATATTAGCCTACACTACACAGGGAATATGTTTTTTTTTTCAGAAAAAAACATATTGCATAAAATAGATTCAAGCACTTTCAATGACCTGTATCTATGTATGTATATTTTCAAAAACTTCGCAGGGCCCCAGATTCACAAACTTTCTAGGATTTCAAGGACTACTAGGAACCCTGCTTCTATGACAATGTGATTATTTAGCATATTTTTCCTTGTATATCAATGTTATATTTTCACAAAATGTTATGTTTATGTTATGTTCAATGTATAACGTATGCTTGACTTTATGGCTTTTATTGCGTGACTTTATACAGCAAATTACTTAAGACTTCTAGCTAGGTTTTCAAAGACTGGGTCATGTCTGTTAAAGCAATGATCAACCAACTGAGCTAGAGAAACATTGCATTTCACATTTTAATTCTGAAAGAGATTAGTGTCATGTTTTCACTTATATATGAGTGAGTCCATAATAAATAACAGAAGAGCTACTCACACTTGACTGCATGCAACACACGACTGTCCAGTGGCTTACGACTGGGGTCATTGGTGGAGGAACGGATGCCGGTTCCACAGCTGTTGGCCAGAGTACTCCTGTACATCATTCAGAAAGAGAAGGAACAGTGTTATAACAGATCAGTCAGCCTCGACGACCGTAAGAAAGAAACGGTAAGATGTCCCAGACTCACCTATCAAAGAAAGCAGCCAGCAGCCTCCTCAGAAGAACTTTGTGTCTGGTGCCTGCACTGACGTGACAGTTCATCAGCTGAGCTCGTGAGATGTACACGCTGGTACCTGTGAACCAGGATAATCACTTAAAAAAGCGTGAAGCCTTACTTATGTAAATGTAAATGAACTAACACATGAGGTAAGACATGACTCATCAATTTGCATCAATGCATACTAATCACAAAAATGAATGTAAAATAGTTTTTTAAACCTGGAAATAGCATTTCATAGAAATTTTAAGAAAATACAAATGCAGAAGTACTGAAGAATATTCCTATATTTTATATATATAAAAAACATTTACATTCATTACATTCTTCTGCATTGTTAATTAAATGTAAACAAATCGTTGTCCTCTGCTTTTCTGTGTATCTGTATAAAGCTGCTTTGGAAAAATGAACAATAGTGAAAAGCGCTATATAAATAAAATCTGTTATTTTTTTGTACAAAGGTCAGATTTCTTTGATTTCCAATGACCTTTGGAATGTCCTGCTGGGATTACACGGATCATTAGGTTCTGCACAAACTTGTGAAGCTCCTGCCAGCTGCATGCTGGGTAAAATACCGAATGGTAAGAAATGCCATTAAACTAATATTAAATTACTGTATTGAATCACTAGTGCTCTCATATGTGTAACACCACTGTGTGTGCATACACACAATATATTATATGACATATATGATATATATGATCATCAAACACTGTATTCTGTATTCAAACTCCGTATTCTAGGATTAAAAAATAAAACGGCCAAAAGTCATTATAATCCAAGTCTGCCTACATGGAGAAAAACAGATTTCGAACTCATTCAAAGCTTATTTTCCATCATGCTTTTAATTAACTAACCATTTTCCTCACATTATTTCCATTTTTGCCTCTCATTCCTCCAGCGCTTTTGTATTCGTTCGTCTTTTAATGACTTTCTGATGACGTTTTTTTTTTCCGAAGACCTTTTTATCGTTAGTCTTGTCTGTTTCGATTATCATTTCATTTTACACTTTATATTCCTTCATGTCTGATCTTGCTCATGTGCTTTCTTTTATCATTCTGCGCAGCATTCCGGGCAGCATGTTTATATATGAATGCTGTTTAAATAAAGTCGTAGCGATTAGCAGAATTCCTATTATGTGTACTGAGCTGATCCTGTCGAACGAATTGGAGCCGCTTAAGGCCACATTACCGCATGAAAAATACAAAAGCCTCCATTAACTCACAATCGCTCAACAAAACCTGTTTTACACCACATAAAAACAAAAAAACACGGCTTCTCTATACACATCTATCACCACATGAGATTTTTTTTTGCTTTTCATGGGCAGTTGAACTGGTATGATGTATGATGCTGGTTGCCTTCCCTTTTTTTTCCGTATAGATTAAGTTTACCATTATTTTATGAGCAGATGTTTTCTCTTATAAAGCAACTTACAAGTGCATACACAGTCATGCACGCTTGAACAACAAAAGGATGCTCCGTCTCACTATAATTCACCTTCGACTCAATTTGTTTTGGAAGACTGGTGTAATTTAAGACTAAAGCCCTTTTCACACACAGATTAGGGATGTCCCGATTAGGGCTGTGCAATTAATCGTTTTTTTAATTTAAATTTTTTATTAAAACAATTACCAAAACAAGATAAGCGAGGTAAAACAAGTATTGTGCAATTAAAATATAAATCGCATGCCGCTGGAACAAAGTACGGCACTTCTTAAAGCACCACTGCTTTGACATGTGTAGTCTATTCTTGCAACACTTGCTTAATAAAAGTAATTGTGTAAAATAATCATGATTTTGCCCATAACTGAGCAGCCCTAGTCCCGATCACATTTTTTGTGCTCCGATCAGAGTCATTTAATTTTGAGGATTGTCTGATACCTAGTCCCCGATGTGACACTTGGATTTTCCTTGTGCTAGCTGCATACTTCAAGTATATTAAACTTGTCAAGCATAAACTGGGTTGATTTTAATAACTAAAAGCTCCGCAATGCATTAAGAACAACGTTTTTTGCACTTATCAATTGCTGAGCAAATAATATTGCTTAATAAAAACTATACAGGTGTTAAGTCAATGCTTAAGTACTTAGAGTCAGTACAGTGATCTCGAACCTGAAACTAGCTCCAGTTTCTCTGCGGGGTCACCTTCCTCATACAGTTTGGGATGACAGCGATTACCAATCTGGGCAATGAGCTCAGCGGGGAGAGAGGCGAGATCCTGTCGTCCACGCATTCTGGGCCGTGTCTCCGAGTGGTCAGGGAGAGCCTCCACACGCTCACCTGCTGAAGAAAAAAAAGGGAGAAAGTTTTTGATGAGCATCGAAAAGCTTAAAAATATGTTGGAATTGCACGCACTCTAGACAGTTACAAAGATTAAACCAGCACTCAAGTCTTTTGACTCTCAAAAACAGACAGATAATACAGAGCTCTTGGGACTGAGGCTAATAAAAGACCTGTGAAATCCAACGGCATCGGAACACATTTAGTTTTCATGCCTTCTGAGAGAAGATAAGAAGAACTTCTGATAAAATATTCATGAGCTCTGAACAGCTGAAACATTTAACAAAAAGTGTGAATTTAGCTGATGTTCCTATCTAAGCAGAACAAAAGAAAGTTGAAACTAGTTCCCCCCCCAAAAAAACCCATACAGATCTAAATTAAGTGCTGGTTTGATTAGGTGCTATTACCAAAGTTTTTGCTATGGACTCACCTGCAGCACCCACGTTGAGCATGCTGTACATGGTGTACATGTTGCAGATCTGCCTGTACTGCTCTTCAGTGCCATCATCTGCCACCTCCTCCTCTTCCTCGTCGTCATGGTAAGAAATAGGTGAATCGCTGGCATAGGCGCTCAAGGTACCAGGGCTGGTGCCTTCCGGGGTGGCGCTGCTCGTCCCGTTGCCATTCCCATTGGTGTTGCCGCCGTGACCCCCCTGTCCCATTCCAAGACCCATTGCAAGTCCCATGCTACCCTGCTGCTGGATGGCGCTTCCACGTGCCATCTCTTGGGAAAAGCGAGCCGCCTTCCTCATCCCTCCTCCGCCCGATCCCCCCGAGCCTCCTCCGCCTTCCCGAGTGCTTCCTTCCCAAAGGCGCTTGGCCACTGGCGTGCACACCACAGAATAGGGCGACGCCTCCGGTTGCTCAGTCTTTACCCGAGACACCAGGGGCAACGGCGTCAGGCAGGAAGTAGGCCGACTTGCTGTCGCAGCTACCACCGCACCACCTCCATTGGCCGCAGCCCCGGCAGCCGTCTGGGTAACCGGGCTCTGAGGTTCCGAAGGGGGGGTCTCTTCTGTGTGAAGGCCCTGTGAGTCACAGCTAGGAGAGCTGACCTTCAAGAAGAACTCTGTGCCTTTCTCCATGATCTGCTGGATCTGGAGAAAGCCAGCCGTGTACATGAGCAGAAACTGGTCTCCTACGTTCATGCTGAGCCGGCCAGTGTAGCAAAAGGCCAAGATCTGCTGAAAGCTCTGGGGCTGTACGGCCGGAGGCAGCTCCACCACCGTTGGGGTCTTACTGCCCGCATTGCTGTTGAAGAGGTCGCGAAAGTAAGAGCTGCTGGCCGCCAGCACGGCGCGATGAGCTTTGAAAGTGTGGCCCTTTACCACGACAGACACGTCGCAGTACAGGCCCTGAAGACGCTGCTCATTCAGACACTCCAGGACATTGTTGCCAAAGTTTGGGATCGCCATCTGAAGGGTCTGAGCCATGGCGCTATGGCCAGCACCGCCACAGAAATCTGAGAGGAAGAGAAAAAGAGACAGATGGAAAAGAAAGAAAGAGATCATTGTAAGCAGCATTCTCTCGGTGGAGAGCATAGTAGTTCATCCCAGAAGACTCGCTGCCAACCATCATTTGCTTTAAATGCAGTGAAATTGTCGCAAAAGGCAATAGCCTATTACATGAAAAAGAAAGTTAGTTGTACCACAGGAGCAAGCTTGTATACACCTTTATCAGACTCGTCTTACAACATCCAGCCTGCAAATAATAGGGGGTTGGTGAGCAGACTCTAAAAACCTGTGAGCGGGATGTGACTGCTAATCTGAATGAGATGGTGATTCAGCTGAGACAGAGATAAAATGGCACTCTTTACAGTACTACAGCGGGGAGGGCGAGAGAGGGAGAGAGAAAGAGAGATTCAAAACCTCACAGTGATTGAGGTCATAGTTGAGGAAGTGTGCGGAAAACAATGGGCTTTGACTGACACTGCGGTCCGTCCTATTACTACTAAATGTGACACCATGAGCAAAGCCATCATTGAAGCTCAAAAGGAAATCCACTGTAAACAGTTAACTTTCACTTTCTGCTTTTATACGGCTACTCAGCATGTTACTATGGAGTTCAAAACTTCTGCAACAACATTGTCAATTTCCTCGTGTGAACAATTTTGCAAGTCACCAAACTGTCTTGATACACCAAGTATACGCCGTATTCCATAACTTTCCAAGAACTGACTTTCTTAATCCATATGAACATTATATGGCCTATTGTTCGGAAATAAACTTAACAGCCTAACTGTACAGCCCTCTAATCATGGGTAACTTAAACAACGTGGCTGTGCGCTGAATTAATCGTCCATCTCAAAATAACTCTTACTCGCAAAGCACTGCCAAACATGAGACTATGATGTGATATACTTCACACGTCCAGATCGGACCGTGCTAACCGAACAACGGCCTGTAAGGGAGAACATCTGGGCAAATGTTACACACACAGAAATCACTGATTCTGACATCTGATCACACGGATCTAATAGGACGTTCATGGTAAAAGAAGTACCCTCTTTGTTTGACTTCTCCCCAACTCCCCCCTCCTCCCCTGCATGCACAAACACAAGCCATAGACATCAGACAAAACGGCTTGTTTACAGTTGGCCAGAGAGCAGCGGCACACATGCACACCGAGAAAGAGAGAGAGGACGCGGGTTTATTTAAGAACTTTTCCTTCAGTGGGGGAGGAGATAGGACACCATAGGTATGATTATCACAGTGTGTGGGGGGCAAACAACCTTTATAGGCTTTACATACTGCCCTGTACGGAACATGCAAAGAGTAAACAGACAATAACCACTACTTTTACATTTATGCATATGGCCGACACGGTAAGTTACTTACAGTGCATTCAAGATATACATTTCATTTGCATTCAAGGGATTGAGCCTTGCATTTTACCTCACAAGTTACTCTTTCAAAACAAACTATCAGGTAGAGATATCTAATGCAGATATTCTCAATCACAATCTCTAGAGTATAGCTTATAATTTATGTTGAATAGAGTGTTGTGCCACTTCTCTCAAAGTAACAAAGTAGCTTAACTACATAAAAATATGTAGTATTATTTACTATTTGTATAGTAAACAGAAGTAAATTGTAGCTTGTTTTACTATACAGCATACTTAGTTAATGTATAGTACCGTATTTCTTTAGTATTAACTAGTGAATTGACAAATTACATAGCTAGTAAACACTGTAGTATACTTAGAATTAGAATTATTATTTTCTATAGTAAACTGTAGTAATTTGTAGTATACTGTAGCATATACTATAAACTACGTTTTATAATGAATACTATGGCAGTGGTTCTCGAACTTTTTCGGCGAGCGGCCCCTCTTGGGTACGGTGCATCCCTTCATGGCCCCACAAAGAAAATGCACGACAAACCTTTTAAAATTTGAATTAAACAAAACATATTAAATTATACTGTTGGTTAGTAGCCTTATTTTTCTGTGATGTAATCACACCAAATTTATGATGAATAAATGTATTTTACTAAACGTTATTAACCTGGGGCCCCCCTGGCACCATCTCCGGGGCCCCAGTTTGAGAACCACTGTACTATAGTATTCTGTAGTACTAAATATAATGAATTGGCAGACTGCAGTAAATACTGTAGTTTACTTTAGTATTTACTATAGTAAACTATAGTAATTTTTAGCATACTGGAGTATATTATACTACTGTAGTAAATACTGCAGATTAGTTTAGCATTTGCTTTAGTTAACTGTAGTAAATATTAGTATAGTATAGTAATTACAACACTTTGTTAATGAATACTAAATTTTTGTATTAGTAACTAACGTTATAGTAAATTGACTGTACACTGTAGTAAAATTACAACACTTTGTTAATACATACTTCATTTTTGTATTAGTAGCTATAGTAAATTGACCGAGTTAGTAAATACTGTACTGTACTTAGTATTTATTAGTGAACTGTAATACACTGTAGTATATTACAGTAATATTACTACACTTTGTTAAGATATACCACACTGCTTTGTTAGTGCTAACTACAGTAAACTGACAAACTTTAGTGTAAATAGTTTATTCTGGTAAGGTTAAAAAACACTACAGTATCTTAGAATTTTACTACAGTTTACTATAGTAAATACTTAAGTACACTAAATTATTTTGTCATATGGCTACATATACCTGAATTTACCTTATATGTTTAAAAAAGATACAGCTTCACAAATCCAGTAAATACTGTGGTGCCAAATCTGTGGGATGGAAGTAACGTTACAGACGCAGTCACGTCGATGCACGAGACAACGCATTTTATATAACAATGCAGAAGACAGTATAGACAATGATAAACAGCAAACCTTTGGCCGCCAGTGCTGCCCGTACAGCAGTGTTGTGCGGCGGCAGGTTAACCGTGTGTCAGTCAATCTGCCCACTCGTCCGTCCGTCCTGAGTCCTGCCACGGGCCGGAGGTTAGAAATGATGGCAAACGCGCTTACTATGACCCACTCTGTGAGATATGCAGCACCTACATGCGAGCGAGCACAAACGCGTTCAGCGCGGGGTGGGGGAAATCGCCGCGATCACACAAAATGAGTTTGCCAAGGCGGTACACATCTGCCGCTGTTGTCCCGTGTTTGCCAATGCACCGCATCGAGAGCGTGCCTACATCCTCGGGCCTAGACGGGTCCGATTCGAGCACCCGGAGCGGAGCTGCTTAGCACAACTGTACCGCTAAAATTTGGGTTCGCCCCGTTCTCCACGCCACTACAACACAAGTGTATCGCTCGAGATTCTACCGATGCATGGGCTTGAGGATAAAAATAATCTCTTTGACGCCCGATTGCATAGTTTTTCATCCCACGGAATTTAAAGTTAATGTTGCTTAGCCATTTCGCGCTAGTTCAGACACCCCACCTTATCTTATTTTACAGACATCAACAGGTCATCCCGGGACAAATGCACGAACTGGGGGCGAGCCAGACTAAACCAGCGCTGACAGTAGGGGGGGTCAGTTAGACACCGCCAATAAGAAAATGATTTAACTACTCGTCGCCACAACAACATCAATCACAGTCAACGTGGTGTCCTCAAATAAATCAAAAACATTAGCGCTGCTACATTAAAACGATCCAGCGATGTTGTGTTTTAATACGAGCCATATCTGACTCCGGAACATCTGCCAGCGCGAGTGTTCAGCCATGTCAGTGAGGTCGGCGAAGTGGTTAAACTTTTGTTGGTACATTAGTCTGTGCCCATCCCCCACCGCGCACCTTCCCCAAAACAATACCCCCCAAAAATCTCAAAGCCATCGGATTTCAGCCAAAATGCCTGAACGACCGAGGACAGTCGCTCGCCCGCCGTCCGCGGGTCTCACACAGCCTCACATGACCCGGCGCGGATACTCGAAGGCGGGATACTCACCCCTTAGCTGGAAGCCGTTTCAAAGTGTTTCAATGGAGTCCGACGCGCTCGCTCTCCTTCACTCTCTCGCCTCGTCTGTCTCGCGCTGGAAACAGCCATTCATTGTGGGCACAGGCGCGAAGTCGATCGCAGAGCTATCGATTCCAAACTCTTTTCCAGCGGGATACGGAGCGCAGAGTCACTGATCATGCATAGACTAGACATGACTCCCCATCGTCACTCAATCGCATGATCATCACAGGCGCAGCCTCAATGCCAGGAGACCTATCCAGCGCTGAGATGTATTTGCGCATAGGCTGGCACAGCAACAGCGAAATGAGCCACCGCCTCGTTTCCATACGTGCGCAAAAAGTAGGCCATGCGTCTCTGCGTCTCAGACACATCCCCAATTAGAGCGAGCAGGAACGCCATGAACTCATAACTATATTCATCGAAGGGACATTGACGCGTTTTAACGCTTTCACCAATTTAAGTTATATTAAACGACATTTAGTTCTTTTCTTGCCTCCCAAAAACAGCGTCCTGACTCCTGCTGTATTATTTTTTTGCCTTTAATAATTCCCACATATTTAACCAAAGCAAGAAATAAACTATAATTTATTGCAACAGTTAGATCAAATAGAAAATATAATAACCACTGTAAAGTTTTAGTCAGGTGGGTGATTTAGTCAGGTGGGTAAATCTTTTATCAAAAAATTTACATTGCAAGAATCATACTCACTGTAGGTTCGGATAATCCATTTAAGGTGGTCGCCAACGTGAACAAGACCAAAATCTGCAGGTCATACGTGTAATTCTAATGAACAGGGAAAACTATATGAGCACGTGACGTCATAGGCTGGCCCTATAGATGTCCTTACATTACCCCAGTGAGCTGCATTTACAATTGCATTTTTGTGCCTGAAGAAACGTGCGCACAGGCTTCCGTAGTCACGATTTGGTGAAAGTGAAAATACCGGGTTGCCAGATTGGTGTAAGATTATGATTAGACAGTAATTTAGTTTGTATGGTATAGTTTTTTATATAGTGTGTAAATCGGAAAATAACTAGATTAACTATTATTAATATTATTAATGATAATTCTAATAATAAATTCAAAAGAGTTATGGATACAAAAACATATCTGCTGCTAAATCACTACCAGTGTTGATTTTGCTTTAAGGGAAATAATTGATTATTGATTATGAATACCAAATAAAAGCTTACGTAGAATAAATTAGCATAAGCACTTTTTAATTTTCCTCTTTGGGATGTATTTTATTTAAACACAAATATGCTAAGGGGTTTTGTCTGCAGAAATGCTAAACCTATAACTAGGTTGGCCTTGACTAGAATACAATAAAATGTGTTTGTTATCCTTTGATCCTAAACACACCCATTTACATTATTCACACATAGCCTAAGAAAATCCTGAGGTACTTGAAACGGTTGCTGTAAACCTTATGCTATACATGCATTTACAAACAATAGATGTACTGCCCTCTAGTGGAATTATTATAATATGTGACCCAGTCTATGAAATCCAAGTAAAAGTCATTTTTGTGATTTACTGATTTCACAAATAGGGTCACATATATCGTCTTCTACGTTAAGAATTATATTTAAACACTTGTATAGCTGCTGTATTTAAATATATGACAAATCAAAAGTACTTTTACACTTATGTTTCCAATACCAATGATGTTTCCAATACTGTTTGCAATACCAATTACAGAAAGACTCTCCTTGAGATAAATCTGGAGATAAAAGCCTTGCTCAAAGTCACAGTTGTAACAGTATTACTGAATGGCTAACAGTTTGCCTCAGGCAGGGATGAAACTGATGTTTTTGTTTTAATGAGATAATAGTTTGGTTCAAGTAGGCTAGAAAACTCATTTCTCCAAACCACATGCAGCATCTTGTGTATAATTCAGGACTCATCATCTTTTATTGTCTTCTTTTAGATCAGCACATAATATTTCAGCACCTTTATTATAAGCTTATATGTAATCCTCTCTCTCTATGAATAAATAAAAATAAGCTATATACATTACAATAATAATCCATATGAATAAAATATTCACAGAAATAAATATTATAATGTTATAATTTCTAGTGAATTAATTTTTTAAATAGACTTTATTTTTATTTTTAAAAATGTACTCTATTTTTTTGCAAATAAAGTTAATTCTTATTGACATTCTTGCACTAATTGTTACTTCATACCAAATCTTAAAATGGTGAAATGTTCTCACTACCTTTTTTTGTAAATGTAGGAAATTGTATGTGTGTTTTTAAAGGGATAGTTCACCCAAAAATGAAAATTCTGTCATCATGTACTCCCCCGTAATGTTGCTCAAAACCAATGAGTTTCTTTTTTTCCTGTTGAAGATATTTCAATGAATGATGGTAATCATCACGCAGTTGTCGCCAGTAACTAACTTCCATAGTAGGAAAAACAAATACTTATGTGTAAATATCTTCTATTTTTTCAACAGAATAAAGAAAGGTAAGTACATGATGCCAGAATTTCATTTTTGGGTGAACTATTTAACTATTGTTGATTTGTTTTCAAAGTAAAACATGAACTATGAACTATACACATAGTGCTAAATAGCACTAAAAGCTTGTAATTATAGGGGAACCATTTTTAGTGCTATATAACCTATAAAGCACATATGAAGAACCATCTGGGGGTAAAATATAGCACCAAATATGGTTCTATATAGCACAATAGGGTTCTACACATGTGCCACATAGGTGCTATATGGCACTTAAAATGGTTCCCCTATGATTAAAAGCCAGTGAACCACTTTTAGTGCTATTTAGCACTGTTTGTTTTTAGAGTGGTATTTGGACAAACACACACACAATATAATAATAGACTCAGTGTGTGTTTGTATACAGGTTCAGCTGTACTCGTACTAAGCACTTGTAAATGTGAGGGCCAAGTTTTTGAAAAAATTTTAGGACATTAGGCACTCACTTGTAAAAAGGACCAAAAATCGGGCAGATTGTGTTTTTATTAAATGTAATGTCAACATTTTCTTGTTCGGTTTATGAAAGACCATTACCCTGATGTGAAAACAACGAGAGTCTATAAAATGCACTCACTATTGCTAATAGTCACAAATAAATAATAACTGCGCTAGTTTTCCATATAACATACAACATTTTTACGGGCCCTTGGCATCTGCAGAAAACTCTCACTAAAGTAAATTTGTCACCGCTGACGGCAGCTGGCGTGTGGCTGTGTTTGCCTGCTTAAAATGACAAGCATAGTTAATTCCCAGCTTGAGCACAGATCGTCTGGAGAAAGGAGTGCTCCTCTGACAGATGGCAGGAGTAAGTAGGAAAAGCTCTTTAGCTCATCATAGACTGACTCGATGCAGTTTCTTCTGATGACCACTTGATGGCAGCACGTGTACATTATTATTATAACCTGCTAAAGATGCTGAAAGCAGGTATAAATTATCCTTATGGGTCACAGACATAATGTGAACACCCTGATAGCCTTTAGAGATCAATATAATGTCAACTACTAGTCACATATATTGGCAAATTATATTAAAGAAGTTGAAAATGTATAAACCAGAAATATCTAAAAAAAAAAAAAGTTTAACATTTAGGCTACCCCCAGTTTCACAGACAAGGTTGTCTTAAACGAAAACACATGCTTGAGCTGTCTGAATTTCTACAAAAAACTTGCAATGACAGATCTATTGATTTGTCTGAAGATAAACACCAGTAACAGTTTTCTAAGGCATGTGTATAAAAGATGCTTAAACACCTTAATTTACATAAGGCTTAGTCCTGGCTTTAGCTAAGCTTGTCTGTGAAACCAGGCCCTAAACTCATATTAAAGCTCACATGAACCTATTTAGGCTATTAGTTCTGAGATTAAAATGGAGACTTCACTTCATTAAAGCAACACTATGAAGTTTCCATGTAAAAATGACTTACAGCTCCCCCATGTGGTTGAAAAGAGCCAAAGTGCCTGGTATCAGACACTCTTCTGCAGGCAGGGGGAGGGGCGGGGCTGTGTTTCCTACCCTCCACCGCCACTTTCAGAGTGTGCTTGTAGCAGCTAGGAGGCTGCTCAGGTTGCAGCAACAGTACAATTTGTCCAGTTAAAAGTTGTTCTATCACTGAAATAATTTTAGAGACATTATTTAAAGGTAAAAAACTACATAGTGTTGCTTTAAATCTAGCTTATTTTCACATAAAACAGGAATGATCAGAGTGAAAATTATTTTCAATATTTCTATTGAGAACCCAATGCTCTAAAATGGGAACTTAGCATAGCTATTAGATGCTATGATAAAACATACAGATGATTTTAACAGCTGGCTAAGATGAACCGTATGGGGTCCGCTACTGAGCATCATGCGCTATAAAACATACAGTAAGTAAGATTCATCTACTTCAGCAGGTACAGCAGACTCAATGGTTTCTGTGCACCAGAACTTATTTCTTATCCACTTTTGCTGTTTATAATGCATCATTCCAGATGTTCCCTTAAAGGCGGGGTGCATGATTGTTTTGAAAAACACTTTGGAAAAGGGAGTCGGGCCGAGTACCAAAACACACTTGTAGCCAATCAGCAGTAAGGAGCGTGTCTACTAACCAACATCGTTGCCTGGGTTGCGTATGTGTGGGACGGGTCATGCACCCCGCCTTTAAGGCACTATTTCTACCTGATCTAACATTTAAAATTACTTGAATCGGTTAAGTTAATTTAGTTAGATATTGAGTTTTTTTATAAAACATTTGCGTTACATGAAATGAACGCATTGTGTAAGAGAAGAAACTGAGAATAAACATGCTTAAATGACAACAGAATAAACAAGAGGTTTGTATGACATTTTGAAAGCAGAACTTTCTAGTAGTCTATCAACAGGCACTGCTGCTCATTCTGGCATGTCTTCATTTATTCACGTCATTATTTATTCATCTTTCCTCTTCTACTCTGCTCGCCATTTTCAAAGTGAATTACAAAGTTTCTCTCAGTTGCCAGAAGAACAGGAGTATATGAAGACAGGGATATCATGTTCTCGCTGCAAAACTGGCCTCTCCTCGTTCAAAAGTGTCTTTCTGTAGTAGTTGTTGGTTTTTAGTACTATGTCAGCCCATTTTACACATAGTTTCACTGAAAACATTGTGTCACATCGCCCCTCCTGATCCAGCTGATGGATGCGAGATGCCAAAGAATGACAGTAATGGTGGTATGAAATGTGAGCGCGAGAAGAAATATCTGGTTTATTTAAGCAGTGTCGCACAGTATCTTTTTGCTCTACCTTGGCTCATTGCTTGTCTCACTTTTCTGCGGCCCGTTGCCATGGGAACACAGCTGCAGCACTTGAGTCGTGAGTTGGGGAGGCTGGGGGATGCTATTTAGTAAACACGTTCGCATTTCTTCATTTGATTTAGCAAGTTGCAAGACAGAGGAGGAAAGAAACAGATTATGGTGTCTATAAGCACACCTCTGACAATGGTTTTAGCAAATAACTTGCTTTGTGTTCACTTACAAGCTTGAGCGTTTCTCATGTTGGAAGGTTTTCTCTCTCAAGCATCACTTCGTAATGCATCCAAGTCTCTCATTTGTCAGTTCTTTTTTTCTATTTATTTCATGTTGTTCATTTGGGCATTAACACGTAATCATTTATTACACAGACTCGAGGCACATGTTCTCATACTGCATTGTTCAGCCTTGTCCATTTCTCTGTTTTTCTGAGATATTTTGAAAATCATATTATGGTGTATCATGGTGCTCATTTGGCTTTATCTTACATCACCCTTGTTACATCACATCTGACAATTTGAATGTCATGAACAACATAAACTCACAACATGAGGGTTAAATTTGGGCGAGTAATAGGGTTCAGCATTCCAGTTGTATTATGGCAAAGTGATGGTTTTAGATGGTACACAAAACCCCCAAAAGTACCATGGTACTACATTGTTTCTCATTTTCCATGGCAGCAACACTGCATCTGTTTAAATACCATGGTACATTTACTTCATTACCATGGTATATATCAAAGCTATTTTTCTCTAAGTGAGAAAATAGTTGGTTAAATATTATCCTTACCTTTAGTCATTGCCCAGTGCCCTAATACGGCACATGCTTTAGGACACCAGTGTCACCACCAGATGCTGGAACATTTTTATTTTCCAATTTAAAGTCTGAAAAAACACACATTACATAACAGTATGTGCACCTTTCATACCCGAGTAAGAATATAACCCTTAGTTGACCTGTTATACATTCTTTATGCCATGATGTCAATAGTACTGATTTCAGCTGCAATATGTGGTCAACTGTTCTTGTGACGGTCATCAATATAGTCAATTTTTAGACTAAGCAAATGGTGGCTTTGTCTAGCAGTGGTTTTGTACATTTGTTTCAATAAAAGTTTAAAATTAGGTAATTGTTACTTTGTTATTGCTACATAATGTGTCTATAAAATAATTACACTAAAATAATTTGATCTTTCATGTCTTTATTAAACACACTCATTTAATATTCAAAATTGCAGTGGAAAAAGTAAGTGAACCCTTTGAATTAATAACTGGTTGATCCCCCTTGGTAGCAATAACCTCAACCAGGCGCTTCCTATAGCTGTGGATCAGACCTGCACATCATTGAGGAGGAATTTTAGCCCATTCTTCCTGGTAGAACTGCTTTAGCTCTGTCATGTTCTTTGGACGTCTCATGTGTATGGCCCTCTTCAAATCAACTCATAGCATCTCTATTGGGTTGAGATCTGGGCTCTGGCTTGACGAAGAGGCGAATTTTGTTTTTATGAAGCCATTCTGTTGTGGACTTGCTCTGGTGTTTTGGGTCGTTGTTCTGTTGCATCAACCACCTTCTACACCAGGGATGGGCAACTTCGGTCTTGCCTTAAAGTTTCTAGTATGCCTAGTAAGACATCAATTTGCTGCTTCAGGTGTGTTTAATTATGGTTGGAGCTAAACTCTGCAGGACACCAGCCCTCCAGGACCGAAGTTGCCTATCCCTGTTCTACACAGATTCCGCTGACGTACAGACCTGCTCACATTACCCTGAAGAATTGTCTGATATACTTGGGAATTCATCTTCCTCTCAATGATTGCAAGCTGGCAGGCCCTGATGCAGCAAAGCAGGTCCAGATCATGATGTTTCCTCCACCATACTTTACAGTTGGGATGATGTTTTTCATATGCCGTGCCCTTTTTATGCCAGATGTAGCGCTGTGTGTTTTTTCCAAATAGTTTATTTTTAGTTTTACCAGTCCACAAAAAAATTAGGTTTATTTTTGACATTTTGCCAATACCACTGTGAGTGAGTGTCCATTTCTTTTGCAAACTTCAGGCATGCAGCAATGTTCTTTTTAGTAAGCAGTGGCTTCCTTCGTGGGGTCCTGCCTTGGATACCCTGTTTAGTGTTTTATGTATTGTAGACTCATGAACAGAGTTGTTAGCAAGTTCCAATGATGCCTTCAAATCTTTGGCTGTCATTCAGGGTTGTTTCTTTACCTCTTCGTGGTGGTCTTGGTGTCATTTAACTGGGCGCCCACTTCTTGGTAGAGTAGCAACATTCCCAAAGCTTCTCCATTTGTAGATTGTTTGCCTAACTCTAGACTGATGAATTTCAAAAGTCTTTGAATTAACTTTATAACCCTTTCCAGCTTTATGTAAAGCAACAGTTTTTGATCGTAGCTCCTGTGAAGGCTCTTTTTGGCGAGGCATGGCTCACATAAGCGTGTTGTTCTTGTGGAGAGCAAACTCCAAAAGTTTGAGGGGTTTTTATCAGTCAAAGTAGCTGTAGTTCACACCTCCAATTAAACGTATTACCAGACTCCAGGTGTGCTAAAACCTGACTCTAATTAGCTTTTTGAGGTCATTAAATCAAGGGTTCACATACTTTTTCCAAAAGCACTATGAGTTGTTTTTTGTTTTGTTTTCAATAAACACATGAAAGATCTGAATTTTTTGTATAATTATTTTTAGACACATTATGTTTGTCAATACCCTTGACTTAAATGAAGATCAGATCACATTTTATGACAAATTTATTTAGTAAACTGAAATTCCAATACTTTATTTTGCTACTGTAAACTGTTTTCAAGATAAGAAAAAATCAATTTTTGCTGATCTTTAAATTAAATAGTTTTGTGCTTTCTATTTTTCATAATGTTCAGATTTATATTTAACTGAAAATCACTGACAATTTATGCCTATGTATAGTGACAACATGCCCCACATTTAGGTCAAAGGTCAATGTTTGTTTAGTAAAAATCTTTTTTGTTGATGGCAATATCATGGAAATGTTTATTAGCTTTCTGTACCCAAGCCAATGTATTTGCACTTACAGGAACTCAAAAATTAACCTACCCTGAAAAAGTATATTGGACTAAATTTTACTTACATCAGGGGCACATTTTATTTTCACAAAATGATCAACAGTCAAACAGATAAAAGGCAGACAATTAAAGCAGATTTTGAAAGAATTCGATACATGCTACAATGTACATACATTATGATGGGTAAATCAGAAATACAAAATATCCCTCAACCAGACTAATCCAGATTTCAACCAAGTAAAGGCATGTTGAGCACGAAGATGGGACAGCTGCACATTGCGGCTGAAATCACGCAGGAGTGGCATCAGGCTGTATTGAGAGGTCTACCCTGATCTCCACTCTTCTGCTCTCTTTCTCTCCCCCTCCCATCATCTCTGTATCTCTCCCTCATCCCACAGTGTAGTAAAGCGGATAGACACGCTTAACAAACAGCGGCATCTTTTCACAACAGACACCGACAGAGGTAGGAAACTTTTATGTGTCTATTTTACCCGAATTTGCTGTAGTCGATGCCAAAAATGAAATGGAGCACCTCTGTGCACTGGATGGGGGATATGGCATCGTGGCTGCCCACTGCGCAGTGCTCTGATGAAAAGCCACCTGCACGCGCCGCGAACCACGCTCTCACGCTCGCGCTTTAGAAATAATCGAGAAACATTTCAAGCATTGACGTCTTCTGTCATAAATTTAAAGCATGTGAATATCAGGGATCTGTTTAATGCTTGATTCCAAAATTAGCATGTTGCATTTTTATTATTTACTTGCGATGTGATATCGTTCCCGAGTTTGAACATGTATGAGTTGACTGTCATTATTGTGTGGGTATGTCATAAACATGGAGTGCTGCTGCATGGGATGCACTGACAGATGTGCGGTGGGGATTTGGTTTTAATATAGCGTGGTGGGGTTTTGTTGGCGAACTGCGTGACACGGTTTCTGCTCGTTACAGCATTCAGACAGACGACGGAACTGTCCATTTACCTCAGCATTTCATAACTTTGACATGACTAAGCTCGTGAGTCGTTTTATTCAGTTTATGATTCATGCTTAATATTTGTGTGTTAAGATGTCAGAAAGCATTTAGCTAGCTCACTGAAGTGTTTGGCAGAATTACATTATCGACTTTATGTGCAACAATGTGCGTATGTGAGAGATTTTGATCTTTAATAATCAATAATCTCATTATAATTTCAGGGTAACGTAAAATAGGCTACTTTTTATATAACTAATGCATTTCTGTGAGAAGTTTTGTGAACATCTGATGATTTATTCTGTAAATGATTTTAGGTATCTTTAATACATAATAGCCTATACGTTTTGTTTAAGGATACCAAAGCATGTCAAATAACTCTCATGACTTAATATGAAAGATGCACTTGCCTCATACATTCCTTTACATATCACCAGTGAAACATTCCCTTACAGAAATAACACGATTATTCCTTGTGATCATGTAGGAAATGTCCTTGGGCTTCATGTGGTGATTTAAATAGGATTTCACAAAAATGTTCCAAAACCATGGTCATGTTTTTGCACATGTGAAGTTCATGTAGCTTTTTTGTAAGGGATGGATGTAGAAATTGCTAATCGATGGCAATAAATGGCTTCAATAAAGATGTTTATAGCAAGGCTTAGCAGGATTACAGTTCCAGTGGCTTGCACAGGTGGGTGCCACTGTGTTCAATCAGTCAATGATACTCAGAGCAATTAGCTTAGTTTCTCAGCCACACAATCACTGTGTTTGCTTTGCACAGAGATCCTGTGGCTCAAACTGCACTGGACACAAAGGTCAAGCCACCAGCATGGCGAAATGGAGGACATTTTGGACGGCATTTCCCAGTATGACTTTATGAGTCTCTGTTTTACATCCCTTAGGCTTAATAGTTTAAAGAGCACCTATTTCGTTGCTAAAAAAACAATGTTATTTTGTGTATTTGGTATAATGTGCTTCATGGTTTATGGTTAAAAAACACATTATCTTCCACATACCGTAAATTTTTGTTGCTCCAGATATCGCAGCCTTCTTCAAACGCTCTGATTTGTTACAAAACTCACCGATTTGAAAAGCGCTGATTGGCCAGCTAATCTGTACGTTGGCCTGAAAACCTCTGACATCAGCCAGAAACGTGACGCTCCTTACCATGTTTTGAAGATTAGCTCACAAAGCAATGCTGACAGGAGTTAATATCATCTTTAGTACCTTATCAATAATAAGAGCTGAATCTGATCTAGAAAATCCCAGCTGATCGATCAACTTTGCCAGCACGGCTTGAGCAGGACATAACAGATTGGTAGGGTAAGGATTACTAAAAGATTAAAACCATGTCTGCATTTGTGATTGTAGAAACGACAAACAACTAGCACTACTCTGCACTGCACAAAACTCGTATTTGAGTCATGGTTTAGTCAGTAGTCAATTCTTTAAATATGAAAGCATAGACTACTTACAGGCTGTATGTTAGATGCAGGCGGAATTATGATAATGACCATCGTGTTCAAGTCAACAGTAAACTGTTGCCTACAATCCATGCGTTTGTTGTAGTCCAAGAAAAAAAAATGACGTTGGAAATGAAAACTTGCGTCATCTCTACTTTGGGATTTGTACTTTGGCATATCGTTAACATATCGTACTAATAGACACTTACACACCAAAGCAAATGTAAAATCATGAATCGGATAATTGGTGCCTTTTAACGGCACAAAATCTGGTCTATAAATGTCCAAATGGTAAAGATGCTGCTTTATGTGTGAGATGAAATCAAAGTAACCAAAGGAAGAAAACAGGCACTTGACATGATGTTTTTCTGGTGTACTTAATGCATCCCTCTCCTCACGACACACAGAGGCAGCAATTATGATGCCAGGCTGAACTGTCCCTTTTCTCCAAATACATCCCTAAAGACAGAATCCCTGCAGGCTTTCAATGTGCCTTTTAATTAAAGCCTCGTAATGATATAAAAGAGACAGGGGGAGAGAGAGAGAGAGAGAGAGAGAGAGCATGTTATGGGGGAGGGACATCTTATATTCTGCTTGTCATTAATGAGTAGTTACTTTGATTTAGTCATAATTAGAGATGCACCGATATATTGGCCAATGAACGATATCAGTCGATAAAAGCAATTTTTCACACTATTGGCTATCGGGCGACAGTCATGGCCAATATAGCCTCTTAATCAAAAAAGAACAGGAATATGCAATGAATTTGAGCTCTGTGTATAGAAAATGTAAAGAAACATGATTATTGTTTAAAGGGGTGGTTCAATGGTATTTCATGCATTCTGACTTATTAACATAGTTCTAGAGTTGTTTCCTCATGCTAAACGTAGGCAAGTGTATTTCTGTGCCGAATGCACTTCGCCAGGGTTCGTACCAGGTTTGGAAAGTTTTTTTTTCGATTACGGGTCCAGCTGACGTTTCAGGGGGTTTCTATACGTATCACTTCTTTTTATGGGCACTTCCCCCGGAAAACCCCGCCCACTCGTCAATCAGCGGGAGACGCTAGAACTTGAAAACATTACATCATGCGACACCTTTGTTTAATTTCAAACTCAACAATGGCATGAAAGAAGAAGTGTGTTTTTGGATGTAAGGAGAAGAAAGCCAGCCTTATAGAAACAATGGATATAGTTTATTATCCGGGGTTAAAGTTTTGCGTGTATGTTTGATGTGCTGGATTTCATTGAAAAGACCCAACGGGGTCATGAGTTGCATGCGGTAAGCAAGACTTCTGTCTTATGTTGGAAATAGGCACGTGCATATTATATAAATGACACGAACATGTAGTAAATCATAAGTTATAAGTGTTGTATATAGTGTTGCATGACTCATACTAGCTCCCGCGGTAGTAACTCCTCCTTCTTAATTTTTTCGTACGTTATTGGAAAGAATCTGGAAAGCTAATCTTTCTTTTATAAATCTGATTAAACTGAAGACTCTTCAGAGATATAAAGGATGTAATACTACGTTATAGGTACTCCAGATTAACATCAGAAATGCAGAAACAGCATGTGTTATGTGAGCTTTAATATTAATTCTCATATAAATGAATAACATTAGAAAAATCTCATCTTTAGAATTTATTGGAAAGAGAATGGTTTTGCAATTGGTAAACAATAAACATGTATAGTAAATGTATATCCGAGCATTCATTTATGTAATCTGTCTTATATTGTAATACAATATTTTTAATAAATTGATGTGAATGACCATGCTTTTATTATAGATGACAAACTATGTCTATTGGTTTTCAGTTTTAATGAGTATACATTTTACCTACTTTCTTCTTTTAGACATAATAGTAGTGTCTTAAAATACAAAATAGGTGTTAAAGACTGAAATGCTTGCAGACTATTTGGGCTTTTATAGAGAATAGGAAAACATGTGCAGATGTCAGGCATGTATTGTCTATCTAAAACACACGCAGACGCGCACGCTCGCACACACACACACACACACACACACACACACACACACACACACACACACACACACACACACACACACACACACACACACACACACACACACACACACACTTTTGCATAATATTTCTTTATTAGTATCAATTTGTCCCCAAGTGGAGAAAAGAGAAAAAGTGATAGAGTTGGTTTGTTTCTTGTTGACATGTATTTGAACATCTATAGCTGGACTTGTTATCCAACTACAAATGTTGTGTGTTATGCGAGTGTGTGTTATTATGATGTGCTGATTGTGTCTCATTACTGACTCTCTTGATGATGGGCTAATGATGCTTGCCTGTTTTCCTTACTGTCACTTCCTATTGGCTGCTCAGGGGCATAATTACATTCCCAGTGTTATGGGAGCCCTTATTTGCCTTAAGCATTGCTTTATAGCATGGTTAAGTTAATGTGTGCTGTCAATCTGTGTACCTGTTTGTTCTGTTTGTCTGTATTAGTTCATATATTTAAACATAAGATGAATAATTAATAAGTATTGTTTTTTTTAAGTAAATCAGTCAATGGCTATTGACTGTCCAAAACTATAATGATGCACTTTTGGATGTTGTTTATTTGCTATGTGGTTGTTGTGGTGCTATGTGAGTTCTTACTGTGCCAAGGAATGTGTGTGTCAGTGATATATAATAGGAAAGACAAAAACAATGCCGTTTTAGGTCTTTTGAGGTAGTCAGCTTTTGGGCAACATCTCCTGCCCTTTTTTTAAGGGCTTTAATTTTAGTCACACATATACAGAGAAGCTCTCAGATGTGAATTAACACAGAAGATGGATTGATATATTATTAGAGTAATGCATGCAGGAAAGAGATGGAGAAAAATTTATTTATATTCTCTCTGCATGTAAACGCATTTCCTGAAACAAAATCTCACTCTCTCCCACACTATTTCCACCTTTGACATTTAAGAGATAATAAGTCATATCGTGCATCTTAACACTAAACTGAAGAAAATGGCCTTTTATTCACTCAGAGATACACTTGAAAGTGTCTCACACAGCAGAAGTTTCCGTTTTTCAGATTTAGCACTGCTAGCCAGAAGTAAGCCAAAAAGGTTTAAATTGTAACTTTTTATCATTATTGCAGACATTTGGCTAACATCAAGATTTTAACATCAAGAAGTTTATAGAGTCTCAGAATGACAATGTTCTGGTATAAAGATTAGTGTTTAGGCGGTAATTTTTTTAATTACAATTTGTCACATAAAAACCTCTCTCAACAAATCACAAATCAACATTACCACTCTACAAAACAAAAAACAAAACCAATTTCTTACATTACAGTTTTTTTCGATTGCTAAACGCCAGTGGGCACAACTGGAGTCACATGTGCAAAACTCTAACTACAGTCTGCACAGCAGCAGTTCATGTGGACCAAACTCTAGTTCGTTTTTCATTGCTTGAACACAGTTTTCAAAACTTTACACACTTATCCCATGACTTTAAACACAACCTGCACAACACCGTGGATCTACAGCACTTTGTTCAAATGCTAACACACTGCTGTCAAAACTGTCAACCACACATTCAAAACAGAAAAGATTTCAGCCTTGTGCCTTTCAAACACTGCTGATTGCAATTTCATATAAATATAAATTCCAATTTCATATATATATTTCATATATATAAAATATTACTTTTCATGTACTTTTAGTTTCTACCTTTTTTTTCTCATTACTGTAATTCCGCAAATTACTCCAGACTACTGAAGCAAACTGCTAATTTTCATTTACCTTAAAGAATTATGACGTTCTAAATAAAATAATAAGTCATGTGATAAAACAATAAATAAATCATTCTTTGAAGAAAACATTACTTTGTGTGATGTCACTGAAATTGTTAAAACTGTAAAGATATAAAGTTAGTATTTTGTGTATTGGTGTTTGATGTTAGTGTTTTTCCTCTCAGTGTGTTGTGAGTGACAGTGTGTGTTATCTCAGTGAGGGTTGTATTTAGTGTTTGGCTGCACGGAGCTGTTTTGAGCCATGTGTTAAGGGTTGTGCTCAGGTGACTTTTGGTAGTGCAGACTGTAGTTAGAGTTTTGCACATGTAGCTCCAGTTGTGCCCACTGTCGTTTAGCAATCGAAAAAAACTGTAATAGAAGAGAAAAAATATTTTTCCATCAACAACATAGCATAGAGCTTTATTCTGACACCATTTCATTCCAAAAGTGAGAACATAGTTTCTAGGTGTATAAAAATGAAAATCAATAAGTATCTAGATAATATCCTGATATCCTGATCCACACCCAGTCACAGTGCCGGCCCGAGCATCTTAGGGGCCCTAAGCATAATTTGTTTGTGGGCCCCATCACCAATTTTTTTTTATAAAAAAATAAAGAAATGACAAACATTTATTAAAAGAACAAAGTTGCACATTAAGTAAGGGCTAAAATTAGCATTAGGTACAGAAATCAAATTTTTGCGGTTAAATGGTTTAAAATCACTTGAAATGTTAACATTTGCAAACCTTTTAAACATGTGAAACTTTCCCTGCCCAGTCATATCTTGTTTTTTCTACTCAGAGTCATATAGATTGCTGAGAGAGAGAAAGAGAGGGGCGCAGATATTTAAGATAGATATTTAAATTTGCAAATGTTTCAAATACACATTCTAGGTAATTACCCAATTCCCCATGTACACACAAAAAATTATGTTGCAGGCTATTTTACCATAATTAACAACATACTTTATAAATTTTAATGACTGTGATAAGCACCAGGAAATACTTCTTGTAAACACCTCACTGATTTGTCCTGAAACTAATTAAATATTTCATTTTATTCTTCCAAGTCCATGTTTGAAAGAGATCAACATTTATCTTTTTAATTCTGAATCTGATAAAAGGAAGGACATTGATTAATAAATTGAGTTTAATGAAATTTCTGCTGAAGCATATCTGATATGGCATGTTATCATGCTTGACTGTGTGCTTTTGCATTCAGATTAGTGTTTTTAAATGTATTTTATGTTTTTAAATTGCTCTTTTCAGTTCGGTGCATAACAACAGGAAGACAGACAGGCAGTTATACAGACAGGGTTTGAATTTATGCTATACGTAAGTATGTGTTCATTTATGAGCAAGAGAAATAATAGATGGTGAGAGACTGTGTGTGTGTGTATGTGTGTGTGTGTGTGTGTGTGTGTGTGTGTGTGTGTGTGAAGGGGTACCATCTGCCTTCTGTGACACTATGTGCCAGGACCGCTACCCCCCTAAACATCCACTAGTAGTGTGAGCCATACAAGCAGTGACACAGATATAGAGAAGTGGGATTTGCTGAAAAAAATGTTTTGGTGATTATTTTTTCTTCTCTTTCTTCTTTAGCTAGAAGAATCTGTTTAGAGAGAAGCCTTTTTTACAGTATGTAGATCTTCTTGAAATGCTGGTGTTTTTCTGCCTGTCCCAGTTCATTTCTTGGCAATAACATTTTTCTGACTCTCTGCCCACATCTCCACTCCCACCCATTCTCTCTCTCTCTCTCTCTCTCTCTCTCTCTCTCTCTCTCTCTCTCTCTCTCTCTCTCTCTCTCTCTCTCTCCCGCACAACTTTCAGTCATGTACGTATCAGTCTCACAGTACTGAGTCAGTGCCAAGCATTCTGTCGTTAATCCATTATATACTTGTACTTATTTGGACATTTAATGGTGATCACAGATTAAGAAACCAAAGTACAGTGACAAAGTACAGGTGACATTGCAAACTACTAATTTGCAGTAGTTGTGTGAACTTTTTTTTACACTTGTTGAGCTACAGAAACATCATAAATTGATGCTGCTGATGTAAATGAAGAGAAATAAAAGTTATGGTAAATATTCTAAACTTTTCAGTGTCAGAAAAAGTGGTTAAAAATAGTCCCTATATGGTTGTTAAGTCTGACGTCATGCGCCGCTTCCGGGTCCAAGATATCAATTCAATTCAATTAAATTCTATTTATATAGCGCTTTTCACAATTGTTAATTGTTTCAAAGCAGCTTTACATTAATAGATGTAGGAAAAGCATAGAAAAGCGAGCGTAGTAATAATGTAACGTATACAGTAGAGGTCGACCGATATGGCTTTTTCTCTGTCTGATTCCGATATTTAGAAATCAGGGCAGCCGATGGCCGATATGTTTGGCCGATTTTCTATATGTACATAATAATAAACATTTTCTCATCATTAGCAGATATTTTAAATTGTAAAAATGTCACTATTTAAGTCAAAGTTAAAAAAAAAAGATGACTGGTCTTTCTGAAGAGTTTTACAACCTCCTCTGCACCATGCATTCATCAGACACAGATATTACGTGACACTCTGCTGTCATCATCTTTGATCAGTTTTTTTAACATGGCTTTTATTGCTTTGTAGGATTAAATCCTTATTTGGTAGACCTGATGAATTATTTATTCATCACAAAGTTAACATAGTAAATGTCTATGTTTTTTAGTTGAGACTGTTATTTAGGGCAAATCTTTCTAAACACATTTACATTCTCATTTCTGAGGCGCTATAAGTGACTGATTGTGCTGTGTTGGGACAGATCTGTTGTTTTAACCGTTCATTCAAACGAATCCGTTCAAAGGAGTCAGTTTGCGAATCGGACGCGTTGTGTTGTAATCCAGACTGAGCAGCGCAAAACTGTAAACAAAGTGTTACTGTAACAACACGTAAAACATTTCCTCTGTGGATATGATTTGGTCTTCCGACCTTTCGCCATCGAGTCAGTTTTGTTTTGAGTAATAAAAGCAGGGAGACAATTTAAAGACAGAAAGCGTGCGCGCACGGCTCTTCTCTCTCTGTCACTAGGTATGTTGCTTTTTTCAAGCTCTTTCTATCTGAACAACTAGTTTTAACATTTAACCATTTTGAAAATGTTAGCAACATACCTACTGTCACGCAAACAAAGATCATTATCACTCATTAATCACATGAAATGAGCCTAATCTTTGCACAGACAGTGCACCGCGAGACATAAGCCCGTTGCGCTGTTGTACTGGCTGCTTAATTCGCGCGATCCCGCCATCGTTTACTAAAGCTGTTTGTGAACAAGGCACGGCTGCACACACACGGGAGCGATCTGCTTGCAGCAAGAGGCAACGTCACGAGTTCTACAACAACGCTTAGGTGCCCGCAGATGCGCCTGCCTATTAATCGGCCTAATTTTGCAGCAAAATCGGCCAAAGCCGATTTTTTTAAATATGCCAAAAATCAGCTAAATTATCGTCCGTAAAGTAGTAAGTTAAGCCAAAGGTGGCGGACTCTCCAGGGGATGAAAAACCCCCCTAGGAGAAAAACCCTCCTGGCTAGTCCAGTGGGAAAACTCCTAGGAGGGAAAAAACCCTTGAGAGGGATACATATATATATAAATACTATCGGGGTATGTGAACGGATAAGCGAATTAAACTGGTTCCGCCGGTGGTCACTGGTCAGGCATCGGCTGGGCATCACGTTGAGGGACTGTCATTAGATCAGTGCTGTGATGACCACTGATCTACTGTGATGATCAAAGAGAAATAATCTATGATGTGATGATCATAGAGAAATAACAAAAAAATCATGGCTATAATACACTCGTATCAAAATGAATAATATATTGCTGTCTTTGATTCGGGGAGCCTGAGACTGCAGTTTACATGTGAGTTTATAACATTTTCGCTTAAATGTGTGAAATTAATTAATAGTGCTAATATTCGGCTGTTTAAATAATATCCTCTATTGAAATGAGTGGAAGTTTGGACCCGGAAACAGTATTCCGTACGTCATCACTTAACAACTGGATAGGTGTCACTTGGGCAGTGTCCAAGGTTATAATATGTAACATTTAGGTACAAATATATATAGATTTTGTACCAGTATGTACCTTTAAGGTACTAATATGTCCTCTTTGGTACCGGATGTACCACTTAGTTATTATTATGAATAGGGTTGTCACGATTACTTAATTTGGCTGACGGTTAATTGTCAACTAAATTGTGACGATTAATTGGCTTAGGGTTAGGGCTTTGTCGATAATGACAATTAATTGACTGATTTATTGCTTTGACATTTAATTCTCATATTTTATTTATTTGTTTATGAAATAATTTTCACACATTGTTTAATTAAATCTTTTGCAAGGTTTACCTGGCAGTAAATATTAATACACATAACACACATTTAAAAGTAATCTGATATGGTCTCATTTATACAGGCGCTGCAGCTCCCCTTGTGTTTTTTAGAGAGATGTGCAATTATTGCGGTGATCTGAAATCATCAGATCAGACGATTATTTAATCATTGTGACAGCCTAATTATGAATTCCTTAGGTTCAAATGTATACTTTTTGAAAGGGTACCACACCATTGACAGATAGGGAGACTTTTTTGACCATATTTTCTGACAGTGAATGCTATAACCCCTTGATGGCATTCAGAGTGATCAGGGCGATCACCCATCTCACCCATGTGGTGACAATGAATGTAGGGACATTTGTTCATCTCCAATTAAGACATTGAGGGCAATGAGGTTATTCACAGTGACGCAGCATGTAATTTCTTAAATGTCACTCAAGCACTCAGTCTCATCTTTGCCTAGGATGAATCTCATAAAGCTTCTCACGACCGTTTCATTTAAATCCAGCCTCTGAAAAGAGAGACTTCTATTAAACTATAACTGAACATTATCTGTCTTTGAAATTTAATGACACTTTACAAGAAAGAAGCAGAAAAAAATGCTCCACCCTGAGGCCACGCAGCTTCCCGCACCGCACATTGGGGTTTTCATTATCGAAATAATAATGAATTTTCCAGCCGGCTTCGGATTGGTGAACAGCATGGGCTTCAATAGGATAGGTAACCCCTTTATATACAGAACATTGTGAAGTGAGAATTAATTCACCACCCATTTGCTTCCTGTTCACATAATTTCTCTCTTGCTTTTTTGAAACATCATTGTGAAACATAAACGGTTGTGCTTGTTATGTGCTTTTTGATTTGAATCTCCCCATGCATATTCATAATGCTCGTACACTCCAAAGCACGCTACGGTGATGTGTTTAGTGTGTAAAATGAGAATGCAAATGTTTGTCACGCTGGTTTTGTTTGAACTTAATTGTTGTTGAAATGGTAATGATATTCAAGTGCTTTATTTTTAATAGTGCAAACAATAACTACAGATACACTGGGGAAAGCCTCATGTTAGATGCGTAGATAACAATCCTCAAGAGAAGGACTTCAGGCTTGATTACCTTCTAAAACACGTTAGGTGCATCCTTTTGGTGTTTTGTTAGTGCTTCGATTCAGGAAGAATGAGCTTTGTTGTGTGTGCTGGACTGTAAGGCATTGTGCTATTATCTTGAATTTTCAATTGACTTTAAGTTGCTTTGTCTAGTTGTATAAAAGCAGCATGCAAGCGTGCTATATACAGTAGTATCAGTGCCCAGTGATAACCATATCACTCGGCCTGCTACCTCATGCATACAGTCGAATAACACCTGTGCTGATATGCAGCCATAACTCACTTAGGCTTATGTGATATTATGTTTTGAAGTTTAGCTTCATAACTGATGGTGTTTCTGTGAGAAGTGCAGGTTTGCTTTACAAGGAAGACACAGTGGCAGACAGCACTCAGACAGAGTGTGTGAATGTGTGTACAGAAGAGGTCACTTTACTGGCCTGTAGTTGAATCCTCATCAGACTGACATCTCCACTCATGCACATCATGTTTGCAAGGTCAGCAATCACCAATGGGACTTCCATTTCTAACTCTTTCTCCCCATGGACCCACACCGGTATTATACAGTTACTGAGGCACGTAAATGGAGGCACGGCAGCTAGAACGGGGCTAAGTATATCCACAGGGACCCATCAGAGAAATCCCAAAACTATTTTGCTCAATTCCTCTGTTTGTGAGACATGACTAGACTGTTTTAAAAACCACAGATGGCTCAGTTAAAGGGAATTTCAGAAACTTAAAGGGACACTTCATTCTCCCCTAGAGTTAAACATTTGATTTTTACCATTTTTGAATCCATTCAGCTGATCTCCGGGTCTGGTGGTACCACTTTTAGCATAGCTTAGCACAATCCATTGAATGTGATTAGACCATTTAGCATCGCGCTCAAAAATAACCAAAGAGTTTGGATATTTTTCCTATTTAAAATGTGACTCTTCGGTAGTTACATTGTGTACTAAGACGGACGGACAATTAAAAGTTGCGATTTTCTAAGCAGATATGGCTAGGAACTATACTGTCATTCAATATATAATTCAACTCATTCAACTATACTCGTAATAATCAAGGACTTTGCTGTTGTAACATGGCTGCAGGAGGTGCAATGATATCACGCGGTGCCCAAAAATAATCCCCTTAGTATCTTTTAATAGCAGGGGACTATTTTTGGGCACTGCGTAATATCGTTGCGCCTCCTGCAGCCATTTGAAATCTATCAGTGAAGGATTACTCACATCATTCAGATATTGTTGAAGGACAAAAAATAGTTGCAGACTTAATGGATTTGAATTAGATATTATTTTCAACCAATGCAGTAGTTTATATATACTATTATAATACTATTGCAGAATACTATTTGTGACTCTGCCTGTGAAAACCCAGCTAAAGTCATTTTTTGTGATCTACTGTTTTCTACATAAAATCAACCTACATGTGGAAAAAGGTAATGTCAAAGATTGAAATCATAATGAAATTAATGGTTAAAACTTTCGCACTTATGGGACTTTACCCTGGCCTGGATTTTACAGAGAGGGTCACATTTTTGCCTTTTTTCTCCAGTACAAATAAATAAAAAGTCTTGAGAAGCAACTTAAGATACAGTATAAATAATATATATCAAAATTAAGTAAGTTTGTGCTAAAAACAAGATATCAAAATATCTTAACTCTTTCCCCGCCAGCGTTTTTTTTTTAAAAAGTTGCAAGCCAGCATTTTTCATGATTTTCTCAAAACTTTAATGCCTTTCAGAAAATGTTCTTTTTAAAATATATAAACATACATTTCAAATGAAATAACAGACCCTTTGCTTTCAAACAAAAAAAGTTTTATCCTATCTCAAATATGTTTAGGTTTCTTCAAAAACACCAAATTTTGAGCAAAAGCTGAGATAATTAAATTTTTGTGAAGGACTTTTGATAGAGATCAGAAGCAGAGCGATCCTCAAAACTTACACGGAGATACAGCTGTTTGCCCTAGGGTGATACTTCCAGGTTTTTTAAGTTGCGGAAGAGCACCTGGTGGATAATAGCGGTATTGTGGAAAGCCGGAAATACTCGTCAGTGGCACACTGTATTTGGCACACAAAATTTCTGTCGAAAATACAGTATTACTGGCAACTATCTGCCAGTAAGTTACTGTAGATTTTACATTTATGTTATTTACTGGCAACAGTTTGTTCAAAGTCAAAATGGTCATGAAACATTTTCAGTCTTTATCTTCTACAGTAAGTTACTGGCAACCAGCTGCATAAGCAGTTTTTTACAGTGTTTTCTCTTAATTGACGAGTTAACTCGTCAATGGTGGGGAAAGAGTTAATAGTCTTAATAAAGAGGTAAAACTTGATTCAAGTTTATTTTCCTTAACCTTGATTTTATCTTGTTTTAAGCATAAAGCAATGCAAAGTAATAATGGTTTGCCATTTCCTCATCTTTCAGCCAATTCTCATGATTTGCATTTAAATATAAATGTGCCATATTAAGTAAACAGAAAGGACTGGTGAATCATATGCGCTCAAAATTGGAATCTGGTGTATGTATTTCATGACTTTATTTCACACTGCATTCTATTTATACGCATGAGAATGGGTTGCATATTTTACACGATACATAATTCATATTAAAATATTTAACAGGGAATTGAAGATAAAATTGGTTGAATAGATAAACTCCCTTTTGCAATTCATATTGCTGACTCGTATCTTGAAAAACAAAGTCGCTGCAATTTATTGCCGCTTTGTGCTGTGCAAGGCTGCAACTTCATGTCTGGAAAAAATATGTAGTTTTAATCAACACCAGAAAAAAAACTAGAAAACCGCATACACACATGGTAAGTTCTCCTTACTTAGCATTTTACAGCAGGATGTAACATTCATGCTGCCTGTGGAGCCAAATGTCTTAGCAAGCATATAATGGATTATTAGACTTTTATTTCCTTCCACACCCTAATGTTCCTTTAAAATTTTGATGAAATAATCTTGGTAATGGAGAATGCCAGAGTTAATAGAATCCTACTGAAGATATTAGTTTCACAGTAAGAGGGGAAAAGGAGACGCTAAACATTATAATTCATTTAAGCTTTATCCATATCCGTTTACTGTTAACTCCAGAAAACTGCTTTCCAGCATCAGCACCAACTTTTAGCAGAGGTTCTCTGCTTGTGGCCACCCCTTAATAAACCATGATTCAGCAGTAGTAGATTAGTGATGATGCTTTGCCCAATGGCTTCCCCTGTTGCCTGGCAATTTTGGCTAAAGCAAGGCTAAATTTGGGCTGTCAGTAAAAGTCTAATAGACGTGTGTTACCATAGCCCAAGAATAAACAATGCATATACACTTAAAACATGTAAAAGAAATAAAAGCAAACACCATTGACACTTGTTGACTTTGCTTACATTTTACTTCTGGCTCGCTGTAAGGAATCAAGTGAACTTCATTGCCTGGCAACACAAAGCCAGTTTCTTTCCTAAAGCAAGTCTCCACAGCCTCTTTGCCTACATTTACATTTATTAGGGCTGTGACGGATCACAAAACTCACAGTTCGGATCACACTACGGTTTTTGAGGCACAGTCTTTATTGTACGAATTAAATATTATTCTTTTTTTTAGAGCCACAGAAGTGATTTTCTCTGTCTTGGGTTGTTTAACATTAATGACACATACTTAAGTAGGTTAATTGAGGTTACTGTCTCTTTAAGAACAAATAAGCACAAAACAAATGTTTTTATTAGAAAAAGAATACTGTGAGATCATTTTGTGTGGTGTTATCTTGTCTTACTTTTTGAAACGCGTCTCTCCATTTTGTGTGATTTTATGTTGCCTTACTTTTTAAAACGCGTTTCTCCGTATATGCACTAGGGGTGTGACGAGACACTTAATCCACGAGACGAGACACGAGATTGGGTTCACGAGAACGAGACAAGACGATATTTTTACACTTTTTAAGAAATCCTCAATGATAAAATAAATGAATAAGAAACTGAAATCACGTCATTTTTAAAAGTTTTAACTAATCAATGAATGGCCCTAACAATTATTTTGCTAACTGATAATGAAGTAATTTGTTATTTTTGGGTAATAAAAATAGACCCAAAGTGAGCAGTAGCCTTTAAAATTACATAATAACGAAGATTACGCAAAAATAATTGGTTCAAATAAAGTATTAAAACCAAGTTACATTAAACAACATTTACAAACACATTACATTTGTGGCCTATAAATAAAAAGCATTATGTATGTATTATAACAAATGCCTGCAGGGGCAATAGAGGACTCGTCTCGCGGACGCTATCTTCACTTTCACTTTAGACGGAGAAAAACACTTATTTTTAGCCAAACAATGTTAAAACCCATTTGAATATTTAATATACGTCCATTTCTTTACACTACAAATGATACAGCTACTATCATTTTTGAGCAAGAACATGCAGACATTAAATCATGAACTCTGAGTGAGGGTTTAATCTGCTGAGACTTCTGACACTGATTAACAGACAAACACAACGCGTCTCAGACTTCATACGAGTTCACAAATGAACATTATTGGAAACCCAAACAAAAAAGCAAATGCAGTAAAAGACAGAATATAATGCATGCACTGTAAAAGGTTCAAACAGAAAGCTGCATTCTCCGGAGGTCGCATATGCAGGCTGCATACGTCATCATGGTTTATTTCAGATCATTAACTAAGCATTACATTCGCAAGTCGTCAGCATATTACAACATGTTGCGATTAACTAAATAATTAGTAAACTTTATAATTGTTAATATTCTCTAATAAGACGGTCTTTATGAAATAAATGCAGTTTAAAAATGCGACCTCCGAAGGATCCAGTCTTTTATTTGAGAAACGGCCGGCATTTCACCTCCACAAGAAATCTCGTGAGATCTCGTCACACCCGTAATATGCACTACTGAGGGCACTTAAACGCATGCAAACACACAGGCGGAGGGCGAATTTCAAACAGCGCATCAGGAAGAAGATGCAGCATAAACAGTCGCTTCACATTAAAATGTTTTGTTGTTTTTTATTGCTCTATTCAGCAAATATATGTTAATGGACTACAGTATAAGACACAGTAGCACAATTCTCTCTATAGTTGAGATTACGTCTGACTGGAGCTGGACCGGACACATTTAACCACATGTGCGTACAGAAATCTGCTCACTTTAGCGCCTTTTTGCGGTTAAATAAATCACTTGAATGTTAAAATTTACAAGCCTTAGAAACTTGTCCATATGATAAACTTTCCCTATTTAAATTTGCATATTAATCCACGAATCGCATGCGAGCCGAACCGCGGGTCGTGATTCGTATGGATCACAGATCAACTGCGATCCGTCACAGCACTAACATTTATGCATCTGGCAGATGCTTTTATCCAAAGCACCTTACAGTGTAAACATTATAACACACAAGATAAACATTTTATCAGTATGCGTGATCCATGGATATTGAATGCTACTTGTCAAAGTAAACAAATGTTCTTATTATTTTCTAATACATTACAGCAAGAGGTCAACTACACCCCTTATACATGTACACGCACACATTTCATATCTCTGTCCTGAACCAATCAGAACGCTTTATGTTACTTGTGCAGGAAGCATGTCTAATTTGCGCCGAGTGAGTCATATGTCAGCCCGACACATCCGCTGACTTGAATTACATCTATTTGTTTGCCTTTCTCGTGTATGCATCAAAGAAACAGCGAAGTACAACCTTCACCCTTTCAGACTAAAAGTCAGACTCAAACTTTAATTGAGCATAAGTTTGAACAATCACAATTTTTTTTTTATTTAACTCATTTTCAAGGACTGATTTTTTTACACAAAGCCACATTCCCAATTAACTTAGGTATGAGGTTGGTCATCTCTCACTTATCTGGTGCTGGGTGTGCAGCTGTATGCGAGCTGGTAAATGGATTGCGCATTAAATGGTGTTTATAAGCACCATGCTCTGCTGCTCGCAGTGGCTGGATCTGGTGCAGTTGTGATGACTGTGCAAAATGCAGCACATGGTACATTGTAGGTAAAGAGACAGAGGCTGTGCATGATCTGATATGGCAGGTGGTACCTGGGTAACATGGATTAAGCGGTCATGTATCAAGATTGTGTTAATTTTGTAAAGCGTTGGCTTAAAATGACGGTACAGTGGACTAATTAGCAAATGTGTTCTTGTTATGTAACACTTATTAATTCCTATAGGTTGGTTAGCGAATGGCTTTAAAAAAACAGATGGCACAAACAGACAAGGATGGGAGATGAAGTGAGACAGGAGAGATGTGCAGAGTTTCAGAGCTGAGTGAAATCATTGGGGAGGAGGATGGAGGGGTTGGCAGCCTGATAAAGCTGTTCACGCCCCACTGACTTACTCACACCCCAGAGGCCCCATGACCCCGGTGCACTGACGAGTCATAGCACTTGGGGCAATTGAAAAAGAGGGGAGAAGAGTGAAGCATGCACTAAAAACAGTTGCAGATACAATCCTTGCCTTCCATTGGTTGGACGAACAGACAATAGCAGCTAAATTCATTCCACCGGTTGAACCAATTTTGTTGTGTTTAGCTGGTTGGGATCTTGTAAGAAACAGCGCAGTGTGTTGATAGCACCACAGAGGCACACTGTTTACAATGTTCTGGGAAATCAGCCTACAAATGGCTTTCTTATAATTGTCTCATGCTATTAAACTGAGATTGGGCGAAATAATTACACACTGCAGCTTTAGGTTTAATTGCTGCTTTAAATCTTTAAGTAAAATCAAAGTGGTGCCAAAGTTATAACCTGCAGCGATAAGTTCACTGAACGCTTTCGACCATTTGGATTTAATTACTGATAAAAAAATTAGGCTGAAAATGAGTATAAATGACAGTCATTATTGTGACAAGTTAAATGGAAGGTAACAAAGATGCTGCTATAAGATGATGAGGATTTTTTTTTACGGTGGATAATGGTAGGAAAATATTTTTTAATGATGCTCTCGTCTTAAAGTTGGAAATAGGTACCAGCACCCGCTGTGCCATTAAAACATTAGGAGGCTTAAGCATGATTTTCAACCAGTAGAAGTATGTGAAGGTATTCGTTTACACACTTATGTAATGGTGCTGCAAAAGGTGCTCCAGAGCGATGTAATGGATGAACCATTTATGGTTTAAAAAAATAAAATACAAAGGAGTACAGCCTTGCACCTATAAGTACATCAGAGGTACATATTTTGACCATTTTTATAACAGTTTATGTCAAGTAATAGGAGGACAGACATATCAGACATATATTTTATGTGAAATAAGCACAGAAGAGCTTGTATCCTTGTATCTTTCACTTTACAGCTGTTGAGTTCAAAAACAGCTGGATGCCAATTTTCTCTCTTTGCCCAAGAGCCATGTGTCACTCTCGCTTGCCCAGGGTGCTGAGACCCCAGCACAGTGGGATGTGGTTGATTCTGATTGGCACACATCCAGATAGAGTAACCTCCCAATATATTACAGGTCATATGGTGAATGACAGACGTTTAACAAGAGTAAACAAGATCAGAACAGTAAACAGGCCCTGGAGCTCGCTGGCCACCGGCTGTGCCCAAATGGTATTACTATAGTCCTTGAGGGCAGAAACCAGCGAGTAACCTTAGAGTTTGTGTGGTTGGCCCTGGATATCCACTGCTGAGGGGCATGTTTTGTCACAAGGTAAACGGGTTACCTTGCAGGTACTGAAACAGCTTTAGGGCAGACCACTTTTTTTCAGGGGCTTACTTCTCAAAGTTTTGCATAATTGATCTGTACCAGCAGCTCACATAGAGTCTGTGAGTTGTCCACAGAGCACATTGAATAAAAAACGTTGGCAATTCTACACAATACATACACACACTAAATATTTACATTTAGTCATTTAGCAGACGCTTTTGTCCAAAAGAGGTAAACAATAGAAGCAAATAAAGCAGAATAATTACACTTCTGTTAGTATCAAAGTATTGCTAGCACTTCCCTTCCATACACTACATGTCAAGCTGTTAGTAGCTCAAAATTGACACTCTAAATATGAAGTAACAAAGCATTCACTCTTGACAAGCCTGGGGAACTCTACTTAACACCGTGACACCCTGAACATTTGACTGATGACAGTCCCTGGCTGTTAAAACCACACATCCAAAGTGCTTTACAATTTGCCTCACATTCACCCATTCACTCACTCATTCATAAACCGACGGCGGTGTCAGCCATGCAAGGCGCCATCCAGCTCGCCAGGAGCAGCTGGGGTTAGGTATCTTGCTCAAGGACATCTTGACACTTGGTCAGGTAGAGCCGGGGATTGAACCACCATCCTGTTCCATGTTCCTTGTCATTAAAACTTGGAGATCAGACAGCACTCAATACTGAATCTGATTTGTCCGGTGTATGTCAGTATGTAATTCCAGCCTGTTAAACCTCTGTCTTCATTTTGGGTGATGGAGTGAAGGCATCTACTAATAGGATTTTATTATAGACCTACTTTGGTCTGTCTTTGTGTGCTGGAGAATCTGGAGAATTGGACACTGGTCCAATAACTTCCTGACCTCCTGTATCATAGCAGAGAGAGCAGTTCACACAACTTCATGGTGTCAGAAGTTTTCACTGCTTTACAGTAGATTTGGGAATCTGGCTTTATGTCAGCCAAGATGGTGAAAGAAGTGCCAAGCTGTATGGCATGAGCACATCTTCACTGCATAAAGACTTCGCAAAGAAGCCAGAAATGTAGAGTTTAGTATTCTGCATTCTACACTTAAAATAATTTTACTTTGATTTGTTGTTTTTTTGTTGTAGCTAATGCTCATATCTTCCAAACGTTGCCCAATTCTAAATGCCCAGTTTTTAAATTCTAGGTTTTATTGATGAATAATAACCTACTTTGTTTGCACATGAGCCAGTATTGTTCATCTGCTCTGTGCCAAGAGAAAAATAGAGGCATTGTGACCTTTGCAAATTCAGCATGCTACATGTAATTTCTTGGCCCAGATTCATGGATATTGTCATCTGAGGTGTAAACTTGCATCCATTTTAAAGAAAAGACCTGAACAGGTTAATACAGTCTCATGAAATACAGTCTACTGTGAGTCTGTCTTGCAATATCTTTCAATATTAGATAAAGAAAATTGTATGGGAATGGACAGAACATAGAATAAGCATGTGTAAAGCTCCTGAATAATCGGTGATTGACACTTTAATTTATACTGTTAGTATTTTTTAATGTACTTGCTTTGTTTTTGTCTAGGACTAGCCTAAAGCCTTGTTTGTGAAACCTGGGGCTGATATCAATTTGATAGGCCAAGCCTAGAGCTGCATAATTCTTGCTAAAATGGGGGTCACGATTTTTCTTCATGGGAAATGAGATCACGACTCTCTCACATGATTCTCTTTTTTTAACAAAAACATTTATTGCAGTCAAGTAAAAATGTGCTACACAGGACTTTCCGTTATAATAAAGTGTCTTAAAGGTGCAGTGTGTAAATTTTAGTGGCATCTAGTGGTGAGGTTGCAAATTGCAACCAATGGCTCAGTTAACTGCTCACCTCTCACTTTTAAAACGCATAGAGAAGCTACGGCAGCCGCCACCAGACAAACATGCCATTTTCGGAGACAGCTTTCGTAAAAAAAGTTTGTCCATTAAGGGCTTCTGTAGAAACATGGCGGCACAAAATGGCGACTTCCATGTAAGGGGACCCTCGGTATGTAGATAAAAGTGTCTCATTCTAAGGTAATAAAAACATAAGGGTTCATTATAAAAGGTCTTTATTAGGGATGGGCGATATGCCCTAAAATCCATTTTGCGATATACATTGCAGCCTCTTGCGATAGCGATATGTATTGCGGTATGATGGTTTTAATAGACTCGTTTCAGAACACGTTATAAAGACCCTTAGAAAAAGTGTTTAAGTCCATAATGCCAATTTTGCGCGTGAGGCAGCAGTTAACTTATGTGCGATCTACCGGCATTGCCTTTGCGATTGACTGGTCGCTGATGCTTTCAGCCATGTTTATTCAAAACGACGAATGCATTGCAGCCGGCAGCAGCTTGTGGCTCTAAATTTCACGGGTTGATAGCGTCATCAACATGCATTATCACTATTAAATGCAATAGAATTAAAATCTCTATAGTATGCCAATTTTGTATCGTTTATATTGCATATCGTGTATATTGCCCATCCCTAGTCTTTATACACCCCTGATCATATAGTTTTGTATATTATTTTGCATTTCTGTCAAGAGATCGTTCTTAAAATTACACACTGCACCTTTAAAAGTCTCTTCTCCTTATTTTAAGACGTTTTAAGATGAGTAACTTAAAATTTGTTAGCTGTTAAACATAAACAATGACATTAATAAAAAGAATTTGAATAAATAGCATCTGTGCTTTTGTACACTCAAACTGGCCAACCTTAAAACTTTAAAAACACGAAACCTTTAAAACACTAAACAATCAACATTTTGAGGCATTTGGGAGAAACGCAGGCATGTTAGTGTTCCCCTTGTGCTAAAAACCCTTTCTGATGGCAAACATTTTGTGGCGGTGATACAGAGGCCGTTTCTCAATCTGAAGGCTGCAGCCTCCGGAGGTCGCATTTCTAAGCTGCATACGTTACAAAACGGTCTTATTTCAGAATATTAACAATTATAAAGTTGACTATTATTCTTAGTTAATCGGAAATTGTTGTAGTACGTTCATGACTTGCGAATGTAATGCTCAGTTACCTTAGAATTAGTTTTGATAACGTATGCAGCCTGCATATGCGACCTCATGAGGCTGCAGCCTTCGAATTGAGAAACGTTTAGAGGTAACTTATTTCCTTGCCTTTTTTCAGAACCATTATTCTTGTCAATATTTTGTGATATTAATTCAACCGCACATATTATATAATACTTGTCTGTATGATGCACCTCCTCAGGGTCTAATGAGGTGTTCATTTCCAAGAGGTCACTGTTTGTCTTTATCGATTTTTCTCTTACTTTCATGTTCCCTTGTTAATATTTTATATTAGTTAGACTGGCAGGGTTAATTTTGCAGGTAATGAGTCACCCTTGGAGCTGAAGGCAATATATCGAGTCATGGGTGCAAAACTGGATAAATAAACAATGACTAACCATTTGGCATGTCGCCCTGTTTATTGGAATGGGTTCAAATGTGACACATACACTTAATAGGAAGATAACGCATACGTTTCAAAAGACACCTGATGAGTTTTGGAGTCTCAGTGCTCACCTATAGCAGATGGAAAAGTACTCTCCTCTCTGCAGGCTGCACCGTTTGACTGCTGCTAAAAACACCACTTTGCTTCACACCGGCAGTTCTATGTCTTTATTTCTTTCTTTTAAAAGCACTTTGTCCTCACTTATTGCGAAATATCCATGCACCCTACTGCAGGCCCATAATGACTGCTTGTTTTTTTAACATTTGAAAAGCATAAAAATGCTTAGTTTTAAATTCAGCATTACTTTTATATATTTAACGTGTATATTTTGCACTAGATATGATATATTATATGGTTGATGCTGCCATGTGGCCATCATAGTAAAATATTTTATTGTACACTAAATAAGTAATGGCAACATATGAAGTGTTTAGATGCAAAGCACTCTAAGGGGACGTGCACACCTAAGCTTTTGCGCCCGCGGCCGGCACATGTTTTCAATTGTTTCCAATGGAAGCTCTGCGGTTTTCAAAAAAGCAAGCAGTTAGCGGTTTTCTTCCGCACAAAAAAAAAACAGCGCTCTGTGGTTTTTCCACGCTCAGCGCTAGGGCTGGGCGATAAATCGATATTATCGATTAACTTGAATGTGTAGTTTAACATCGATTTGTTTGCATTAAATCGGTTTCCTCTTTAACATCCGGAAAACTCCCCTCTGGGCTCCCGTAGTTCCGAGTGGGCTCAGCCTTCCCCTGCGTGTTTGCCATAGAGATACACAAACAACATGGCAGCGAGCATGGAAGAACGCGTTCCCAAGAAAGGCACAGTGTCATCTGTTATTTGGAATTGGTTTGGTTTTGCGGCGTCAGACACAAAACAAACAACACCCCGCTGCAAAGTGTGTTAGAAGTCTGTTGTTAGTAAAGGTACGAACAATTTACTGCAGCACCTTAAACAGAGGCATGCTGTCGAGTAGGAGAGATGTTGTGTCCTGCAAAAGACCGCGGCAGCACAAGCAAACACGCCAAAAAACAACCTACTTTCTAAAAACATTTACAAACTTCAACCAGTAACGTTGGTGATGCGGGTTGTCTCGTAACCCGCGGGGCGGGTAAAGTTGTCACTTTATTGCGGAGCGGGTCATTAACAACAAAATAAAAAAACATGTATGTTGCATGCTATACACCATAGTCTTTATTTAATATTTGGGAATGTTTATTTTCATATTTTATTAGGTTCTTTGATAAGGTTAAATTACGTCGGCTACGTAGCAACGTAACTTGATATCACTGTTGGTCTTACGTCACGAAAGCGCCACCAATTAGTTTCCGCTGCCAGCCACAAAAAAATAAAATAAACTGAGAAATAAAAGTGAAGATGAAAGACGATGTGCAAGAGATATTAAAGTCTGAATTTGTCGGCAGATAATACAAACTTTGCTTTGTAAATGTTAAAAATGGTTATCATTATAATATGACAATGCTGGTTTCTATGGTTCATAACTTAAACGTATTGTTGCCAGTTTACAGGGCGATGTAATGTAATGGCTGTTTCCAAGCACTTTTAGGCTGAAATAAAGCTGGCTTTCGTTTACATTACACATGCTTAGTATGTCTATTTTAATGGTCACAGGGCGGGTTGGAAAAATAGATAGAGTGGTGCGTGGCAGGCCAAATTTTTCATAAAAGTGGGACCTGCGGGTTGAAAAAAATCCTGACCCGCGCATCACCAGTATCCAGTATGATAAGGAAATGATCACAGATGCAGTCGCAAATGTACATTGCTAAAGATATGGTCCCCATATATACTGTGGAAATATACTGTGGAAACTGCCCCGTCCCGAATACGGGACACCTAAGTTTGCATTAATATTGTTGATGTAAATTTTAATCTATTACTACAAACTATATATCGTTGGAAAGGTCTAACCCTCCAGAATAGAAATTTCAACAGTGTTTTATAAAATAAATTATTTAGGGAAAGTAATTGATTCATTCATGAAGAGAGTTTGCCTCAAAACATTTATTTTCTGCTAAATGTCACTGTCCCACCAGCAGGACGCCTACATTTACTTCAATGTTTGCATATGAATTAGGGATGTTCACATTGACCGTTTAACCGTTAACCGAAGGTAAGAATTTATGACCGATTAACGTTATCAGTTAAAAGAAAAAAATATTTGTTAATGCATGGTGCGTGTCGTCATGAGCCGACAGACATTTTGCCACTTTTCTATCTTTTATTTGTGAATTTCCTGTAAATGACACAAATTATTGCTGCCCTGACGGTCTTATAAAGTAATCATTTGTATGATAAATCATTTGTATGCGTGTTTGGAAGCTGAACGGAGACGCGCACGGTTGAATCCTGGTTCGGTTGTTGATCTACCGCTGCTGTTTGCACGTTCAAATTAAATGTTTTGTTTTTACTAGTTCAGACAACCGTCAACTGTATTTTTACTCAATGACAATTTCATATTAAAATCTTATAAGTTAACGGTTAATGTTCGGTTCAGAAGCTACGCTTGTCGGTCGGGAAAATTAACTGATATGAGCATCCCTAATATGAATTCTTATCTAATCATGAAAAACTGTATATTGTTTGAAAGCTCCAATAGTGTAGATTTAACTCAATAGGGTGGGGTGACGCTTAAAAGGTTAAATCGTAAATCGGATTTTTTGTGAAAAAAATCTGGGATTTTTATTTTGGGCCACATCGCCCAGCCCTACTCAGCGCTGAGCGCCGAGAGTTGAAAAATATTCAACTTTGGGTGAAAAGCTCCGCTCGTCAATGTCAGTTCTCACACAGCCATCCAATCACAGTGGAGGAGGGGCCGGCCATTACCACAGCAACCAACCGGTTCACAGCTGAAGTATCAGAGCTACCAAAGCGCTCAGCTAAAAAACAGCTGGCATTCGGCGTCCTTTAGGCATTTTCAGCTGCGTTTAAAAGTTTTGGTGTGCACTCCCCCTAAGTGTGTCTGACATGTTTTCTTATAAATGAGCACTTTTTATCAGGGTCTTATGTTTATGTTTAGTAATTTCACTTTAAAGGTGGAATACGTAAAATTCGCCACTAGATGGCGCCAAAACGGCAATAACAACAAATTATGTAGACTAATGACGCTCTAAACCAGCGTGGAATTATGGGATTTGTAGTCTTTAACTCAACCGCTGATGGCCATCAATCAGACGCGAACGATAAATCACGTTGACGGCTAAGGTAATCAAGTCTTATAAATGTTGCGTTTGATGACATCGTTTTTTTATGATGTAAGGTTATATTTAATGTTCAAATTGTTAGTCATAGATGTTACAGTATTAGTCCAAATTTGATGGTGTGTTAACAGAGCACAGAATTGAGTGTTCAAACTTACAATCCACAATGATTTTTCACATAATGTATTGGCAGTACAAATCTTATTGTGAGGTTATGATGTAACATTATGATAAAGTGTACAGTACCAAACTCTACTCTATTAGCAAGTGTCTTAAAATGACTATTTATATTGCTGTACAATACCTCTTGAAGTGCATTATATCATCCGCGGGAAGACGCACTGATTACAGTCTACACACTTATCTTGTGATCGATATAATAGCATGCAATTTTTTAAGTATTACGAATCAAAACAACTCACCCGTAGCGTAAAACACAAGCATCTATGTCTAGTTAAATTTTGTCGCGAAGCTCTCCACATCCAGATAATGCATCAATACATCAATATTGATCCTCATTCTTTCTCTCGTCTTGTTCCAAACTTTTCTTGGGTCGTTTGGTTGGCCCGTACGCTTACGGGAGCTGTCTTTGCTGACACAACCAGCGGCAGACAGTAAAGAGTAATCATAGTCCATAAACAAGCGCGTAACCCGACAGGCGCTAACGCATACTTCCGCATTTGTCCACGACATTGTTGTAATGCGCTTTTTACGTCAGTAAAGCCGGTAACAAAGGGTAACGTGGATATTAACGTCATTGACAGGAGACTGCACTGCCCCGTGTCGTACTTTTAAATATGTGTTATGTGTAGTAATATTTACTGCCAGGTAAACCTTGCAAAGTATTTCATTTAAATAATCACAACAATGTGTGAAAATTATTTCAAGAACAAACAAAAATGTATGAGAATTAAATAAAATAAAATATTAAAACGGGCAATAACAGGCAATTAATCATCACAATTTAGGCAATTAACCATCAGCCAAATTTCATTAATGTGGCTGTCCTACTGAGCACTTTTACATATTTTATTAGACACATTTTAGAACCTTTTATAAGGATACCATGTCAGTGACAGCTTTTCTACCTTTATTCTGTCAGTGTATGAATATCACTCTTAAGGTGTAAATAAATATGTGTTCCCTTTCAGTCGGTCACTACGACGTCACGTCGTGACCGACGAATTGGGAACTCGCTTAGAGAGACCAATCTGCTTCGAATACTACAAAAAACGCCAATGAACTTGGCATTGAGATATTTGCATAATGCTGGCGCCGCCCCGCCAGGTGCGTATATAAGGCGCACGTGCAAATAAGGAAATCAGCTTTTTTCACTTCGAAAGCCGGCTTTATCTGACTGAGAAGCTACTCTCTGCTCTTCTGGGAACGGTTGCTGAAGTTGATTGACAAGCAGTACTAACACAGCGGACGCTCGCAGTATTCCACTGCTCTGCATATTTTTTGTTTTGAGTTTAGTGTGTGCGTTGCCTTTCCCTGTGCGCATCATCAGCTGAGCACCTAAAGAGTGATTTCCCTAAAGAGTGATACGTGAGAGCTCTGTGTCTTTTTAAAGACAGCCACTCTCTCGTATATTCGGAGATCAGCGTCCTTTTCAGGATTGCTTTTCGTCCGTGCGATCTTGGATGCGAGAGGTATAAGGGTTCCAGTTTCGGTCACGAGCGCTGTCTTCATGCTTGGGCATCAAGCACTCTGAGGCTGCGCTCGTGGGGAGTTTTTGTTCTCTCTGTGAGAGCATAACCCTCTTGGATTGCGGAGACGACTGACGTTTCTACGGGAATGCTGTCCGCGTCTTTGCAGTGCTGACACCGCCATGGTGCGGCTGTCAAGCGCTCGCATGACGCTCTTCGCATCACTACGCTGAGTAGGACGGAGGATACGTCCTCCACCTACCGGCCTTTCATCCTCAGCCGGTTGAGGCTCCGGTGGAGACGGCAGAGTCGTGTTCTACGATTTCTGCCGATCCATTGGACCTCCTTCTGGTCCCGTTCACTTCTGCAGCATCAGAGGGGTGTCCAATTTCCTCCGAAGTGGAGTCGTTCCGGAGATGGCGGCCGTGCCCGCTCGAGCGGCGGAAACGGTAGAGTTGGAGAGGTTAACCCCTCTCCGCCCGAACCGTACTGCCCACGTGATTGGTATTTCGGAGCTGCTCGGGCCTCTCAGTCCTCTGCTCCTGTGCCTTTCTTCCCGACGGCACGAAGAGCTGACGTGATTTGCGGCCATCCGGTCGTTCAGCTTCAGCTTTCACCCCTCATCTCCCTCACCAGGGGAGCCGCTAAGGGCGGGGACCCCTTCAGTGGAGCGGGGGGTTGCGATGCAGCTGCGTTCCTGGAGGGACCACCCAACCCTTCCCTCCCGTGTTTGTAGATAGTCGTCCGGTTACGGGCGCTGTCTGTCAGGCATGCGGAGAGGCGGCTTCAGCCCTGCACGCAATAACGTTGCTACAGGTTCACCAAGGATTTACGAGGGAAGCCGCGACCTTCAGTCGTGCGATGTTCACCACAGTGGTTCAAGATCGCCACCTTTGGCTGTGTCTGGCTGACGGACGCAGGCGAGAACAACTTCTTGAATGCGCCTGTCTCACAGACCGGCCTCTTCGGCGAGGCCGTGGAGTCGTACAGCTCCACTGCGCAGACTGAGGCGATCTCTTAGGTCATGCCCCGGCGAAGGAGAGCTGCCCTTGGTAAAAACCACCACGCCGGCTCCTCAGTCTGCCTCTCGCCGTCGGCGTGCTGCGGCGACCACCTTCGTTCCCCTCCTCGGACCCCATCTCAGCAGCGCGGTGGAACCGGTCGTCAGCAGCTCGCCCCGCCCGCTTAGCCGCGTCCCGTGAAATCGGGAGTTTAAGTGGCCAGTAAGCGGGCGACCCGGATTGGCAGAGGATCACTCTTCAGGAGACGGTGATTCGCTCCTTCCCCCGATAGAGGGTCGGGTGGAAAATTCTTGGTTTGCATATGTTCCACCGGCTGTTTAGCCGGTACCCACTTAACCACACATAGAGTGCATTCCTCTTCCCTCTCCAGGTCTCCAGAGGATCGAGAGAGCCGTGAGCGGGCACACACCAGCTCACCCTACCTCTCCTCTATCGCCAGCGGGTGTTCTGAGGAGTCCGAGCCCTCCACTGAGGAGACCGGACAACCATCACCCTCATCGGAGTCTGTGCTCTCCGCAGAGGAGACCAGACGACCGTCACCTTCAGCGGGCTCAGGTCAGTGTGTCACACACACACACACACACACATACTGTAGATGCTTATGCTGTCACAGCAGACGCACCGGCAGTCTCACCTGTCTCGCTTCGCTGCCCCACCGCGGGTACTTCGGTAGTGTCGTTAATTCTCCTCGTACGGTGCCTGGGTGCTTGGCTTCAGTTCCCAGCCCGTTCGTTGGGTTTTACGCACGATCCGCCTCGGTTACGAAGTACAATTACCGGCACAACCCCAAAATTCTCGGGCTTTCGTTTTCACTATAGTGAAAGTGTCCGATGCACATGTACTGCGTGCATAAGTCGATGTCCTGCTGGCGAAGGATAATCGAGCCGGGCCCTCTTACCGAGATGATGATATGATGATAGGGTTTTTCCAGCCTTTATCTCATAGTACCCAAAATACGCGGTGGGTGACGATCGATTTGATTTACGCACCGGCTCCACAAAGGTGGTCTTTTTGGATGATAACGCCGAGGCTCGTATTTCAATATTCAGATCGGTTTGCAGCCTTAGACCTGTAAGACGTGTACTTTTTGTGTCCATCTCCCTCGCCTTAGACCGTTTTTCGCTCCGCGTCGTGGGGTGGGCATATTAATATTAAGTACATCATTCGAGCTGTCTCTCTCTCTCCGTGTCTCCATGAAAGTGCTAGTCACGACATTAAAATATCAGAGAGAGAGCGTTGTTTGCATTCTGCTTTTATTTACGTTGACTTATAATAGCCCGTTCTTGGCAGACGTGCGCGAACACAGAGAGTTAATGCTTCGGCATCTCGCTCGTTTAAGTCATCAGGTCGACTGGGTAAGAGCAACTTTGCCCCGTGCAGAGGATCCTTTTCTCAGTATGGAATTAGACTCGATCAACTAATTGGCGTGTTTTACAAGAGCGCGCAACTAGTCAGTTCTGACTTGCCTCGGTTTAATTCGAGGGAAGTACGCGGTCCCTCTGAAACAATTTCAGAAGCCCTGGACATATGACAGCATGCTGCAGCTGTGACGCTGCTCGAGCTGCGTCATATGAGACCGCTTCAGCATTGGCTTTACGATCGAGTCTCGAGGAGAGCGTGGCGCACCGGCATGCATTGTGTAAACACTGCACCTGCGTGTCATTTAAATTTCCCCGTAGTAGACCCAGCATTTCTGATAGCAAGATATGCCTTTGAGGGGTCTCCTGGCATTCTGTAGCATACGATGCCCTAAGCACGGGATGTTCAGCCACGTATGACGGGCTTGCAGTCTGGGGTGTGCATAGCACCCCAACTGCCGCGAGCGGTGCGCTGTATATCTGGGACTTGTACGCTCCGCTATGGAGATGCGAGGGAAGGATGTATTAGTAGACACCGATAACTTTGCGACTGTTGCGTTATTTACCGTTAAGGCGGTTTTGCGCTCTCGTCACCTGTCGCATCTCGCTCGTCATCTCCTCCTTTGGAGTCAGAAGCATCTGAGGTCCCTTCGTGCCATTTACATCCCGGGATCGCTCAATACAGCGGTACGCGCTTCCCGAGCTGCGCCCCCGGCGAATGGCGACTCCACCCCCAGACGGTCCAGCTAATTTGGAAGAAGTTCGGTTGTGCGTAGATAGATCTGTTTGCGTCGCCGGATGATACCCACTGTCGCCTATTTTATTCACTAACGAGGGCAGCCTCTGCGTGGATGCGTTGGCACACAGCTGGCCGCGGGGGGTGCGTAATACGCATTCCTTCCAGTGAGCTTTATTGCGCAGACACTGTGCAAAGTCAGGCAGGACGAGGAGAGCCTTTTATTAATCGTCCGTACTGGACGACCAAGAATTGGTTTTCATAGTTAATGCTGCTCGCGACAGCCCTCCCTGGCGGATTCCCCTGAGGAAGGACTTTCTTTCTTAGGAAGGGGCACATTTGGCACTCGCGCCCCGACCTGTCCATGTATGGTCGTTGAGCGCGCGCAAGGTTTAGGTGATTTATCGCAAGCGGTATCTAACACCATCGACGCGGTTCGAGCACCGTCCACAGGACGGGCTTACGCGCTTAATGAAACCTTTTCGTCACCCGGTGCTCTTCGCAACGCGAGGACCCAGAGAATGCCCTTTAACATTATGCTTTTATATCTTTAACATGGGTTAGATGGTAGGCTGTCCCTCCGCCATTAAAGTTGATATCGCCGCTATTTCTGCTCATCACTCACTTATCTACGGCAGATCAGTTGGCCAGCATGATTTAATTATTACATTTTAAAGAGGCGCTCGCAGGCTAAACCCCTCGCGCCCTCCCTCTTTTTTCCTGAGACCTGTCCATGGTGCTGAAGCCTTCAGGTCTCCGATTTAGCCTTTGCAGTTTGCGAGTCTGAAGTTTTTATCAATGAAAACTCTGACCCTGCTAGCATTGGCCTCCATGAAGAGAGTAGGAGATTTACATGCATTCTCTGTTGACGATTCGTGCTTTTAGTTTGGTCCTGCTGTCTCACTGAGGACCCAGACCAGGCTACGTGCCCAAAGTTCCCACCACTCCCTTCAGAGATAAGGTGGTGAGCTTGCAAGCGTTGCCTTTGGAGCAGGCAAACCCAACCGAGGCTTTGTTGTGCCCCGTACGCGCACTGCGATTCTACGTGGTCCGCACGCAAAGCTTCAGGACCTCAGACCAGCTCTTTGTTTGTTATGGTGGCCAGCAGAAAGGGAAAGCTGTCACTAAGCAGAGGATGTCTCATTGGATAGTTCATACTATCGCCCTAGCTTACAATTTGCAGGGCATTCCTTGCCCTTTAATTTGAGAGCGCATTCCACACGGAGTGTTGCCTCATCTTGGGCTTTAGCTCGTGGTTCCTCGCTAACAGACATCTGTAGAGCTGCTGGTTGGGCGACACCTAATACGTTCATTAGATTTTACAATGTTCGTATCGAGCCTGTATCCTCTCGTGTTCTTTCCTTACCAGGGAGGGCACGGAGAGCAGACTCGCAAGTCAGCTTGCAGCCTCCGACTGAGGCTCCAAATTGAGTTTTCAGTATGGAAGGCTAACAGAGCAAAAATGCGTAATGGTTTGATTTGCTCCCTCCACTGCCTTGACAGCCTTTGTTGCGGAGCATTGGCTGTCAGCCTTTCACTAGTTGTATTCTTACGAACCTACGTGTTTGGCCAGGGCCCCACATTGCGTCCCAACGGGTTCCTTTGTGAGTATTATTCCGTGGGGTTAATCCTACTAGCCCATGTTTCCCTTAGCAGAGCACTGCTTTGCTTACACAGCCACGGCTGTCATTTAGACCTCAACTACGGTTGACTTTCGCCCACCAATAGCCCTTAACGGGGCGGTGGCTTCCGCAGCGTCCCTATACCGCTCAGATAGGGCGCTTCCCAGTCGCTGGCACTACTGTGGGTTAAAGGAACATCTAGTGCCCGGCCTTCTGCCTTAAAACCTAATTCTCCTTATCCTTAAGTGGAACCGGAGGGCTTTACGCAGACACTGGAAGAGGTCAGCCCCTAGTGGCGTTTTGGTAGGGATTCCCAATTCGTCGGTCACGACGTGACGTCGTAGTGACCGACTGAAAGGGAACGTCTCGGTTACGGATGTAACCCTCGTTCCCTGAAGGAGGGAACGGAGACGTCACGTCCCGTCGCCACAGGTGCTGCCACCTGCTGTTTAGGCCGGTCACCTTCCGGCTTTCGCAGCGAACAGAAGCTGATTTCCTTATTTGCACGTGCGCCTTATATACGCACCTGGCGGGGCGGCGCCAGCATTATGCAAATATCTCAATGCCAAGTTCATTGGCGTTTTTTGTAGTATTCGAAGCAGATTGGTCTCTCTAAGCGAGTTCCCAATTCGTCGGTCACGACGTGACGTCTCCGTTCCCTCCTTCAGGGAACGAGGGTTACATCCGTAACCGAGACGTTTTTATGCTTATTTGAGTCATACATGGAAGAAATGGACAGTAATTTATTACTCACAGTATATTGCATCCGCTGCCTCGCATGAATATGAAAATATTTTTACACAGCATTTGTGAACTGATTGCATTACCATACTGTTTTTGCGTGTGTGAACAGGGTGAATGAGTTAAAATAACAGCTGTGTTGTAAGTTGTAGAATATATGCAGGGCACATCAATCACTTTAACAGCTGCTGCAAAGATGCTAATAGGAGGCACCAGTCATTAGCTGAAGTATGAACATAGTGCCTTTCATTTCAATTTCATTTATGTTCTGCTGAGAACTTTTACAATTATAGCCAATTAGTGTATAGGCTTTCTGGGTCAGAAACATTGCTCCTTGTTTTTCCAAGAAAGATACTGAGTTACTGAGATGCATCCGCAGATAATGTGCACTGAGCAACAAGGGAACAGTAGCTGCAAAAGGAGGGGGGGACTCATAAGCACCCATTAGAATCACCCCAATGTTTTATGGACATAAAGTTCACAAGATCGTAAGCACACACAAGGCATCATATTTGGTACAGAGAATGAGTTACTTAGTTAAAAGTGAACCAGGACTGCAACAGGTGCATTGAGACCAGCTTAGGTGTAATGATATTGAAGCTGAAACCTTATCGATATTCAATGATCTGAGGTGAAGAAATGCAGCTGATTAGATTAATGATATAATTACTAACGATTTGGCCTCAAATTAATTTTTAAACACAGACCACATATCTTGGTTATGAGACCTTCAACACAGACAGGTTCATGTTTTTACACACACAGAAATAGGGCTGGGTATTGGCAAGGGCCACACGATATGCTACATAATACGTTGCATGTTGCGATATGTTGCAATACTTTTTCTTTTTTTATCAAAAATGTAAAAAAAGAGCTTTGAAAGCTGCAGGTATTTTTTAATTTTCTGCCATTTTCTCACTCATAACTTGAGACATTGGCCAAATGGCCGTATATGACAGACAACTGGACAGCGGCAACTACAGCAGCGGTGGAGGAGGTCGTTTGACGCACACAGAGGGATTTGATGGGTTTTTAGAAATACCGATAGTAGAGGTTGAAATATCAATACACTATCGTGAAAAAATTATCATGATAGTTAGCTGTATCAATATTTTTGCACAGCCCTACACAGAAACATATGAAGAGCTCAGATGCAAAAGCCGCTAAACGCCACCTCCATCAAAATGAGTTAATGATATTAACCGAACAGTGTTGCTTTTACTTTTAAAAGTAATGCATTACAATATTAAGTTACTCCTAAAAAAGTAACTAATTGCGTGGAAGCATGGAAAGTAATGCTTACGTTACTTTTGCATTACTTTTTCTTGGCTGAGGCTTGATCTCTTTCAGGCCTTGCAGGTGTTTTTTATGACCGAAAAGTTTTGCATTCAGAAATCGCATATTTTATCACAAAAATGTCGAGCTCTGACCTGCCATCTTAGTTTCTGACTTAAACTATTCCCACACAGGCGTGTACGCATAGAGTGCATAATGTGACTATGTTTAGTTTAATTCAGTACATCATTAAAAAAAACCCTAATTAATTAACTTTTTTTTTTTAAAAGTAACTCAAATATTAATGTGTACATTTAAAAAGTAATGCTTTACTTCAGAAAAGTAATATTATTACGTAATGCACGTTACTTGTAATGCGTTACCCCCAACACTGTAACCAAATGCTCTTGAAACATTTATTAAAATACAGCTTCAAGATCTCTTAATCCTAGCCCTAGGCCATTCAGAAATAGGTTTGTTGATTTTTCTCTGGCCTAACTTAAAACTGTGGCAAAAGGACCTTGAGTGCACCTTCAATGAAGAGCAGTGGGGCATTATATGCAAGAATGCTTTTATCTCTTTGTACTGTAACCAAATTAGAACAGAATTATAAATTTATGCACAGAATTTACTATACTCCTCTTCCTTTAAGCAAAATGTATCCCAATGTGTCACCCAGATGTAAATTATATATAGGATCAATTATGCACATCTTCTGGAAAAGTCGAACACTTTTGGAAAGAGGTACATGATTGGACAGTTAAAGTTCTGGAAACACAATTGGACTACGCCTGTACTATACCTTTTCGGGATTGAATTGGATAAGACACACGATCCTGTATTGATTAATATCATACATAGCAAAAAAATGTATTTTGCTTAACTGGAACAAACATTGACCTCCAACATTTAGTCTGTTTAAACTTATTTTGTATGATACAGTGACTTGAACAATTTACTTACTTTTTAAGAGGCAGGGCTGATGTTTTTAGGAAAATATTGGCTCCTAGTATAGACCTTTGACCTTTTTGGCTGCCGAAGGTGAGCAGGCTTCAAAAATTTGTATGACCATAATTTCATTTTCAACCGAAGACAATTTTTTTTTTTGTAGATGTTAGTATGTGTATATGTGTATGAATGGATATATAGTATTCTTTCTTTTTCGTTTCCTTACCCTTTTCTATGTACAAATATTAAAAAAACTAATAATAAAGATAATAAAAAAAGAAATATGTTTGTTGGCAAAATCCACTAAACGCCATGTGCACGAAATACAAATGTCAAAACAACTGTGGATCACATTCAAACTTGACTCCCTTATAAGTTCTTTGTCCTAAATACCACTCGAATGTGGCAGCCACATGAATCACATTGCCACCTAATGTTTTTCATTTTTACCTTTTAAATTTAGACTTCATTTGCAATGTTTCTAGTTACTCTTAAGTGATTTTGCAACTGTTTACTGTCTTGTCCAAAGAAGTGATTTTTTAAAAGTGGAGTTTTTTGTAAAAAAAAAAAGCATGCACTTAGAGGGTTTTGCAGCGAAAGACAGTCAGATGTGTTAAATACCATTGAAATGACTACCTAATAACATTTTCATTGCCTTTAAAGTGACATTACTGAATCTAAACATAAGAGCCATGATAAAAATTCTCCTTCAAAAGAAAACATGTCAGACATGCAGAGGGCTTTGCATCTAAACACTTAAAATATTCTCAAAGCTGATATCATCTGAGGAATTACATCAGATCACAAGCTAAGGCTAGGGTCTAAGTTCTCAACAAAATTATTTGTATAAAAGTTCCTTGATCTGTTCATCGCCCAGGCCAGCACTAATAACCGACCCACTGCGCTATAAATGAACTCTGCATGACCATTTTAACATCGTGACCCTTTTAACACTTATAAGCCACAGCTTTCTGTGGTTGAATCTGTGAAAAATAAAATTTGTCTCTCTCCATGTACTTCTCAGAAGACCTGAAGAACAAAAATGTGAACACAATGGAAACTGAGGGAGCTGCAGGGTACCAGACAAAAAGTCAGAGGCCAAAACCAAGTTCGTGCTCTTAAAAATAACCATACCTGTGCTCCAGTCTGGTGATTTAATCCGTCTGAAAATCACAAAAGTTAGTTTGAATCTGGCTAGCAGAGGGCCAACACATATCAGGATTCACATCTGCTATAATGAACAGCTTTAGGAACGCAACAGATTTCTAGAGGTCAGTCTAAGCTGTTATTGTCAGCGTTTCCCAGAGTATATAATTGTTTATCACCAAGACCTTAGCCAAGGACTGTCTTACACACCATTTATTTACTATGATATAGTGCCAGCCGCAGTATCACTATGTATATGCAGGTTAAAGGTGTGTGTGTGTGACATCACCGCCTTTCAGCTGAATAGTACACCGTGCCAGTGCACATGTCTGTGTAAATGAATTCACGGATTAGCGTTTTAGAGATCCACAGACCGACTGACAAACTCTCCTCCCTTTAGTGCCACTGTGAGGAAACTGAGAGCTCATTAATTCACTGTGCTCGTGGACAAAGACAAAGCAAGAGACTGAATTGAGATGGAAATGAATGTGATGATGTAGAAAAAGAAAGCAAATACGGTTCAACAACGGCAAGGCGGAGAGTGACGGGGTGAAAAAAAGCGAAGTAGGATGAGGCCAAAAGCAGAAAAGGCCAGCGGTGAACAGCAGAGGCTGGAGTAAGAGGAGGTGTGGAAGAGAAAGATGAAGATGGGAGAGAAAGTGGCTGTTGCCAGGGACAACAGCATAATAAAGAGCATTCCTCCTACACAACCTCTGCCTTATTTTACTCCTCCTCCACTGTGCCATGATTTTATCTCTTTCTTCATTTACCTGCCTCAAGTCATCAATGTTGTGGACCTCAATCTCTCTCACTCTCTGTCTGTCTGTCTGTCTCTCTCTCTCTCTCTCTCTCTCTCTCTCTCTCTCTCTCTCTCTCTCTCTCTCTCTCACTCTCTCAGTCAACAAAGCTTTATTGGCCTGATTGGTAAATGAATAGTTCATCCAGAAATGAAAATTCTGTCATCATTTATTCACCATCATGTCGTTCCAGACCTTAATGAATTTCTTTCTTCTTTGGAGTGAAGTTATGCAGAATAGTTACGCGGCTGTTTTCTCTACAATTAAATTAAATGGTGATGAGTAGCTGAGAATCACCCAAAATTATAAAAAAAAGACTATACAATATCACAGAGTGGTATGACCTGTAATTTGGGAGTATTTTACTTAGCCTATATTAAATGGATGTAAGTTTTTAAAGAAACACGTCTCTAAATTAGATCTAAAATAAGATACAAAGGAATAAGATACAAGAAATAAGGTATAAAGGGAAATGTGTATAGATTCACACGTTGCACGGCTTGCGGACAAAGTATAGACAGTTTCAGCAGTAACAACATAAACAAGCGTCTTTCGTGGAAAACACGTAACTTCCGGTAAACTTCGCTAAGAATAAATAACAACAAAGTCCTTTTAAAGAACTTTATTTATATAACAAGCAAAATAAACAACACTTAGATTACCTAGGAAACGAAAACATTTGTTATTTTCGACGAGGTATTTGTTCAAGAGTTCAGTTTAGCAACTAGTCAGACCAATAAACAAACAGAAACCGGAAGTAAATTTCTGACCAGACGCGTAATGGCACGTGCATCCGATGAAACCATCTATTAGGGCTGTCACAATTATGAAATTTGGCTGACGGTTAATTGTCTAATAAATTTAGTCGATTATGACAATTGATTGTCTGTTTTATTGCTTTGATATTTAATTCTCATACATTTTTTTTTTGTTCATGAAATAATTTTTACGCGTTGTGATTATTTAATTAAATCTTATGCAAGGTGTACCTGGCATTAAATATTACACATAACACATATTTAAAAGTAATTATTTAATGAATATATCTTTCAAAAATTGAAAATTCTTCATAAGAAATGAACACAATAAAGTGTCTGAAAATTAACTGAAAATAAAAATGCAATCAGACTATACCAGAACGGGCCTTAAATAGTAGCCAATCCTACTAAGGTCATATTAGTACTGGACCACATGTCTGTAGTGGCTGCAAAAAAATCAATTCCTTACAGATCCTTAAGAATGGCATCCTTCACTTCCCTAAATCCCTATGCAAGTTTTGCAGCATTTCTTTACATGCATTTTTTTTCACTGTATTGAATGGCTTTGCAATGTATTACGCTACACTGTTAGTTAAGCAGTGCCATCTGAAACTGTCTCGTTTATACAGGCGCTGTGCAGCTCCCCCTTGTGTTTTTTAAAGAAATGTGCAATCATTGCGGTGATCTGAAATCATTGCGATGAGGTCAAACAATTGCGATGAGACGATTATTTAATCATTGTGACAGCCCTACTGTCTATACTCATTGTGGCTACGCGCGGATGGCCGCGTGTGACATGTATGCAATACAAATGATTTCTTATTCCAATTATTACTCTACCAGGCCGTCAGGGCAACACTGATTTGGTTACATTTACAGTACATTAAAACATTTAGCGTAGGTGAAGAAAAGTACCCGATCCACCATTGCAAACAAAGTTTAGCACAACAAGAAAGCAAAGAACAGGAATCAAACATTTGAAGAAATTTTCTATTCTTGGAATAAGTAAAAATGAAAGAAGAAAAAACGATAGTGTGTGTGCAAATGCTGTTTATTTCCTTTGTATAATTGTTTGTAGTGCAGTGTCCTGTCTCAATAGTTTCACGCGCATGCGCTGTTGTAAACGGAGTGTACGCACACTGAACATGACCTCATGCACATGGCGCACATACGCAGACGTCCCTAGTATACCTTTGGCTTTAGAGGCCCACCCTCCACCTCTAGTCGGGATTTATTCTCTTTCTGTTCTCTCAGCTTCATGGTCTCATCTTACATCAGTAGAGATCCTGGAGATCCTCCAGTCTCCTTATCTTTGTTTTCCTGTGGCTCTGCTCATGGTTGCCTGACTCATTGATTTGGGTGTGTGATTGATGGAATGATCTTCCACATCATTTCTTTCTCTCCCACCTTCTTTTCTCTCCCTTTTTCCAATACCAGCACCAGTACTTGTGTTTATGTTAAATTACTGCATCAACCAGGCAGTCAATATTCTGATCTCCTCAGGCTAATTCCACCACACTTATCTCTTATTCTCTCTCTCTCTTTCTCCAACTTTGTATACGTGTATCTCCATTTCACTTGATTTTTCTAACTGGTGATGATTGTGATACTTTGGCTCTGTTTTATAGTAAATTTCATTGTTGCATGAAAGAATCATTGAAGTTAATCATACTTAAGTATTATTATTTATTTTTTTACTTTTTACACAAGACTTTTTTAAGATGTAAATCAATAAATCTTTGGTGTCCCCAGATTACATATGTTAAGTTTTAGCTCAAAATATTATATAGATCATTTATTAAAGTTAAGATAAACTTTTCACTTTGTAGGTGTGTGAAAAAAAATGTGCTGTTTTTGGGTGTGTGCTTTTAAATGCAAATGAGCTGATCTCTGTACTAAATATAGTTGGATAGTGCAGATTAAGGGGCGGTATTATCCCCTTCTGACATCAACAGGGGAGCCAAACTTGAATGAGCAATTTTTTCACATGCTTGCAGAGAATGGTTTACCAAAACTAACTGACTGGGTTGATCTTATCCGCATTTTCTAGTTTGATAAAAGTACTGGGGACCCAATTATAGCACTTAAACATGGATAAAGTCAGATGTTCATGGTATGTCCCCTTTAAAATAAATCAGCATTATTTACTTAGATCTAAGTATATATTTTAGATATAAGTTACATAGCCCCTACACTCCCTTTTTGACTGTCAGCCGTTCTGCTCTTCTGTATCTTTCTGATTTCCTCTTCCTCCCTTTTCCTCTTTCCCCTCTTCCTCTGATGTCACTTAGTGACAGACTATGCCAAGTCTGCCACCTTATTTAGATTCGTGCTAATTCGGAAAGCCAAGTGGGTTTTGCAGCACTGCAAACAACATTATTCAGAAGCTGTGCCAGCTCCATAACCGTCTCTTTCTCTCTGCCATCATCTTTTATCTGCAGCTCGGGGCTCACCGTTTCCCAGCACGTTCCCTATGACAAGTGGATTTCAACCAAAGCTTAAATACTGCAGCATCAGGACGGCTTATATGTGAAGTGTGCAGCCCCAGATCTGGTTCAGGCATCACACCTGATTCGCAGCACACTCTGGCCTGAGTAAAAGGAGATGAAAAACAACACTGCCAGTACCTTCTCCTGAAGATAAACAGTGAGACGTCAATGGTGTGATATCAGGTAAGAACTGACACATTTGCAGGAGCATTTTTGTGAATGTAAAGAGCCAGATGCAGTTGAGGTAATTGAGGTTTCTCAACTCTGTTTCAAATGTTTCGAGATGTACATTTTTAAAAGGATCTTGACGTTGAAAAGTGTGTGACTTTATTGTATATTAGTATTTAAGTGAAGTGTTGTCGCTCACTGGTGCTCGATGGGGGATAGTACAAGATGCATCACAGCATGTTAACATAAAAAACAATTAAAGTCCCCCTGTAGCTGATAATTGTATCACTTAAAACTCATCTTTAAGCATCATAATAGCATATGTAAAACTTTTTTCTGTGACAGTAATTTCTTTAAGCGTTAAAAATGCTTTAATGTAACTCTACACCCTTGCCTCATTTAGTAAACAGATCTATGGATATGCAAATTAGTTTCCACTTCTACTCAATTGCACAGCTAAGAGCATAGATATAAATATTCAAATTAGTCCCAGACTTAACTCTTTCGCACCACCTCGGACCATAGATATATATGTAAATAGATGCTACATTCAGCAATTTCAGACACAAAACTGCTAAGTTCGGTTTCACACAATGCATTCGGTAACTGCACATTTTTTTAGGGCCAATGTTAACAGGATAGTGCATTTACGCAGCATGTGTAATCACATTTTAGCATCAAGTTTGTCCGGCATCCATATAACATCTACGCCATTGATGTGATTGGTTACTTGTTTGTTATGTAGGAAACCAAGGCGATTTCAAACTGCAAAAAAACTGAAGAAAAAACAGTTGCATGATGAACTTGCACATGGTTTATCTTTAAGCATATTAAACACATAACATAAACATATAAACAACTATATTTTTACTTTTTATATCCACCACAGGGGGACTTTAAAGGAAAACATCACAGTTATCAATATTTTTCTGTTCTGAACTTAAACGAATTAATACATACCTATCTTTTCTCAATGTGTGCACTTAATCGTTGTACAATGCGTCCATTTAGCCTAGCCCCATTCATTCATTAGGATCCAAATAGGAATGAATTTAGAAGCCACCAAACACTTCCATGTTTTCCCTATTTAAAGACTGTTACATGAGTAGTTACACAAGTATGGTGGCTCCAAATAAAACGTGGTGATTTTTAAGCGAATAAAAATGAGAACTATATTTCTAAATGATGATTGACCTGTCATGCTTTCCTCATTTTCTTTAACACCCTCCTTGTTCACACAAATTGAAAAATAATAGTAAGAATGTCATCCCATTTTTGTTTTTTAAATCAGTCTCACAACACATTGAAAACACTGAACTGAATTTTCAGGTTAAGTTTGCTGTTTTTAAGGCTTTCTCAGCTTTGTCTAGTAAGTACAGTGGTTTTAGAAGAAGTCTTACTGATTATTTCCGCTCTCTTTAACACTAAAATCAAATGTTTAAATGGCCTCGGTTGCTCCCTGGAAAGGTCCCGCTCACTCATGCTTACCACAGCCAACTCAGTGGCAGTGAAAAGCTTTAATGAGCCTGGACCACTGAAACTCAGCGGTGACCCTCTTTACCCCTCAGAGTCTGTAATGAGGACCGTCATTATGAGTCCACAAATGACACACTGTGCTTTCTCTTTCCCTTCATAACAAATACTTTATGGCTCTGCATTCACCCGCAGAGCGAGTGAGAACTTAGATAATTAGATATCAACCATAAGAAAGAAAATTCACTATAAAGGTCTCTTTAATATCTTGATTATTTCTCCTAAATGGCAGTGAGATTGAATTGAAGCGAATGGAAGCTTGTGCTGGGGTCCATACAGCTTAGCAGCTTAAAGTCCATAGTAATCTTAACTGGGTCTCTTAAAGACGTTCAGAAGTGAAGATGTCAGTGATTTCTCAAAGTTCCACTTGCGATGGTAAAAACAAAGATGAACCAAGTTGATGAGCGATATTTAACCAAACAAGCTGAAACAAAAGTCGCTTTTTACCTCCATCACTGCTGATGCTTTTCCACCAATGTACACAACAAGCTACTTCTACTTTGGCTTTTGCCTTGATACTAGGGCTGTCACAATGATTAAATAATTGCTTCATTGTGAATGTTTGACCTTATCGTGATGATTTCAGATCACCGCAATGAATGCAGATCTCTTTAAAAAACACAAGGGGGAGCTGCAGTGCCTGTATGAATGAGGCAGTATCAGATGGTGTTCCTTAACTGACAGTGTAGTGTGATACATTGCAAAGCCATTCAATACAGTGGAAAAACAGCATTTGAAGAAATGCAAAACTTTGATAAGCAGTATGAACTGCCAGGTAAAACATACAGTACTGTGCAAAAGTCTTAGGCCACCTTAACCGGCTTTGTTGTTTTATCAAAGTTTTAATGTCCATCCGAATTTATTTTTCACTCTTTTCAAGATACAAACAGAAAATACAGGAAATATTTAAAGTGGAAGTCCGCCCTAAAACAACATTATGCTCCAACACTATATTTCATCACATATATGTAGTTGATTGTGCTGCCATCAAATGTAATAACTCCATATCAAAAATTAAAGCTCTTAACTGCTACAGTAACGGAAGAAAAATGCACGACTACATAATTCTGAACGTTCTAAATGGGGGCGGGTCTTAAGGCGAGATGATTGACAGTAGATGATAACGTTCTTTGATTGACAGCTGCACAGAATGAGCTAACGTTAGCTTGCTTTGCTCGTGTTCATAATAACGTGCGTGTAATTGTACGCGAACAACGTCACAATAGTATTTATAAAAACTGATGCATAGCCTACAGGTCGCAGAGCTATAGACGGTTTCAGCAGTAATAACATAAACAAGCGGCTGTCGCGATCCGCACGTAAATTCCGGTAAACTCCGCTATGAATAAATAACAACAAAGTTCTTTAAATGTAGTTTATTTATATAACAAGCACAAAAAACAACACATAGATTACATAGGAAACCCAAACATTGTTTTTTTTCGACGAGGCATTTGTTCAAGAGATCAGTTTAGCAACTCAGACCTTTAAAAAAACGAAACTGGAAGTAAGGTTTGGATCCAGACGCGTATCACGTGCGTCCGATGAAACGGTCTATAATTCACGCATTCTGTGTGGAAAAGCTAAAAAATTTAACATTTATATTTTTAGTTCTGATGAACTTTTACTGCTTCTTGCCATTACACAAAACTGCACTAGTATTACCAAAGCCTGTGCAGCGTATAGTTTAAACACAGCTACAGCAAATATTAATATTTAAATGGGGGGGGGGACAATGATGATGACATAATATGTAGTGTTATTAAAAAAGAACCACAATTGGTTGTGTTACAACTCTATCCTCTATTCATACTTGTAAACACAGCATTGTATACTAGCATTATTGTTGCCTCTTAAATATTAAATGCAGTTTGATATGTAAGTCACATTGGATAAATGCTGATAAATGTTAAAAATAAAACTTTTCAAAAGAAATGGATGATTACTCATAAAGAAAGTAAGAGAGATATCTAGGTTTGTGTGATAGTGTTAGTGTGTGTTTAGGGGCACAGGTGACCTTCCGTGTTTTGTGAGGGCTCATCTGCTGATCTTCCCACTGGCTGTATCACCGTGGGGAGTAAAGTCACATTGCGTGAGGTGTCTCTTTTTGCTCGGCCCATGAGAGGTGATTGTGTGTATGTATGTGTGTAATGGCTATTCTGTAATGACTGCTGTGGCAATCTGTTGACAGTAAAGGTCGTCATGTGGAGCGCATTAAGCCCAGGACCTTTAGGGAGAGCCATATATAAACCCACACACATACAAAGCAGAATGAGTGAAAAATAACAGCGTATATGCGGCCCTGTGTGTCATGTGAGTTGAGAGTAGTGAGTGTACAGTTTGAGAGGAGCATAATGGTTGCCTCTCCACCCACAGCGATTAACACAGGAACTCTATTATTACCACCTGACAGCAGTGCTTGAGAGTGCCGTTTCCACACCGACACGACAAGAGCTTCGGTTCCCTCAATCCCTACCTCCCTCCCTCACTCCTGGTGGAGACGGCATTCCTTTAGTCTCCTTGCAGATCCATTAAACATTTGCATCACTTTTTTACATGGTATTTCAGCTTCAAATCACCTACAATCATGTTTAACCTAAATGTTAAATAGATCCGCGCCATGAGTACTGGAATGTAGTCATTATCGTTAAAGTCTTTGTCATTATTTTAATAGTAGACACATCTGTTTTGTGAACTAATCGTAAATGCACATTATATGCACAAAACTCAGTGCTCCTTGCCCTGCATGATTAACATTACAGTGTATAGCATTAATATGAGATGTTTGGTAACACAGATTGGCTGGATCATATTGTTAAATTTAGGCCGTACGATATCAGTAAAGTTTGCTGTAGCATTGCAACAGCTATTGATTTGGTTTACAAGGAAAACGCATACTGATATTGTTACGAATGCACTGTAAGTCACGCCTGCCAAATGCGCAAATGTAAATTGTGTTTTAAGCAGTTTTGTGTCCTTGCTTGGGGCATTATCTGATTTGTATTTTCCTTTAGCAAATTGTACAAGAATGTGCACAAAGACTCTTAAAATCGTTTTTTAAGGATTTTGATTCTAGAAAGTGGGACTTATATTTTATTTGTTTGAGAGACTGTATGTGTCATTTGTGTCTTTATAATCTGAGATATTGTCTCTCAGTGGGAGCCGATGGGGGAAGCTATGTATGGTGAGATGCTGTCAGCTAAATTGCATTGTGTTTCTATCGGCTGTCTGATCCAATGGCCCTTATTATAAGAACATTATGGTGCACTTTTACCCTCTCTAATATATTAATAGGTCTCATTCTTCTGCTCTACAGTACATGCTGTCAGTGAAGCCTGATGTAATGTGTGTGTGTGTATGGATCTGAAAGGTCTTATTTTACAGGAAATCTTCTGAGCAGCTTTCTTTTAAATAATTTGAATCACTTTATTGTCATTTGCATTAAGTTTATGCAGACATCAGATACTGTTCTTTTATTCAAAGTCACTTATAATGCATTTAAGATATAAGTTTATCAGAATGTCTGTATACTGAGATGGATCCTATGAGCGTGGCAAGTTTTTTAGTTTTGTTTTAAAAGATTATAATATATTACATATGTTATAATAGTGTGCCGTTTTAAATGGCTTATTTTTAAAGACCACCTATGGTCCGATTCACGTTTTAAATTTCCTTTGATGTGTAAGTGTGTATTAGTACATGTTAACGATATGCAACATGTACATACCCCAAAATAAACGATGACACGGGTTATCATCTACAACGTAAATTTCTTTTCTTAGACTACAAAAAAAACAGATTGTAGGCAACAGTTTACTTCCTGGGATTGGTGATGTAGACAAGACCGACATTATCATAATTCCTCCCGCTTTGACTCATAGCTTGCAAGTTAACTCCTGTCAGCATTGCATTGTGAGCGAATCTTTCAAACATGGTAAGGAGCGTCACATTTCCGGCGGATGTCAGAGGTATTTAGGCCAATCAAAACGTACAGATTAGCTGGCCAATCAGGGACACACCGCTTTTCAAATCAATGAGTTTTGTACAAATCCATGCGTTTCACGAAGACAAGGAAATCTGGAGCTACAAAAATGTACAGTATGTGGAAAATAATGTGTTTTTTGAACCATAAACCATGCAAACACATTGTATCATACCAAATACACAAAATAACGTAGTTTTTTCAGCAATGAAATAGGTGCCCTTTATATAAGGTGTACTCTGTCTGTGCTCTCTGTTAAAAGACAAAAGCAGCAGTTCTAATGAAAGTATTGATCAATCCTCTCCCAAACCATTGAGGTAGATTGGGTTTGTATGGTTTTTCATTTTGGTCTGTTTTAAAATGAGCTTTTTGGTCTGGTCATGGTATTAACAGGTCCGTAGTGCTTTGCTGTGATGTTCATATTGCATCAGTCCACTTTTAAGTTACATATGCATTTGTCTGCTGTCAGTTAATTTAGTTCTAGCTCATTATAGCTGTTCATAAGTGCTGGGTTTAATTTATATACATTGTATTCGAAGATCTTTAGACTGTAAAATTAATTAAATTGAGGAATAGTTTTCTCAGCAATCTTTAATTGTCATCACCACCCATTTCTAATCTTGTTTACCTAATTTGAAGCTGTTCATTTATTAGAGAGCAAAATGTTTCAATTAGCCAATACATTATTGTTCCAGAGAATACAATTCAGACTTCTTGTTTGGCAAATATTCATTTATCAGGACAACCCTTTTTAATTTTTGTATTTTTATGTGTGATTTTATATGATGCTTAATACAGTATAAAGTAGGGGAGGCAAAGTGGCTCAGTGGGTAGCACTGTTGCCTCACAGCAAGAAGTTCACTGTTTTGAGCCCCGGCTAGGTCAGGTGGCCTTTCTGTCTGGACTTTGCATGTTCTCCTTGTGTCAGTGTGGGTTTACTCCAGGTACTCTGGTTTTCTCCCACCATAAAAACATGTGAGTTAGGCGAATAAGAGATACCAAATTGTGCTTCCCCTAATCTGTGTATGGAAAGAAAGATTTGGCTATATATGAAGAGTTTGGTTCCAAAACGCAATAAATCCATTTAGACAAATTTCGGTAAAAACATGTTTTCTATACCAAGAAAGTGACAATGTGAAAACCCCTATTTTCTGTTACAAACTTTCACATAGCATCTTTAGGTTATAAAAACATAAAACATTCAAATCCATAATTTGATTTTCAAAGATTTATTTTAAAAACTGATTATTTTTTCCACAAAATGCTATAAATCTATTAAATCAATATATGAATGTGCATTAATATTTGACATGTTATATTCATTTAGTTGACTAGTGATATACACTGATTAAAAAATAAACATTAATGGCATTAATCAAAACACTTACTTTGTCATATTAAGAACACTGTCATTGCTGCGGTTATACTTGGGATGTCGTCGCTTAACATTTTTCAAAGCGATCAGCTTCGAGTAAAATAATGGAAAGTCCCCTGGGGTCAATGTGAGAAGCTTGATGCTGTCAGGAGAACAAGCAACCGTCTCCCGAGTGCCTATCGCGTAAAATTATTAGATGTTGATGGCTTACGTTTCTTTACCGTGACAGAAAACTACCACAGGTTTATCAATGCCATTAAAGTATTATTTTGTTTTTGTTTGTTTGTTGATCACGAAGTACAAGATAAGGAAAACTTGAAGTCTGTGTATTCATCGCACCGCCATTGTTTGTTTACACTGTGTGGAATGGTGCGCTGTGATTGGTTAAGATTTATTGCATTCTGCAGAAAAGGAGGAGGGGCGTTTCTTGCGTTTTTGGAAAAAAGGGAGAAAAAAATGACAGAATAACATGGCGGATATTGGATTTTGCGTAACATTAAGAATTTACTTTTAAATACAGCCCTGATACAATACTGATTTTGGCAGTGACTCATTTGAAAAAAATGCCATTTATCTCGTTTTGGAACCAAACTCTTTATATATATTTGCCTATATATATATACACACACACACACAGTAGTTTTATGTTTTAATGTACACTGTAAAAAGTAAAAAACTGGATTAACAATTTTTCTGTAGATAAAAATGCAACAAGTTGTATTGTGAATTAAAATGTAATAGATGTTGTTACAGTGTGGTTGCACAATTAAGTGCAATGTCAAATACATTATAATAAATGTTGATCTTATGTCATGTCGAAAGGCCACAAATTGAAAAAAAATTGATTTGTGCCATTATGTCAAAACAAATTATATATCTAACAAAGTTAAAGTCATTGTAGAGTCATTTCAGAGAATTGTATCTGAATACATTATAAATATTAGAAATGTATAGCTAAAACACGTTGCAAAGACTGTAAAATATATAGTACTGAATTGTGGGGTTACACTGTTTTTCAACATGTCTGTGTTTAGGATTATTTGTGCAGGCTAAAAAAGTGGCTGGGTGATGCACTGGAGCCACCGAATATGACCCCTCTTTTAACATATTCGCTATGATTTCAGGTTGTAGCAGTATTTGAAAGTTGAGAGAGACCAGCAGCTTTTCTGCAAGAACCCTGCCTGTTTTCCAATATTTTGATAACATTTGGTGTTTTTTAATCATTTAAATTTGACTGGATGGTTAATATCACATTTTTGTCACAAACTGAGAACATATTTAATATCAGAATTTACACAAGGTTTAAAAACACATCATTTTATTTGTTCTTTGTTTATAAAAAACAACGTTTCTACTTTCAAGATTAAGTTTAATTTTTAGATTGAAAATGTTATTTTCACTGTGTTGAGTACAAGTACAGGAACAATAAAACGCAGTATAACACAAATACTATTGCATAGCTTTTATTTTTGATTTATAAAAATTATCACCTTAAGTTGTCTTTTAATGAAGTGCTAGATTTGTCAATGTTTATCATGAATATCACTCTCAAATGTATCTGACAGTGTTGATTAATACCTAAGTGACAGACAAGAAAAACACATTTTGTGCAAAAAATGCAAGCAAGAGAATAACACTGATACAGGTGAATAAACAGTACAATAAACACGTTAAACCGATTCATCTAAATTACTTTAGTAACTTATTTTTCAGTACCTTTTTTTCCTTTTACATTTTGTAGTCTGTTTTGTGCCAGTCCTTGAGAAACGAATGAAAAGATCAAGACATGATTTATTTCACCATTTGTATGTGAATGAATCTGCAGGAAATCTGTCCTCTTCATAAAGAGAAAAGTGACTTGACAGTATGAGTGTCAGTGTGTGGCCGTCTGTGCCTATTTGACGTGTGATTGAGTTAGGTTTACTGCTGTTAGGAGCGTGCGTCAGTCCATAATGGCTGACCAGTTGTTCAGAAATGAGCTGTTAAAACTGAGGCTCGAGTCGTATTTAGAAACTCCTCTATCAGATCTGCCAATGATAATGCATCGTCCATAGTATAGATTTTGCATTAACAGGTTTTCTCAATCACTTTTGAGCATTTCTCAGAACAGAAATTATTTTTTTCGTAACTCTTTGTTCAACCTCCACATCATCAAGTCAGTTGTGCGCAACATAAAAGCAAATTCTCATTGTTTTGGACGAATTGCAAATGCTTTGATATAATGTTTGAGTTACAAAAAAATGTGACATTTATACCAGTCTCACTGTTGAATAGCCTCACCCCCTAAACATTTAGGCATAAATTCATAGCATTTTCTATACATTTCCATTAGACTTTTTTTCTAAATCTGTCCTGAATTGGTACTTTGCTCCCATGTGAATTTGGACTTTCTCTAACAATCTCATCCCTGAACAAGAGAGGGGGTCAGATTGTCAACGTACGTGATACTTTGGGACAATGTCAGTTTCCATCGCTCCAACATCATCAGGAAATGGTTTGCGGCCCACAACAGGATGCTAATGGAGCATCCCTACTCTCCATTCCTTAACCCCATTGAGGAATTTTTCTCAGCATGGAGATGGAAAGTATATGATCACCAGCCACAGATGACCCTTCTGTCTGGCGTGGATGCAACGTGTTAGTGATGTAGTACTCGAGACTGGTCTGCTTCTTGGACTTGTTCGTTCAAAGACTCGGTTTTGACTCGTCTTGGACCACATTGGGAGGAGAAGGACTCTAATTTCAGAGTCCTTGAGACCAACGCATATTTTTATGTAGAAAAACACACAACACATAAGAACTATAATAATAAAATGCAATGTTGACGGGCATTATTTGAAAATGACATCCCATGGTGCATCCCATGGTGCAATGTCCTAACTAGGATTAAAAAAGTCAGGGTGGGCTTTACATGTTGATGACAGAGCAGCACTGTTGAAGCAGTTCAGAAAAATATGCAGATGATGATGCATGTGGTAGGGATTTTTTTAATGATGGGAAAATCATAGTCCATATTAAGACGTTAAGACTGCTCCTCTTAACAATTTCCAATCTAGCTTAGTCTGTAGGCCTAACTGTTGATTATTAACTGACATGTTTTTATGGTCTTGGTCTCGACTCAGTCTCGACTCCTAAAGTACTCGGTCTCGACTCGGACTCGACTGTATTTGAAAACCAATGGACTCGGTCTCGACTTGGACTCGGCATTGGCGGTCTCGTCCCCATCACTACACGGGTGATTCTCACGAAACCATTGAAACACCACGGCACTAATGATTTTAGCTTTAAAATGTGTAATATAGTAACATTAAAAAGCATCAGAATTAACACAATACTGTGTTCTACCTTGCACAATGTGTGATTTTAACATAAGAATTTATAATTAGAAATTTTATCTCATTTTCTGCTGAAATTCTCATTACCGCAATGTGTCCGGCTGTGTTTGAACATGCGTTATGTTGTAATTTAATCAAATTAACACAAAAATATTAAGAAAAAAATAAATGGATGTTTTGCTAGACTACTTTAGATGACAGAAAAAATATTTACTGAATATTCATGTATAATAATAATGAAGAAAAATTAGGAAAATGATGTGTCCATGCCTGATGTTCTCATCCTCCGCAACACTTTTTGAGAACAGTTTAAGCACACATACAGAATTTTAATAAAGTTTGATTTTGAGTGACCAAGCACATGGACCAGTTACTTCAAGATGGCTACCAGGTAAGATCATTTTTTTTTACAGTTAATTTGGAATATTGTCTTGTCAGAAAGCTTACACGACATTTTGATTATCATTACCGCAACAGATGCTTATTAAATGTTAATTTAATTAATAGAAGCATAATACTTTGATTTTAAATGCATGTGCAGAATCGCCAAATTATGTTCTTTCAGGTTTGTCATGTCATTTTGAAAATATGTCAGTGTTGATGTTTTCTGACTGTTGCGGTAATGAGATTTTTTAGGACTAATTTTTTAAATTATGTTACAAAAAGTGTTAAATGATAAGTAAAAGTTTTTAAATTAATGTTCCCATTTACTCCAGACTTTGTTTTTCAATGTCTGGTGGGGAAAAAAGTAAATTTAATCCATTTTTACATTTTCATGCTTGACATTTTTAAAACCAAGTTTTCGTGAGAATCACCCACACCGTGTGATGACATCACAGCAGATGCCTGCACAGGCTGGATAAGACACTCGAAAATATTCTTTCCACGCTGCATCACAAGAAAATATATTTATTGTGAACACAGGGAGGCAGGAACGTCAGGAGCATCAGGAGGTTTAGGAAGTACTGTATGTACAGTTTTCCCTAAGGAGATTGTCCTATGTTCGCATTTCTACTTTTTTTCCTTTGTGCTATATGCAGTGCTGTCTTTTCCTGTCTGTATCACAATGACATAGTCTGTCAACAAATTAAAGTGCAAACAGTAAAAGCGTAAATGTGAATCCCACAAACTCCCACATACTACAATTTACAATAATTGTCATCAAAATTGTAGCCATAGTTTACATCAGAACATCCCTCTAGACTAGAGTAATCTGTTATATTGACAACATGACTAAGCAATTTGACTATCCTATCCATACACAATGAGACAATTGACTTTTGAGAGATGAACTAAGGAATTTGATTAAGAGACTGGCTTTTGCAGCTAATCCATGGTGTTTTGCTATTTGTATGAATTGTTTTGAGAAATGCACTTACTGTTTTGCAAATGTCGAGGATGGTTTGAGAAATGAACCAGAACGACTGAGAAAAACTGTAACAACCTAGCTTAACATTTTGACTTTCTTATTCATGAACAATGACACACGGACTTGCCATAGCATTGACATGTTCACTGCCGTAAACATGTACTTTTGAAAGATGAACTAAATATTTTGAACAGGTTACATGTTTTTGCAAGACGTCCATGATGTTGTGCAGTTTGTAAGACAGTTGGAATGCTTCAAAGCTTAAAAACTTTAAAAATCATACTTCACAGATCCTCATAGGTCTGTCCAGGAATAATAACTGCATGGACGAACAGGCAGAGTTTGCCCAGAACAGAACCACACCGCCAATAACACCAACTGAATGAATTATTATTTGATCAAATGTATACATTTGATGAAAGTGGTCCTAACTAAAGTGTCATTTTTTTGTGCAGGGGCAGTGAAGGAAATCCTTATGTGTAATATTATTTGTTCAAGACCCTGATTCTCATAATGATAATATCAAATATCTTCTGATTGGATTGTGTCTTGTTGCACTGCGGTTTTGTATTTAGCATGAACTTACAAATTTCCAGTTGCTGGTACCTAAGGTTAAGACATGGTATTACACCATGTGTTATCTCTTTTGTTGAAACTAAGATTAATCAAAAATCTGTGGCTTTGGTTTCTGTCATTTATTTATAATACTCTCATGTGTATCCTAGAGTTATTCTTCAGTCCACAAGCAGATGGCCTTGAATTTTAGAAAGAGCAGGTTTAGGTGGTGGGTGGAGGTCATTATTTTACAAATGCATGACTCACTAATGGAAGGAGTAGTTAAGATCTGGTCGAGATTGATTGTATATCAGGTTGACAGACAGAGTAAACACCACAGAGTTTCCACTGTGATTGATGCTGTTGTGAAAGACGTTAGACACGCTGATTCATATGTTGTATGTTGGAGCCGAAAGTCAATAAACAGCTAGACTTTCATTTTGTATTCAACAAGTCCTTATACATGCTGAATACCTTAGACTGTGTGGCAACAAATAGACCGCAAACACACAGTCATTTGAGACATGCATGTGTAAACTGTGGCGTTCACACTCTCGGCTGCTCCACATGGTAGGTGACAGGCAGGCATGGAAGGGTGTTTTGTAATTAAATCGAAATGACAGGATGCGAGAGTAGGGAAGAGAATGTTAAAGGAGCATAAAGGTCTATGTAGAGTTTTGGAGAAAATGAATGTGAGTGGGTTTAAATTGTGAGTTTGAGGTTTACAGAAACGGCTGCAATGAGATACGAGTGAGTTTTTGTGATTGATAAGTAAGTGTGACTTTCAAATTGTCCTTTAAAAGGTGCGGATCAAATAATGTCTGTTTGAAGAAATAACTAAAGTCAATCCTTCCAGAAAAACAAAGTTTTTTGTGATTGTTGCGGGCAAAAATACTTGATCTTGCGGCACGTTTTCCTAAAAATGCAATGGAATATGGGGATATTTATGCAATTTTATGCGATGAAATTGCGGGAACTTGCAAAAACTGTTTCAAAAGCTTTTCACTGATGTTCACGTCACATAACTTCATAAAGTTCCCATGGCAACAGGGGACATGGCTGCACTTGTGTGAAGTAAATGCAACATTTTTCAACTTTCTGCTAAGATATATGTGATTTTTGCTACGAAAATGCGGGGATTATCAAATCATGCAAGGCCTGCATATTTTGTGCATGGAAATCAGCAATTTATGCTGCGAAAGTGCGGCGTATCTGAAAAAATGCGGCCTCCGCATAAATATGGGGACTTTGGCTAATTATGCGTTGAATCATGCGATTGCATAATTGCGTTTTTCTGGAGGGACTGTAAAAATGACTTTCTTACTTAGTATTTTTGTCTTGTTTCCAGTAGTAATATCTATTGCAAATGACCTAAGAAAATAGCTCTAGTTTTTAGGCAAAACACATCAAAAAGTGAATTTGCTTAAAACAAGCAAAAAAAAACTGCCAATGGAATAAGACATTTTTCTTGAATTTACTTAATACAAGAAAATTCAGCAAAAAATGTCTTATTCCTTTGGCAGATTTTTTTTTTTTTAAAGCACAAATGTGCTTAAATTTGATATGTTTTGTCTAAAAACTAGAGTTATTTTCTTAGGTAATTTGCTCATCAAAAAAAATATCTTGATTTAAGAATTTTTTGATATTTCTCCTGAAAACAAAAATACTAAGTACACTGCAAAAAATTATATTCAAGAAAAAAATTCTTAGTATTTTTATCTTGTTTTCAGAAAAATATAAAAAAAATCTTAAATTAAGATGCTTTTTCTTGATGAACAAAACAACCCAAGAAAATAAGTCTAGTTTTTAGACCAAAGAATATCAAATTTAAGTGATTTTGTGCATAAAACAAGCAAAAAAATCTGCCAATGGGGTAAGCAAAAAAATCTTGAACATTTTTCATAAAACACTAAATTCAAGAAAAATTCAAGAAAAATTTGCTTACCCGATTGGCAGATTGTTTTGCTTGTTTTATGCACAAAATCACTTAAATTTGATATTTTTGGTCTAGAAACTAGACTATCTTTCTTGGGTCGTTTTGCTCATCAAGAAAAAGCTTTTTCATTTAAATATTTTTAGATATTGACTGAAAACAAGACAAAAATACTAAGAAAATATTTTCTTGAAAATAATTTTTTGCAGTGTAAGAAAGTAATTTTTTGCAGTGTAAAGTCAGTCCACACAAAGATCATGGATTCGTCCCTGCGGGGAACAGACACACTGATAAAAAATGTTTACCTTGAATGCATCGTAAGTCTTTTTGGATAAAATGCCAAATGCGTAAATGATGCTGAACGTTTGAATAGCTGTAAAACAAAAAAGAATGACGTTTGATGTGGAAATAGTCATCTACGCTAACAATTCAAAGCAAGATAAAAGCATAAGTTAAAAGAAATGAGAAAAAAGAAACATTTCAGAAGACAGATAACATAATTTAAGAGAAAACAATCACTTAACATTTTCAAAACGAGAAAGAGATCGAAAAACAACTGGGACAGACAGACACTACGTTTTTACCATCTGTTTAATTTTCTGCTTCAGAAAGCTGAGAAAGCGCTCTCTACATTTCAAACACTCCCGTCCGCAGCGTCTCAAGTGCGTCTCTGTGAACTGAAGTTTTAGTATGCGGCTGGAGATGTGGGCGTCCTCCAGCCTTCAGAAGTGGAGCGCATTGAGCACTTGTCTTTAAATAATGGTGCAAAGACCCCGCTGAGTTCTGCACTGCATGAGGCACAAGATTAGAGTAATGAAAAAGTGATATCACCATGACTTATTCGAGGCTGTCGAAACAGTAATTCATTTCTTTTCTATAACCATCCTTGAATATAATTTTGTCCTTTTATTTCAACTTACTTATTGCTTTCATTGCTCTCTTAGTCTTTAAGTTCTTCATTCCTCTGCTCTTTGAAGTGTTATGCCATAAAGTCTCTCGGCTAATCGGCTGTAATCTTGTTTAAATGAGGTGTGTATGCCTGACAAGCTTTAAAGGCTGTAATTTATGCAACGCTAGTTGTAATTTATGCAAGATTGTCAGAATCGTGTTTGCTTTAAGCAGGTTTCCCGAACAGGTCAGCTCTTTGTATTGTTCGACAGGTCCTGGCATAAAGCACAGCCCTATTCATATCATGGTAATGATGAGATGAGCGTATAGCGGCTTTGCTGTTGTTTTTGCTAGGTTAATCTGACTATATGATTGCACTGATGGTCATGAGGTCATGTTTGTTATGTTATTGCTGCTGCCGCTGTTGGCCTAAACCTCTGTGAGAGGCTGAAATGAGCAGGACCATTTTCTCTGTTGTTTTGTTTCGGCAGATTTACCCTTGATGTGAAGATAAGCAAACATTAGGAAGTAGTCATTTAGATGCGACGTACTAGTGAGGAAACCTGAGGTTAAGTGCTTTGCTCAAGCATAAAGGTAATTACTCCCATAAATGTTTAAGTGTTTAACCCCCTCCTCAAATAGAGGTTTTTGGTTCATGAATCATTATTTTATTTATTTGCAAAGAAAAACAAAACTCCTAGACCATCATCTCTACTCCTGAGACTTTTTTTTTCATTTTCTGTATTTTAATGTTGGATCATAAGTTAGAGCATTAAATTGGATTAAGACGTCTCAAGATTTGGCAACAGGGTTGTAAAGTTTATTATAAAATAAAATAATTAGTTTTACCTCCCTAGGTTGACCATCTCCTTGCACAAATTATTTCTTTAAATGAAAACCAAAAATTTTTTTTGTTTCAGGCATTATTTATTACTGTATTCGAGATAAGTGTATTTTGTGTACCAGCCCAGATTCTTGTACCTCATTCACACAGCACTTTGGTCCCAGAAAATTTTGGCAGAGAGGCTTCTGTGTGAAGTTGAACACAAACAGAGGACCTAATAACATTGCCGTAACATACACAGAAAGCATTGTGTGTGAACAAGACACAGAAACAATGCCATAAGCAGATCAACATTCACAATGAGAAATGTCAGCAAAGTAGACTAAAGCAGAGATCAGGGAGTTTGTTACTATCCGGGCTGAAGCGAAGTTCATTCACCAGTATGACAGAACAGCTCATCACCCGCTCCTTATGATCTTGTCATAGACAAACATGCACACGCGTGGTGTATTGAGAGAGAAATCACGGATAATAAGCAAACTTCAGACGCTGTGGAAAAAGCACAGGACTTTAAATATGTCACATGTCTTTAAAATGATTGGCAGTGTGAATGAACCAAATATCAAATCCCAGATGCATTTTCCGTGTATTTTTCGTAATTACTGTGTGAACAGGACTCGTGTTCCAAAATGCATTTATGTTGATGTTTTGAATACAGTAAGTGAAAAATCCTTCGCAGATCAGCCTGTCCAGTTATTCTGAACTGCTGCTTTAGACCCTAAACACCCACAGTAGTGGGGAAAAGTGATGTCGCTCTTTGATATCTAAGTGACATCTTTGTCTTTTTTCCTCTTTTATCTCTTTTTTTTTCAAAATTTTGCATTAAGATGCATTAAAGCGTCTGTTTTTAGTGATCCCATTTTATAAACTTTAGTTGGTGTGTAAGGTTGCTGTTGGAGTATAAGTAATGCCTGCAAAATTATAAAGCTCAAAGTACAATTCCAAGAGATATATTTTCTATAACACAATTAGCTTTTCAAGGTCTACAGCGAACGGCCGGTTTGGACTACAGTCCTCTACTTCCTGGATGTGTGAAGTCAATAGAGGGTATGCATTGAAGTCACTTTTCCACGTGACCTCGCCGGAGCACACCCTGTTGAGTGGCAAACGTTCAACAAAATGGCTGGTTGCAAAAATGTCAGTAAAATTACTATTATCAGCTTAAATTGAATTTAGTTGGACTTGATAGCAGAGATGGACAATACTTAGTTACATAAGTTACATTTTTCAAGCATCTGTGCTTTAATTAGGATGTTTGTTTTGGGAAAAACATTACTTCACTACATCCTAAAGCATAGAGTCATACTGTGTATTCTTTAATATTGCATATTAAAATACCCAATTACATTTAAATGGTGTACTTTTACTTGAGTAAAATACATTAATGTACTTAAATATTAAATGTAAAACAAAAACTTGTATTTATGAAATGTAATAAAGTAAAAATTATGACAATATGCTTTGGATGTTTTCCAAAGAAAAACACTGGTAAAATACAAATACTTGAAAAAATACTTTAAAGTAAAAAGTAAAATACTTAAGTAGTGTCCACCTCTGCTTGATAGTGCCCTAGCAAATTGTCTACCCACCTGTGGTCTGCGGATGTTGGCATGGAAGATCCATTTACTTCTCCTTTCGGTGCTTTTTGGCAGTCTGTTAAATGATAGTTCCGAATTCTTGTTAAATCTGTTAGTACAGTCTATCGCACAACAGCTTTTTCCCATTTAGACGTGTTTTCCCCGTGTTTTTGCTGATTTCACACTGTACACAAATTCTGCCGCTCTGTCTTTTGCCACTCAGTGGGCGTAACCACAGTCACTTTTGCATACCCTCTACAGTATATAAGAGTTTTTCCTCCGCTCAAATGAATACACCAGTCGCTAGCTAAGCTAAGCTGCTGTCGAATCACAACACACTAAACAAGCTACACAATCAGAACTCGTTACGTATTTCTAAAGGAGGGACTTCATAGAACAAGGAAGACATAAGCCCGTTTTTAGGACAGTGTAAACAGCGGTATACAGATAAGTCAATTGTGTGAAATACTGCTTTTTTTTAAAAACACAAAACATGAACACAACGTCTCATCTGTCCTTCGGATGAGACGTTAAACCAAGGTCCTGACTCTCTGTGGTCATTAAAAATCCCAGGATGTCCTTCGAAAAAGGGTAGGGGTGTGCCCCGGCATCCTGGCCAAACTTGCCCATTGGCCTACTAATCATCCCTCATACTAATTGGCTATATCACTCTGTCTCCTCTCCACTAATAAGCTGGTGTGTGGTGGGCGTTCTGGCGCAATATGGCTGCCGTCGCATCATCCAGGTGGATCCTGCATATTGGTGGTGGTTGAGGAGATTCCCCCATTCATATGTAAAGCGCTTTGAGTACTGAGAAAAGCGTTATATAAATGTAACTAGTAATAATAATAATAATAATAATAATAATGTTATATTATGCAGCGGAAACAAATCTTCAAAAATGCATAAAAAACGGGACTTTTAAAATGTTGCATTCATGTTGCATTGGTGTGTTTGAAGTATAAAATAAATCTCGTGCTAATTTTAGGAGCTTTGGCAAAAATTACACACAACATGTGCAAAGTTTATGAAGACATCGTCCAAGACAATGACTACAAAGTATTACCACAAACAATGATTAACAAATATTAATAACAGATAAAATTGTAGTCAGTTTCTGCTTTAATACCTGTGAGCGTTTCGAATAAAACCTAAATTACTTTTTATATTACCAATTTTTTAGTGTTTTGTCCATATTGTACAATACACCTTATATTTTGATGGTTTAATCTAATCTGAGAAAGCATTAAAAGCAAATATTGTACAAATCCCCTGCCTCCAGACACCACTTTTCCTGTAGATCCTGACGACAGCAGGAAGATGCAACATTAAAGCTGCTTTATTGACATAGAAACTGAAAGGATGGATGAAGTTTGGTTCTTTCTTCTAAAACAATGAAGACAGATAGAGTAAAGAGTTGTGGAATGATGGAGGGTGTGTGAGCGAGAGCTCAGCGGGGATGCATCTGACTGCAGGAAGATGGCACAGATCACATGACAGTGTGAGAGATAGATCAGGAAAACTGGGGGAGTGAATGATTGCTGAAGGGCAGTACATTGTCAGCTTTCCACTTTGTGAAGATCATACTGTATGGTTGAACATTAGAATAATATTCTTATCAAATGTTAGATTTTATCTATCTGTCACATCAGACTAACGCTTCGTCAATGCCAGGGGCAACATATGAAGATTTCAGTGACAAGCAACTTTTCTGTCCACAATGAAATGAAAGGCTGTCTCTTCACATCCATCTTTAATATGCATGAGGTGATCAAATAGGTTTTCTGCGTGAGTGATGCGTCATACTGCTGCTGCGTCACACGAGGTGGTGACTCTCATTGGTCCTTATCGGCTTTGTGTAATTGTATTACGTCAAAGAGCAGATTAACATTTGATTATTTGTTGCTGAAAACCTGTTTTTAGGGCACATTATTAACATTTGGTGTTAATGAAGTTGCACATGTGTGTGAGATTTTTTGTTTTACCTACTAAGCCATGAGATTATGTAAACTGACCTATCTTTCCTATAATCAGATCAGGAAATAATCCAGAAACAACTATGAAACAATGCCGAATTCAGTCAACCTGAAATAGAAAGGAAAAAGCAGGAAATCACCAAGGCCGCAGGTGGAAATATGCTTGAGATTGAGAGCGTACTGTAGTAGTTCGTGCCTTAGGATGTCTGCGTTCATCTGAGATGCATATTTCATGCTTTGTCAAGCTGTTTACTGCTGCTTGTGGCCACCCCCATCTCACTTTCCCTTGCATCTTTGCTTTTATCTCGCTCGCTCTTGTATTTCTCGGCTCTTATGAAATCACATTTTTATTCTTTGTTTAATGAGAGTATTGGGAAAGATTGTTTACATTCAGATATCTCAGCCTTCATCTCTTCTCATTTACACACAAGCCACAACAAAAAAATTATAAGGGGAGCAGTATGATTAAAGTTGTGTTTGCTATTCCTGCATAGACACAAAGCTACAGAAATACGGGATGTGTACATGTACCGTGTGTATGGGGTTTGCTTGTAAATTAGAATGCATTTTTTATTATTAGCTGCAAATGTAGATGAGCTTGGCTTGTGTTAGCTTTATGATGTCAAATGCATCAATTTTCTTTTAAGTTATATTGAATATCTCTCTCTAACGCTCTCTCTTCAATGCATATACAACTTTATTTTTCGATGTGTCTCGTGGCTTCCATATTATTTACAAACACAAACATTACTGACACTAATGACTGTTATTTCCTTTATATTTGTATTCATCCATACACAGCATGCATTAAATCAAAGACCAAGGTGGAGTTGCAGAAGGGTTTTTCAGTGCACTGTAGTGACTCATGCTGTTTCATGTCATGCATAAATGTTAAAGTGAGCAAAGGTCAAATTATCATTGGTATTATTCACATTTTCTACATTAGCGAACATGTATTGGCAATTTAAATCTTTAATATATACAATTATTATAAGCATATGTCGCTAAGCAGTGTGCCGATTTCCTTTTATTTTTAGATCTTACTGTTTAAAGTCAGCTCAATGTGTTGTCATCAAATGTGTTGTGACTCAGGTCCACAGAAGCATTAGTCAGCCCTCGCTTACCTAAAAAAGACATTTGTCGAGGAGTGAGGTCATGCAAAATAAAGTCTAACGAGAGCTACGGGAATGACACAAATGCACAAAGTAATGCTTTGGGAAACAACAGCTCAATACAGCCACCAAGCTCCTTCACTCGTGCTTTATGTAGACGCCCAATTCTCTCCACTAATAAGCAGAAAGGCTCAGTGGTCCTTGTCTTCATAAAGAGACCTGGAGTAAAAAAAGAGGGCAGTCGGTACTTACTACAGAGTTTGGAGCGCTTAATGAAACAGCAATGCACGCTCCCCAGATCCTAAAATTAATAACCACGTCAGCTATGGAGAAACAGCTTGAGTTTTACCGTCTCCAGAGCGCTCTCATCTCAAGATCAGTCTTAGCGTGTGGCTACAACCCTGTTTCATTTCTGCTCTCCAAGATCTCGGCTCACCTCAACTTTCTTACATATTTTTCTGGAAAATTGACCTAGAAAGTACTCAGGACTCATTTTGTTGGCAGGGATGTGTACAACTGTTTGTCCAAACAAGCTCCTTTGAATGGGATATATATATATATCCCCTTATATACAGTAATAAAAATATAGCAACACTTTAATTAAATTAAATTTTATTTATATAGCGCTTTTCACAATTGCTCAATTGTTCCAAAGCTGCTTTACATTATTAAAACAAGAGAAAGCTCAGAAAAATCAGAGGACAGCAACAGAAGCAAAGTAAAGCAGCTGACATACAGTAAAACTGTACTAGTGAGCGAAGTATTAACATAACGTATAGAAGAAAGTTTAAGTTAAACTAATGTCAGCTGACTCCTTAGGGGTTGATAAAACTTAAAGGGGAAAAACGTCCTAGGTAGAAAAAAACCTTGAGAGAGCCAGACCTAGCCAATCCTATAAAATAGATAATACAAGAGATGAGTTCCTACAACTTGTAAAATATTGTGAAGTTGACTTCTTTCAACAATATTTTATAAGTTATAACAACTTATCTCTAGTCAAAATAAATAATAGTAATTTCAAATGACTTGTAAATCTGAGTTGATTCAACAAAAAAAATTAAGGCAGCAAATATTTTTTTACAGTGTGCTGAAACATGTGTGCTTAAATGTGCAGTATGTAAATTTTAGCGGCATCTAGTGGTGAGGTTGCAAATTGCAACCAATGGCTCAGTTCACTGCTCACCCCTCGCGTTTGAAACGCATAGAGAAGCTACGGTAGCCGCCACCGGACAAACATGTCATCATCGAAGACTACTTAGTAAAAAAAGTTTGTCTGTTAAAAGCAGGATAGGCAGGAATTTTCTTTTTACAAATTTGTTTAAACTGTCTTTATATACCAATACATAAGTAAAATGTAAGTACTCTGAAAAAGAGAGTATAAAAATCGAGTGTCTGTAGACCTCTCACCACTGTTTTAAACACAGCTCATTTTTCCATTCACTCCACCCCCTCCCTTCTGGGTTTCTTCTAAAGCCACGCCCCCAAAACACATGAACGCGCGACACCGACCGGCTCTGCTGGGAGAAGCATTTACCAGATGAGCAGAGAGGAAGGCGCGCAGTGCATGTAGTAACATCATGTAATAATACACCTAACTTTATCACTATGAATATAAACAAATAAGATGGCTTTTAGTACTCACTATTGTTTTGCATGGAAGAGTTTCCGTGATGAAAGCATTGTTGACACTGATGAGGACTACACTCCGGAGACAATACTGCTACCGCATTGTCGACTCGAGGAAAAGCCACGTGATATTTACTCTCTTTGATTGCTTCGTTTGTTCCTTTGTTTGCCTTGTTTGCCTTCGCTGACTGGATATGCAGGTACTGTGAGTTCTGAATGCAATTTCTCTGCCATACTTTTGCTCTTTCTAGAGTGCCTCGTGCACGTTCAAATCAATCGGGTGTGCGCATGTGTGGGCAGATCCCATAGCAACAGGGGTGGTGCCATGGCCGCGAGAGAGCGGGATAGTTGCGCAAGCCAATCATTTGTTTCGTCTCGAATGGAAATAATGGGCTGTGTTTACAACAGTGGTGAGAGGTCTACAGACACTTGAGTTTTATACTCTCTTTTTCAGAGTACTTACATTTTAATTATGTATTTGTATATAAGGACAGTTCAAACCAATTCGTAAAAAAGTTTTTTAGATAATTCCTGCCTATCCTGCCTTTAAGGGATCTGGAGAAACATGGCGGCACAAAGTGGCGACTTCCATGTAAGCGGACCCTCGGTGTATGTAGATAAAAACATCTCATTCTAAGGTAATAAAAACATATGGTTCATTATGAAATGTCTTTATACACCCCTGACAATATAGTTTTGTATATTATTTAGCATTTCTGTCAAGAGATTCTTCTAAAAATTACACACTTTTACACGATTTTACATTTCCTTTGGTGTGTAAATGTGTATGTACATGTTAACGAAATGCAAGCTCATAGCCAATCATTTCAATTATACCAGATCATGCATGTAGAGCGACATAAATTCAAACGTAAAGAACTTTATCGGGTACATGTGCACACAGCTGAAAGCTATGCAACTAAACGGTAGCTGTATATTGATATTGAAAAGCAACACAATTTAGTGTCACTGTGACAACCACAGTAGGTAGACTACAGGCCTAATGACAATATGATATTAATAAATACCGCTTACCATTTATAAGTTAAATGTGCTTTGTCGACGATGATGCCTAGCAGGTTGGTCCTATAAAACTCTGTGGCTATCATGTCTTGCCATATCCAAACATACTTCTTAGATATGAAATTGTTTAACGCCAAAAGTCGCTCTTTTTTAATAAACTTGCTAAATCTAAATCTAAGGCTGCATTGAAAAGTAACTTTGCGTCTGCTGCTATGTTGGATAAACAAAACTGCTTCGGTGTGTCGCATAGACGTCATCATCATCCTCGTTCTGTGATTGGTTCCCTATTTCAGGGGGAAAATTGGTCCATAGTTTCCATGTTAGACTTGCAGCGTGAATAAATTTGCATGCAAGGCAGCATGGGGAAACCCAGGCTAGAAGAGCAGTATATCTGGAGCTACAAAAATGTACGGTATGTGCAAAATAATGTGTTTTTAACCATAAACCACGCAAACACGTTGTATTATACCAAATACACAAAATATTTTTTTTAGCAACGAAATAGGTGCTCTTTTATATATACAGCTATATAATAGATTAATAGATTATTGGCTGCATTTCAGTAGACGCAGCAAATAAGATCAAATCCATTTTAAAAAATTTGTGAAAAAATAAAGTAATTGCATGGAATATTTTCCATCAAACTGAATGCACGATATTCTCATGTTTTATGAAATTATAGGGTGCCATTACACAGAAAGCCGTGTTTACTTGATAGTAAATCCATTTGTCTATCCCATACACTGATTGTGCGCCATAATCTTTACTTGCTCATCTCATATGTATCTAATATAACGTTCTGTGCTGCACAAATGTTTCATATGTGAACATGAGCTGCACATGAATCCATGCAGTAAGGGAGGATAGAGAGGCAGTAGAAGAAGAAAGTGGCTCCTGTCCTGTGATCACAGGCAGCCTGTCAAAACTCCCTCAGCAACACATCGCTTTGATGAGTCCTCACGTGTCTGAAACAAACTCTGAGCGTGATGAGCATCTTTTATCTGATGTCTCTGCTCTCATTACTGACACAGTGCTCTTGGTCAGCATTGGGGATAAGGAGAGAGAGAGAGAGAGAGAGAGAGAGAGAGAAGAGAGAGAGAGGCCAGGAAAACATTTTGATCTATAATTCATCTACAAAGCAATGCTTTACGAATCTCCTAAAATATCTTAGCGGTGGTTATAATCATTATTTCAGCATGTCTTTTTCCTCATGAGAATGTTATTTCAGCCTTACATGTTAATATTAGCATAGTCAGATTCATCTTCTGTTCATGTGGATGTTAGTGGTGTTTGGCAGGCTCACTGGGGTGGTACCCTAATGGTGCGTTCACACCAGACGCGGAAGAGGTGGTAAGCGCGAGTGATTTACATGTTAAGTTAATGCAAAGGCGCAAATAGGCATCCTGCTGCGTGTTAAGCATGAATGGCACGTTCTGTGTGCATTGAGCACAAGCGTGATCTGCACAAGTTGAAAAATCTGAACTTTGGCAGATTTTCGCTCCACGTTAAACAATCAGGAGCTTTCTCTAGCAGTGACGTAATTACAGGAAGCGAGCGGAGGCAGAAAAACAAAACAACAATGGAATAGAATCAATAGAATCATACTGTGTATTCATTATATATTGCATATTAAAATTTATTTATTGCCTAATTACATAAAAATTGTGTACTTTTACTTTCTTAAGTAAAAAGTAAAAGTACAAAAAATTACTAGATGTTTAATGTACTTAAATATTAAATATAAACCAAAAACTTGAAATTATGAAATGTAGTGGAGTAAAAATTATGATAATATGTTTTGGAATGTTTGTTTTCCAAAGAAAAACACTAATAAAATATGAATAATTGAAAATTTACTTTTATGTAGAAAGTAAAAATACTTAAGTACTACAACTCTGATTTATATAGCGCTTTTCAAAGCAGCTTTATATGAGTAGATGTAAAGGAGAACACAGAAAATCAATAGATAATATAAGCAAGCAAGCAAGCGTATTAATAATGTAACGTATACAGTAAAGTGCTAAGTTAACTCAAAATGTTCAAGCATCCAACTATGTATGAATAGTGCATTTTTGCCACCTTTTCCGCGTCTGGTGTGAAAGCACAGTAAGGTTTTTGTTTTGTATCTTTACATCTTCAATTCAATTTTATTTATATAGCGTTTTTCACAATTGTTAATTGTTTCAAAGCAGCTTTACATGAATAGATTTAGGGGAAAAAACACAGAAAAATGGATAGATAACATAAGAAGCAAAATAAAGCGGCTAAGAATAAACCGTACAAGCGAGCGTAGTAATAATGGAACGTATATAGGAAAGTGCTAAGTTAAGCCAATGGTGACTGACTCTTCAGGGGATGAAAAAAACCTAGGAGAAAAACCCTGTGGGAAAACTCCTAGGAGGAGAAAAACCCTTGCGAGAGATACATATATATTTATAAATATATATAAACACTATAGGGATATGAGACGGGTAAGCAGATTAATGTGCACTAAACATAATACAATGTTGTACCTTTTGGGGTATGTTACTGCTCATTAGGTATCAATTGTGTACCTTTAAAGGTACAGTTGACTGTTTTGTACCCCTAAAATTTATCTGGTACAAAATTGTTTCTTAAGGTACACAATAGGGTTACATTATAGGGTACAATGTTGTACCCCAAAAGGTGCAACATTTATTGTATACCCATAAAGGTATAAAAATGAACTTTTGAAGGTTTTTCTGGCTGTGTGTAAAATATTACAGATACTTGCAGTCCACTTTACAATGACTAAGAAACCATTGACAACAACATAGCAACCACATAGTAAGCCTTGGCAACCACCCAAAAACTGTGGTGGTGAGCATCATTACATGTTTTTTCTCAGCAAGTGTACAAATCAAATTTTTAAGTCAGTTTACAGTAATCCTCATCCTAATCCTATATACCATACTTTTCTCCTTTACTTCAGTTCGGCATATCCTGTTTATGGGGATTTTCTGCACTAATAGGCATTAGCTGGTGTCTTTTGTCAGGTGAAATGTTGCAGAGGATGAGTGTGAACAGTTGGCTGGTGTGCTGGTTCATGACAGTCCCAGATGATCGTGATGGCTGACGTACCCTGAGGCGCCTGACACGGCCATAATGGCTACAATAAATAGGAGTGGATAGGAGATAGTGAATAATATTTATCTAAGCATAGAGGAAACACAGGGGACACCACACCATCTGGCCCTCAGGCGTGCAGGAAAACCACTAACATCGAAGGCAATATACTTTGACATCTATGATGTTAGCATTTGAATCTTTGGTCCCTAATGTTTTGTTCGCTGAATTTAGTGAAAACTAGCTCCTGTGGCTCCGACATTTAGCAATCGTGTGGTCAGGAACACAGAAAACTGCACTTATTCTGTTTAGCATCAGCAGAGGGAGAGATAGAAAGAGAGAGAGTTTCTTTATTCGTTTCTGGGTGTGAAATGAGGTTTGTTCAGTCCCCATTAGGGAAATCTATTTAATTGTCCTACTTCACTTTATACACAAAAGACTTGCCTGTGCATGTGGTTGTGTGTGTCTAAAATTCTTGTTAACCCTTTAACGGTGACACCCAGGGGAAAACAATACTCTTTTTCTTTTTTTTGCAGTCTATGATTTCTTGGACCAGTGGCGGCTCGTGACTGCTCTTCCGAAGGGCGCAAATTCAAAATATGTGTTCAGAGTGTCATGTGTGTTGCTCGTGTTTTCAAAATATGTGTTTGTTGCGTCATGTTAAGCATGTGCATCACGTGTCTGGTTAAAATAAGTGCCTGCTGCACACGCGTCAAAAGCGTTTATGATAAAAGACACACTCACGTTCACAAAATATACGCAAGACACTCCCTTAACACTAAACTCTGAGGATGCACATAGGATCACTCGACGCACAGAACACACATTTTGAAATGACTTGAGCTTCTGCTGAAATACTATACTATATTATTAGGTTTGGTAGTTGATATGATCTATTTACTAAAGCACTCTCAAGCTATTGCATCAAATAAATGCTTGCCTTTGACAGATTTGTGTATACGATCCCACATGCTATGACCGATTTCACTGCTGCTTTCATTTTGAAATGATGCTGGTAAAACATTGTGTTAAAATTTGTATACTGCTGTGAATAGCCAGTGATTTATTGTCTGTTCTCAGCACGAATGGACAGGGAATGCTTTGATCAGACGGACTTTAGTATAAAAAATCAACAAGATATAATAGCGCATAAAAAATCCTGTTAAACTGTGCAGACAGAGAAAGATTAGTATTAGCAAGGCTCAGACGCTGAATGAAAGAGAGAGAGAGAGAAGGAAAGAAAGAGAGAGAGCATTAGAATGAGTTATAGGGAGTTATTCTCATTGATAAATCAAATAGATGCTCTTGTGAATGTGACCAGAGGATTGAGTGCTCTTTAATATCCAGCTATGTTTTTGGAAGCCGTCCAGTTGGGTGCTCTGTGGGCCCTCTCCCATACACTGCACTGTTACACATGATGACTACAAGCACGCACACTCACAGATGTGAACACTGTCTTCCCATTTTTAGAAACAAATCTAAATTCAATAAGGTTTTTTGGCATCCCTGCCCAAAGTTTTAAAATTGCTTTAATAAAAAAATGATCTGCTGATCTACATATTTTTTTCATTACAGTCACCGTCACCTTAACTGGCAGAGCATTGTGTTAGGTCTGATACCCCATGACAAAAAGTATGCATTGAATACACCGTCGCTTTGAATAAAAGCGTCTGCCAAATGCATAAAAGTACAAGTAAACTGAAAGTTTATTGACTGCCTAAAATTGGGTGATTCTCACGAAATCCAGATTTAGAAAGTGTCCAGCATCAGATTTTTTTAAAAGCCCTTGAAGCCAATTTTTTGCACATATAATATTAAGGTCTGAACTTACTATAAACACTATTTTTGGAGGATTTATAAAAATATTTCCTATAGAATTATTTAAATTTGTTTAGATTATCATTATCAAAAATTATCATTACCGCAACATGATGTTACATGAAATCAGAGGTGTATAATACTTAAGTATTTTAGTTACATTTTCCAAGCATCTGTGCTTTATCAGAGTGTTTGTCTTGGGAAAAAATTTACTTTTCTTCACTAAAAAAAGTTCACTACATTCTAAAGCATAGAATCATATGTGTATTCATTATATATTGCATATTAAAATTGATTTAATGCCTAATTACATAAAAATTGTGTATTTTTACTTTCTTGAGTAAAAGCACAAAAAAAAATGTTATTTAAATAAAAGTACAAAAAATTACTAGATGTTTAATGTACTTAAAAATTTAATATAAACCAAAAACTTGAAATTATGAAATGTAGTGGAGTAAAAATTATGATAATATGTTTTGGAATATATGTTTCCAAAGAAAAACACTAATAAAATACGAATAATTGAAAATCTACTTTTATGTAGAAAGTAAAAATACTTAAGTACTATACACCTCTGCATGAAATATATGCAGTTACAAACTCATGTTTCAGTAATGAGAACTAAAAAGTTGTCTAGGTACTATGACAAACAAAATTTCAACTTTTATCTGGAGAGAAAAAATAAGAACTGCTTACCTGGTAGCCATCTTGAGTGTCAAATTAATTTTTTTTAAATGTTAGTTCCTTGAGAGCTTAAACAATGATTGAAAATTGTTGCGGAGGATGAGAAAATTTTTCTTAGACACATTTATATTCCTTATTATTGTCTGTATATTTACCAATGATCACCAAATACCACGTGTTTCTTTACTCTAAATGTTTATAGTATAACATGCACTGAAGCTTTTTATTTTTAGATTTTTTAATTATAAATATTTCCATGTCAAAGAACCCAAATCAAGTCATGGACACGTTGCGGTAATGAAACTTTTCCCCTTAAATGTGGAAAAAACAACAAAATTGGTTTGTATGATGTCATTTGAAATCATGTGCAAAATAGTACATGAAGAGATGTTTGTAACTGTATGCTTCTTATTTTGATACTCTTACTTTGCATTTACTTTTTTTTATCAAAATGTTTCATGACACCTCATAAGTCTAATTTCGCGAGAATCACCCAATTGTGTTTTTTAGACTACAATCACCTATTTAGAGTTGTCTGAAGTCATCACCTGCACCAAACTTTAGTCATCATAACCTTTCACCAAATTGTCAACAGCAACTGTTGCTTGTAGGATGGACCAAGACATTCACATGAGTGACGCAATGACAAGTTAAAAGTTAAGTATTTTGTTCAGTTGTTGACAAGCTTTTCCTGATCTGCACCCAAGGACAACATACACACAAACACATACTGTACCCATTACTCTCAGACATGAGTCTGCATTGCTCAGACACTGTAAGCATCGAAACCTGCACGCCAAAACCCACACGGGAACAGAGGCACTTGTGTTTAAATATTTCCCAAGCTTGCAGCCGCCTCTTGTTATCTGTTTGAAAAAGTGAGGTGTGCCTTTTCCCCACACTATAAATAACTTTTATTGCATGCATACTATTGAAATGTGTCCAAAGCAAATAAAAACATTGACACGTTCTTGCACAGCAATCTGAATGTGTAATAAAATGTTTAATTAATGACCGCTATAAACACATATTCTTTACCAGTGGTTGAATCCACAGGAGATCACTAACAAACATCTTGAGTCGGTCAGTAGGCAGTTTGTAACTGCGAATACGTCGCCCCAGACCCCTGTATGTTTGCACCTGTAAATAAAAACTCTTGTGGTTCTTAACCCTGCCAGATAGTTTGGTAAGCTACTGTATGATTTGTAACCACTGTCGCGCCCTTATCTCGCTGGCACTTTTTCCACAGCAGCAGCGCTATGTTGGAGACTCTATCTAAGCTGGACTCATACCTGTACTAACTTCAGGGTGAACTAAGCAAGTTGATTTGTGTACATTGTGTTTGTGGGAGGAGGGGACCAACAAATATCTTTGCTTCACATACTCATTCATTGAGCCCCAGCATGCCGGGAGTCTCCGTTTTTTCTTTTCCCTTCAATCTTAGAGTCCAAATATCCTTGTAATCCCTCCTTCTCCTCTTCCCCGCCTGTGTGGCTGTAGCCTCATGTAATTGAAAAATGGCAGGCGAGGAGATTAAGCTAGGTTTATCCCTCGGAGGTGTGTGTTTTATCGCACAGCAGCAATATCTCCACCCCCATCCACAGGAAACTTTTGCTTTTCTGCACCTCTTTCTCTCTTGCTCTTTTACTTTTCCTCTGTCCCTTTATTGTCCTCCCTTTTTCCTCTCTTGGTTTTCCTTCTTGGCATGTCATTGGTCCCAAATGTAAGTCTGTTGGATTTATTTGGTATTTTCCACCGCAAGGTGAAAATCATCTGAAAAGTCGAAGCACTTAGAAAAGTAATAGCAGAACTCTCTAAGAACCTTGATGATTCAAGATAACATTCAGATCTGTTGCACAAACTGTGCCGATTATATAGTTGTTATGGTTCTGCTGTGGTGCCATAGATCTGAGTTTGAAAAGTTCCTTCATTTTTATCTTGTGTTTGCACTGATATCTCTGCTGTTACATTTGTTGTGTGCTAAAATGATAAAGGCTTAGTGTAATCTTAGATGGTAAAGCCGAAAGTATACTAGGGCCATACGCGCGCAGTCCGCATGACGTCATTTTCACAGTACGCGTACAACAGAGCATGCGCGAGAAAATATTGAGACAGGAGACTCCACTACAAAACGCAATAAATCCATTTTGACAAATTTCGGTTAAAACATGTTTTCTATACCAAGAAAGTGACAAGATGAAATTATGAAAACCACTATTTTCTGTTACAAACTTTCACACAGCATCTTTATGTTATAAAAACATAAAAAATTCAAATCCATAACTTGATTTTCAAAGATTTATTATAAAAACGAATTATTTTTTTCAAAATGCTATAAATCTGTTTAATCAATAGCCTATATAAATGTGCATTTATCTTTGCCATGTTATATTCATTTAGTTGAACAGCTGTACACACTGATTAAAAATATAAACATTAATGGCATTAATCAAAACACTTACTTTGTCATATTAAGATCACTGTCATTGCTGGTTATACTTGATGTCATCGCTTAACATTTTTCAAAGCGATCAGCTGTAAAATGTTTTGGTCCTGCTCGATTTTCGTTGACTTTGAGTAAAATAATGTAAAGTTTTTCATAAGATCCTCTGGGGAAAATGTGTTAACACGAGAGAGCTTGACGTAAATTATTAGATGTTGATTGCTTACGTTTCTTTCCCGTCACAGAAAACCACCACAGGTTTATCAATGCAATTAAAGTATACTTTTGTTTTTGTTTGTATGTTGATCACGAAGTACAAAGTAGATGAGGAAAACTAGGATTCCGTGTACTTAACGCGCCGCCATTGTTTGTTTACAATGCATGGAATGGTGCGCTGTAATTTGTATTGCGTTCTGTAAAAAAGGAGGAGTGGGGTTTATCGCGTTTTGGGAAAAAAGGGAGAAAAGGTGACAGAATAACATGGCGGATATTGGAATTTGCGTAAAAATAAGAATTTACTTTTAAATACTGACCTGATATAATATTGATTCTGGCAGTAACTCATTTTTTCAAAAATGGTGTTTATCGCGTTTTGGAACCAAACTCTTCAATTACACAAAGACAATAGACAGCATTTGCAAACACACCATCGTCTTTTCTTCTTTTATTTTCACTTCTTTCAAGAACAGAAAGCTGTGGAGCATTATCGTCACCATAATGTTTAATTCATGCTCTTTGTTGTCTTGTTTGTTGTTCTAAACTTTGTTTGGAGTGGTGGATCCAATCATTTTTTTATCTATCCATAATTTTTTTAATGTACTGTAAATGTCATGAATCAGTGCTGCCCTGTCAACCTGGTAGAGTAGTAATTTGAATAAGAAATCATTTGTTTTGCGTATACGTGTCGAACACGGCACGGTTGAGTTTACTTTGAAAGCTGAAAGGACGCTTGCGCGCATGAGACAGACGCAGAAAGAAAGTATACCCAGTAATACCCTTAAGAGTGGTGCTACTACAAGAAATGCAAACAAGACAATCATCAGTTTTATTATTGTGCATACTTTTGAACATACTCTTACTGTAGGGGCGAGCGGGGCACAACCTAACGCTTTTTGGTTTTGGCTCAATCATTAATTTTTTTTAGTTTGATTAATTATATTTTTACACAAGCAACACACACATCTCTTCTACAAATGAACATTTGAAGTTTGTTTCTAGTACTTACCATTGTTGGACAATTACACCAAACATGACAGAAGTGCAAACGTTACAACTTACCCCATAGGTGGGGTTAATTGTAACAGGCAGGGGGTTAGTTGTAACACTTGATAAAAATTAAGTTTGCAGGCAAATATTTCAATACTATTTTGTCTATATACTTGAAGTGGATATTGTTTATTTATCTGTCTATATTAAACAGGTATCTACACTATTCATCCCTCATCTAATCATAGTTCAATTATAAATGGATACAAATGTCTAAATATGTGAGAAAAAGCAGCACAATTATGACAACAACAACAAAAAACATTTTTATATGTGACCCGGTCTGTAAAAAAGTCTCCAAAGTAAAAGTCTCAAAATCAAATTCTGAGATAATGAAAATCCATTAATTTCAATTTGATTTTAATCATTGACGTGACCTTATTCAATCAATATTAAAGATATGAACAAAAATACATTTTGACACACACTGTTTGATAAGACAGGCACATTTATTTTGTTGGCAGCTAGCAATCATTAGTGTGTAGCTTATTTAAAACAACGGCAAGAATTATGCTAACGTTAGCGGTTTATATATCATTAGTGCTGGGTGAAAATATTCCAAGCCTACCAAATAAGTTGCTAAGAGCTGCAGACATACTTCAAAATTATTCTATGTTTTAGTCAACAAGACACTGATTAAGATGGCATATATTAGTTTTGGTATCTTAAACACCCTAAAAAAAACAATAATCGCTCAACCCTGTGCAACAATGTAAACCGTTCGTGTTAATTAATCCTGGGTTAGTTTGTGCCCTGTGCACCCCTATATTAAACCTGTTAAATCTTATGACTTGTTAAGAAGAGTGTGTTATCACCATAGTGATATTTTTGCCTTGAGATTCATAACTTGTAAAAAAAGTCCCAGGAGGGATTGTAGGATGGATTGAAGGCAGAGCTCTTTTGACTCAACAAGCAACCTCATAGCAACTGCATAACAACAACACACTAACAACCACTCAGAACAATTTAACAGCAAACCCCCGGCAAACACTTAGGATGCTTTTGATATATATAATCACAAAGAAACACAAAGGAGCATATTCGTCAAGAAACAAACTGGCAAACATAAAGAACAACCCAGCATACTAGAGGCAACTTCTGCATGAAAAAGCACCACTGGTATTTGCTATAGAAAATATACAACTATGTTTTTAGTACTGTAAGTTCATGATCAACAAATTGAATTATATTGGGTGAACATTTAAGATTAAAGCTCACATAACACACACCATTTTTGGCAATCTAATATTAATCTTGGTTACATATGGAGTAGTTTTTAATCCTTATATGTCCAAAGAGTCTTTTGTGGTGTCAGTTAAAAGACAGAACGAACATTCAGTTTTTTGCCGGGAAAAGATGAACAGTTGAAGGTGTACGGTGGGCGGAGCTGAAGAGTTACGAGTATGTGCAGTCTTTGGATACCAATCAATGGAAATCAAACTTAAAAAATATATTTTTTTAAAACAATTATGGCTTAGACAAATACAGCCTTACACATATGATCCAGTTTTGAATACTGAGGCAGTTATTGATCAACAGAAAAACAGCAGCTACGATTACAGCAGGACGTATCTATCTGGTAATTAATCCTTTAATGTTTGTTTATCCTCTATTTTAATATTTAATTATTTAATAATAATAATTGTAATAAAAAATTTGCCCGTTTAAAAGGTATAAATGTTATAGGTGCAGTACAATGCCAACTGAGGCAGAAAATGTTTGCTGTTGTTGGTGTTGTTTACATTACATGCACGTATGCGCCCATTGCAAACAAAACACGTGAGATTTTGAATTACTTACGCCTGTGGTTCCGACTCCTAAACAGTGTCTTTTAAAGTTCATCAGTTGTAAACAAGTGGCAAATCCGGCGTCAAACTGAGACGTGTTTGTAAAGCAATCCTCTCAGTAATGCAGACAGGGAACAAACATAAACCCATTCGCAATTACTTTGCTGTCCAGGAAAAACTAACTGCATCCTCTGTTGTCTGAAGACATGGAAAGCTAAATAAGGTTTTCATGTCCTTACATCCAAAAACACACTTCTTTTGTCAAACCATCTTGATAAAACAAAGTTGTTGCATGCATTGCAGTGATATCACCGACAAAATGATGTAAACACATTTACATAAAAAAAATGAATAATGATTGTTCATTTCACAGACTGGCTTTACATCTGAGTGTCTTTTCATTAAAAAATAATAATTTTAAGAACAGAAAAATGTATTAGCTGACTGAAAAGAATTATGGCGAATAATTATTTGGTGTCTGAATATCGGCAGATATATATCGGCCACTGCAATATATCACTGGTAAAATGTACATTGGTTTTTATTTTCAGTCTGAGGGGTTTGCATACAGGCTAACTGTACATTATCACGACTACTTGCCCCGAGTAGGTGAAATATTTTATTAGTTGTTTTTTATTTACATGAAACATTGAGGAATTTTAAACTGCTGGATGGCATTATTAACCAATCAGAATGGTATATTTCAGAGAACCATGTAATAGCATAATTTTTCTGACAGCCTCTTCATGTGATAATAAAGCCTGTTTCTTTAAGCATTCAAATGCATTTTTTCTTCAAGCTGTGTGGGAATCAGATGACAGCCCCGAGTTTTTTTATTATTGCACTTCAGACGATACACCAGAAGGCAGTGGTTTTGCTAATAAGAGAGAGAGAAATGGAAGGACGAGGAAAGAAAGTAATGAAGCCGTTTAGATAATGATTATTAGTAAATCCAACATATGTCATGTTGCATCCTTTAAAACAGCATGCATAGCTCATTGCACTATTCGGCTTTATTTATTATGTAATTTATAATTTGTATAATTTATTATTAATATGCACACATCCATATTTCCCTCCCAGCTACAATGACGCTAGCTTACAAAACATGACAGATACATGTTTCTACTGAAGATTGAAATGGTTTGAATATCTGTGTCTTATGCAACCTAACAGATGCCTTAACTCAGTGACTAAATTATAGTGAATTTATACTGTCACCGTTAATGGCTAAAGCAGTGAGCACCATGGTGGCACTTGAGGGGGCAGTTTGTAGGGGCTGTTTGCAGAATGCATGTTCAATTCCTGGCATGCACAAGACTGTTTATTAAACAGGTTGGTAAGAACACACTGTTCTAGCTGAGCTCACTGTGGATTTCATAGTAGCTCTCCTTGGTGTCGTCGAAATGGCACATTGGGAGCAGGAATAATGCTTGGTTAATCTTAATGTATGGTGCATGGTTAATCTTAATGCATTACCGCATTTTTTTAATGTGGAGAAAATAGCAGGTTAAAAGCAGTAGCGGGTCAGGAGGGGCTTTGTTGGTAAACAGCTTGACTCTACTGTTACTGTAGCAGCCGAGCGAGCTTATCTGATGGTTAAAGATGTGGGTGGTATATTCCCTTAGTTCAGGGATAGGCACACATACACAGAAAGTGTGATTAACTACACTGCGGTAAAGAGGCAGGCAGTTTGTCACTGATTACCATCAGATCAATGGGTTTGTGGGGTCTGTGTTGCAGGAGAAATAAGATATGTGATATTAGCACAATCAGATATATGCAATAGAGTGGGATTGTTTATGCACGGAGTTTATGCATGTGTCTGTTTGCTTAATTTGTTTTTTAGATAGTCTGTGAGTAACTGCATCCACTGTGTCAGATCTTGCAGCAAAGCAATCGCTCACAAAACAAAACCTCTAAGGCTTGATGTGTTTCGAAACCCGATGAGAGATAGAATGCATGAAGCCGTTTGTGTGATCCGGAAAGGTCTCGCTTTATCCCTCACCTCAATCACGGCAAACTCTATTCACATGACCTGGCCTGCTCTGCCCACAAACACATTTAAACTCTCATGTTAGGCATTAAACCGATTCCTGGGTACTATAAACTTAATGTCAGACTGGATTTTATTGCAGTGTTGTTTCATCTTTTAATGTCAGAGCTGGTCATGGGGATGTATGCCTCATATCGCAGCTCCTAATTTAAGATAGTCGACAGACGATGCAGAGTTTTTACTGCCATTCAGGAAACACATACTGCATTAACAGCAACGAAACCCATATTTAATGTGTCCAAGCTGTTGCTTTGCAGCTGTCTGTTTCAGCAGATGACAGCAAGCCACATTGACAGTTGTATTGTTCTATAACAAATGTTCAAAACTAATCTTTCATAGATTAAACATCAAGTGTATAAGTTTAAAGTTAAGATAATTTGTAATGGCCTGATCAGATTTATCAGAACAAGGACTTATAAAGATGCGTCCCGATATGTGCATATCTGCCTTTTGGTCACTCAGAACATCATCTGTGGGCCAAACACTTTTTGTCTTCAAGCTGAAAATGCACCTTTCAACACACGGTGAAAAACGGTCTCGCATGTTAGCTTTCATGCCTTATTACGGTTCATTACCAAACCAAATTTTTAGATCAAATTCTAATGATCTAAAGGGCAAAAAGGATTAAAAAGGTTTTGCACACTATATCAGGCAGATACAGATTTAAATTTTTACAGACAACCTAACAACCTAACGCTTTTTGGTTTTGGCTTAACCATTCAAAAAAATATTTGAGTTATGAACATTTGAAGTTTGTTTCTATTACTTATTACCATTCTTCAATTACACCAAACGTGACAGAAGTGTAAACGTTACAACTTACCCCATAGGTGGGGTTAATTGTAACAGGCAGGGACACTTGCTAAAAATTAAGTTTACAGGCAAATATTTCAATACTATTTTGTCTACTTGAAGTGGATATTGTTTATATATCTGTCGACAGATATCCACACTGTATTCATTCATCCAGCCCTTTTATAACAATAGTTCAATTATAATTGGATACGAATGTCTAAATATGTGAGAAAAAGCAGAAAAAGCAGCACAATTATGACAAAACAACTTTTTATATGTGACCCAATCTGTAATAACCATACTACAGTTTCAAAATCAAATTCTGAGATAATGAGCATCAAAGTATGATTTTAGGCATTATGATTTCAATCTTTGACGTGACCTTATTCAATAAATATTAAAGATATGAACAAAAATAAATTTGACACACGATTTTTGATAAGACAGGGACATTTATTTTGTTGGCAACCAGCAATCTTTATTGTGTAGCCTATTTAAAACAACGGCAAGAATTACGCTAACGTTAGTGGTTTTCATATCATAAGGGGTTAGTTGTAACACAGCGTTAAAATTAACCCCGCTGGGTCAAAAAAATTCAAGCCCACCAAAAAAGTTGCTAAGAGCTGCAGACATATTACAAAACGATGCTATGTTGTAGTCAACAAGACACTGATTAATATGACATAGCATTGGTTTTGGTATCTTACACACCCAACTCAGAAACCGAAAAAAACATATGATGAAAAAATTTACTTACATGCCACCAAAACACTCGTTCCTCAATAACTCTCTGGAAAAACATTATACATTTCCAATAATTTGCGGTAGATTGTCTTTTGGAAGCGTGAAAAAAATACCAGAAAAACAAAATGCTCAACCCCGCGTTCACTTTTGCCCCACTCACCCCTACTTTATGTTGGAGTACTAAGCCAGCTGGCCATAACCAGTGAGTATTGCTTAATTTACTCATCAATGGCAATTTTAAATGTTAAAGTTTTTACATTTTTTGAGTTTTTGAATCCTGATCTTGGACGTTTATGAGATCAACTGTGCATCATTCCTTGAGGGTACAAATACAGCATACATAAGCTGATTATGATCCAGCATCTGCTGTCCTCTCATCTTTAGGTCTTCTGACGAAAGAGACATCAAAGAGTTGTGCATGTTAGGCCTGTGTGTGTGTGTGTGTGTGTGTGTGTGTGTGTGTGTGTGTGTGTGTGTGTGTGTGTGCATGTAAACTAATTGCTGTCATCTTTACTGTTATCATCAGAAATTACTTCAGAGGTTAAATTCTCATTTTCTAGGCCGGTTATGTTAGTGTAGCCTCTGGTTCCTATAATTCAGTTTTACTGACTGTACGCACAATGCCAACAGCCTGTTGTCATCATTACATGTGCTGAATGACATGGGCCAGGTTACTCACCACTCATCTGCTCTCTTTTCCTCTTATAGCTCTTAGATTCTTTCCTCTTTTATCTTTCTCTTTCACTCTGCCCTCTTTTCCTGTCCTCTCTCTGACACATTCTTCATTGGCCTACTTACAGGAGAGACAGAAAGACAGCAATTGCAAGTAATCAAGAGCTTTTGTTTTTCCGCAAACACTGATAGAAAATTATGTGTTACAAAATACAACGGAGGATGTGTTATTCGGCTGTAAGTCTATTATTACTTAAAAGAAGGTCCTGAACATTTAAGGTTGTTTATTCAGTTCTTTAACAGGGGTCCACAACACCTAAGGCATCTGTGGTGGTATGCCAGTTATTGTTTGATTTCAAACAATAAGAAATGAGCATGTAACTAACCTTTGTGCTGTAACTAAACCTATAATATTAATAAGCAAGGTAAATTTCATTTTAGTGTTTAAATTGTCTCTCTCACAATGTTATTATTAAATTATTTAAGAAATAGGTCACCCAAAAATGAAAAATCTTTCCTTGCAGCCTGCATAAATGTATTATGAGAAAAGCAGTGTTAACATTTTACAATTGTTTTTTGAAAGCTCCCATTCTTTCTGTGTTTTTGAAACTTTGATTGTGTTTACAGTGCGCAATATAACATGTGTTCATGTTTCACGTGTAAAAAATGCAGTATTTTTCACACAATTTACTTATATGTGTATAGCGCTGTTTTCACTGTTCTCAAAACGGGCTGATGTCTTCCTTGTTCTATGAAGTCCCTCCTTCAGAAATACGTATCAAGTTCTGATTGTGTAGTTTGTTTAGTGTGTTGTGATTCGACAGCAGCTTAGCTTAGCAGAGCCTTTGAGCCAAAGCTGGTGACTGACATATTCCTGTGAGTTTAATCAAAAAGTCTTTTATTGACGCCATTCAATCTGGAAGTAAAGGGCTGTAGTCCAAACAGGCCGTTCTCTGTAGTCTTTGAAAGGGGAATTCTGTTAAAGAAAATATATTACCTGGCAGTAAACTTTGGGCTTTATCATTCCGCAGGTATTTTTATGCACCAACAGCAACATTACACACTAACTAAAGTTTGAAAAATGGGATCAGGACGAACGTGACCTTTAAGAGTTGGGGTGAATAGAACAGGGTTTTCTAAATAGGGGTGCGCGAACCCCTCACGGTTTTCGAGGGAATTGCAGAGGGCTCGTGAGTTAATTATATACAATTTATTTCAAGAAGATTTTAAAATGTAAATAAATTATATAAAAAGTAAAACTCTAAATAAAACACTTACAGTGCATTCACACGGGGCGTACGCGTTAACACTTCCCATTCACTTTTAATGGGTGACGTCAAGCGTTGCCGAACTGAATTGTGGATCCGTAGGCGCCGTGCCAGTGCCGTTGCTCGTGGCAGAAGTTGAACATTTCTCAACTTTTCAAGCGGCAACCCGTGCGTCAGCCAATCAGATCGCCTTATGCAAATAACCTAGGCAGAGCCAGCCAATTACGTTTATGGAAGACCGGAGCATGTGTACCAGCCACTGTGATTGGCTGTTGGCCACACTTCAGACAAGCCTTCCATCAAGCGTTAACGCTTTCACCCCGTGTGAATGTACTGTTGATATGATATATAATTTATTTGTTTCATCTGCATGTCATGTGACCATAGAGACAGAGCGCAGTTATGAAAATTTGAAAACCACGCCCACCGGGGGGAAAGCAATCCAACCGTCTCCATTGACTTTGTATTGCGAGAAGCCGCCTCCTTGTCATTTCTGGCTTATAACAAGAAACACAATAAAGCATAAAAGCTGCTGTGTGACAATATGTACAGCTAACGAGCCAAAGAACCCAGAAATAAGTTTTTATAAGCTGTTGAGCGGTAAAACCCAGTCTTTAAGGAAAATAAAGTGGATCGCCGACTACGTTTCCCCCTAGTGGACGCAGTTCTACTAATAGAAGTACTATGAAAAGTTGCCTGTATCTATTTTTGTGTCTTTAAACGCTCGTTTTTTGGGGTCGACAGCTTATAAAAACTTATTTACTGATTAAACTTAAAAACAGAATAACACCTAAAAGCTGCTGTGTGACAATGTGTACATCTAACAAGCCAAAAAAACCAAATACATTTTTATAAGCTGTCGACTTCAAAAAACTAGCGTTTAAAGACACAGAAATGGAAACAGGCAACTTTTCATAGTACTCCTATTAGTAAAACTGCGTCCACTTGGGGGAAACGTAGTAGGCGATCCGCTTTATTCTCCTTAAAGACTGGGTTTTACGGCTCGACAGCTTATAAAAACTTATTTCTGGGTTCTTTGGCTTGTTAGCTGTACATATTGTCACACAGCAGCTTTTAGGCAATATTCAGTTTTTTGTTATAAGCCAGAAATGACAAGGAGGCGGCCTCTCGCAACACAAAGTCAATGGAGACGGCCGGACCGAATTCCCCCCCGGTGGGCGTGGTTTTCAGGTTATGACGCGCTGCGCTCTGTCTCTATTACACAAAACTGAGAAGTCATACAAAATGAAGAGATATGATTTATGATAGAAAACATTACAGTTCATTATGTAAGGTCTTGATACACTACTGATAATATAGTTATTTATATTATATTGCATTTCTGCCAATAGATCTTTCTAAAAGTTACACAACACACCTTTAAAATCTCATGGGGTACTTCAAGTTAACAATTTAGGTGAAGAGGGTCTGGCTGATAAAAAAGTATAAAAAAAACTAAAAAGAAAAATAGGAAATTAAAAATAAAATGTATGCTACATACATTGATATTATAGCTTAACTCTTTCCCCACCATTGACGAGTTAACTCGCTGGGTTGAATTATTCGAAAATAATGCACATCTGCAGCATTACCACCTTGGATGTGCATTATTTTCTTATAATTCAACGGCCCGTCGTCAATTATTCCTTACATATAACATGGGCCTGTTGAATGCTTTATTCTGATTGGCTGAGAAATGTTCCATGGGTGTTGAAATGGTTGAAAATAACCCATCATTTTTAGAGCTACATAATTACATAATTTAAAATGATTTTTGAGTGAATTATTCATTTAAGTGGAAATACATTAAAATGTTATGCACAAGATGATGGCTCGCTGACACAGGGAGAACATGCAAACTCCACACAGAAAGGCCTTTTGGCTTACCTGTGATGTTATAAATGGTATAAATACAGCAATCTGTTTTATACAAAATGTAAGAGAGGCTTTTGCTCCACCTTTCTATCCACCAGTGGGTCTCTGGCCTAAAAAAAGAGACTTTATGCTTTCACGGCTTTTCCTGCCTTAGTTGTTCTTTTCTATACACTTTGTTGAGATTTTCCCTCAATGCTTTGATCCAGTAAGACTGGCAATACCTCTGACTTCAGCTTTGTTGCTCCGATTGGTAACTGTGGCTTCAGAATGGTGTGGACCATTTCCCGCCTGTCATCTCTAGTGAGACAGAAAATACTGCTTACAGACTTCTCATTCCCCACCAACCCACCCACCCACCAACACACACACACACACACACACACACACATACATACAGTACACTACAAATCACAATCTCTCACACACACACACTCTCACTCTTTCTCTCTCTTTTAATCATTTGCTTTCTCTTTCTCACTCTCTGTATTTTTAATCACTTTCTCTCGCTTTCTCACTATTTCGCTCTTACTGTTCAAGACTCCGATCTGCCCTTATGGCAGTTTTGCTAAACCAGATGGCCCTCATTGCACCTGATCCCTTTAGCTCCTCTCAAAATCAGATGAATCTGAGCTTTAAACACATTTTGGTTTTATTTAGTTTATAGCCAAATTAAAATTAAAAAACATTATTGTTTTATTCACACATCAGGGCTGCTCAGTGCAAGCTCAGTTGGATTGTAACAGTATGTGGCAAGCATTAGTGAGGTATTTCCCATTGTGCTTGTACTGTATGCCTATGACCTGTTCCTCTGTGGCAGGTACCAGTGTGTATGTGTGTATGGATTCTTATATTGGTTTGTGTGTCTAAGTGTCAGAAGACACATTGGGATTCGCCCACTAATAGCTGTCAATCTATTTCAGTCTGTGTACATCTCTCAGCTTTTCCTGTGTATACTGGGTTTCGGATACACCACCGAAAAGAGAATTAATAAGAGGCATCATTATCAGAGGATGCTTTGGGCCTTTGGGGAAAGAATAAAGGAGAAGTAAAGGACACAGACTTGGGAAGAAGAGCGAGTGGGTTCTGAAGATGTCAAGCCAATCGACACAAAAAGTCGATGGCGATGCAGCGAAAGGCAGGAATGTTTTTAGAACAGACAGAAAGGAAATCTGGGTCTGTTTCTGTTACAGTGTGTGTGTATATATATATATATATATATATATATATATATATATATATATATATATATATATATATATATATATATATATATATATATATATATATATATTTATTTATTTATTTATTTATTTATTTATTTATTTATTTATTTACATTTGAAAAATAATTCAAATTGAATCCCAGATATTTGACTAGCTGCCTGCCGGTGACTTATTTTTCGAGAGCGCACGATGCGAAGCTCGTCATGTATGTAGCCCGTCATATGTGCAGGGTTCCCACACCTTAGTTCTTCAAATTCAAGGACCTTTCAAGGACTTTTCAGTTCAATACCCTCAAATTCAAGGACTAAATGTGGGGACACATTTTAAGTGAGAGCAAGGTTACATCGTGTTACCTTTTAGATACATTGTTACAGTTCCCTTTCGAGGGACCTCGCGCAGCGTCACTGGGTTGACACTTTGGGGAAGCTTCCAGTGGTAAGTGCGTCTAAATGTGTATATCAAATTCAACCAATGGTGAGGCTTAACGGCAAAGACAGGGTGACGCGGGAGCCAGGAAGTATATTGCTATCTGAAATATTGCCAAAGACAGCGTTACAGGGACGCAGGAAATATGGCAAGGGAGACGCAGCGTCTCGTTCCCTTATCAGGGATCAACAGTTACATACGTAACCCGAGACGTTTTCAAGTGTCAAACACAACTATGCAAAAAAGCATTTTGGTATGAATCAACATTTACATGCAGAAGATAAAAGCATTTAAAGCGAACAGTTTAGCACGTGTGTTTAAAAAGACTTTTTATGATATTATCCTACACTACACAGGGCTTTTTGCATAAAATAGATTCAAGCACTTTCAATGACCTGTATCTATACATGAATATTTTCAAAAACTTCCCAGGGTCTTGAATTTTCCCCCCATATTCACAAACTTTCAAGGATTTCAAGGACCCGTGGGAACCCTGTATGTGTGACTCGTCATTTCAAAATTAGTGTTCGGCGCATCACGTAAACTTATTTGCATTACGTGTGATGTCAAAATATGAGTCTGCTGCAGATGCGTCTAAAGGGTTCATGATAAAAGAGAAGCTCGCGTTTGCCAGATACTCGCTTTATATCATGTGTAATCAGAGTTTAGTGTCTTGCGAGTATTTTGTGAAAACAAACTACTCATAAATCCTTTCCTCACATCTGCATCAGGCTCATATTTTGACGAGAGACATGATGTACATGGTTCACGATGCAACAAACATGTAGATCACTGGCCGCCACTGCTAGCTGTGCATGTAAATTTATGGTGAAAATTTTGTACCTTTTTGACCCAACCATGGTTTAAAAATAAGTCATTCCATAAAAATAACTTATTTTTTAGAGTGAACATAAATATACATATACATAATAGTGTGTGTATGTGTGTACAGACATATATGTTTGTGCGAATAAGCCTATTTGTGTTGCTGCAATGCAGTATATTGACTTGAACTAAACGGATTTAATTTAAATCATGACAAATAGTGTTCCATCATGCTGTACTTCCTCGTAGCTTTTTCGATATTTCAGCAGTGTGAGGAGAACCTGTCGGCATGTGTGTGTGCTGCTCATATTTGTGTGCTTCAGTAGACAAGCGTGGTGACTCACCCCTTCATTCCTCATTAGCATTCCGGTCGGTAATCACTTAGTGAAGCATGGGAGGGGGTTCTCCGCACCTTCTTCTATCATTCAGCTGTTTCTTTCAATCTTTTTCTCTCCCACAATTCAATTTGGATTGCCACGGCTAAGGCAAATTTGCTGCAGACAATGGATTGAAGAGAGCGAACAACTGTGAAAGTAAATAATAAAAAAGAAAGAAGGAACAGTAATATTAACGAATGATTATGGAATCTTGCTCTCTCTCAACTTGTGAGCGTGATCATATGACTTCTAGTTTTTAACCTGTCCATTTAAATGTACTTTCCTGTATTTACTCAGTCCACTCTAAGTATGTTGAAATAATAGATTTTTGCATGAATTTATCAGCTATGAGCCTTTAGGGATGTACATTACAGTGGCGAACACTTATTTTGAATTCCCTTCCGATGAGCAGTCACGAGCCGCCATTGGTACATTATCAAAAACCAGTGTCCTATATCAGAAACCTCAAATGTTAAAGGTAGAGAACCTACAATGTAATGAAATGCGCAAAACTTATCATAATGTTGTTTAAAACCCTATATGAAGTCATTTATTCCATCAAAGGAAATGTTTGGAGAAAAGCTGAATGTCTGCCCTCTTCCATGTAATAAAAGTGGATGGAGATCAGCTGTCAAGCTCCAAAATGGATCAAAATATGACTCTATATACCAAGTTATGTGAAATCATAGGATAAAACTGCGTGTAAGCCTTCAAAATCTGTCTTGACAGCTGTGGTCACCATTCATTCTCATTGTATGGAAGAAACAGCACCAAGAACTCTGCTATTAATTTTTGTTTCATGAAAGAAAGAATGTCTCAGACACAACATTATTCTTATAGCATTGTTTTTCCCACAGTCTTTATCATCAAATCTTTTTATTACTTCTTAAACTGTCCTCTGTCTGCTCAATACAAACATCGTTAACTGGACTTAATAGCACTTCTAAAATTATTTATATGCACAAAGTTGCCTGTATAGCTGTATTGTATTTGGTTCATCATTTTGAAGATTTGTTCAGTGAAGTGAATGGCCAAATGCTGCTCTCATGTGTCATTGCTGTTAGAAAAACAAAATTTAGAAAAAAAAGCTTTTTGTATTCTCACTGTATAGACGGTTTCATCGGACACACACACGTTGTCACGGTTACGTGCCTGAACCGAAGCCAACTTCCGGTCTGTATTAATTTATCGTTCTGACTAATGGCTAAACTGATCTCTGAAGCAAGTACCTTGGCGAAAGTGAAATGTTTTGGTTTGCCAAAGACGAGGGGAGATGACGAGCGTGGATCACAACTGTGCGGAGAGGTGTGGCAGCCAGGCAATAATTCAAGGATCTGTAGCTAACATTGTATACATTAATTTTCAGCCCAGTCACATGAAATTATGTACCTATAGTTACGTAATTTTTTGATTCTTTTTCGTGATACTGTAACGAATTTCCGCGTTTTTTCGTGATCGTATCACGTATTTCTGTTTATGTGTCATTGTCACGTATTGGTTACTCAACTGTTTTGTCCTATTTTCTTACCATTGTCGCTTCAGTTTAGGGTTTGATTGAGCGAAAATGGTTTGAAAATAGGAAAAAGCAGTTGAGTAACCAAAACGTGACACATAAACAAAAATTTGTGATACAATCACGAAAAAATGCGGAAATTCGTGACAGTATTACGAAGAAGAATCAAAAAAATTATGTGACTATAGGTACATGACTTTGTGAGACTGGGTAGTTAATTTTACACAGTAATAGTTGATACGCGTTAGATATGATATACAGTATGAACAAAACCCTGCTGAAAAAAACAATAAAACCATTACAGAAAATTCTAATGGTTTTCATTAAAATACCAATAGGAACCATTAGCTTTTACTAGTGTTTTAGTCAAGACCACCTAAACCGAGACCAAGTCATGACCAAGACAGGCCTAGACTGAGACAAGACCAAGACAGACCGAGACCAAGTCAAGACCAAGACCAGTGATATCACTGTATTAAAACACTTATGATAAAATGTGGAATATTAGGCACTTCTTGTCTGTGTGCGTGCGTGTGGGTGCGTGCGTGTCTGTGTGTGTGTGCGTGCGTGCGTGCGCGCGCGTGCGTGTGTGTGTGTGTGCCATCAGAGAAGTTGATAAAATAAGCAAAGGCATTGCAGATATGTGGGAATTTATCTTTGTCTATAAGCAAATAAAAGTGAACAAACATTAAAAAGCTGAAATCAACTTAACCATTTATTCTGAACTGTCTTTCCATGGCTTGCCATCCACTTAACACAATGCAGGTGTTTTTAGTAATAAAATTAGAAAAATTGTCATTGGGAGAAACTTAAACAATGCTTAAACAATGCCAACATCATATGCCAAACCTGAATAAACTGTATAAAATAAATGATAAAAAATACATTTGTGATGTGCCATCAGTTGTGGTTTTGACCGGTCTTGAACAAAAATTCTGAGTCCTCTTTGTCTGAGACCAAGACGAGACCAAGACCTTTAAAAAGTGGTCTTAAGACCGGTCTCGAGACCTACAACACTAGCTTTTACCATTAAAACCACTACACTGTAGTGTGTTTTGCACCATACTCCATAAGAACCAATACATATTTCATTAGAACCAATATATACCATTAGAGACCAACAAAAACCAATACACCGTAGTGTGTTTTGGGCCATATTCCATTAGAACCAATAGAATTTCTGTGATTGTGCCTATTGCAGAGCTCCAGAATAATTTTTTTCACTAGGAGCACAGTGGCGCCCAACTGAAAATTTTAGGGGCGCAACCAAAAAATTTAGGGGCACACCGTAAATCAACATGCTAACCAAATAATCACATTTCTACAAATTTCCACTGTATTACTAATAAATACTTTGATGATAGATGCAGAAAGTACAATGTGCTGTTTCAAATTCAGTGTCACATCACAAAAAAGTGCAAATTTACTGGTCGCACATGTGCGACTGGATGTAAAATTCAGTGGTACACTCTCAAATTTTTGTGGCAAAATGCCACTATTTGGTGGCAGTCTGGAGCCTGGTCTATTGTTTTTTTAGCAGGAAAGTAATTTTATCGTCATTTATTTCCCTTATTATTATAAATAAACCACTGTAAAAAGATTGTTTAGTCCACAAAAGCTGTTTGTTTATGTTGTTGCTGCTGAAGCCGGCTTTAAATGTGTATACACAGTTGTAAATGTGTCGCTATCCATGGTGCTCATCTCAATGCAGGTGCTCACTTTACAAGGCTGCGGTTTTTACATACATTTGTGTAATTGCAGGATACTCACTTATAAGACAATACCTCTGACAAGCCTCAGTTAAAGACAATGTAGCTGTTGTATCATATATAATTATTCACATGGCGTCATGTATGTGAAACTATTTAAAAGAATGCATCGCAGTGCAGTGCCATACATGCTATTATTATAGTCATCTAGATGTTGTAAGGTTCGTATTGGCTGTGATGATATTATGTGGCTATGCTGCTTGCTTGTTTGGCTTGGAGTGCTGCAGTATATGAAGAGAAACCAGCAGTTAGAGGCTGTACTGACAGTGACGTATATTATGCTCTTCTGCAGCAGAGCCTTCAGACAGCCAGACAGCTCTGTGTCCTAACCCCGTCACACCATTCAACAGCTAACAAGACAGGCCAGTACAACCGACACATAGTAAAAGGTATCAGCACACACACACATTATCATGATTGTGAGCGAACTCAGTAATGCACTAGCAGATTTATGTAAAAGCACAGCGTAAGCTCTTAAGGAGCATACATAAATATACACATCATACACACATATGCGCTGTTGCTCTAAGAGACCAGGCTATCCCAAGTGCCACTTTGTAAATCTTTATACACATGCTGATAAAATGTAATGCACTGTGTATCACTTTGTATACAAGCATCTTACAAATACATAAATGTAAATTTGTTTGGTGCAAAACTTTCCTCTACAGCAGTGTTCTTCAACCCTGGTCCTGGAGGACCCCCTTCCAGAAAGTTTTAGATGTCTCCTTATTTAAAACACCTGAACCAACTCATCAGCCTCTTTCCAGAATGTCTCCCTAACAAGCTGATAAGTTAAAACAGGTGTGTTGATTAAGGAGACATCTAAAACATTCTGGAAGGGGGTCCTCCAGGACCAGGGTTGAAAAACACTGCTCTACAGTGTTGTGCTTTAACCCCTTCATACCAGAATTTTCAAGTGTTTAGTAATTTTTATTGGTTGAACAGCATTTTTATTGGTTTGAACCACAAAACATGTGATGTCAAGGGGTTAAAAGAGCCCATCCATGTGGATATTCTGGTGTATGTTGGAGTTCAACTGGTAAAAGCACATTGATTCTCGCGAAATTAGACTTATGAGGTGTCATGAAACATTTTGATAAAAAAAGTAAATACAAAGTAAGAGTATCAAAATAAGAAGCATACAGTTACAAACATCTCTTCATGTACTATTTTGCATATGATTTCAAATGACATCATACAAACCAATTTTGTTGTTTTTTCCACATTTAAAGGGGAAAATTTTCATTAGCGCAAAGTGTTGGATTTCGGTTTTTCGACATGGGAAATTTTCAATAAAAAAAGCTTCAGTGCATGTTATACTATAAACATTGACAATAATAAGGAATATAAATGTGTACAAGACCAATTTCTCCTCCTTCACAACAATTTTCAATCATTGTTTAAGTCCTCAAGGAACTAACATTTAAAAAAAATTATCAGGGACATAATTGACTGTGACACTCAAGATTTCTACCAGGTAAGCAGTTCTTATTTTTTCTCTCCAGATAAAAGTTGAAATTTTGTTTGTCATAGTACCTAGACAACTTTTTAGTTCTCATTACCAAAACATGAGTTTGTAAGTACATGTATTTAATGTAATATCATGTTGCGGTAATGATAATATTTGATAATGATAATCTAAAAAATGTAAATAATTCTATAGCAAATATTTTTTAAATCCTCTAAAAATAATGATTATAGTAAGTTCAGACCTTAATCTTATATGTCCAAAAAAAAATCGGCTTCAAGGGCTTTTTAAAAATTTCATCCCATATGGGTGATTCTCATGAAACCAAGATTTAAAAGGTCTCCAGCATCAGAATTTTTAAAAAGCCCTTGAAGCCCTTTTTTTGCACATATAAGATTAAGGTCACATGCACTAAAGCTTTTTAATTTTTTAGATTTTTTAATTATAAATAGTTTCATCTCAAAGAACCCAAATCCAGTCATGGACACGTTGCGGTAATGAAAATGTACCCCTTAAATGTGGAAAAAACAACAAAATTGGTTTGTATGATGTCATTTGAAATCATGTGCAAAATAGTACATGAAGAGATGTTTGTAACTGTATGCTTCTTATTTTGATAGCTTTACTTTTTTTATCAAAATGTTTCATGACACCTCATTAGTCTAATTTCGCTAGAATCACCCATATGCTTACCATACTGTACAGTAGGCCACACGAGAAAGACATTCAGGATCCTCAGTCGAAAGGTACCATTAAAGGTGTGATATTATTAATAGTAGTAACTGTACTTACTGCCCAATAAGGTTGTGAGAATTTTGAAATGTGAAAAATTGCTGTCAGTCTTACCCTCAGGCATTGGGAGATAAATTATATAAGCCAAACTGCCTGAGTATGAGTCTTTCTGTATTATATCAATTCATGAAAAAGTTAAATGCTTCCTAGCGTATAGTTAATGTAATGTTGAAGAATACTGGAAGCTGTAAGGGCTATTTCCTGTCTGTTAGACACTAAAGGTGTATGGCTAAATCATGTGACATAAATGAAGATGAAGGGCAGAAATGTGTGTTGAATACTCTCTGGTGTGATTAAATACAGTATTTGGGACATTCCTTGTCTTTCTCTGCAGACACCTGAGGCTCTGTGAACTGGGTGAGGTAGCTTTATACTTTAGCCAGGCATAATGGGACATAGCCCTTATTTTTTTATCTTATCCGGTCACTATCTTTTCTCCCATGAGGAATTAAGTCTGATCCCTGCCGTCTGGATTACCTTGCCACGCCAGCCCTCTCCACAGATGGGGCTGTCTGCTCAGCATTGGCAAACCACACTGCTCAGGTTTACTGCTCAGCAGCATCAGACCTGCTGCATGTGCACACTGTTTATTTCTTGCATGTGTGTTTAAGGCATTAGCCTGCTTGGTTAGCCATGGATGTCGACTGTAACCACAGATGGCCGAATCTCTATCACTTTATTCCTGAAGCAGCTTAGCCTGAAGAGATGAATCAGAGCTTTTTTGATGACACCAAAAAAGCATCGCTCTGCCAAGCCCCAGATTTTCCAGAGAGTTTGTTTCTCTTCCTGTGGCAACAGAGCAGGGCCCAGATAAAAGAAACAGACACGAAACATCCTAAAGTGCTGAACTGAGCTGAAATGGAAATAATTCACAATTACATGAAGGCCAGGGCTTCTTGGGGTGGCTCGACTTAAAGAGGTCACCCAAAAATGTAAATTCTGTGATCATTTACTAAACACACTTTTTGATTCACATTTAGTTTTATTTATATAGTGCTTTTAAACTATGCATTGTTGCTAAGCAGTTTAAAGGTACAGTATGGTTTTTTAGCGGCATCTAGTGGTGAGACTGCGAATTGCAACCAACCTCAATTTTAAAACGCAATGAGAAGCTACGGTAGCTGCCACAGGACAAACATGTCACCATCTAAAGCCCGGGATACACTGCACGATTATTGGCTGTCCCAGACGAAAGATTGCCATTGTGAAACAGCTTCTGTGAATGTGGCTCTTCATCGGTGGTCCTATGTCGTACAGTGAAAAAGTTTCAAAGATGGGCGTTTTCCCGGTCTTGCGTCCAAAGATAGCCTACGATAGTTTTCTGACAGTGTCAGAAATTCAGCATGATCACCGCAGAGTGTGTTTGCTGCTACGATCTGCATACTGGTATTTGTTTACCACGAGCGCATGCTGGTGACATTGCGCTAACTTACAGTTGTGTTCAAAATTATTCAACCCCCCAATGCTGTTAAGGGTTTTAGGGAATTTAGTGTACATTTGTAATTGTATTCAGAATGAAATCCTACAATGACTTCTTAAAGAACCATATGCAACTAAAATGACATCAATTGGTTTTGTAATATAGTAGTAAATGTTTCTTTTGTGAATTCTTCATTGACACAATTATTCAACCCCTTAAAGAACTACCACTCTGAAGAACAGAGGTTCATTGAAGTGTTTTCAATCAGGTATTGAAAACACCTGTGGATGTCAGGGAACAGCAATAAAGCCTAATAAGCACCAATTAGGCAGCTTTAAAATGACTGTGATACTCAACTCCTTCTAAACATTTACTGGTGTGGTTACAAATTTGGTGAAGTCAAAAGAATGGTCCAGGAAGACAAGAGAAGAGGTGATTAATCTTCACAGGAAGGGCAATGGCTATAAAAAGATTGCAAAGATGTTAAACATACCAAGAGACACCATAGGAAGCATCATTCGCAAATTCAAGGCAAAGGGCACTGTTGAAACGCTTCCTGGTCGTGGCAGAAAAAAGATGCTAACTGCGACTGCTGTGCGCTATCTGAAGCGTAGAGTGGAAAAAAGTCCCCGTGTGACTGCTGAGGAACTGAGAAAAGATTTGTCAGATGTGGGTACTGAAGTTTCTGCTCAGACAATACGGCGCACCCTGCGTACTGAAGGCCTCCATGCCAGAACTCCCAGGCGCACCCCCTTGCTGTCTCCAAAGAATAAGAAGAGTCGACTGCAGTATGCCAAAAGTTTTGGGATAGTGTTCTGTGGAAAATTAGAACTGTTTGGGCCCATGGATCAACGCTATATTTGGAGGAGGAAAAACAAGGCCTATGAAGAAAAGAACACCTTGCCTACTGTGAAGCATGGTGAGGGGGGTCAATCATGCTTTGGGGCTGTTTTGCTTCTGCAGGTACAGGGAAACTTCAGCGTGTGCAAGGTACCATGAATTCTCTTCAGTACCAGGAGATATTGGATGACAATGTGTTGCAGTCCGTCACAAACCTGAGGCTTGGGAGACGTTGGACCTTTCAACAGGACAAGGATCCCAAGCATACCTCCAAATCCACTAGAGCATGGTTGCAGAAAAAAGGCTGGAAAATTTTGAAGTGGCCATCGCAGTCATCAGACTTAAATCCGATCGAGCACCTCTGGTGGGACTTAAAGAAAGCAGTTGCAGTGCGCAAGCCTAAGAATGTGACTGAACTGGAGGCTTTTGCCCATGATGAATGGGCGAAGATACCCGTAGATCGCTGCAAGACACTTGTGTCAAGCTATGCTTCACGTTTAAAAGCTGTTTTAACTGTAAAAGGATGTTGTACTAAGTACTAAGTTTGAATGTCACTTGGGGGTTGAATAAAACTGATAATGATGTGAGCACAGAAAAGACATTTGTGGTTATTTCATTATAAATGTTATGTTATATTTGTCTGACCTACACATGCCTCTTTGATGTAATTGTAAGCAGGATGACTGAATGATCAAAATCAATGTCAAACCGGCCAAAACAATCAATTTCAGTTGGGGTTGAATAATTTTGAACACAACTGTATGACGCAGCCGCAGAAGCTTCCATGTCATCATCGTACAGTCTACGCGCCTGTCGAACCCGAGTTTAAACGATCCATGTCGCACAGTGTGATAATGTAATGATCTTATAGGAGTGCAAAAATCCTGTGGTGTATTCCGGGCTTAAGACAACGCTCTGTAAACAGTTTGCTGTTTAGGGCATAGATATAAAAAAGGCTTGATGTCTCACCCACACTGCTGGCCAATGGAGGTTGACGTCCGCATTTGGCGGCCATCTTGTCTCAGGCAGCCCGGTCACTCATAGCATTGTGATTTAATGGTGCATGTACTTTTAATTAACCTTAACTTGCTCAATTTTCTACCGATTTTCAAATGGTTTGGTTTGTTATAAACGTCAGAGATGTACCCATGGCACTGCATACTTATGAATAATTTTCAAGAAACACGTTAAAGCACCCAGAATTATAGCCACATTAATAACATTTGTAAGAAACCAAACCATTTGAAAATCGGTAGAAAATTGAGCAAGTTATGATTATGTAAAAGTACCTGCACCATTAAAACACAATGCTACAAGTGAGCGAGCTGCCTGAGACAAGATGGCCGCCAGCGATGACGTTAGAGACTCCGCCGTAACACATCTAGCCTTTATTATACATATCTATGGTTTAGGGCTACTGTAAAAACATGGCGGTGACTTCCTTGTAAGGAGTCCCACTGTGTGTGTTGATAAAAACGGCTCATTCTAAGGTAATCAAAACAATACAGTTTATTATCTAAGGTACACCACTGATAATATAGTTGTCTATATTGCATTTTGTCAAGATATCCCTCTAACAGTTGCACCTTTAACAGAAAACATTTTAACATAGAAACCTGATATAGTAAAAAATGAAAAACAATGTATCAAAGTAATGACATAGAAATGGAAAAATTGTGTTACAGACAGAATGACTTTATGACTTTGTTGCTTCCAGCGACTGGAAAAGGAAATGTTATTCAGAATGTTAGAGATTGACATTTGATTTGATAGAAATAAAGAGCAGCAGCAATGTTTTTTTAAATCGTCTTGCATTCCACTGATATTATTCATACAGGTTTGGAAAAAAATCTGAATAGGAATATTAATGTTTGTGAGAATTTTTTTTTTCAGTTTTTACAAATACATTCCTTCAAACACACACCAAAGCCTATGGGCCAAATATAAAACATGCTGCGGTGGACCGTGCAAAATCAAAATGCACAGCGATCAATCTGCTCCAATTAGAAAAGGAAGCACAGACCTCTCGGCTGAAAAGAACAGCTCCGTGCCTCACCATACTGCACAGGGATTTTCATGTGTCATCGTGTACTGTTGTATGTGCGCGCGCAAAGAAATGAGCATTTCTAGTTAAGGTGTCGTTGATGAAGCAGAAGAAAAGGGTTGTGTTTTGTTTACCAGAGTGTGGCTGTTAACACTTTCAGTCTTGAACAGAACACAGTACTCTCCATGGAAAGGATGAACTTACGCAACCTGAACCTTACTCACAGATCAGAACCTGGACAGCTTTTCTGACTCTCATTTCTCATTTGTTTCTCACCATGTTCTTCACTTGTCTCTGGGAGGCATACAAGCATAAACTAAGACAAAGTCAGTGGTTTTTGGACGGCCTCAGGGTCTTCAAAACAGACTGACTGCATATTCCAACATTCACATTATCTGTATCCTCACACACTCCAGCACAAAGCATTAAAATCAACTCACAATAAACTTCAATTTATCCGGTGGGGTGAATTAACCAACAGTTCTTCCACTTTTATGCATCATATTTTATTCACCAGCCACCTACAATCCACTTCACCCAGATGCTAAAATGTAGCACTGCACATTTCAGCATGCCATTGTCATTCTTTTCGGCACAAACACGTCAACCCGACAAACATTTATTTTAAGTGCATTTCACTTTTTTACTCAATTACATTTTATGTGAGGTTTCCCCATAACACTACAATACTAATATAACACTCATTTAACACAGTACACGTGTCTGTATAGACCGATTTTTGTGTTGTGTGTGTAACAGACAGCTCTAAAGCCCGTCTATGTGTACAGTGATGTTGTGAGAGGTTTCAGCAGCAGGTGTGTTACACAAACAGATGCTCCCTGAGGGTTTGTTAGAGGCTTGGCGTAGCTCCTGCTGCAGATGTTAAGCTGTATTGGCTGAGCTCTGCTTCACCAGAGGCAAACAAACCTGATGAATCACGCCACCTCACACGGGTCTCTAAACACCCCAGTGTGCCTCACATTGCTGTAAACCGCCTCACATTGTGATACTCCAACATTACTTTAGACTACATCATAACATCGCTACAGGCTGCATTGTATCGATATGTTTTGCATTAAACTTTGCCCCCACAGTGCTTTTAGATTTTCTCATTACTCCAACTCACATTACTTAAATGGATAGTTCACCTAAAAAATGGCATTTCTGTTTATTGAAAACAGCACACTTTTACATTTCCTACCCTCCACCGCCACTTTCAGAGTGTGCTTGTAGCAGCTAGGAGGCTGCTCAGGTTGCAGCAACAGTACAATTTGTCCAGTTAAAAGTTGTTCTATCATTGAAATAATTTTAGAGACATTATTTAAAGGTTAAAAAACTACATAGTGTTGCTTTGAGTGTTCAGATTAACAAACACTGTTGTCATGTGGTTCTAGTCAGTAAAGGCGGTAACAAAGGGTAACGTGGATACAAGCGTCATTGACAGGCGACTACACTGCCCGTGTTACTGTTTGTTTAGAATGGCAATTTTCTCGTGATTTTTAAGTCATTCTCATACCTTTTATTGAGAATTAATGTGAGCCATAATGTACAGCCATTGTATTAAATTCACCCATCCAAGGGCCAGATTTACTAACAGTTGTGCCAGCGCAAACCATCATTTTGGTGGTAAAAAACGATGTCTGGATTTACTAAAGACCTTGCATGGATTATTAGCACTAAAAAGGTGTGGTCGAGTCATTTTTGCATCTGACCTTATTGCATATGCATTTCTAAGAGTTTTCCTTTCAGAAGCAAAATTTATGGGAGGATATTATTTAAATGATTGACGCAATGCAATTTACTAATGTTTAATCAGATTTATAAAAGAAAGATTTGCTTTACTGATTCTTTCCAATAACGTACAACCAACAAAAGAAGAAGGAGTTACTACCGCGGGAGGAGCGAGTAGGAGTCATGCAACACTTTATACAACACTGTTTAACTTATGATTCACTACATGTTCGTGTCATTTATATATTATGCACGCACCTATTTCTAACATAAGACAGAAGTCTTACTTACCGCATGCAACTAAATTAAATCCAGCGCATCAAACACACACGCAAAACTCCGCTGCTACTCCGGATAATAAACTATATCCATTGTTTCCATAAGGCTGACTTTCTTCTCCTTACATCCAAAAACACACTGCTTCTTTCGTGCCATTGTTGAGTTTTGAAATTAAACAAAGCTGTCATGATGTGATGTTTGTAAGTTCTAGCGTCTCCCGCTGATTGATGGGTGGGCGGAGTTTTCCAGGGGAAGTGCCCATATAAAGAAGTGATATGTCAGCTGAACCCGTAATCGAAAAAACTTTCCGAAACTTGTACGAATCCTTGCAAAGTGCATTCGGCACAGAAATACTCTGTAACACGCCCAACTGCTTTTTTGACACTTTGCCTACGTTTAGCACGAGGAAACAACTCTTAAACACTGTTAATAAGTCAGAATGCATGAAATACCATAGGATAATAAATAAATAAAATAGGAGTCATAAGGAGAAGTCACACAATACCAGATGTTTCAAAGCTTCTTGTAAACCTTTATTTTTTTTGTCCTCCAGTTCTTTTCAGTGTCCTAATGGCTTCGTTAGCTTAAACAACCCGAAATTTTCGTTGCGATGTCCGTGGTGCTGAACTCAAGATCAGCTCTGCTTATTTGCGACCCTGAACTAATTTGCGCTGCTCTTAGTAGATTACATTGGTCATTATGGAAATCACCTGTTGCAAATAACCCGCAGATACTTTTTTGGAATTGCGCTCTCATGCTAATTTGCCCTGTTTAGTAAATCTGGCCCCAAGCATTCTCCTTTTGTGTTTCAAAGGGCAATTTATTTTTGGGTAAACTATTTCTTTAAGGGTCCATCCTACATTCCTACATGGTCTCAACCTGCCACACATTGTGTACTACCTCACATCTTGTCACTCTGCCTCACATCGCGTCCAACTGCCTCGTATCAATTGTCAGTCTGATTGTTTCAAACTGACTCACATCACCTCACACTGCCTGACATTGCTTCCAAAATAGTGAGACAGAAAAGCGCTGCCAGCCTCCTCCTTTGCTAAGTGTCAACACGGTCACAGTTACCTGTCAGTGGAGACAATGAGACCATTACATGTTGGTGTGCTGTCTGTAAAACAGCTGGTCTCCGGTCTATTCTAGTAAGCAGAAATGAGAACATGCCTAGATTAGGGTTACAGTGTCATAACACCAATGTCATTGCAGTCCTCAAAACGTTTCTCGAAAATGATCTCCTACCACCATATGGGCCTTAAAAAACACACAATTGCCAAATCCTGTAATACGCCCATGTTTTCTTGCCTTCTCTCCTCCTCCTCACTTTTTCTCACCTTATTTCTCTTTGTGTTCTCTTGTTTTTGAGCTTTGGGAAAAGTTAAGACACAGCGGAAACATGTATATATCTTGTTTAAGATATCAGAGGGCGTACGCGCTGTATCTTAATATATGAATATATGTATACTCAGGGGATCTGGAAATAGCCATTACCACACAAAGCAAAAAAAAAGACAATGTGTTCGTTGTTCTGTGCCTACGCAGTACATACATTATTAAAGGCTATTAAACATGCGTTATTGTATTAAGGAATATCACATGAAATCATGGCGCATATGGTCCAACACACACACACACTGAGTTTTACAGTTCCATAGCAAACTACCCATTTATACCCTGTTTTTTAAAAAATGAATGTTGATATGAAATCTACATACCTGTACTTAAATTTAGATGCACTGTGTAGTAAATGTCACATAGATTTACAGTTATCTCTGTAATCTTAATCTTAACTAATTAGGTAATGGTGTTGGAGATACACCAGTCTGTAATTGGCATTCATAGCAGCAGTTCCTTCCAAGTTTAGACCAGGTGCCAATCTGGCTGTTGCTCTGACTACTGCAGGAATTAATGAATACAGGAGAGAAACAATTTGTGTGCAATCAGTCAGTACCTCATGGTGTAAAGGTATTAAGTCAGAAAATAAACAAGCTATTTCTATCTGACTGAGGTTATGGTCTTTATTTTAGCATCTCTCTCTCTCTCTCTCTCTCTCTCTCTCTCTCTCTCTCTCTCTCTCTCTCTCTCACACACACACACACACACACACACACACACACACTGCTCTTTCTCATTGGAATGCACCTCCTTGTCTTAGCCCCAGCCCTAATTAAAGCTTCCTTTGGGTCTCACTATGTAGAGCACCAAACCAGATCACATCTCGGGTGGGATGAGAAAGAGAGAGAGGATGAGAGGAGCAAGTAAGAAAAAGTAAAGGGGCATCGAGATACAGGCACGATCGGACTGCAAATGCTGCCTGGGTGCCTGTGATAGGACTGCGCTCTGTGATTGTGTCGTGATCAGACGTTTCATTAAAATTCTCATTATTTTAATAATATTTGGCACCGGCTGCTAGTATCTCAGTGAGACTGTGAGGTGATGTTTTTGAAAAAACAATAGCAGGTGATATCTGATTATTTTCAGGTTTTCATACTGAAACGAGCAAAAAATAAGCTTTTATACAATTAAGTGAGTGGGTGTAAGAAAAAATCAGACCGTGTAATAATGAGACGTGATGTGTATGAAAGACAAGTGGAAAGATTAAAAAATGAGGTATTGTTACAGTACGTGTTAGCAAATAATTTCACAACCTCGGCCTTTCGAGTCTAGAGGATTTGCCCCAAAACATTTTTACAACCTGGATTTTTACTTTTGAGAGCAATGAGGATTGTTGTTGAAAGAGACTGTTGAATTTGTCAAGATGACTGTAAAAAATTTAAAGTTGGATCATTAAAAAAATGACCTCAATTGGTAACAATAACTTAAAATTCACTTTAGTTTCTCTTTATGAGAAAAACTTACTTTTTTAGGTGTTACCAATTAAAGTAATTTTTTAAGTTGATCCAACTTTTCACTTTTTACAGTGTACTGTATAATCACTTAAGTATTTACTGATTGTACTCAAAGCATTCAGAGACTCTAAAAACTGAGCCTGTCCTTCAATGCAATCAAAAATGAAAAAGATTTTGAGGAGGTTAGCGACTGACACAAAGCAAAAGCTTTTAATCCCTTTTACCATAGATACATTTCTCTTCAAAATACGGTGGGCGTTGCAAGGATGATGCATGGTTGGTGGACTGATGATATGTCATGACAGGGTCCCACATCGAGTTCTGTATAGTCACCTGACAGATAGATGATGGGTTGAAACAAATTGAAGACCTTGCATGGTTTACTGCCTCTGTAACAAGTAAAATAAAAGCCAAGGGAATAAAACTATTTATTCTGTGGGTTCACACCAGTCGCGTTTGAGGCGTCAACTTCTACCCCGTCAAGTTTGCAGCTTGAACATTTTGAGTTAACTTGCTTTATTCGCGCGTGAAATTCTAGTCATCGAGACATTCATGCAGAAATTCGCGTCCTGGGAGGGGCTTGTGCGACTCCGCTCGCTTCCTGTAATCACGTCACTACTAGAGCAAGCTCCTGATTGGTTAACGCGGCACGTTTTTCAGCCAAAGTACAATTTTTCTATTCGGGTGAAATAGAAGCGCAAATGAGGCGGAATAGCGTCTACTGCGCCGCGCTAAACACCTCATTTGCGCTGCAAGACCTCCAGACATGCGTCAACGCGTCTTTACACTGACTTAACATTAAAATCACTCACGCTTGACGCTTCTACCACGGCATTATAACTAATGAATGATTTGCTGGTCTAAAAATGGTCCAAATTGTATTTTATAAGAAGATTCAGAGGTCTTTCCTTCCCAAAATCATGCTGACCACACTTGTATAGCTCATTATTTGCAGCTTGTTATGAAAATTTAACATGTTTTATTAAAGACATGCAAACTCTACAGTAGTTAACTCAGAATATTTGAGATACAAGTGAGAAACTGAAGTGGCTTATAAAATAATGCTTTTATAAGTTTGTTCATATTTTACCCAACCATGGCTTGAAACTTTTAATAGAATGTTATACTCAAGTTTATTTGCTATATTTATGTCTGTTATTGCGATGATTTACCCTATTTGCATAATTAAAAATGTGAAATTTAAGCTATCAGTATGAATCTTTGTGTTTTGGCAAAATTATAATGATCTGTTCGGTAAATGTGATGACTTACTCGGTTTTCACATTTTGATAAACGCTCTTCAATTATAAACAGTTACATTTATCAATGCTGTTTTAAATCCTAGGTTTATACAAATGTGATATTCAGTGCAAGGATTATGTAAAAGTATTTAATCATTTTACTTGAGAAACCATTTTTCTTAGCTATTGTTCATACCGTATGTATTTTCTTTCTTTTGGCAGGTTTGACGGAGAAGCTGTCCTTCAACTCAAGCTCAGTGTCAAAAATGCATCACGCATCAATGCAGCTAAATCGGACATGAAGGGAATATGAGGAAATTATGAAAAACCATGACAACCGTACAGCTTTGACCTCCCAGAAACAGATCCATTTTTGCATGCGTGCAAAATATTTTCACCACTTACATTAACAAACTCACAGTAGAATCCAGCCTTGCACACATACTTGCCTTTGTTCCTTTTCCTTCATTTTTAAACTCATCTTCCAACATGAAGAGCATATTGACTGCATTCCCTCCTCCTTGTACCACTTTCCTCTTTTTCTCCTTTATCTTGATATTACACCAGCCAGCATTGGTCAGAGGCGACTGCTGGCTCATCGAGGGGGATAAGGGTTATGTGTGGTTGGCCATCTGCAGCCAGAACCAACCACCATATGAGACAATCCCGCAGCACATCAACAACACAGTACACGACTTGCGGCTTAATGAGAACAAGATCAAAGCAATTTTCTTCACCTCCCTTAGTCGCTTTACAAACCTGACTGACCTCAACCTCACAAAGAATGAAATCTCCTACATCGAAGACGGTGCATTTGCAAGCCAAGCAAATCTACAGGTGCTGCAACTTGGATATAACAAGCTAACCAACCTGACCGAAGGCATGTTGCGAGGTCTTGGACGTATGCAGTGTCTTTTCTTGCAGCATAATCTCATAGAGGTCATTGCCACTAATGCATTTTGGGAATCTCCCAGTCTCAGCAACCTGGACCTGTCATCCAACAAGCTAGCCCGCCTGGACCCATCTACTTTCACTGTGCTTGGCAGACTGATGGGATGTGAGCTTGCCGGAAACCCCTTCCACTGCGGCTGTGAGCTCTACAGCTTCTTGGCCTGGTTGGAGGCCTTTAATAATGTCACACATACCTACGATCGACTTCAGTGTGAGACCCCGCGGGAGCTGTTTGGTTATCCGTTGCTAAATCCTGTTGGAGGACATGGACGTAGTGCTCGTTACATTCTTTCTTCAGTGTGCCGAGATGGAGTGCTGATCCCTGGAATGACTTCTCTGCCACCCGATCTTGATTCCTCAGGTGTGGGACCCGACATGTTTGACCAGTTTGGGCCATACCACCAGCCAACAACTTCTTCCTCCTCTGACAATGCATTTAGCCCCAGCATCAAACTGCAACATGTTTCTCTTTCCTCTGCATCTCTTCTAATTCAGATTCCAAAGCCATACAGCAAAATGTACATCCTTGTGCAGTACAATCAGAGCTTTGTGTCAGATGTGACAAACTTAAAGAATAAAAAGGAGATGATCACCCTTAATAAACTTAAACCAAACACCAACTACACCTTTTGTGTGGCGTCTATACGGAATTCACAACGTTACAACCACACATGTTTATACTTTTCTACCCGAGCTCCTAACCCAGATGACATGATGCCACCACCCTCCACCACCACTCATTATATCATGACAATTGTTGGCTGTCTCTTTGGAATGCTTATTGTTCTCGGTTTTGTCTACTACTGCTTGCGAAGACGCCGCAGACAGGAAGAGAAAGAGAAATCCATCTGTGTAAAGAAAACCATTCTGGAAATGCGTTATGGACCAGAAGTTGCAGCTGCTGTTGCAAATGATCCCACAGCTGTTCAAAAACTCCATGAGCAGAGCCACCATCAGCATCACCATGGCAAACTACCCATGTCCTCCTCTTCCAGCTCTGCCATGCTTGGCCATGGTTCTGCCAACACTAGCTCGTCACGCCTGTCCTCCATCCCTCAAGTAGAAAAAATGGCTACTGCCTTCTCTGAGGCCATGGCCAATAAGGGAAACTACATGGATATTAGGACATCTGGAGTAGGGGATGATAGGGGGAGAGATGGAACTATGATGCATGGTTTGCGGGAGGAAGACCTCAGGGAAGATGATGGAAGTGACTTTGGTGATGATTCTGATGATGATGGCCGAGGATCAGCATCAGAAATTTCAACCATTGCCATGGAAGTTGACAAGGTCAACCAGATAATTAACAACTGCATTGATGCTCTCAAGCTGGACTGCGTTGTAGCGTCTACCACTTCTGCCACAAGTGGTCCCACTTCTCCTCCACCCACATCCACCTCGTCCTTGACCAGAGGACTGATTCCCATTTCCACTAGTGCCAATGATACATGCCAAGTTCTACATTCCCCCAAAATCCCCCCTCCACCTCCACTTCCCTTTTCAGCTCCCCTCTCTGAGAGACCTGGGATTACAGGGGGTGGGTTTGTGTCACCGCCATACCGCCCTCCTCCCCCAGCCAATGCAGTTAGACCTATTCAAAGACAAATGAGTGCAGATGCTGCCGTAATAGTCTCCGCTTCTAAGAGGCACTGCCGCCCATCTAGTGGGAAGGGAGGTCGTGTTTACAGCCTGGATGTTCCAGAGCCTCTCAGCCCAGACCCCTGCCAGTATCCAGACAAGAACAGCCCTGTGGGGTGTGGCGAGCCCCTGGAAAGGCTCCCTTTAGTAGGCAGTGGTGGTGGCTGTGGCATTGATGGTGGCACTGTAGATGGGATGGCCCTACAGCAGCACCTGGAGGTGCACCCAGACTACCACTGTGCAGAGCATCGTCACTCCGTCCCTGCTCTATACTACGAGGGCACTCATGACTCCCCAGCCCAAAGGGTGTCATTTCTGAAGCCATTGTCACGCACCAAAAGAGACGCTGCCTCTTACTCTCAACTCTCTCCCCGACACCAGAATTACTCTGGCTACTCTTCTAGTCCAGAGTACTCATCTGAGAGCACCTTGCGCATCTGGGAGCGCTTTCGTCCCCATAGAAAGGGTCCACGCGAAGAATCCTGTTATGTAACGGCTGGAAACGCACTGCGTAAAAAGGTCCAGTTTGCCAAGGGGGAGGACTTGCATGACATCCTTGACTACTGGAAGGGTGTGTCAGCACAGCAAAAGCTGTAATCTGTGGAACTGCGTGGATACACATCGCAGGTCTCCTTCACTGCCTGATAAACCGGTAGAGCAACTGCAGTGAGGATTGTTGGGTTATAGCTGCAGTGCGCATGATAGAGTTATGCTTGTCAGGGTTTAAGGACAAGGTGTTTTAAACTATTTTTGTACAGCATGAGCCGTCGTCAATGAGCCAGAAAGAGAGTAAGAGAGCCTGATCCACAAATTCTAATACACTACAACACATCAGATCGCAATCACAGAGATGTTGACTGGATGGTGGGTTAACAATTGTGATACTCAGTGAAAGGATCTGGTGGCCATATAAGTTGTCGATAATAATGATTTGATTTTACTTGGTATCATCTGCGTATTTATTATTCATAGCAATTTGAACAAACCTTTGTAACCTGATTCCTCATTCAGCCTGAGAAAGAATCACTTTGTTAGTACTTCCACTCAAATCACAGGGCACTACATTCATTTGTTCTCAAATGTGCGAGTCCATGCGTGTAATTTTCGAGGGAAAAAAGATGTGCTGGTTTTCTACAAACCTGTCAAAAGCAGTCTCCCCCTTCTATTCCACAGGCTGTGTGCAGGGCAAACAAATTTACATTTCAATAGCAATCCTCATGTGAAAAATAAGGAGAGGGAAGAAAAAGTTAATAAAATAAAATAAAACAGAAGAAACTCCCAGGGGAGCTTTGGAATAGTCTGAAGCATTTGGCAGCCACTTGCAGTGCTCTGCAGGATGACATAAATACTGCATGGGGTGATTTTCATTGAAAATACCGTTACTGACCATAGGTTCAGTGAAAATGCATAAGTCTGTTTTAGAGTTAACAAGTCCGGCTTTGTGCGTATACTCTCTGTTCTTTTCTGATGCATTATTAATAGCATTTCCTTAGCCGAGGTTACCTTATCACCTGTATCATAGCATGAGCACAAAGTGGAAGTTGGCAGCAGAGTTTTATGTATTCTGTTTCTCTGGCCCAGGGTCAGTTTGTTTAGTCCATTAGTTTCCTTTCGTAAGGAAGGAAACAGCTGACAGCTTAGACATCTAACAGGCGTGACTTTAAAACTGATATATGATTCTTGGTTATTGTTTACTCTTATTTATTTTTATTGGAAACATTTAAATCCAATATTCTCACATTAAGAAAAATAAGCTGTTCTGAATTAATACATATTTTTGATTCTCACAAGCATTAATAGGCCACACATTTCAAGGTTCATGTCCTTGATGTTTTATTAAAGATCTTCGCCACATAACACTTCAAGTCAAATATAGATCTTTTAAGACTTTTAATTTCATGCGGTTGTTTGATACAGTATTAATGGTGTGATTCATTGTAAAGATGGCAAATACTATTCCCTCGAGCACCTCCTATCAGGCATTATTTTATTAATGTTCAGTTAGATTAAACTAACTAATTAGCAGTTAACAAGGCTATATCTTTTAGTGAGCAGCGGTAAGCAGCCAAGACCTCCAATTTGATTAAAAGAGATCACTCTCTCAGCAAACACATTCAACCTACAGTTTCATGGACCAATAAACCAAAAAATTAGATTAGCGGCACTGTGGGAAAATATACATGCGTTTACAATGCTCTCTCATAAGTATGAAATGACAGTTGAGGTATCCAGCAGGCGAATAAAATAAAATTAACGGTGTTTACTTTATAATGAAATGTAAATCTAAAATCCCTCTTCACGTCCCTGCCATAACTTTGACCTTATTCCTCAGCACATATTTACAGCACTGTGTTATGGGCATGTTAGCTTGGGAATTAGAGAAAGATTTTTAGAAAAGACATACCATTTGGAAATCTTTGGGTAAATGGTTCTTATATATGGGGTGAGCATTAGAGATTAGTAGAAGCCCTGTGTATTCCACATCAGGTATTTTTGTGCCTTCAATAAAAGGGTCCATTAGTAAGAATCAATCACGAAAAAGACTTTATTGTTCACATTTTTTGTCCTGTTTTGTTTATATTCTGTAAATCAGACCGTATCTCTTATTTATAGAGGGATTTTGTTGTAAATATGTGTTCATGTTTCATCAATCTTATCATATTTACAGTTTTTTTATTGCGAATGCATGATCTAAACGATACCTGCCAACATCAGACATGTGCTCAGGCATTATATCTCTTTGTTCTCTCTTTCTGGAGTTTTCAGTTTTTATTTTTTTTTTAGTCTGGATGTTACGGGAACCTTGACGGTTCATATATGAGGGACCAGTAGCAGCTATAACAGCAGTGTGAATTCTTAGTGCACTGTCATTAAAGAGGACATTACATACAGATCATATAGATAGAACAGACTCCAAATGGACAAACCGTTTGCAGACAACTGAAATGGACCCATAAAGGACTGTTACCGGAGGTTTACTGTGACAAAATCTTTACTTTGTGAACTTACTTCGCGACCACTCGAATTGGTCTTAAGGAACTAAACATGAACAGTCAATCAAGAAAGACTTTTGTTTTTATAACAGTACAATCTAATGCCCAGCTGGATGTTTTTAGATATGGTTTTTATTGTGCCTCCTCTCATTGACAAAGAGTGAAATGTAAAATGAAAAGAAAAAGACTTCACGATCCTGTACAAATGCTTGTCGGCCATTTTTGTTATTATCTGAAGGCTGTTTAACAAGAGAGAATTAATGATACAATGGGCATGACACACGTTGGGGTTTTTCTGTTATATATGAATTGTTTAAGAAAATGTATAGTTCATGTTTTTTTGTAGTTCTTTGCTGGAGGAGTAAGACTGTGACTCTTCTCTGTGTTTTCCTGCTTAAGGGCAAAATTGATTCAACATCAATGTTTTCCCATTCATTCAGGCTAAACAAACTAACTTATTTATTTCAAGTTAAGGTCTCTTTCCATCAAGTCACATCTTTAATATTATCAGACCTTAATGGCTCCCTGTAATATACTCATCTGACTTCATTTGTTTATAATCGATTCATTATTTTATTTATTTGGCTTATAAATCTTTGCTTGACAAATCATTGATTACTTAGCACAGACAAATAATGTTTGTTAATTAATTTGTTTACAACTAAAAAGTGTCATTTTACAAGTATTGGTATCTTTTTCCCATTCTCATGACTGTGGATGGTTGGTGTCAGGGTTTTGTTTCTTACAGTAGTATTATGCATGTTTGTCTCTGAAGTGTTTCATGATTTCCCTGCTCCGTGATTCACTGTCAACATGATTTCATGTTATAAATTCAACATTTAATCATGTGGCACCAACAGCCGCTCTGTGTACTTTCATGTTGGCTGAGTGTGACGTTGACTAATGGCATCAGCTTTGGTTCACATTTCAACATAGTGGTCTACCAACACTTTGGTGGCCTGCGTAGAGTTCACATTGTATTCTTTACATGAGGTATAATATATGACAGTGTTATAATGAATCAAAAAAACGACATGCTTTAATTGCTTATTTACACAAGCTAATGCCATTAAGCACCTGGAGGGCCATTTCTCTATACCTTCAGTAGGTTGGGGAGTTGTACTCGAGAAAATATTTTGACATTAATCATTGTCAGCTTTCAGCTATATTACACTGAGCGTAAAGTGGATTACTCTTCCACAGCAGTTTTTACTCTTTAAGCTCTTTACTGTAGCTTCCTTTTAGTATTAGGCACTATAGAAACAGATTGGCTTGAAGAAAGCAAAACAAATGTGATTTAATGCTTTAAGACGATTTTCGCATATTTTATGGCCTTTTATCAAACGTCCATACTTTTTTCAGGTAATTAACTGAAAGCGAAACGTAAGGGGTTCCTATTATAAATCCCTCATCCATTATTTCATTCGAATTGAAGGTTGATTTGTATTTAAAGGTTCACATATTTGTATTGTCATTCTTGTTTTGTAATGAACATATTTTAAAGCAGTTCCTTTTATGAGAATATAGTCTCTGTATAAGCTTCATATTTACTCAGGACCAAATGCTCAGGATGCAAAACCCGCTAAATGCCAGCTCTGTCAAAATGAGAATGCTCTTGGCACATATTATACATTCATTAAATAATCTTGCTTCAAATACAGTTAATCCCAGCCTCAGGCCATTCAGAAATACTGTTTTTTTGGCAGAATCAGTTAAACACCGCAAAGTCCTCTAAGTGCACGGATAAAGAGTTGGCTGAACGATGGCGCACATACTAAATATATTAGGATATTGACCCAATTTTTTTGCCTTTTACCTTTATGCAAAAAGGACAATGATGTTATTAGAAGTGGAGATTTTTTATGTACTTAGAGGGTTTTGCAGCAGTCAAATTTGTTAAAAAACAATTAAATGACTAAAGTGAGATTTGTGAAAAAAAGCCATTTAAATTACCTACCTGTTCTCATGAGGTGCATATAAATGGCGCGCCGTGTGAAAAGTCATATACAAAAAAACGTACTTACGCAATACTTACGCCAAACTACAATTTTGTGTGCATATTTTTAAACCATGGTCACTTGGAGTAGGGTTAGAATTGGGGTTTGGATGTCATTTTATGGAACAAAAAGTTGTAACCCAAAACCCAAGCGACAATGGTAAAAAAATTAACATTCAAAAACCCATACATTGAACGACATGAAAAGACCCGTCGTATTACACTGTAAGCCCGGATAAGTTGAGTTTACTTAAAAAAATTAAGCAAACTTGTTGCCCTAAAAAATGTAAGTAATGATTACTTAACAACTTTAAGTGAAGTTTACTTAAACACATACGTTGTTCTAACAACAATTTTAAGTTGAATAGACAATGTTTTTATGTTCTAATACTCCTGCACTCTTAACCCGGATTAGTTGACATTACTAGAAATTTGCGAGGGAACCGGTTGCATATAACTTTAATTTTAGCACTTTACATTACTTTTGATGTTATAAATGGTATTATAACACAAAATTAATGACTGAAGTCAATCATTGAATAAATTCTGCACAGAAACGCACACAAAACTGTGTTTTTGACACAGTGACATGCATCAGTACTGTGGAGAGAATTACAATAGAACAGGGTTCATGTACGGAAACACTGATCACCTGAACGGTGACTTCACAAAATTATCATTTACAACCAAACGACATCAATAATATAAGAGCTTGAACCTATATGACATTTTATTAACAAATATTTCGTTTTTATAAAATATCAATTTTTATTCTGAGAAAAAGCTGAAAATAATCAAAATATTCAGGCGCAAAGGATTATGGGTATTCCTCACAACATGAACTAGTAATTTTAAGTTCATTCTACTTGAATGTTTTAGTTTAATGGGTTTTGCAAGCTTAAAAGTTGAATCAACTAAACGTTTTTAAGCTTTGGCTTCAAAACACAAAATATTAAGTGATGTTTACTTCATTGTTTAATAAAGACAATATCTGGGTTAACAATGTAAGTGAACGTGAAGGACTATGCATGCAAATTTGGAGTTAGGCATATTTATACCACGGGTCTGTTGAATGCTTTATTCGGAATGACTGAGAAATGTTCCGTGGGTGTTGATTATTTTTTTGTAAACCGCACACCTAACTTGTCAAATGTCTTAAAAATATGCACCAGAGCAATGTTTTTGGTAACCGTGGTATGCAGAATAATTGACTTCGGTCCTTTGAATTATTGGAAAATAATGCACACCCGCGGTGTAACAGCACTCCACTTCGCGACACATTACCACCTTGGGTGTGCATTATTTTCTTATAATTAAAACGGCCTGTCATCAATTAATCCTTACGTATTGAACGACTTTTCACACGGCGTGCTATTTATACACGCATCATAAGAATGGGTTGAAATTACTGACTAATAACTTTTTCATTGCCATTCAAGTGAACTTACTGAACCTAACCATAAAAGCCTGATATAAATGCTCATTTACAAGAAAACATGTCAGACGCACTTAGAGGGTTTTGCATCCAAGCTCTTAAAATATCGTTTGTTCGTCATCATTTTGCCACAAAATTTATACACCACTGGAGCAACCGCACTACAGTATGTATTATCAACACATTTAGATGCTACTTTAAATGACCTCCTCATTTGCTGCACCTGTCTTTGTTCAGAGCTCAAAGGAAGCCTGGAGTAAATCACTGGAGGATTCTAGAGTCGAGATAATTCCACTTTTTAGAAAGCTTTTCAGTCATTATCTGTTTCTTTGCTCTGAAGAGCCCCACAGTGTCAAGTGGCCATGTTTTCCCTCTCTCGTTTCCCGCTTGCTTGTTCACTCTCATACACAGTCCTCAGAATTTTGTCAATATGCTGTTGTGTTAGAAAGTACGACGAGAGTGGAGGATGGAGGAACAGAACCAGAAAAGACAATAAAAGGGCACATCGCTGCTCTTCTTTAACATTCAGCCCAGGGGCCTTGGTAACCTAATTAGGGCATCAGTCTTTACATTATACAGAACTTGTATAGAGATGAGTGAAGATGCGCAGTTAACACTGAATAAGCTGAAATGCTCAGAGTGAGAAACATTAAACACTCAAGATCAGAGAGAGAGACAGTGAGATTGGATTTTGAGAGAGAATTGAATGGAGTAAGCAAGCTGCTTCATCCTGATAATGTTTCTGAAAAAATGCACATACTGTATAATCATTTCTTTAACTTTCATTTACAGTTCTGCGTCCTGTTTGCAATCCTAGTTAAAATTCACTTTAAATTTGAAATGTAAATGACGGTTTAATTCTGAATAGGGCTTAACCGTATCACACACTCGGAAATTGTGAGAAATGCTTAAGAGACGTGAGAATAAGGAAATTAAAAGAGCTGGCTAGGATTTTCCTAGCGATTTACACTGGGGGGAACGCCAGCTAATCCTGAATACTTCTCATCCTCCTCCATCATTCATTTCTCAATTAACACTATCTTGATCCTCAGTCTTTATAAAAGCACTTCAGAAACTGTTTCAGCACAAAGAACAGATTTTGTTTTCAGTTGAAACACATGCATGTGTTCATATGTGCTTTTATATATCAATTGGTACTGAGTATTCAGTCCTTCTGTGACTTTGAAGCTCATTGTAAAGTGGGTAGACATTACAGTAGGTGTTTGTGAAGGTGGTGATTTATTCATGATGTTGAATCTACCCAATTTCAATCTATAGTCAATTTTAACACTCCTCTAATGAGCCTGATGGGTCGACAAGAGCTTCGAGTCCCTTACATGATGTTGGCATGCGATTGGCTGTTTTTTTTTTGTCTCTTTGAGCCCTCACCTGTAGGCTCAGGAAATTTTGTGACAATTTATAGCTTCTGTCTTCTTTTTCATGCCTTTGTTTCACAAATTTGATTTCGTGTTTTAGGACGACTGGAAAGGTGAACGTTAGAAAAAGTTATATTTGTGAATGACAAATTTTGTAAAAAGTTCAAAGCTGTTTTTGTCACCGAGCTAAAGTTATCTTACTATTTATTGTTATTATGTTTCAAACTTTTTCTGGTGGGGAAATGCAATGATCAGAAATCTTGAAACTGTGGGAAGTGAAATTGAACAAATTGTTACGTTTGCATGATTTCCTGTATTTTTCAAGAGAAGAATTATATTGTTGTGTATACTGAGTGGAAACGTACAAACTAGGCATTTAAATATGTCAAATAATTTACCACATTTTGAGGGTTTATGCTAAAGGTGTGTTTTATACCTCCAAGATGTGTAACGCTAAGGTTCTTCCATTGTCTGTGGTCCAAATCTATGCCGTCAATCAAAAGCTTATTATATACAGTACAGTTTTAAGCAATCTGCCTAAACGATGCCTTGGGAAAGCTTTGTATTCTGCTCTACACTTGCCAAAAAATAGTTGCATTGGTCGATTGTGTTTAGTGCCAAAACAAACAAAAAAACACTTTTTTATTTCTTGTGGGTTTATACATCAAATGTATCTTGAAAACACAATGTGAAACTGTAGCAAACTGTGATTCAGGTCATCCACTGCAGAACTCAGTGCCACCCAACAGACTCCAGATCAATAAATGAGTGTATACAGCACATCCACCACATTAACCTTGCAGGTGTCTCGTGGTAGCCCTTGCCTCTGAAAACATCAGATAAAAACATTTTCCCTTTCATGGCGGCTCGGTGAATCAATGCTAAAGCAAACATTGGCTTCAGTATTTCTGAGAAGTAGGCTGATGGGTGGAACACACTGGTTGTGTAAGAGACCAGGTGGTTTGTTCAGAAGATTGTAATCTCTAGAGGTTATGGAAGATGTCATTCTCTGACTGGAGAAACCTGGATTGATTATTTAAGGAAGAGAGACTCTTGCCAAAGGTTTTTACATCTCCAGTTTATGCGTATATGTGGAAAAAATGTGAAATACTTTTAACAGTAGACTGTATGATTGTGAAGCAGAAGACAGAGAGGTGGGAAAAAAGCTTCTGATATTTTTCTTAGTTAACATTGAGTCAAACTTGCAGGTGGGAACCAAAGCTTTTCCATGGCAGCACACAGAACAGTTTCTGAGAGATATATAGTTTGACATTGGTAGTTGAATTTTAAATGCAAGATTTGAGTTTAAAATTAGTTCAATCAATTTTCCAGAAACTTTTCAACGGATTTACCCTCTAAATCAGCTGTATATGTCTTTGCCTCTTTCTTTCTTTACTTTAAGGAATGGATCTCAATTTCTTTGTAAGAAAAAGCCTCTATGGTTTGCTTGCATTTATTTTCATCCTACATTTTCTCCACCACAAATTCTGTACAAAAGATCTATTTCTATATTTGCAATAAATTTGTAATGAAGAAAAGTTGCTAGTGTACTTATCGTATTTTCTAAGACAAAACATACAAGATGTATATAAATTTGTATTCCACACCTCTCTTGTTTCTTGCTGGAGCTGCGACTTATTCAAACAATAACACTGTAAAAAATGTTTCTGTGCCTTAGTAGATTTAAAAAAAATAAATTGAGTAAACTGTATTAAAAAAAAAATAATTCTTGTTTTTTTAATCAAAATATGAGTTAAAATAAAATAAAAATTGGAATAAATTGATTGATTCTAAATGAGCACATTATTGAGTAAATTCAACTTAATTTTATTATCTATAATCGATTTAAATTTGTAAGAAAGAAATTAACTTATTAATTTTGTGTTAAAACTACATGAATTATTTGAGTAAACACAACTAACTAGGCAGTGGACTTGCAGTTCCCAGCATGCTTTGCATGGGACTGCATTTGGAGAGTGAAAATTGAATTGAAACTTTTTTTGTTTTGTTTTTAACTAAAAAGAAAGACTTGTTAGTGTTTAATGTTCATTTATCTTCGATATTTGGAAGAGTTTCTGTTTCTTCTTTGAGTTTTGTAGTTACCATTGTTCAGAAGACTGGTGCTTGTGCATAGACTGCATACTGAAGTATGTCGCGCTTTACAGCTGCCCAAAACGAAACTGAGTGGGTGTGTTGTTTGAATAAACGTTTCTAGCCCTCATCTGACGGCATAAAAAACAACAACTAACCATAAATACGCTACCTGTACCAAGAAAAGAAGGTTTATCTAACTGAGTAATACTAGCACAATTAGTTAACTCAACTCAATTTTATTGCATTCATATTAAGTAATGTTAGTGTGTTCAATATACTTAAAAAAGGTTGAAAGTTGACTCAACCTAAAACTTCCCATGCAGTCACTTGCCTCACTTTTTATAAGTTAGATCTAGGTATTACTTTTTACAGTGCTACGATAAGATGATTACAGTCAATGTATCCTTTCTTCACAGTGCTAACAGACAGCACCCTTGTTTCTTCAAAGATATTAAGCCATCAACACACAAAGCCCATTAAATTATAAAGCAATTAAAATGTTGTGTGGGAGTGAATGTTTGATAAGTGGATAATACAGCACTATGGTTGTAAATGTACTGACCAGGATAAATAATTCAGACGTGCGAGCTGAGACATCCACCAATCTCTTCTCAAATGAGGCAAAAAACATCCACAACTCCATAATATCTTTCTTTAAAAAAGATGTTTATAAAGTAAACACAGCTGCACAACTCACAATGATCAGTAAAGATGGATGCATTGTCAGTTGTGCAGTTTTTTTTTTCTTTCAAATAAAGTATGCTTACACTGTAATGTTACCGTTTCACATCTGTGTGAAATATAAAATGGGCTGGGGTGCTTTAAAACTGCAGCTGTACATTAAATATACATATACATACAGTATTTAAAGGGCAACTGCACTGTAAAAAACATTTCTGTAGAAATTACAGTATTATTGAGTAGCAACTAGCTGCCAGTAACTTACTGTAGATGTTACATTTATGTTATTTACTGGCAACAGTTTGATCAAAGTTAAATGAATACGAGACATTTTTAGTCTTTATCTTCTACAGTTAGTTACTGGCAACCAGCTGCGTAATTGCAGCAATTTTTTTACAGTGTGTTGTCCGATTCACGTTTTCCTTTGGTGTGTAAGTGTGTTAGTACATGTTAACAATATGCAAAAGGTACAAACCCCTAAGTAAATGATGACGTGAGTTATCATCTTCAACGCAAATCTCTTTTCTTGGACTACAACAAACACACGGATTGCAGGCAACAGTTTACTTCCCGGGCTTGTTGACATAGACAAGATCGACATAATCATAATTTCTCCCGCTTCAGACTCACAGCCTTTAAATTAACTACTGTTAGCATTGCATTGTGACCGAATCTTTCAAACATGGTAAGGAGCGTCACATTTCCGGCTGACGTCAGAGGTATTCAGGCCAATCACAACGTACAGTTTAGCTGGACAATCAGGGACCCAAGGCGTCAAAATCTGAAGCATGTTCAAACGCCTTCAGCGTCAGTATGAAGACGCGAAGGGTGCCCCTATGCGTCACTATATCGACGAAATGGTAACTCCGTTGCTTTCATGCTAATCCCTCAGCGTCGGATATAGACGAAAGGGAATCCCGGAAGGTGATGCCGTCATGTTATGCGACGATCGGCAGGATCATGCCGCTTCTGGACGGTAACTACTCAAATTTTTTCCAATTTTTAAACCATTGTCGCTTGGGGTTGGGATTAGACTTGGGATTTGGATGTCAGTTTGTTTATACTTTTTGTCTTCTGATTTTAAACTATTGTTGCTTGGGGTTAGAGTTCAAGTTTGGGTTAGGATGTCTGTATTGGTTTATACTTTTTGTCTTCTGATTTTTAAACCATTGTCGCTTGGGGTTAGGGTTAGAGTTGGGTTTGGGTTAGGATGTAATTTTATGTAACAGAAAGTCGTTCTAACCCCAACCCCATAGCCTGGTAATACCATCCTCTGCTATTTTGCTTCGCTTCATAGACAGAGTCTGGCTGGGCATAATTGACAATCGTTTTCCTTCTCGTGGGAGGGGCTTGTCTGAAGTTTAAAATCATTGGTCTAAACGTAAACCAATCACACAAAACATTTGGATATGATGTGCTTTATGCGCCGGATAGACAGAACACTATCCTTACGGTGGCTTTCCACTCACGTCTAACGGGAGGAATGCCCCTCTCTCCTCTCAAACTCTTCCACCAGACAACCATAACCATATGTAAATTAAATCTTCCTACCTTATTATTTTCTGGTTAATCAGGAATGTCACCAAAGAATGCTTGCCCACGCGTCCTTCACCATTAACTGTGAACAATATAATTCCATCCCATGATTTCTCGATCGTTGTGCACGTCAAGCTGTGCTGCACACAGTTTCTCGCTGACGATCGGTAAAGTTGATAAATTAAACTTTTCCAAAAACTTGGCGGGAGTAGGGCAACAACATAATCTCCATTCAAATGTTTAACAAACACTTTTCTTGTTCGGGTTTAAGTTGGCAAGTGCCGGTTCTCCACAACAGAGCAAATAGCTTTCTGTGTCTCCATGTCCACAACAAACTACAACCGTGATTCGGCGTTTAGCGTCTACGTCACGGCTCTCAGCCCGCCCTCTGTTCGTTGATTGGACGGCCGTTTTGAGACCGGAGGAAAACGGTTTGAATGGGAGGTATCTCAGACTGAGTACAGAAGCGTAATGAAATTTAGCGGAAGTACGAAGTCTGACGTAGTCAGGCTACCAACCCCAAGCGACAATGGTAAAAAATTTGGAACAAAAATTGAGTAGTTACCGTCCAGAAGCGTCATGATCCTGCCGATCGTCGCATAACGTGATGGCATCACCTTCCGGGATTCCCTTTTGTCTATATCCGACGCTGAGGGATTAGCATGAAAGCAACGGAGCTACCATTTCGACGATATAGTGATGCATAGGGGCACCCTTCGCGTCTTCATACTGACGCTGAAGGCGTTTGAACATGCTTCAGATTTTGACGCCTTGGGGAGTGAGAATGGGTTGCATATTTGCATTCTTACTACATTGGCTTTCTCACGTTTCTCTTTCTCAATGAACGGTCACAAATTTTATTTTAATACACATGAATGTGTAAAAAAATTTCTCGTTCATCTGCTTCTGTTCTCAAAAATCAAAATATGTTCATGTTTATATGACCAAATAGTTCCGTTTTAAAACATTTGAGGATAAACTGATAAGTAATGGGAAAAGTTGTTTTGTAGGTAAATAGCTTAATAACGCGTCAGCTCCGTACACTTTGTCTCAGCTGCTCAGCTCACTCAAATACATTTATTTTTGTACAGTGATTTATTTTTATTGAAAGATCATATTTACATCCCGCCATAAATGTAAGCCATCGCGGGATCAGGCAGCTCCGGCATCCCGAGATGAACAACATCTCCTGCCCTGACTGCAGCTGGAAGAGACTCTGCTCTGCAGCGCGAGGACTAGGGCACCTGTGAGTGTTTTGGGATGGGGTTGAGCCCACGGAAGCAGCGGTAGCTGCTCGTTGAGAAGAGTTAATGATACGTTCTTTCAAGTCAAAGTCTCCAAAAGTCTCCAACAACACCAGAAAAAGTCGCTAGATTTGTCGCTAGTCGCTTTTTTAAAATAAGGGGCTAAAGGGGTCTGAAAAGTCACTAAATCTAGCGACAAAGTCGGCAAGTTGGCAACACTGTAAGTGAATGTTAAATCTACAAAAAATTACTTACATTGGTAACACCTTAAAAAGGTAAGCTTTATCAAATTTAAAAGGTATAGTGGAGATTTACTTTTTCCGGGTGGATTATCAAGACTATTGTTCCTCCTGGTTGTCAATCGTTCTGGTGATACCTTTACGTAAGGCCGTCGTACATGCCCATCCCTAGGTAGTTTTTGCTTTCTGCGCATGCGCATTTTCAGGTGTATATGTGTGGTGAGCTACAGTTTCAGCCATTCGTTGAAGCTCGCTGTTCTCACGGTGTTTTTTTTATGTCTGAGGGTTGCAAAATAAAGTGCATGAATTGTATGACAAGAAGAGAAAGGCCTCTGAAGAATGAAACAAGTCCAGAGTGTTTTTGAAAGAATATTTCCCATGCTGGCGTGCGCTAAAAGCACAGGTTGGGCTTCCCACTGATGCCTCAGTCGTGAAGTTTCTATTCGACAGGTAATTTGGAGAAATCCAGTTAAAATCACTGCTTTTTAAAGTTGATGTAAGCTATGATTGGCGATGCTAGCCCTGGCATGCATGGCACGGACACTGTAAAAATCTCAATTTGTCTAAAGTAACCTTATGACCAAATGGTAAAAGGTATCATGCTGAAATGTTCTAAAACCTTGTGTGTTAATTTTTGATCATTCCAATGTGTTCACCATAGTATTTATTACACAAATCCATTGCAGATCATGTCTCGAGTCCTCACTTAATCGATCAGTATAATAAGTAAATAAAACACGGAATGTCATTTGACATTTTCTCTTGCAATGTTTTGAAAAGTATGCTTGTATGAGCCATGCCGACAGCAACTTGTAAACAGAGCGTGCACGAGAATAACATCTACTAAAATGAGTGCCTGAGAGAACATTTACACCTTTGCTGTACACAACCAAACAGTTAAACATAATCGTATAAATTTCAGTGCTTCTCCTCCTTTGTTTTAGATACATTACTGCCACAAGCTGTTTTACTGTAGATGTTGCCAAAAAAAAGAAGAAAAAAACGTCTACTGTATGACTGTCTGTCACCACCTTAGTTCATATTCACAGCTAACTGAGTTTGTGACTGAACTGTAATCAGAGTTGTGAGACATTTTGAATCATATGTCATACAGTTCCAGAAAATGAGAGTCACAGCATCATTGATTCACGGTGGACTCGTTCAAGCAGTAACCTATGAAACAGATGGAGGAAACCCCTAAGGGGCGGTGAGGTGGAGAATGAGACCTCACCAGCCTCTTCGATATTTCATGCCATAGAAAAAAATGGGTGATTTCTCGAAATATGTGCATGTTACGTATTTAAAGGGGACAGAGAATGAAAAACCATTTTTACCTTGTCTTTGTTGAATAATGGTAGTCTACCCACATTCACAAACATACAAAAAGTGCTAAATATGGTAAACATCTCAGTCTCATAGAAATTTCTCTTTTAGAAATGTCAGCCAGAAAACAGCCCAATCTGAAAAACTGATGCTTATGACATCACAGGCATCTAACTGCCCCTCCACTTTAAAATAATTGGCTACATTTTTTGAGTGGCAGCAAAGTCAGCCAATCAGTAATGAGATTGCAAGTTAAGCCAGTAGGGGGAGCCAAATAGGTGCAAAACCACTTGTTTAAAATCCCCCACCCTAATAGAGCTATCTGAGAGAGGTTTTTAGGAAGCTTCTAAGGCATTACAGACCCAAGTCTACATGTCCCATCACAGAACAAGGATAAATACTCAGTTGAATCATTCTATTTCACCTTTAAGATTACCTTTCAATGGATATTTACAGTCATGCATATTTGCATTTTGACTTGCACTGCATTTTAGCTATACATCTTATCATGTTGACTGCATTTTAGTGTTATCTTTAAACCATAAATATTCATCTGGTTTTAGGAATTTTCAAACACACACACACACACACACACACATACATACATACATACATACATAGAGTGGTCAGAGGTACAATCTCATAGGCTAAGTGCTTTATTCAGTTGCACAGTGACTGCATGTACTTCTGTACACGGCATGAGGTCAACAGATTTGCCCAGGGGCATACAGGAAACTAAACCAGAGACTGAATGAATAATGGAGCATAACCCTTTAACCTTAATATGTCTACAGCCTCCAGATCTATAAGAAACACCTCAAAGATTTTTTATTATTATTTATTTAGTGTTGTCTAATAATTAATGTTTATCACAGAGTTTAGGCAAAATCATCCTCAGGTAAAGCAGTGGTGTTATGTGATCTGCATCTGTTCAGCCTGCAGCTCTTTTTTACTCCTGAGGGCAAAAACGCCCTGGTGACAACATGCAATTATTCTGAATACAGTCTGTCATTGTGCAAACAGAGGCATTGGCGGATTCATGCTTGTACTTATAAAAGGATTAAGTTCACCTTGCAAATTGTTTCTAATTAAAAATAATTCCAAATTATTTGTACTCTCTTAAATCTCTGTGCTAACTCTTATGGCTTTTCTGTAACTCAACTGGTAGAGCTTTGTGTTACTGGAAATTATTATTAAAAACCTGAATGCACTGTAAGTCACTTTAGATAAAAGCATCTGCCAAATGCATCAACGCACATGTTTTTAAGCTGTTTTCGTAGCACTTAACATTATTAGTCTTTACACATTTATGTTCATTTAATGTCTGTCAGTCATTCGCATACTGCACTTTATGCTCTCATGCTACTCTTTATCTTCAAATAAGATTTTCATTTACAGCGTTTCTACCACGTTTGAGAAAAAAGCAAGATTCACTCATGATGCATAAGTACTACACTTCAATTAAGGCTGAAAGTACAAATGTGTTTGTTAGTAACCTAAACATATGCAAAATCTTAACATAAATAATAATGGCAAATGAGTAAGAAATACTTTTTTGCTAAATCCCAAAAATGTGGGATGTATATGTATAATGCTTTATCTTCATGGATGTCTTACAAAAAAGTAATACATGAGCAAAAATGAAACTTCCCTTTGCCACTTGATGTATTTTCATGCATCACTGATTGATTGTTCACAGATATCAGTGCGGTTATACGAGCAGGAGGTATTCAAACGTGTGTTTGACCTTATCTCATGTATTTCATATCTGCCTGTTCTCTCTAGATGGAGATGTCAACAATGGCCACCAAACGATTACCCTCCTGCTACATGCTGAGTTACATTTACTTTGTTACTCTCAACCTGAAAATTATGTTATCTTTTACTCACTCTCATTTCAGAGTGAGTAAATCAGAGGCCCCATTGACTTCTATAGTATTCTTTTCACCTATATGGTTCCTTTGTGTTCATCAGAACAAAGAAATGTATATGGGTTTGTAACAGCATGGGAGTGAGTAGATTATGACATAATTTTAATTTTGGGGTAAACTATCCCTTTAACTACCTCTCAACCAATTGGATAAGCACATTTCTAGTCAGTATATTTTATTGAGACCAAGCTAATTGAGCTATCTCTATCATTGGCTTGAGGTATGTTATGCCAAAAAATTCCACTAGATGTCAGAGTGTCAATCAACAGCACTTGTCACAACATTTCTTAGATGGTTGATAGAGACCAAGAAATCATTCCTGCCTGTAAACTGTTCTTGGTGAAATTTAGCATTTTGATATATTACATGTAGCCCTAACTTTACAAAATTATTTTACTTGGTGCCATGAAAAAACAAATTTGTCAAAAATGTGCTCTACCAAACGGTTGATTTGTCACTTTATGGTAAAAGTAGAAAAACTAAGCTCTGCTGTCACAGCCGATGGTGTAGTGGGCAGCGCTCCGACATTTGGTGTTTTCGCACTTTCGGAGACCCGAGTTCGATTCCCGGTTAGTGGTCATTTGCCGACCCCATACCCCTCCCCCCTGTATTTTCCTGTCCTCTCCCACTGTCACATAAAAGCAAAAATGGCCAAAAAATATAACTTTAAAATAGGGCTTTCAAAATAATGTGTTAATTTTGATTAATTAATCTGACAAAAAAAAACATGTTAAAAAAAATAACGCAGATTAATCCGTTCCGTATTGACCTTTGAACCTGGAAACGTTCTAGTCCCATTTGACTGTAAAATGAAGGAGTGACACGAGAACGCGCTGGCGGCGACTTGATCATTGATTAGAACATTTACTCATAAAAAACGGCCTAATGGAAGTGATGATAAAAATAAAGTCGTCTGCAATGTCTGCAGCAAAGAATTTGCATATCAAGAGTTTGTCCACTCTAAAGTACCACATCAATGCAAAGCATCCAGGAGTTAACGTTAATCCGGAGGTACGACCTAGCATGTCCCGTAATACCAAAGGTAAAGGGGCTGATTTTTTTTTTTTTGAAGGTTTATGTTCAATTGCACATAAAAGCCCTGCAATTGATATTGCACTGTTAAACTTTTGGTAAATAATCTTCCTGAAGCACTTTTGAATTTATTTCCTTAGCATATTACTCTAGGTCATTTTGTTGATTATTATGGCCATTATTTGAACAGGGAAATACTGTAATAATAAAAGAGTTTTTGAACTTTAATGTCACTACTGCTGATTATTTACTGATTGTTTGTACACTGAATATTTAATAGTTTCACAGCAAAAATTATGCATGCGATTAATTTAGATTAATTAATCACAGAGTGTGTAATTGATTAGATTAAAAATGTTAATCGATTGACAGCCCTACTTTAAAAAGGAATGTACTATTTATTGAGAAATATAAATTTCTGATCATTCACAGCTATGAAGATAAACCCAGAGCCATAGAAGAAGAGAGTTAATGGAACCCAATGGAACGTTTTTTTACAGCAATGCTGGACCACAGAGTCTCTCCAGAGTTAGCTCCATAGAGCGGAAGTCACAGTTAGCTCCATAGAGTTGCATTAGAAAGATTGAATGTGTTGAACTTAATATAAGTTTTAAGACTTAATACGCTTGACAAATAAGATTGTATGTTAGCAATACATGTGAATCGAATTACTTTATGCATCAGTGTGTTTGTAGTGCATTATTTCTCATTTAATTAGTACATTTAGGGGGTGTTAGTAGAAAACGGGTCAGGCTAGGACAAACTGTGGATAACTTTAGCAACACACAACAAACCACAAACAGCCTTTTATTGGTAAATTTCGTTTTCTTAATGCAGATTCATCCATTATTGTAAATACTGTGGAATTAGAGAGGCTATTATATAAAGTGATGCTGGTATAAAGTGCATATTTATGCATCAAACGTATGGGTGGAGTGTTTTTGACACTGTGGTTTTGCTGGTTAATAAATAAAATAAAATAAATAAACTCATTTATAACTTGTCAAATGAATACTTATATAGTTAAGAGATTAGTAATCATTTAAAGTGATGATGATGTTATTTCCCATCAGATGTTTATATTAACAACAAAAAGAAAACTACTAAGTCTCTATATATTTTTCATTGTGTTATCTGTTTTTCACACCAGTCTAATATTGTGATATAAAGCATATCTGACAACCTCTCCCCGCACAAAACATAAATGTGTTAAATGTATAAATAATTGTTTTGTCTTCTTGTCTAAATTGGTGGCTCTTGTTCGCAATAACATCAGAGCATTTAACTCAATCTCACAGAAATTCATTAATATTTTAGGTGGCAAATGAATTTGTACAGTTTGTTTTTTAATATGAGTTTTAATACGATTAGTTCAGCCTTAGAGACTTGGCGTATAGGGATGGGGCTTCATTTTTCTTTTTTCTAATAATTGTAAATTTTTGTACAAATCACATCATACAAATTCATACAAATTAGTACATTTAGTACATTACAAATCATACATTTCTAACAATCATAAGTTTTTGTATGATTTACATCGCGTGAATTCATATAAATTAGCCACTTTAATAAAATAGTTACAAATTCTCATGAGATCCGACTGAACTGGCACAAGGCTGCAGGTTCCTGGACAGATTCCACATAAGGCTTAAACGCACTCCACTCCTGCCCTTCTTTTGATTTTATATTAGTTCCACATAGTTTGAAACCACTGTGTGTGCCTAAAGCTAAAACTGCAATTACACAATCATTGAGGGAGTTGAAATCTTGTAATGCGAGTTAAAGCTGAACATAGCCAGCAGTGAGTCCCTTCCTCCTGCTAATGAGAAGTTGATATCACGGTATAGCTGGTGCTTTTGTGGGAGTTAGTTTATGAGCTGCATTTTATATATGCATAATCTCTTATTATCTTAATTATTATCTATCATCACAATCACAAAACAACATATGAGGCTAAAGAGAATTTGTAGGCGATTGTATTAACAATGATCCAATCTAGCTCCACACGTCAATGGCCTGGTGATTTATTTCAACTACAAGCTCATGAACTTGTGAAACACACAGAAATGAAAAAAAGGAGCCAACAAGGAATTCTGCTTTAACGCTGCTGAATACTGTGTTAAATACTGTCATGATGTATTGGTTGAATGTACAACCTAGTAGCCAGTGTTAATGATGCGTGGGATTTAATGTATAGAATACTGATGAATACAGTGTGAGATTCTTACCAGCTCATGTAATTTTATACATGAATAATTGTCACCTTACCAGTTGTATTCACACAACAAAGCATTGAAAATGGCGCTGAATCACTGATCTATATAGATCAGTGGGCTGAACCGATGTGGTTTTATATATTAGTTTGAATTAATTGGCTTTATTTAAGGCTATTAAAGAAATATGTGTAGTTTTAATTCTACAGTATAAAGACGCAACAGGGATTCAAGATTATTTGAATATTTTGAATATGACCCTATTCATTATTTTATTTATTCTTCCCTCAGGCATACCTTATCTGGACATTAATGTTTTAGTGTTAACTAACCTGTTGGAATAGTCGTCTAAATATTTCATTTTCTCCAGCTCATGGAAAGAAGAGTCTAGACGGCACTCCTCTCTGTCTATAACAAAAAGATAAATCTCTTATTCACTCTCCTTCTCGAACACACACACACAGAGTTATTGTAAAACTGCACAACCTCATACTGAGATTGGGCATGAAGTGGTCATCTTGAGAAATGATAACGTAAATCAGGACCATACCTACATTTATAGTATATTCTCATTTTCTCTCTTTGTCTGACCCAGAGGGTCTTTCATTACTACTTATCATTGTTCAGTCTCACTGTCAGTTGTCTCAAGAGAAAGAGTTTCTTGTAATGACAAGTCCATGTACGAATGCAAAGAGGCCCTTTAGGTACTAAAGTGTAGGGGTGTCACGATTCTCCAAATCCTCGATTCGATTACATTTTCGATTCTAAGGACACGATTTCATTTCTCAATTTTTACTTTTTTTTTGAAAGCACAAAATATGCTATGCCATTTTTAGACTGGACTTTTATGAAATAGAATATCTGACCTTGAACCTGGAGATGCCCTGCCATGTTAGTCGTGCTGCCAGTGGAAAAATATGGTACATGCACATACCTGATAAAACAAAACTTAATGTCAGATGAACATTCCTGTCAGTAATTTGCCATTATTACCATCAGACGAGATTGTGAGACTATACCCCATATAAGTCATGTTTAAATGCTATTTTCATAGCTCTTAAAGCTCACATGACACACGCTGTTTCTGCATTTCTGATGTAAATCTGAAGTACCTATAAGGTAGTATTACATCCTTTATATCTCCAAAGAGTCTTTAGTTTAATCAGATTTATAAAAGAAAGATTAGCTTTACTGATTCTTTCCGACGTACGAAAAAATGAAGAAGGAGGAGTTACTACCGCGGGAGGAGCGAGTACGAGTCATGCAACACTTTATACAACACTGTTTAACTTGTGATTTACTACATGTTTGTGTTATTTATATAATATGCACGCGCCTATTTCCAACATAAGACAGAAGTCTTACTTACCGCATGCAACTCATGACCCGGTCGGGACTTTTCAATGAAATCCAGCACATCAAACACACACGCAAAACTCTGCTGCTACCCCGTATAATAAACTATATCCATTGTTTCCATAAGGCTGGCTTTCATCTCCTTACATCCAAAAACACACTTTTTTATTCATGCCATTGTTGATTTTTAAAAATTAAACAAAGCTTTCATGGGATGTGATGTTTGTAAGTTCTCGCGTCTCCCGCTGATTGATGGGTAGGCTGGGTTTTCCAGGGGAAGTGCCCATAAAAAGAAGTGATACGTATAGAAACCCCTGAAATGTCAGCTGGACCCGTAATCAAAAAAAAAACTTTCTGAAACTTGTACGAACCCTGGCAAAGTGTATTCGGCGCAGAAATACTCTGTAACACCACCCCTTTAAGCAACTGAAATAAGTTGTTCTGAAACTTAACCAGATCTCAGTTTAAAGAAACAACCGGTCCTGGCACAGACGCCGCTTTGCTGTGCACGCACGCGTGATCTGATTGAGGTCAGCTGAAGGCAGGAGGCGCTGTTTTTTTGTTTCCCCATGTAAAGAGCAGCTCGCGTGGTGTCTCCTGAATCTGCCATGCTATCTTTTAACTGGCTGTAGCTAGCCAAGTTAGAGGAGGTTGACTCGCAGCACTCAACACGTGTTTTTTTTTTCGCTTGGCAAGCAGACCGGACGTGACATGGGGGCATGGCAGCATCGACGATTCCATTTTTTAATTCGAAACTCAAGGTTGTGACTTAATTTTGATCAATTTCGATTTAAAATTGAAATCGTGACATCCTTACTAAAGTGTTGAAAAGGTACCCCCCAAGTGACAACTTTCATACCTTCATGTATTTTTTCTTCTGAGAGTGCAGGTGACTCAGAATTACTGACTAAATGTTTAACACATAATACTTTCTGGCTTTTTGAAGTACAAAAAGAAATTATGCTGATAGCGAAAGCTCAGGAGATTATTCTTCCTCAATAAGTGTTTAACCAAGTGAACCTAATAAAAATTAACACAAATAGATGATCATTTATTATACAGCAAATAAAGTCACTGAAACAGACTTTATTACTGCCTTGCCGATCCACATTAGCTATGAAATTCTGTAGTAAAGCAGAAACAAAGTAATAAAAACCAAACACCATGTCTTCTCATTTCAATCTAAATATTTCTTCAGAGGTCTTGAAAAGAAACATTCAAAGTTATTTGAATAGTTTAGAAATTGCCAAGGTTATGCAATTTAAAATAATTATAACCAACATAATTATAACTTATAATTATAACCAAAGGGTATCATTAATTTGATGACACATCATGCTATTTTGAACCCAACCAATTACTACCTGAAAAATGAATCATTCTGAAAATCACCCACACTCAAGCAGAACAGCTCTAAAAAAAAATTGTAATACAAACAAGTTTATATATTTAATGCAGGTGATATTTTGTCTGAGATTGTTGGTATTCGGCTCATGCCAGGGTTCAATGGGTGAGCAGAGAAATAGAAGAAATTGTCTCCAGCGCAGAGGCAGAGCTCCTGTGAGTAAACATGGGCCAGATGGTTCACAAACAGTGAGCAGAAGAGTCAAAATAAAAGGAGAAGATTGAGTTACAATTTCTATATAATAAACTTCTCAAACTTCTACGCACCCATGCAGAGCAGAGAGTGGGGCGATGGGATGACACATTAAAGAGAAGAGAAAATAATTGCTTTAGTTGGTAAAGACTGATAAAAGCTGTGGCCATTTCTCATGACAGCAGAGTCTCAGGAGAAGTGATGAAAGCATTTAAGTAAAGAGTGCTCTGTCACCCAATCCCAATAACAACACTATGAACCTAATTTATTATTTATAATTACTTATAATTACATACCCCAGAAGAAATGTACAATGTTGCTTTAACATTCCCTTCATGCACTTCAGTTTCTCCACCAAGGACAAAGATCTGAGAGCATCAGGAACTTTCGGGTGCCCCTGGAACCGAAGCAGATGATGAAATGTTTAATATTACTGTCTGAAAACTTTACTGTCTTCAGAAGCACAAATAAAAGTGGACTACTTAGATGTATGGCAGAGTCTGTTTAAAAACATGTAAGAGTCAATATATGGCATTAGGCAGGTTCTTTAAAAAGCCACATGGCTTAATTAATCGAATGTACCTTAAAGAGACAATAATGTCATTAATGACTCACCCTCATGTCTTTCCAAACACAGTTCGGAACACAGTTTAAGATGTTTTATATTTAGTCCGAGAGCTTGTTGACCCTTCATTGAAAATCTATGTACGATGTACTGTCCATGTCCAGAAAGGTAATAAAAACATCATCAAAGTAGTCTATGTGACATCAGTGGGTCAGTTAGAATGTGTTGAAGCATCGAAAATACATTTTGGTCCAAATATTATGACTTTATTCAGCATGGTCTGTTGTGAAATGCATGGCGAGACTAAAGTCACAGGACTGCAGTGACGCGGATGACGTACGACGCAGCTGACGTGTTATCTGGTGCGCCCCAGCTGTTTTTTTCCCCAGCTGAGGAAGACGCACGCTGTAAGTTTGAAAAAAAAAACTTTGCAAACATGTCTGAGGATAACACGTCATCAGCTTCACGTGACTTTAGTCTCGCGCATGCGCTTCACAACAGGAAGAGAAGACAATGCTGAATAAAGTCTTGTTATGTTTGGACCAAAATGTATTTTCGATGGTTTAACACATTCTAACTGACCCACTGATGTCACATGGACTACTTTGATTATGTTTTTATTCGGGATGCACCGATAGGATTTTTTGGGCCGATACCGATTTTAACAGACAACTTCTGGCCCATACCGATGCCGATATTAAACACTTGTGTACATTACTATACAGTTGGTATATTAGCTAGTTTGATTCTGCATCAAATTATTTTTACTGAACATGGATTGGATCTAATTAACATTCAACGGACCATATATTGCTACTTCAAAAAAAGTTGGACTTCTTTTTCCCCACTAAAGTGCAGTTTGTTTCTTTTATTGTCCAAGACATTTGAGCCAGCTCAACAAAGGTATTCTGTCGATGGTTAAGTAACGTGCACACCAGAACAACAGCCATGCAACTCATTGCCCTTATGCGGTTAATTAATAAACAATCGGTATCGGCCTTTCTCGTGCTATTGCCGATATGCCGATGGTTTCAAATTCAAATACATATCGGCGGCCGATACATATCGGCGGCCAATACATCGGTGCTTCACTAGTTTTTATTACCTTTCTGGACATGGACAGTATACCGTACGTAGATTTTCAATAAAGGGTCAACAAGCTTTCAGACTAAACATAAAAAATCTTATGCTGCGTTTACACCAGCCGCGGTAAAGGCGTCAAGCGGGAGTGATTTCAATGTTAAGTCAATGTGAAGACGCGTTGACAAGCATCTGGAGGTCTTGCGGTGCAGATGACGCAATTCCGCCTCATTCGCGCGTCTAGTTAATGGGAATTGAGCGAATGGCAAGTTACACGCGTTACACGCGGATGGTGCTTTTTTCAACATAAGCCATCCTGCAAACAGACAACCACATAGCACTTGCCCCTCCCACAGAAGCGGATTTTGCCTCTGACGTGCAACAAATGTTTAAGCGGCAAACTGTAAACGCAGCATTAAAGTGTGTTCCGAAGATGAACGACATGAGGGTGAGTCCTTAAAGACATTATTTTCTTTTTTGGGTGAACTATTCCTTTAACTGTGAGTTAAAAAAATCCATCATTTATCATCAGTATAACGTTCAAAATGAAAAAAAATTTTATGTTTTAATTTTTTTTTCTAAAAATAATCACAATGAACCTGACACCTGCACTGCTCATAAAGCTCAATGTCAAGTTCTCATGCCTCAAATAGCTGTTTAAACGTCTTTACTCTTTTCGTACAGGTGTAATAGGTCAGGAAAGGAAGCATGATTTACATAACTCCATTATTCAGCAGCAAATATCAAATTAAATATTCAGGTGGTTCAAAAGTTTAATCAATGTACCATGTTATTGCAGCTTGTGGCTCCAGAAAGGAAATTCATACGATTTCTAAGTTGGTTCTGTTTATTACCTCTTTTGTTATCTTGTTTGTGATTATAAATAGTCTCTTTTGTGTTCCCTTATCAAAATAAAATAGTTTGAAGTGCTAAGCTGTCAGGTCTGACAGAGAGGGGGGCAGCATGAATATTCCTGCCTCCATTATTGCAGCATGCGGCATGTGTGTGCATGTAGCATATCAAACAAGCAACACGCAGCAATGCTGTTCCATGTAATGAGAATTACAATACAGTCCCAACAGTAATCATAATATTGTTGTGAATTATTTAATGATCTAATTACAGTTTCCCAGGGAAAATTGAATAGGAATGTGCTTTGTGTGTCAAAGAACATTGCTGCTAAACAGATGATGATGAGATCGAAACAATACAATAAATTCCCCAGTTACTCTTTCATTTGTGGTTTTTGCTAAAGCAAGTATTACTTTTATAATTGCTTATATTGAGGGTTAGGGATTTGAACAAAAACTTTCAACTCTAACTCTTAAACTTAGCTACACAACTTTGAGTTAGTGGTTTGTTAAGGAGAGTTTAACTATTCAAAACTCTAGCATCCACATAGAGGCATTTTAGCACAGTTGTATATTCAGGATGTTTTCAGTGTAATATCAAAGATACTGAATATAAGAAGATTGTGCACTGTTACTATGAATAGAGGGTATGCACGTGACGTCACCTTCGGCGAACGTGACTGCGGATATGCCCACTGAGTGGCAAAAAGTCTGAGCGACACCATTAGCATAGCGTGAAAAACGCGTTTAAAAATGGGAAAAGTAGTTGTGTAATCGATTGTGCTAACAGATTCAACAAAAATGTGGAGCGGTCTTTTTCCAGACTGCAGAAAACACTCAAAGGAGAAGTAAATCAGTAGCAGTAGCCACATGTCAGCTATGTAACATTTTGGGATAAAAAATCCTATAAACATACACCAATGAATACTCTTATTCTGTGTAGTTGCAAAGTTTTGTCAGTGAGACTTCATTAAAAACATCCATTATGATGAGCCTTGTGTTAGGCAAGACAAACATATATGTCAGAAAAAGCCATGTCTGGCCATATGCCAATGTCCATAGACTACTGGTTGTTTGGCAAATTGTTAGGGTCACTGTTAAGGCCAACTTAATTCAATTTAATCTGATAATAGTCAGTTTTACTGCCGTTTTTCGCAGCAGCCGCTATGAAAACCAGCCATTTTGTTGAATGTCTTGCCACTCAACAGGGCGAGCTCCAGCGTGGTCACATGGAAAAGTGAGGTCATTGCATACCCTCTATAGGGTAGGAAGTCCTGCCTTCCAGTTAAAAGAACCAATCAACAATCAATAACGACGGATGCAATGCCGTATATGTCGGACGCCACGTGACCAAACCGGAAAACTGGGTTGATCGCTTCCAGTTGCCGGCATGTGCTATGATAGCTTTTTATTGTTATTCGTAATATTATTATTTGTGTTATGTTCTTTATTATTCTAATAACTGAATGTATGTGTGAAAAAAATGCCATTGTAAAAAGCTATAAAGTATCAAAAAAGTTAGTACATTTACTTTTACTTAGGTTTAAGATGTTAACGAGCATATCCAATGGATATCGGTTATTCTCATCTTTGGTAGCTCCTGAAGGCTTCCTGTATGAAAACAGCACCATGTCAGCGTATTATGGCACGCAATTCTTGATATATCTGTCTTTGCCTATTTAAGTAGGACTTTAATCTTGCATGACTACAATAACTGCCTGGAGGAAAGCAAACGTGGCCACTGGACATTGGTAATATGCACAACATGCAATTTAAATATATACTGTAGATGATTCCCTCAAATCTCTGCTAGATTTTGCCTATAGATAATGTTGAATATTTAGCATCTAAAAGATTAAGCCAGCAGCTGTATGTGTTGCTCTAAGAGACAGACGTAGATCACTTTTAATACATTTCCATGTAAATACGCAGTAGTGTTTAGACTAACATGAATCACATGAATTTATAAGGGACCTGAAGCAGCATATTGTTAAACCTTGCCTAGATAGAAAAGCTCCTTTATCATTTGTAAATCAAAAAGAGATTACTTATTTGAGGTATAATTCACTCTAATTTCTCAAAGAATGAAAGGTCACCATATTTTATGATGTGAAAAGCCTTGGGCAAATCATTTCAAATTTAAACAAGACATCAAAAGAAATCCCAAACCCTTTTTAATGTTTCATTATTACAGGCAGTATACAGACATTAGCTGCAAAAGCAGTTTATATTCAGAGAGCTTCATTAGAAATTATGCTAATTAGACTTTGCAAGTGTTATAATGGGCCTTATTTATTACAATACTACAATACCTTCTGCCTCTCTATGTTGGTCTCCATGTGGACAAACATGAATGTTTTGCCAGTGTTGGTTTAACAATAGAGGTGGATTAATGAAGATTTGGAGAGCGGATAGTTACGGCTGTTCTAATGAGGAAAGATGGGAGAGACATTTCATTCTTCCATTGTTGTTGTGAACAGGGCGAATGCTGGACATCTATTAGATGCCATATCCCGAAATGCCATTATGTTAGTGAGGAGATAATGAGATGGGTTGGTTGTTTTGTGTGTCTGTCCTTTAGACCTAAGGTGTATCATGGATATTTGTACAAGAGAGTCAGGAAATGACAAACAGCGAATACATGCAGACACTTTGATGTAGTGATAGACCCGATATATTGGCCGGCAGATATATCGGGACAATTTTTGCAAGTTTAATGTGTATCGGCATTGGCCGATACGTGGCTGCTGTGTTCGCAGATTTTTGGTATCATTTGGCATCATCGTGTCATTTTTATGATGTAAATTGAGTGAGCAAAAGCAGTATCGGCTCCAAATATCGGCTCAAGAAAATCGGCAGCCTGTATTGGTCAACGGCTAAGACTGATGAAACAAAAATCGGTATCAGTATCGGCACTAAAAAAAAAAAATCCATATCGGTAGATCCCTACTTTGATGCATAGCCCGGCTATTCCCAAACTGTGGTCCACTAGTGGTCCGTGAGGGTACTGCAGGTGGTCCGTGTAAAGGCAAAATAAAATATAAAATAATATATATTTTTAAGAAAAATATATTTTTTTAAGAATATGTTTTAAGAATCTGTTGTACTGATGTGATGACCAGTTATAGTTTTAATGCTAGTAAGCCTATTTAGACGTGCAGATAAATTCAGGACTTTGTGTAGACTAGACATATTTTATTATGAGTATTATGAGGTTAAAATTCTTGATTACAAATAGTGGTCCACACACACAAAAAGTTTAAAAAACCCTGGCCATAGCCTACATTCACAAAAAATATTACAAATGAATGTGATGATAATGAAAAGTTTCAGATGGATTGTCTTTAAGCCTCTTAAATAATGTTTTAATATCAAAAAGTCTACAAAATGTAAATTATGAATATTTCTATTAGATGAGAAGCAAAGACAACTGATAAATTAGCACTTATTACTGTTTCAATGCTCTTTAATAATTATAATTATAAAATTAGTAATACTTAAAGCCCCCCAACCTAACAAATGCACTTTTAAATGTTTTTCTAGCAGAAAATGAGTCGCAAGTGTGTGTGCTGACTGCTGAAACATCCTGTTATTATACAAATCCATTTATTCTTCTTTGTGTAATCTCCTTTAAACCGCAACAGTCACACAAAACAGGCTGTTGGGGATCCTCTATCAATGTGATGTCACAATGATTACACCTCAACCATAACCGCTCACAGACTCCGCATTATGAGTGCGTAGTTCAACTTTCCGCCAGAGACACATGTTTTGATGTAGTACAAAGCACATGGGTAAGCTCTACCCCCTACTTTGCATACAGGGAGGGGAACAGAAGCTTTCTTTGCATTTAAAGAAACACACACAAAACAGCACATTTTTCATTGCAGCCACAAATGGCTATGTTCAACATTGTATAATGAAAGATTTGGGGTGTATTTTGAACTGAAACTTTACAGACACATTCTGGGGATACCAGAGGCTATTTTATATTGCTGAAAACACCTAGGTTAGGAGCCCTTTAAAAGGTTTAGAATTTTAATGTGGCATAGAATGATGTCTTGGGGTCTAGATCTGCTATCCTGCTGCTGCTGCTGCTGGTAGGAGTGAAGGTTTTGCTGAATCATGCACATAATTACAGAGAAATACATCCTGCTGCACGGAAAATGGGAGAACCCCCATAGCAGATCTAGGCAGGTGGTGCTAGGGGAGGAGGTGGGCTAGGGATAATCCAATGGCTCACTGCATTGAGACGAACAAGGACTGAACGGAATTAAATAGGTCACGTTGATAAGAAGGGAAGATCAATTGGCTGTGCTGAACCAATGACCTGCATGGAAGAGTTTCAAGACAGAACTTGGTACATACAATATATACTGTATACCTTCCATTACCTTTTAATCAAATTATGTAATTCTAAAACAGATTCTAATATTTTAGTATAATGGTTTTAAATAAAATATACTGGTGAAGTCAAATTGTGCTTCTTGAACTGTTCAACTGAGAGCTGAATTTTAATATTTACATGGCTGGAAGTCCTATCAGCCATTCACCTCAAACATAATGCAAAGTGCAGAATGACGAAAACCCGTCTTTCTGGTTCCCTTCTTTTATGTGATTTTACATAATTGAAGGGTGTGAATAATTTATAATCCCGGATTATCCTTTGAATGGTGTCGGTGTCTGGAAGACAGAAGGGAAACTTTAATGATGTCCCAATCTCTGCAAAGGCATCTTTCACAGTTTCACAGCTTTTCAAACTCCCTGTGGAACATCACCAGCCAAAATGCTGGACTTAAATAGACGCAAGATGCATGTGTCTGCACGTAGGGGCAGAATCTACAGAGATAAAGTTGTAATCATGCATACGAGGGTGCCTATAGCCGACGTGTGTTTGTTTCAGTATTGACAGCTGCATTTGCATAGAAATGGAATAAGTCAGGACTCGCCTGATATCAGCACGGACTAAAATAAATGGAATCTTGCACAAGGCTTAATTAATGCCCATTTTTAGACAATAACGCCAGTCAGACATTGACTGACAAAGCAGCATGCTAGAAGGAGTCCCACTGTCAATCAAAGATTTATTTTTGCAGCAAATGTCTCCATAGATAAATTTAGCTTCTTTCTCTTCTGTATTGTTTTGTGCACACTGAATCTTCAGATCTATCCAGTTTCAGGTGTGGGAGGGTAAAAGTTTTTCATCTTACCCTATCTGACCAATCACTGTGCTCACCATATTTGATGCCCTGTGGTGTCTTGACTTGTTTTTGAAAACATTCTTAAATTTTTGATTAAATGTATTCATAAACATAAATCAATAAAATGCTTTAGTTTTCTATTTGTTATGTGCAGCTTTAATGTCCACCTCTGAATAATTTTAGCATATCAATATAAAAGTTAACAGATATTTGTATTCCATAAAATCACCATATAACCTAAAAAGTGCATATGAGCATTTGATGATATTATGTGTATATATGAATACACTGAAAAAAATGATTCATTGAATTTAATCAATTTTTTTAAGGTAAGTGGTTGCAATCAATTTATTTAAGCTACATTTAAACAAAAAAGATTAGTATTAGATTTCAGTGTATAAAACTTTTAATTAGTCTTGTTCGAAACATTTGCCAACTTTTTCGTTATCAACTAATCAAATCCATCTGTACATGGAAACCAGTTCCAGTCATTAGAAAGTCATTAGAGTGTGGCAGTATCATATAGAGTTACTGCATTTTGCTGATGGTTATCAAACACTAATGTCTTTTTCCTCTCAGTCATAATCTCGCATAAAGTACAAGCTCTTATTACACATCCATCTCTTGCTTTTATTAATAAGTGTTGAGATTTCAACGTTAGCCTGATGGCATGCAAAGATCATCATGCAAGCCGATTCAGGAAATTGCAAGAAAAGGGGTAAAATAAAACAGCTCCATTGTGGAGGTCTAACCTAATAAAGCCTGGGATGTTACACTAAGAACAGATCTTCACTGCTTCTCTAATCCTGAAGACGATCTGGACATAGATCTGAAAAGGATTTGAAGTGACATGGTTTCTTCTTTTTATTTAATTCATTGAATGCAAGGCCGAATTGTACTTTTATTTATTGGCTTTATATGGGATTATGGAACAGAACAGTCAGTTGGGAATCGACAGGCTGGTATGGAGGCAGTGCTAGCCAAACTTAAAATTATCTGCCTGCACACACATGCAGATTCAACACTTCAAAATCATGGATGCTATCATTGCAACAGTGGTAAAAATATGACTTGTTATAAATAAGAAATCAGTAACTTGGGCCACTGATTTATTAAAAGTAATCTTTCAACCTTACGGGTTTTGCATTCATGTTTACTAATTCAGTGCTTCAGAATGAATTATTCTGCTTATGCCATCTACATTTCTATATCATGTCTTTATTTTAAAATCTTTATAGCTGTGCAAAACTAATTATACAAAATGTTATATATTTCTAATTTTAATAAAAGGTTCTGACATTGTTAAAAGTTAGGGAACAATACGTCATGACAATAGGGCTGTCATGATTATGAAATTTGGCTGACGGTTAATTGTCTAATAAATTGTGACCGTCATGACGATTAATTGTCTGTTTTAATGCCTTGACGTTTAATTCTCATATAATTTTTTTTGTTTGTTTTTATTTTCACACATTGTTGTGATTAAATGAACATTTTTTGCCTTATGTCTGTGGCTGCAAAAAAATCCCTTACAGATCCTTAAGAATAGCATCCTTCACTTCCCTAAATTTGAAATTGCTGTTTTGGAAATGTATGTTTTACCTGCCAGTTCGTACAGCTTATCAAAGTTTTGCGGCATTTGTTTAAATGCTGTTTTTTGTACTGTATTGAATAGCTTTTCAATGTAGGCTCTGCAGCTCCCCCTTGTGTTTTTTAAAGAGATGTGCAATCATTGCGGTGATCTGAAATCATCACGATGAGATCAAACAATTGCGATAAGATGATTATTTAATCATTGTGACAGACATGACAAAGACTTTTAGGAGTGTATGTCTACAATAAAATGCTATGTCTTTATAAATTAAAGTACCTTAGGGATGTTTTTCCTTAATTTGGTCGGTCATCTCTGCTAGCTTTTTTAATCGTGCTGACCATGTATCTTTTTTATTGTTTGCTATTTCTTGTCTTGTAATTCTTGTATTGATTGGCGTTTTCATTAAAGGCTGTTATCAGTGATATAACTTCAGTGTTTTCCCTCCTGTCTTTTCTGAAGTTGCTTGCACTGCAACTGAACTATAATGTGCAATAAAACAACACATATTTCTTATCACCTTTCATTGTATCATTGTGCAAATAAATCCTGAATGAAGGTGACAGAGTATCTGGATTGTGGTGACGTAACATGTAGTAAATAATAAAGACATCTCTTTCATATTATATATATATATATATATATATATATATATATATATATATATATATATATATATATATATATATATATATATATATATAAATAATTAATTTCTCATCATATTTCACTACTCTAAGTGGTTTTATCTGTTCATTGAAAACCTGTCTTTTCTCAGGTAACTATATAGTCTGTGACCCATTCATTCAATTACTTTAAATCGATCAATCTCTGCCAAGCTGGCATGGCACCAACAATAAATACCTTTTTCGACAGAGATGGGAACTGCTGTCTCTTACCTTAATATGACAGTATTTACAACTTGATGTATCTACAATAAAGTCTTTCATTCAATCTCTAGAGATGCACCACTGTCTATCCCATCACTCAACATCCTTCATTCATTTGTCACTAGCTATTGATTTGCCATTTTGACACAATCTGTGTTTGGTCGTCTCTGTTCTATCACTCACTTGTCTCGAACAGGTCCAGGAAGGGTACGGTAAAGGACTTGATATCCTTACTGTGTGACTGATGCTTTAATGATTGTCTTGTTTTGTGACATTAAAGAAATAGATCAATACATGAAATGCTATCATTTTCTCACCCTCATGTCATTCCACACTTTTATTTATTGGGTGAGAATCACACTTATTCACAAACATTCCTTCCGCCTCATTTACATTAGGAGCAACTAGCAGTAGCAGAGCGATGCAATCTCATTGATTTCAATAGCTTGGCGACCGGATGCGGGTGTCCAGTCCAGCGACAAAGGCCCTGCCTCAAATGGCACACTCCAGACTTGTGGCACTTTGATGACTTCATGTAGTGCAGCCTTTAGGGACCCTTGATGCGAGTCCACGTGGTTGCACCAGAGTCGTTTTTTGGGACAGACTCGAGCCAAAAATAGGAAGAGAAGTTGCCCGTCAGTGTGAACTCCTCCCTTCCGTTGGTAAAGTGCGCAAAGCCTGCTGCAGTGCGGGCTTCGCCAAAGACCACATCAACACTGAACTATAACTAAAATGTGGACCTGCAAAACTAACTAAAACTAACAAAAATTTTGGAAAACAAAACTTGCTGATGAGCACAATTCGAAGCGTAAAAATGACACCCTATGGACTCGTAGAATAAGCGAGCACACTCAATTTATGGCCACGAGACCGAAAGTCCCCATGAAGTATGCCAATTGGGACAGGGCCAAAGATGGGAAAAATTTAACTTTATGTAATTGATAAGTGACTTTCTGGAGCGACTACCAATGAGAGCGAAGCAGTGGAGTTCATGTCATCCGTCTCTCGTCAGTTACTGGAGTGGACGGTACTCATTTGTTTATGACATCCAGATTTAGAAATGCCTCCTAACGACCTCTTTGAAAGAGACGTGCGACACACAGCGACATCTTCATGTTGTTACGGAAAACTCAAAGGCTACAACTTTCACCTTATCCTACTCAATTTTTCTTTGTCAGATTTCTGCTATCATATTTATCCCATCAATGAATGTCCAGTGATTTCATTCCAGGGTTGAATGCAGAGCATGAAATGCTGAAATCAGCCTGAGTGCAATTTGTATATTATGAAGGCCAGAGACAGTGAACTCTTGACCTGCTCTTTAAGGACTAGAAATCCAGCTTTGCCCGCAGAGCAGTAATACAAAACCGTTATTTGAAAATTCTATGCGTGTCAGATTCAGACAGATGGAGTACGGACAACTGTAATCTGCAGAAGGATGATGGATTAAGGCTTGTCAAAGCCTGTCATATTTCTTCTTGTAATGGTCAAGTACAAAGAACGCCTGAAGCTTCTGGGAATTTATCCATACTGATGTAATCGCCCACACTGTTTACCTAGAAAGTATATGATCGCAGTGTGAGCCTATACACCTGGCGTCTCCAACCTTTTTGTGAACAAGGGCTATAATAAATAAAATAATCTGGATTGCTACTTTTTTGATATAGTCTACTCAAAAAAAAATGTTTACTTGTTTATTTTATTTTATTTTACTTGTTGATATGTTTTATCATTGTGTAAAATGTTAACATACACAAAAGAAGCTAAGTTAATATGAAAATATGTAATAAATAAATAATAAAATTGAGGCTATTAAAGGGACATTCCACTTTTTTTGAAACTGCCTAGAAAATCGCAGCTTTTAATTTTTGTCGGTCTTAGTACATGATATAACTACAGAAGAGTCAAGTTTTAAATAAGAAAAATATCAAAACTCTTTGGTTATTTTTTTGCCCGATGCTAATGGTCTAATAAGATTCAATGGATTATGCTAAGCTATGCTAAAAGTGCTAGTGCCAGACCCAGAGATCAGCTGAATGGATTCCAAAACGGTAAGAATCAAATGTTTAACTTAATAGAATATACTTGGGGGGCAACTAACAGACTCCTTGTGGGCACCATGTTGGAGACCACTGCTCTACACATAAGTGAAAACCCTGCTAAAAAATACCACTACATAGGCTACTGTGATTTGGATGCTTGTGTCCCCAGGCTCCCAAACTTAACCAGCTTTTTCATTAGCTGTCAAGCATGTGTGGTATTGCTGGTCCAATTCTTAAACCGGCAGTTTAAACCAGTCTACGCTGGCCTTTTCAGCACAGTAGGATGTTATTGTAAGGACGTTTTTCTGTAACACACACATACACACCCAGAAAGACAGCGTGGGGAGATGTGTGAAATCTGTATTGTAATGCAGTCCACATTTCAATGAATTAAATGTATTAAAAACTCTTGAACATTATTTTCATAGATCCTACAGAGCGGTTTTCTTTCACAGCCCAAGCTTGATTGTCAGAATGAATAGCAATGATTATTATGTACACAGATCACAGGGCAGATCTGTGTTGCTTTCACAAGCATGTATTTGAAGAAACATTTGAATTACAGAAGCTGCTTTCTGTTCTGAGTGGGATATTTGCATACTGTGAACTGCAAAATGTTCAGTATATGTAATAGCTAAGACTGTATTATTACAAGACCTGACCACACTGCATGTTTAATCCTCAAGTGCCATTTATGCTGCATTTACACCAACCGCGTTTCAGGCATCAAAATCGCGTCTACCACGCCTAGTTTGCCGCTTGAACATTTGAATGCATTCAAAAAAGCAAGCATTTGATGCGCATCAGAGGCAAAATCTGCTTCTTGTGGGAGGGGCAAGTGCTATGCTGTTTGCAAGATGACTGATGTTGATCGTGCGTTTATCGAGAAAGTTACCAGTTTGCATTTGGTAACCTTACTATAGGGGGAAAATAAACGGCCCGGGTCGATAAACGTCATGTGACTCAAAAGTGAAACGTATATTACAACTTACCAGGCTGCCCGATGTCCTCACTGACACTTTTAGAAACCTTTTTATCTCTATAGAAATAAGACCTTGTGTCGTAAAGCTCCGGGTGACTGCTTACGGACAATAACAAGTGTTCCTTCATGTTGAATGAGTGACTCCGGGCGGGGCTGCCACCACAGCAGCAAGCAGGCTCCTGATTGGTTTACACGGCGCAAAATTCCACCAAAGTTCAAACTTTTCAACTCGGGCGTCAGCCGGAAATTCGCTCAAACGCAAAATGCACAAAAGGCACCAATCGCGACGCGCGAATGAGGCGGAAACGCGTCTTCTGCGCCGCGCCAAATGCCTCATCCGCCTCCAGACGCGCGTCAACGTGTCTTCAAATTGTCTTAACATTGAAATCACTCGCGCTTCACACCTCTACCACGGCTGGTGTAAACGCAGCTTTACTGTGGATTAACACCAAACGCGAAGCGTGCAATCACATCGCATTGGTCGCTCTAAATTACTTGCGGGATTTAACTTTGTGTCATGTGAATATTTCGCTCAAGTTGAATATTTTCAACTTGGGCGAAGACGTGTTTGAGGCGAATAGCGCGTGTTTTCATCGAGGATGCGTCTGATTGTGTCTTTGCATTGACTTTGTATGTAATCTACTCGCGCAAATCGTTGAACTCCCATCTGGTGTAAACCCACAGTTAGAATGGATAATGCAGCCACTGCGTGGGACCCCTAGATCCCAATAACCCATGGCCCCTTGCCAGTGCAAAATCAGCCCGCAGGGACCACTAGGACACTCAGTACATGCACACAACACCTGGACCTCGTGAGACAGGGTGTGAACCGAACCCCAGGGTCACTAGTCATTTCAGCATATACAGCTGAGCCCTTGTTTGGCAAGTTTTATCAAACGAAAGCATCAAAAAAGGCATAAATTCATATACTTTACAAAGTATACATACTGCAGAAGCAGCGTAACTAATATGAAATATGGAGAGTCGTATTGTGCATCAGTAAATCTGCTAAAAAGATTCTCAGCCCAAGAGACTGCAAACTCAGATGATGCAATGTAGTCGAGAAACAGTGTAGTCGTATATCATAGGTAGTAACTTAGCTCATGACACGCTCCAGTTGACTGGTTTACGATGTTAAAGGGCCTTAAATTAAAGGAGCTCGAATCTGTAGCCTCATCATCCAAACCAAGAAGCCCCTGACAGCATTTTGTCTTCAGTAGAAATTTGCTCAGGCTTTCACACATTAATTAAACAAACACGCAAAACTGCCCGTCAAAACAACTCCAACAACACAGCGACATGAACGCCTTAAAATGTTACATGTAATCCACATTATGCACAAAGCATATGCGTGAATAACTAATCAGTCCATATTGGCACATACAAGCAGACTATATTAAATTTGCATACTCATACGAGTACATACGCACTCATTCTGGAATGCAACAGCGCCATCTGTTGAGTTGCATGAGAGGCTACATTACTGCAGTGAGCAAATGAGGATCAGGATTTATTGAGGTTCAGAAAACCTCTCTCTCTCCTCCAGCCTCCTCCACTCCTCCATCTCCCAGAGCATAGCCTGCTGAATCACAACCCATAAATATTAACACTGCCGCCTGGGTCAATATCGCATCCAAATCCTGTAGCCATCTCACGTCCACATGGTCTAATATCATCGATTCAACAGGCACATGAAAGAGAGAAAAATGTCTGGAGTCTCTCCTCACATCACCTGCCATCTCTCTCACTCTCGAACTCTTTCGGATGACGTCACAGGGACTGCAGCTGTTTTACTCACTAGAGTGCATACACAACACATTGTTGAGCCAGGAGTAGGCAAAGAAAAGAGAAACAAAATGAACTTGAACAGAGCAAGCAAAAGATTTATAAAAGTGCATGGTATGGTATAGGTATTGGACTGTCAAAATACGAACATATTATGGCACGTATATGAACGTATACACAGAGACACACATACACAAGACCTTACAAATGGATATGTGCAACAGGATCTCCTCAGGTCAGGGAGATTTTCCATTTTGCCCGAAATAACAAGCTTTCATGTTTATCCAGGAGAACAGAGACACCCCAGAGCATAAGGCTGCCACTGCCGTGCCTGACAGGGCAGATGGTGTTACCTGAGCATCGGGGCCTCTTTGAATTTCGCTTTCAGGCAAAAGAACTCAATTTTGGTCCCAACAGACTACAATTTTTATCCAAAAGTTTTTGGGTCACACTCCTGGGGTGACTTATATCAAGTGCTTTTCTCAAGTGTTGGTCCTCTAGCCACTCTTTCAAAGAGGGCAGCTCAATTTGTGAAGTGTTAAAGGAATTGCTTAGCCCGGCAGTGTTTCCTATTTCAGTCAGGATCTGTGAAACTTTTCCAGCTGACTATGGATTCTTGGTTAGTTATTTGCCATTCAGGGAGCCACAATTTAAGAGTGTCTATGTTGTGCCGTGTTAAACTGTGTGTTGATAGCTTGAAGTGTCTGATATACGCAATTTAACTGTGCAAGGTATATCTTTATGTAAACACAAATGTTTATGTCTTACATGTGCCAAAAAGTATGAAAAGTGACAACATTAAGACATACAGTACAGTATGAGTGTTTATTTAAAAAAGCATGCTTGTATATCTCTTTCTTAGCATGTACACCTTTTGCTTTGATGGGTCTCATCCTCTGTTTTATGTCTGCGTGAATTTTACCTCAAACTTCTGGATTTCAAGACAGCAGGTATGAATATTACTTTTTCATTATCTGCAATATTCTGACACCTTGTGGTGACGATTAGCAGTGACACTTTTTGTTACTTTAGTCTGGTCATACAGTAGAGTAGGCTATTTCTGAATAAAATAAAATGCTATTTAATCCTTAGCATTTTCCAGCTGTGCAAACGACACTTCTGTGTGGTGTTCAAATAAAATTTAATGCATCATAAAATTATACTAATTATCATAATTTTGTGAAAGAAATAGGCCTACCTCACTTGAATCCTATGCTTTTGTCGTATGCCAACGTCTGTTTGTTATCATTCCGGTGTCAGCAGCACATAGTAGTGCTATACAGGGAAAATTGAATATGGGAGGCATTACACATTTTATGAACCAAGACTTTATAAACCAGAAGATACACCGTATTGTACAAGTGAACTAATCAATCAGCGTAACTAACTTGTACCATAAGGCTGCGTCATAAAGTTTTATCAAGACCGCGGATGAATATTATGAAAGGTTGCTGCCTGTCAGTCTGACGTACTTGTAGGTTGCTTTCTGTAGTCGAGTGAAAGACTATTTTTGTTACAGAAATCATAATTTTTAAATAAGGTCACACAACTTGACATAATTCTATCAATAAAACGTAATATGCTTTACTACAAAGAAAAAATAATGAAAGAAATACAACTGGGCAGTGCCTAATAAGTTAAGTTAATGTTAAAATTTAGTAAAATTCACACGCAGGCCTATAATTTCCCCAAGTTAATTTTTTAACAAAATGAGAAGATACACACTGCATCTGTTCCAGGATAAAAAGTTGTCATTAGTTGAAACGCATTAATCGCTACAATAATATTAATGATTTAGTCGTAGCCTTTTAAGTATTTTGCAGTATAGGAACTATTTCTTCTGAAAATCATTTTGGCGGAAGAATACATTTCTACTCGGCGAAACACAAGCAGGTGTATGACGTAAAACAGTCGGCAAATGCAGTTAACCGTCCGTCCATCATCAGAATAATCCGAGAAACATTTACACATATCCCATACTTAAAACATAGCCGCAGCATATTTATCACGCAGCAAAGCTGTCCTTACCGGAGATTCAACATGACATAAGGTACGAAAGATATGACATTTGCTGTTTCGCTAGCTTGGTGGCTAATCCTAGCGGCAAGTAATGATGCTCGAATGGCTTTAGTCGCAAGTGTTTAACGTTATGTCTTAAAACTAAAAACTGATGGTTTTATTTTATTTGTTGATTACTTACATTTTATAAGCTGCGTTTTCCTTAGTATTGGTTACGAAAGCAGCACACAGAGTTTATTGTTTTCTCAGTGGTACTTTGTACGTATTGATTGTTTGTTGGGAGCAATATGTTTTTATGGAAAGCATCGTTTCATGTAGTTACCCTGTATAAGTAGTTAAAATGTTTTCACAAAAAAATACGTTTATTTTCCATTACAAGCAGCACGACTTGTAACGTTACATCAAAGTTTGCTTGGCAGACAGCAACATTTTGAGACTGTGTACTTTATTAAAACTCTCAGTTGTATTGGTAGTCAAACCTCACGTCTTTATATCCTAGTGTACGTCGGTTTATGTGGTTTAGCAGGTTGAGTAAGCAGCAGTACGTTTGTTTGCATGCTATGAGCTAATTTTAGGTGACATATGGTAAATGAGTCGTGACAATAGTCCTGTCAATTATTCAGTCAATAAAAATCCGCTCTTGCTAAGATGATGTGTTAGTTAGAGGAATGTCTCTTTATTTTTAAATGAGTATTTTGTCACGTGCATTTTGACGCATTAATTGTTTTCCCACACGTTTGTTTTAGTCAAATTCTGTGTGCTGTCTTTGTGCACTGCTTTTTGTTTATGGAAAAATGTACACAGACTGGTTTTCAGTTGCATTTCTTCATGTGCTTGGATATCTCAATTTGTTTTAGACACCGACACTCCCGACACAGTATACTATACTGTGGATGTAAGGTTTGGCAGTGTTTGTCTAACTTGGTTTACACCCTTCTTAATAAGAGCACAGGGCAGGTCGGCAGATCCTAGAGACACCAGCAAGGACAAGCTGGAAGATCTGATACACACACAGTTGGTGGGCTGCCTTTGAGTGTAGTGTGCTTATTGGTGTGACAGGAAGTTAAAGGCCAGCACAAAGTACTTGAATCTGAGTATAGCCAGAAAGATCCCGCTCTGGATCTCATCAGCCCCACCTCCATTTTCCTTCCTCCAGCTTCTTCTAGTCACAACACACAGTGAGTCATGTAGTACGCCTCCTCCCTCGCCTCCCCCTGTTCTCCCCATCTCGCTGTCGTCATAGGGCTGCCACGTGCCTTCATCTCTTGGCATGAATGGCCTTCGCTTGGCATGTGTTTTTCTCAATCACAGTCGCAAACATGCAATTCTGTAATTTAATCAATTTCGCTAAATTAAAAGGTTGCCTTGATTATTCTTCTGGGTGATCAAGTCCACTTTGGGAAACAGCCTCTAGTCCAGATTTTACATTCCTAGACACTAGAGTTTTAGGATACGTGACACCATCTCTTTGTGTTAATAGGACTTTTTTTTTTTATTGCAGTTTTTGTAGAAATGGTAAGACACACTATACACACACACACTAATGTGATTTCTTTAGGTGCTCTGCTGTGTTGCCATAGGGATGACACTAACGGTAGTGTTCACAGCCTTGGTGGAGTGTCATTGTTAGTGAGTGTTTGTTTATGATGGAGACTCCTGCAGGGACCCAGCAGATGACGGAAGCAGTCTGCTCTGTTCCCAATAACTAGCCTCTAATAATTCGTATTTATGTGGTTACTTGTTTTGATTCAATTCAGTATCGATTTATTTTAATTTTACTAACAAAATCTGCATTTAAAGACATTAGATAAGACTGTACTATGAATAGGGGACAATGCAATACTCAATATGGCTGCTCTGATGACGGAAGTCTCGCCTTTCAGTTAAAAGAATGATAATAGCTGTATCTCAAATCGAAGACTTAAACCTCCGAAGGATGCATTCTAAAGGGCCGACCAAACAAAACACGTTCATGGCAGTTGCAGGCACCTTTTTTGAAAGATTTTCTATAGGCAGTGAGCGCTATGCGTGCTGTTTATTCAGGATGGGCACGAGTACTTGATTGCACACCTACGTCGTGGCAACCCGCCGATCCGCTCAATGCTGTGAAGTAGGGGTGTGACGAGACACTTAATCGACTATATAAGACACGAGATTGGGTTCACGAGAACGAGACAAGATTTTTACTTTTTTTTTAAGAAATCCTCAATGATAAAATAAATGATTGGGAAACTGAAATCACATTATTTTGAAATGTTTTAAAGCTGACATAACACAAGACGTTTTTGCCAATCTAATGTTAATCTTGCTTATATATAGAGTAGTATTTCATCATTCATATGTCCAAAGAGTCTTTCATTTAGTCATATTTATAAAAGAAAAAACAGCCTTTCCGATTTTTGGCGTAAAAGGTCGAACACTTCAAGGCGTGCGGTAGGCGGAGCTGACGAGTTACGAGTATGCGCAGCTTCGGATGCTACTTTTGGATTTACAGCCGACATTTAGATGGAAATCAAACTTTAAAAAAACTTTTTTTTAAATAACCAGCCTTATATTATAAATATGATCCAGAATCAAATACTTAGTTGTAAAAAATTGGAAAATCCGGCGTCAAACTGAGCCTTGTTTGTAAAGCAGTCCTCTCCGAAATACAGCCAGGGAACAAACAAACTCATTCGCAATTACGTTGCTGTCTGGGAAAAACGAACTGCATTCACTGTTGTCTTAAGACAGGGAAAACTAAATAAGGTTTTCTTCTCCTTGCATCCAAAAACACACTTCTTTTGTCGAACTATCTTGCTAAAACAAAGTTGTCGCATGCTGTGCAATGATACCGGTGACTTCTACTCGACGGAGCAATGCTAATGCGCGTTCTCGCTCTCACTTGACGTGCAGGGCAGGCGTGCTTTTCTGGGGGTAAAGGCCCATAAAAGGAATATGGGGTCAATCAGTCGTAACGGATACCCCCATTTGAAAAAAACTTTCCGAAACTTGTAAGAAAAAGGTGTGAGTTTGGCTCAGAAATACTCTGTTACAAGCTCAACTGCTTTTTTTGACACTTTGTTAAAAAGTATCAAATAAAGTATCAAAACGTAGCCTTTGTAATAAAAAGCAGCATGCATATGTATTATAACAAATGCCTGCAGGGGGCACTAACAGGCCCGCTTCTGTTACTTTCACTTTAGAATCTAAAGGCACTTAATTTTAACCAAATAACAACCCATTTAAATCTTTAATATTTGTCCAATTCTTTATAATAGAAATTATATAGCAACAGTTATTATTGAGCAAGAACATGCAAAGATAAACTCAGAGTGAGGGTTTAATCTGCTGAGACACTTCTGACACTGATCAACAGACAATCGCAACACGTAGACAAACATTATTGGAAACCCAAACAAAAAAGCACATGCAGTTAAAAGGCTGAATATAATGCATGCACACTGCACTGGAAAAGGTTTAGCCAGAAACTTAACTTTATGCTGACAGTTGCTGTTTCTCAAACAGAAAGCTGCATCCTCCGGAGGTCGCACATGCAGGCTGCATACGTCATCAAGCCTGGTTTATTTCAGTTAACTGAGCATTACATTCGCAAGTCATAAGCATAATACAACAATTTACAATTAACGTAATATAATAGTAAACTTTATAATTGTTAATATTCTGTAATAAGACAGTCTTTATGAAGTATGCAGTCTTCAAATGCGACCTCCAAAGGATGCAGACTTTTGTTTGAGAAACGACCAGCATTTCACCTCCACGAGAAATCTCGTGACATAATTAATTTCGCGATACAATTTTAATCTCACGAGATCTCGTCGCACCCCTACTGTGAAGCCAAACACACCTCACATCACTGAGGCATGGTTTTAAAGCAGTGGTTCTCAATCCTAGTCCTGGAGGCCCACTGCTCTGCACATTTAGTATGTCTCTCTTATCTGACGGACAATGAGATCTCTGCGAATGAGCTGATGATTTGAATCAACCGTGTTAAACAAAAAAATGACATAAATGCACATCCTTACGCCGAACGGCACGCATTTTGGCCGCCTGCTCCCACGCCATGCATTTTTAAAGGTGCACTCTGAGCGAATTGCAGGGCTCTAGAGTGCGACCAATTTGGTCGCACATGCGACCTAATTTCTCAATGGTGCGACTTAAAAAAATATCAGGTCGCACTGGTGCAACCCAGGAGTTCGAGGGAAAAAGCCATGGTCCAGATCTACGTGTGTGTACGTTTAAAAATGCGTGTGCGCTCCAGTCAGAGAGAGAGAGAGAGAGACGCTGATGATAAGAGAAGAGGAAAAGAACGATTGACAACTTTTTCGTTAAGAATGTTAAGTTGCCTGATCCGTCCGAAGATCACAACCAATGCTCTGACATCAACCTCCCGTCACATCAGGTCCGAACCCGAAGACGGAATTAGGTAATGAGCCTCTTACAATCGAGTCAGAGCCAAAGCATAATTCTTTTGAAGAAAATTATATGAACGTAACCCAACAGCAATGTCGCGTTCCGTGCGCCAAATGTATAGAAAAAAGCCAGGAGTCAGGACCGCTGTTTTCTTCATAATCTTATTTCCAAATCTAATCCTATAAACTTTTCGGTGTTTGCTGTATCGCTATCACCGCCCTGCCAGACTGTCTTAAATAGAGAAATAAGTTCATTCCTTGATTTGCGTTGTTGATTCATTTATAAATAATTCCCCCAAGGGTTTAGTTTATGCGCAAAAGGCATTAAAATGAATAGAACGTGATGATTACATCTTTCTTTTGTGAAAAAATAATAAAATAAATAAGCCTACATGAAATGTGTTTAACTTAAATATTAGCAAATTAACAAAACGAATTCAAAAGTAGCCTATATGAGTTTATTTATTGTGTGACCCGCTCCAAATCCGATGCAGCACAAAAAACTTTTTTATGCAATCTCATCACGCATTTCATGCCATCACCGGCGCGGGTTTACGCAGGGCAGCGAGAAAAATACATTAAACTTTAAACATTTAACATTCTACTTGAGTTTTTTTGGACATCCCTTTGGAATCACTGCAATCATATCATCAATTTAAAAGGTATAAATATAAGCGCAGCGCATATGAGTGTTCAAACACTGCTGACCGCTCAGCTGTCAATCTGCCGACCCTCACAAAGTTTCACATTAAATGTTAATATATTTGTCCAGTCATGGTCCTGTGCTTATTTCTGTCAATGTTCTGCATGAAGATCTTTAAAGGTTTCTACTTACTTCACGATTTGCGGTGCGGCCGGTCGCAGTCTTTATGTAAAACGGGCGGGTATGAAATAAATTGATGCGGATGTCGGATAATGGGTCAAGTGTTATTTTAATCGCGCGGATGCGGGTTATCAAACAGGACTGTGCATGACTCGTATAAGGAAAATTATAAAATAGCCTACATGTTTATATTCTGTATTAAACCACCATAACTTGCGGTGTTAAAGGGACAGTTCACCCAAAAATGACAATTCTGTCAGCATTAACTCTCCCTCATTTTGTTACAAACCTGTATAAATTTATTTGTTCTGATAAACACGAAGCAAGATATTTTGAGGAATGTTAATAACCAAACCAAGCATGAGCCCCATTCACTTCTAGGAAAAATAAAATACTATGGAAGTGAATGGGGCTCATGAATGGTTTGGTTACAAACATTCCTCAAAATATTTTCATTCATGTTTACCAGAACAAAGACATTTATACAGGTTTGTAACAACATCAGAGTGAGTAAATTATGACAGAATTTTCATTTTTGGGTGAACTATAAATCCGATGCAGTCAAAAATTAGGGTGCACCTAACTTTTGTGTTAAGAAAAAATGTTAGGCGCACCAGTGCAACCAGTGCAAAAAGTTAGTCTAGAGCCCTGAATTGTCCAGTCGAATGAGTTGCTTTGAACAATCGGAGACTCAACTCAACTCAAACAAGTGCCCTCTTTTTAAAGTTTCTGCTAATTTGACAGTTAACAGCAGAAAAGCGCTCACACTTCAATATTTTATTGACAAGGACAGCTGCTTCGGTGGTTGCCTAGCAATAAAAAAATCTGCGCCTTGCGTTTCCAAGTAAAGTCAAAGTTTATTTATATAGCACAGATTTAACACAACTGTTGTTGATCCAAAGTGCTTTACAATAAAACAGTTAAAAATAAAAGAAAGAGAAAGGAAGAGAAAACAAGGCATTTAAGACATGTTTGGTGTGATTGGCCCTAACACCGATTGCATTACAGCAGTGCAACTGAAGGCTAGTAAGGCCGTCCCGTAGGGGTGGGCAATAAACCGGTATGATAGTAGTTACCGGTATTGTGTCACGTCATGATATGGATTTTGCAAAACCGTTGATACCGGCGTTACATATTTTATTCTATTTTTGCACTTATCAGGATTCCCGCGGGGTGTAACAAAAAACTAACCTTCAGAAAGTTATATCTATTGCCTTAAAACGCCCAGATCTTCATTCTAGGACTTAAATTTAACTTTATGAATGTTATTTTTTTAAGACCCCGCGGGAGTTTACCCAAGTCTTAAAAGTCATACCTCCGTTCCCGAGATGCGCTGTCCACAGAAACACAAAACGAAAAGCTCCGATCGCACTTCAATCCATTTTTAATCACCATTTTTTTTAAGAGGATGCACATAATAGTGCACGCAAATCCTACCAAAGACGATATTTCAGGTGTTGTGATCTGTATACAGCGAGTTTGGCGAGAAACAAGCCCGTGGCTTACCTAAGCACCAGGTTCTGAAACATAACAGGACCCAGTTGCGAACAAAATCAACACTGCTTTATTGAAAATCAACTTAAACAGTCGGACTGTCGAGTCCCAAGGCACCAACAGCGCGTCAACAGTGTTATATACATTTGGGAGGCTTTTTTACCTCACTGCTTCAAAGTCGTTTAACGGTGTTACTCGCTTTTCACTCAGTCAGATCTGCTCTCTCTACTGCGCCCTGCACGCGCTCTCCAGGTAAGCGAATGAAGGACGGAAAGCAAGAAATTACCGTAATAAACCATAATTTGCCAAAAAGTGCAATTTATCTTCTTTTAGGAACCATTCCTTTTTTGATAGCGCAAATGGTTGAGGAGTTACGGTTAAATGAATAGCGCTTTCAGAGTGCTTTAGCGGATAACGTAAGCAACGTACCAAACACATTAAAAACAGCCTTTAATGGTAAATTTCGTTTTCTTAATGCAGATTTATTAATTAGAGAGGCTATTAAACAATACATAGTGCATATTTACGCATAAAAACGTATGAGTGGAGTGTGTTTGGCAATGTGAATCTGCTGGTTAATTAAATGAAATTAAATACAATAAATACATTTATTAATATAACTAACTTGTATTAATAAACTGCATTTATTAATACGTTCAGGGATTAATAATAATTTATAGTGAGATGGCATCTCTTATCAGATGTTCATATTAACAACAAAAAGAAAATCTTGTTCTTTGTATATTTATAAATCAAACAGACACAAGATATACAGCACACAGCTTTAAAGTTGTTGGACGTAGCATAAAACATTGTAATAAGGCACATAGCCTACCAGCAAATGACCATACTAATTTCCATATTTTCATACTTCCCATATTAGTGACAATATGCATAAGAAGATGAGTCCACCCATCCACACAATGGCGCTTTGAAAGGAAAAAATGGGAAAAGATAAAAAAATCATGTCTATGTCCAATCCCTCACTTATTAGTAACATAAGGTTAAAAATACAAATTTTGTCCGTAATTTAACTAAGGTTTACTACAGTGTGACTCCAAAATGTTTTATCTCATATGGCAACATACCGTAATACCGTTATACCGGCTGAAGAGTGAAAAATACCTTGATATGAATTTTTGCTCATACCGCCCACCCCTACCGTCCCGATTCGAAGGCTGCTTAAAATGCGACCTCCTTCTTTCTCCGGGTTGCAAAGGATAGAAGGAATGGATCATTCACAGCAGAGGCTATCCTATCCCGAGATGGACACTTGTTACTGCTGAATATAATGGCTGGGTATTTTAAAATAAAATAAACATTTAAAACCTATACACAGTAAAAGTGTGTATTTAGCAGATTTTTTTAGCATTATAAGGGCACAGTCACACCAAAAGCGCTTTAAACGCTTGCAAACTTTTTATATTGCTAAGCAACCACCGAGTCAGCTGTCTTGTCAATCAAATATTGAAGCGTGAGCGCTATTTTGCTGTTAACTGTCATATTAGCAGAAACTTTAAAAAAAGGGGGCGTTTGCTCTGACCTTGTTTGACGGTGAGAGGTGCACAAACACGCAGGAGAGAGTGAGCGAGTGGAGTACGGTTCTTCAAAGCAACTGTAAACTTCCCTCTCCACAACGTAAGGCCCGCCTCTTCCCTCATTCGATTGGACAATGGAAAGACGCGAATGACGTCGGGCGCTCCTCCGCTCTCAGCGCTCCTTCAAAACCGCGTGCGCGGCAGGCGGCAAAAAAACGCGCAAACGCTCCCTGCCCATAGAATATCATTCAAAAAAGGTGCCTGCAACTGCCATAAACGCTTTTGGTGTGACTGGCCCCTAAGTTATGTTTATATTAATATTAAAATTTTCTATGTTGCATATGTTTCTAAGGTTGATTAATTTAATATACTGTAGGTTAGTTTAATCTACATTGTCATATTTTCTAAAATAAAATTAATATTTTTCAGCTTTTATATGTATTTTACATGAGTCAAAAACGTTTCCTCTGTGTCCTGCTGACAGGCACAGTGGGTGTGTACAGCATGTGACTTAACTTATGGATTCTCCAAAGGCTAGACCAACTCATTTCAGTTATCTTCGCGGACTTCTGAGGCCACGATCTTCGAAGAACGGGTACTCACTTTCAAGGACGTTGTTCACAGTGATGCAAGGAATTGTGGGTTATTTGCAGCAGCAAAGGATACATCTCATGTATCCTCCGAATTCCGTGTTCTAGTTGCTTTTCTGAAAAGGGCACAGTTTGCAGACCCTCGCATACATATTACCTATACTTCGGCCTTAAGATAAAAAAGTTTTGGTACAGTTGATGTTAATTGGCTTAATTGATGAGCTCAAATGCAAAAGCCGATAAAAGCTACCTTTGTCAAAAATGTGATGGTCGTATTGACTGAATGCTCTTGACACATATTATACGTTCATCAAATACTGATTTAAATCCTAGGGATGCACCGATAGGATTTGTTTGGGCCGATACCGATACCGATTTAAACAGACAACTTCTGGCCGATGCCGATTAAACACTTGTATACAATACTATACAGTTGGTCTATTAGCTAGTTTATTTCTGCATCAAATAATTTTTACTGAACATGGATTGGATCTAATTAACATTCAACTGACCAACATAATAAGAGAGGCACAATTTAAGCTAAATGGTTTTTGCTATTCAGCATTTATTTGATAAACAACATTAACTCATTTTTTTACATATAATGGCTTTCTTTATGCAGTTAATTAATAAACAATCGGTATCGGCCTTTCTCGTGCTATTGCCGATATGCCGATGGTTTCAAATTCATCAAAAATCGGCCGATAAATATCGGCGGCCGATACATCGGTGCATCACTATTAAATCCGCTTCATCTTGACTAATAAATGAAGAATGATGCTCAGCTTATTACTGGATAAACAGCATCTTGAATCTTAGAACTGACATGAAAATTTTCAGTGACTTTAGGTTGCTGTATGTTTTAAGAATCGCTGTGTGTTTTGAGGAAACAGGAGATTCTTTTAAGCTATATTTTGCAACTTATTGTGGCAACCAAGTCCACGCAATTCAGGACACCACGAAGAGATGTTGCAAATTGTCTCTTACCATATTATCAGTTTTCAGCAAGAGACAATATGTCTGTCTATATTAAACACAAAAATGTAACACAGACATGACATAATCACAGACATTGAGAGTATTTTAAATGTGTTTCTTGCAGAAATGGAATAAAGCTCAATTTTTGTTGCAGCTGGTTAGGGCAGAAACTCACAGACAAGATTTATATCCTGAATAGGTTAGTGCTTCCAGCACTCGGGGTCCTGTACTTGCATAATGCATATTTAGATAACATCTAGGTTTTCCATTGCTCTCCTTCAGCTGAACATATGCACACACACACACAAGCTGTCACATTTCATTGTGGTGCATTTTATTTAACAGCTTTTCCTGTACTCCTAAACAGACTTTGGCTTTCATTCAACGAGAAAAAGATTTATTTTACACAAATGAGAGAATTGAATGGTGCATTAGCTTATCCTCTGAAAGCCTCTAGCTAGTGAAGCAGCCATTAACTTTTAAAAGCACTTAAAATGCGAAGCAGAAAAATCTGGAATATCCCCCAACGACCAAAAGATCTACTGCAATGTGTAGATTAGATAAGAATACAGGTATTAAAACCAGAATCAGTTTTGTTCCCTCCCTTTTGATGTGGGTGGCACTATAATCCCCCTCTCAGTGCCGTAATGGATTTGTCGTGAGTTTATTGGAGAAACAACGGCTGCTGTTGTGAGCTGTAGACAAGGCTGGTGATGTCAGTGCTATAGAGAGAAAAGTCAAAGAAGGCATCATTTATTTATCCAAACATGCTGTGATGCTCCAAAATTTAGCTCACTGCTCTCTGTGTGTCTGTGTTGATTTAGAGAATTGGAGCATGAAAGAGCATTCAGGTGCCTACATCTCATGTTTAAACTTTGAAGTTTTCAGTCTTTTCACTTCCTCGTAGCAGGCAGTTTTTCGCTTCTCTCTTGGAATTTTACAGAGGTGGTGGTGTTATTGGATATTCTGCTTTGTTAGTGCCGTTGTTGGTAACTATTATTATTTTCACAGACTTTAATTTACATTGCATTGGTTACTGAAGTTGGGAGTGTTGAGGGTTGTGGGTCAGTGTTGTGTGGATTGACACATTTTGTATGTTTTGCTCTCTATCTCAAGGGCCCGTGGAACCTGACCTGCTCTAATCTGACTCTTCTCTTTAGACACCAAAGATTTTTCAATCTCCTCGATCATGTCCAGTAAGTATTTTTATCTTATTCAATATTACCATGTGGAAGGAATGTACTGAGTGTGTATTTTTTAAAACACAGGTTCTTCATAGTGTTCTTATTTGTTTAATAGGTAGTTATACTCCAGCCCCTGGGGGCCCTTTTTCGGCCCTCACACCTAGCATGTGGCCCCAAGACATCCTGGCCAAGTACTATCAGGTAGTTTGTCATCATTGACATTGTGGCTGAACTCACAGTGCTAGATTGTAAAGTGCTTATAAAGGCTATTTTGTAGTTGTGTCAGCTTCATATCTATGTTCATATGTTCTAGAAAGACCCCAGTATGGAATCAGAACTGCAGTATGATGAATTTGGGTTCAGGATCGATAATGAAGGTTGGTGTCATTATATTAACGCTCATCGAAAGCTAAAGAGCACAGCAGAACCCTATTTTTTTTTTATTCTTGTTTCATGTCAGATGGGGTGGAGACACGGAAATGGTTACATAGTGAAGGATCCCCTCAGAGAGAAGACCCTCAGCAAAGACTTCGCTGGCAGGCCCACCTGGAGTTCACCCACAATCACACTGTAGGAGACCTGACCTGGGACAAGATCTCGCCTACCTTGCCTCGGTCAGACCGCCTTCGGTTGCTCGTGCTGGGGGGCATACCGCACAGTATGAGACCACAGGTCAGAGTTAAGCCCAGGAGAATACGCACCTGTTTCTGAATATGCAGCGTCTAGTCCCCACAGCATATTTAAGACTCTTGTTTGTGGTGTAACCCATCAGGCAGCTAATCTGCTAACGTAATGTTCCCATGGCAACCATCTCCATGCTTGAGGGATTCTTACTGTCATTAAATAGGACGCAACCCCTGCATGAAATCGCATACTGTGACGGTAAATTCACATGTCTGTATGTCTTTTAAATTCTCTTAGTTGTGGATGCGTTTGTCTGGGGCTCTTCAGAAAAAAAGAACATCTGAAATTTCTTACAGAGAAATTGTTAAAAACAGCTCAAATGATGACACCACAGCAGCCAAACAGGTACAGAGCTAATAGCGTCCGGATTTTACTGAAGCAAACTAAGTATACACTGATGCGTTTATCACTATTCCCTAAATTGTACCTCTGTCAATCTCTGCTTCAGATAGAGAAAGATCTTTTGCGGACGATGCCTACAAATGCATGTTTCAGCACTATGTCAAGTGTGGGGGTGCCCAAGCTCAGGCGGGTCCTGAGAGGGCTGGCGTGGCTGTATCCAGACATTGGTTATTGTCAGGGCACAGGCATGGTGAGAGCCTACCTCAGTATGGATTTTTACTCTTCTGTCTGATGTTCTGGCTATCGATCCTCTCAGACGTGTGTGTCGCTTCATTTATGCAGGTGGTGTCGTGTCTGTTGTTGTTCCTGGAGGAGGAAGATGCTCTTTGGATGATGTGTGCTCTGATAGAGGACCTTCTACCTCCCGCATACTTCTCCTCCACTCTGCTGGGTGTGCAAACTGACCAGCGTGTCCTCAGACAGCTTATAGTGCAGTACCTGCCCCGCCTAGACCATCTGCTCCAGGAGCATGACATTGGTGAGATGCTCGCCACCCTACTGGGTCATCATATAAAGAAATCTCACTAATTGTAATGTGTTCATGTCTTCTCAGAGCTGTCTTTAATCACGCTGCACTGGTTCCTCACTGCGTTTGCCAGCGTGGTGGACATCCGTATCTTGCTGCGAATCTGGGATCTGCACTTTTATGAGGGTTCAATAGTACTCTTTCAGGTTACACTAGGGATGCTGAAGATCAAGGTAAATAGAATCCATTGATTTCCCAGACAAATTTAGACAAATCTCATATTTGATGTACAGTAATATTTCCTCTTGTGCTATGAAGGAAGAAGAGCTCGTGTCCTCTGAGAACTCTGCATCCATTTTCAACACGCTGTCAGATCTGCCCAGTCAGTTAGAAGATGGGGCAGCAGTGCTGGGAGAGGCCGTCCGCCTGGCAGGATCTCTGTCTCAGGAAAACTTGGATGCACACAGACATAAACATCTAGCATATATTTTGGCAGAGCAAGCTCAGCATAACTCCAACAATTCCCACTCCCTCAATACAAACCTCAACAAGGTGAGAACATGAATAACATCTGCACCTGTAATACACAAGAAATGCCCACCTTTGTTCTAAAGCCATATTATGTTGTTTAAGTGAAGAAAGTTATGGCCGAGGAGCTTATAGGAGGCAGTGATGAAGTGCTTTTTTCTAATGAGTCTGCCTTGTGTGTTATTGTGCAGGTGGTCCGCAGACAGAGTCTGCGCAGGAAGTCCACCCTGAGCTCATTGCTGTTTGGAGAAGATGAGGTTGAGGCACTGAAGGCCAAAAACATTAAACAGACGGAGCTGGTGGCGGCACTGAGAGAAGCTATCGGACGCACTGCAGAACACTTTCACTGCCTGGACCCACGCAACAGCAGCATGGTAAAAACCATTTAAACACACATGGCGGTCACATTTTTGATGGGGGCCTATAGAGAAAGAGTTTGTTGCAGGAGCTCAGAGTACTTGCATAACATACAATATATACATAAACACAAGAACTAGAATTTAAATATGTAAAATTAAAAATATAAAAAATAAAACATAAGTAATATACAGTATAGGGGTGGGCAATACAGCCTCAAAATGATATCATGATATTTTAAGAATTTTTGTGGTAATGATACTTATAACGGTATAAAAAATTATGGGAAAGGAAGGGCAATTTCCATACAATGAGCTATCATTGATGACAGACTACCTAACTTAAAGTGTAAATCCGTTGTCATGAGGTGGCAGAAGCAGCATTAAAGTGCAAAAGTAGTGACACAATCATACAGCATGAGTCAAATTTAAACAAAGTACAAACTAGAGATGAAATGGTATGAAAGTGATGTAAAGTTATGATACTACCACAGATTTTCAGTAATTTTCACAGATCCCAGTATAACTTAAGTCATTAGCCAACAATTTAAAATTTTGATTTTAAAAAATGATTTTACATGTGACTTTTGTTCGCATAAACATCAAATAAATAACATTTATCATGGCACATTTGGGTTAATAAATGCTCATGTAGTTCAGATAAAAATCAAGTGAATAAATCAGATTTTCATATGAAATTGGCAAGACATCATAGTCTGTTGTGAGAAATCGGGTGTACTTTAGGACCCAGGAGTGGACGATGCGCCTGCGCCTGGTGGCAGTCACTGAAGTAACAAATAGGGTAAAACAGAGCTTTAAACTCATCAGATCGCATAATTTAATGGAAAATGAATAGAACAGATGGATCTGTCTAATTAAATTTTAAGTAAACGTGCGTCAGTACAATCAGAATGTGAACATTTTTATATAAATTCAGTCAGTAAAGTAAGTTACTGTTATCACAGTGGTACGAGTTGGTGTTTTCCCTATATTACGCAACTCCTTAACACTTCAGTTTAACAGTGACTAAAGTCATTTGCACAGCGATGCTCGGTTGAGTCATTAGTTTACTTTTTGGCCGCACATCATCCGCTGCTGCTAGTATCTCCTCCTCGGGTACAGCTTGGTTGTACTCGCGTTGCTGACATGCTGCTCTTGCTCTCAGCTGTTGTTGCTGTGCGCATTAGGGAACATAAATGCACCACACGTGTGCATGTCTGATGGGTTTGATTTCTAGGGATAAAACTTACTGATAAAAACGTTATACCTTGGATGCAAAGTCAGTTGGTCTGCCAAATGATAAATGTTTAAGTTAATTCAATGAAAAATGAAGCGTGACTCTGTGGAGCATCACTGTGAGTCATGTACTGTCTGATGCAATAAACTAAACTGATGACTCACTCAGTTTTGTTAAACTGCATGAATTGGCCCTATGCAACAGAAAATTGGCAACATTCATTCCCTGCAAATGTGTCATGAGCAGAGCTAGAGGGAATCTGCTTCAAGATTTCTTTGCTTTTTCTGTGGAAATATTTTGGAAAAATATGCAGAATGATTTTAAATGTTTTAAAAAGAATTTAAGCTGTAAATATTACAAAACTTTTTGAAGGCTTGCAATGAAAATGAATATACCAAACCAATGAGTCCTCTGAATTAAACTGGACCAACATAAACCAGATAGTGTGCATGTCAAGATAAAAGTTTATAGTTTGTATATAAAATGACATGTATTATTGTGTATAGTGCTATATATAATAACAAGATAAAAACACTTAAAAAAAAAAATTAGGCACAGAGCAAGATAATTTCATTATTTTTTACAACGCAATGTAAACATTACAAGAGCATTCGTCTTGTAAACTGATTTGAAATGAACATGTGCTAAATGCTGACTATCGCGTCACATAGATGACAGAGTCAAGTGAGATCTCCTTAACTCCACAGTAAGTTTTATTTAATCTCAAATATCAAATGGTTTGTGCTCTCTATCATTTACAAACAGTCACTGCAAACAGCACGTGCAGGGTTTATGTACTGCTTGTCAATGAAGGCTCACAAACACACGCGGCATGTGTGCTTGTCAATGACAGCTACTGCTCACAAACATGCTTAAGCGCAGGGTTTGTGTGCTTGTCAATGACGGGCATTAAATCTGTCTTTTTCCAGATTCTTTCCTTTTTGGCCTGGTCCCGAGTCTTGGGTTATTAATGTTAATTGATGATTATAATCTCATTTAAAACTAAATTCTGTTTTGTATTTGGCATATTTAATTGAGTTACTTCAATATTATAATTTCTTTATTAAAGCATCCAGCTCTTCCAGATTTTCTGATCTGATAGTAGCAGCCATTTTGCAAACCTCATTAAATGATTATAACATTTTTGTTCATGTTGGTTTCTGCATATCTCATTTATACTCTTTGTTTTGTTTTAGGATTTGACACCTGACTACTCTATGGAAAGTCATCAAAGGGATCACGAGAACTTCCTTGTCGTGTCTCGGAATCGACGGAGACGAGCCAAAGCCTTATTGGACTTTGAACGGCATGACGATGATGAGCTGGGCTTCCGAAAAAATGACATCATCACAGTAAGCATCTGCTGTTTTTTCATTTGGACATGTTAAAAAATAATGCTTTCTTCCTCATGTGTTTACTCCTGTGTTTATTTTTAGATCATCTCACAGAAAGATGAGCACTGCTGGGTGGGAGAGCTGAACGGTCTAAGAGGTAAGCTGACATGACACTATAACCATTAAACTCAATGTAGCTTTAACTAAACTGAGAAAATATATATTTTTGTGTTAAAATTTATTCAGTTCACCATTTGGCTTCTCCTAATACACTTAAATCTTATAGGTTGGTTTCCTGCTAAATTTGTGGAAGTCCTAGATGAAAGAAGTAAAGAGGTATGTTGAATAATATACATTTCTCTTCAAATATCTTTGACTATCAACCAGATTTAAGGACCACAGTAGTTGTACCTCAGTCATTTATATTCACTTGGTCTTTAAAGGATGTCTGTGTTTTTGTTTTCAGTACTCACTGGCAGGAGATGACACTGTAACCGAGGCCGTGAATGATTTGGCTCGTGGGACGTTGTGTCCTGCACTCAAGGCTATCTTTCAGCATGGCCTGAAGAAGCAATCCATACTGGGTGGACCTTGTCATCCATGGCTTTTTATTGAAGAGGTACCAAACAACCACCTGACCTCTACATCAACAGACCTAATAGATGCAACACAGTATCTTATTGATCTTATTGTCTCATCTCTTTACTTTATTGTGCTTGTATATTAGGTAATATTTTCTTATTTTGAACATGTATAGATGCTTGTGTGTCTATAGTGTTTAAAAGCTGCTTGTGTGTATTGATGTATAGGCAGCCAGCAGAGAAGTGGAGAGGGACTTCAACTCTGTTTATTCCAGATTGGTGCTGTGCAAGACCTACAGGTTAGACCAGTTTAGATGCGGCAATGAAATAACTAAACCAAAGGACTTGACTTTAACTGTAATGGTGCTTGTGGATGTTAAACCTGGTTTGATTATTGTTTCTTAAGGTTAGATGAAGATGGAAAGGTGCTGACACCAGAAGAGCTGCTTTACAGAGTGAGTGTGAATGTGTTTTTTAACCAATCGTCACACAATTAGATAATCAAACACGATAAGCAAAAATAATTTATATTATAATTTTCTTTACAAAATATTTTTGTAATATATTAAATGTAAACATCAAATCAATTCCATGACTTTTACATTTTACATCAATCACAAAACAAAACAATAAAGTGGTTATTTGCTGAAAGCAGTTTTATGTGCACATGGTGCTTGCGTGATGCCATTTCAATGGTATTCAATTAGTAAATCAGGGTAATTTTCATTTTTAGGTGAACTATTCATTACAATTAATTTTATTATGTTGTTAAAATGTTTATAATGTGATGGTTTGAGTGCCTTCTGTTTATTGTCTTAGGCAGTGCAGTCGGTCAACATGAGCCACGATGCTGCACACGTTCAGATGGATATCAAGTTCCGCTCGCTCATCTGCGTGGGGTTAAAGTAAGGCTGTTGTTGCCCTATACTCATCAATCTCTCAATCTCTATTCTTGAGTTTATTTCATAAAGCATACATTTGTGCTCTCTGTATTAGTAAGCTTTGTTTTGGTGTGTTTTGGCACAGTGAGCAGGTACTACACCTGTGGCTGGAGGTACTGTGTTCCAGTATGAATGCAGTGGAGAAGTGGTACCATCCCTGGTCCTTCCTGCGCAGTCCTGGCTGGGTCCAGATAAAGTGTGAACTCAGGTAAGACTGAACATCCTGCAAGTTTCAGAATTGAAAATGTCTTTGTTACTGAAATATAATGGTTTTTGGCACCACGCCAAGAAAACGGTTGGTTCAGGAATGTGCCAAAATGTGACGTCAGATTAGAATTTAAACACCCCCTCAACCCAAAAGGCAATGCCCACTTTTGTAGCCCTGCCCACAGCTTCACGTGACATATGTGTGGGCCAGGGGCAAAGCAAACCATGCAGTGTCTCAACAATCAATAAACATGTCTTTAAAGATGACAAATGTAACCAAAATTACTTTTAAATACATTTTTCCTGAGAGACTTTTATTTTGACGCTGTGATCTGTTATGAGTACACATGGAAACGGGGTGTTTGGTTGTGGAAGAACACAGTTGCTGTATAACCTTAACTCGGAGGCTCTGAACATAACATTAGGAATGTGTGGTTTATAAAGAAGTTCCAGCTCGCGTGGGGAGTGTTTTGTTTATTTTGTGTATTGCGGATTAATTTGTAAAGTAGCCACAAGTCGATGCTGAATTTGCAGAGAGATTGTGATTAAAAGCACCATTAATATTGGATCTGACAAGAATGGCACAGCAGTATTATGTGAGTAAAACATTTTAGTAAGTTACTACTTTTCACTATTGAGTTCGCTTGATATGTCCTGTTGTAATATACGTGTCTAAACACGTATGCTTGACTGTTACTAAATACATTAAATAAGGTTTCACGATTAATAAAGGTGCAACAATTAACAGTACAACTCTAATATAACGATAGAAATATACAAAGTTAGTGATAAGAAAGGACTTACCAGCCGCAATTTAGATTCTGATGCCCGCTTATTGAGTTGTATACGGTAATTTAGGCAAGTTGCGTTTGAAATGTCCAACACTCAACAAAGCTTTTTATCATATATCTGTGTTGTGTAACTTTACGTGTATGTAAGGCAACCTCTCAAGCACAATAGAAAAATACAAAGTTATTGATAAGGATTTATCAGCCGCAGTTTAGATTCTGATGTGATTCTGATTCTTACTGTGTTGTATACGGTAATTTAGTCACGTCGAGTTTTCTATAGCACCCAGAATCTTTTGTGTGTCTAACATATGTGTTCTGCTGCTATTTCTACACATTAATGTTTTTAAAACATTACCCCACATGTAATGACGGAGAACGAAGCTATCCATTCATAGCAGTGGGTGTTTACTTCCAGGTTTTCAATGCGGCCCGCCCCTTCAAACGAACCATTTCTCCAGACAGCATCAGAACCATGTTAAAAATTGCCTATTACTTATTGCTTTTGATGTTTTTAATGTAAAAACTACGCCGACATCATAAGTAGACCTTAGACAACAGTATAAACTAATAAAATCGACAGGTTCATGGCCCCTTTAAGTATGTCTGGTATACTGCCCCAAAAAGGAATTGTTGACCAAAAGTATACATTTTTACGGTTTACTTGCCCTTATGTGATGCAGTTCAGCCTTTGGTTTCAGCTTAAAATGACATTATGCCGTGTATTCTGTGCTTTCAGAGTTCTCTCAAAGTTTGCCTTCAGCCTGTCTCAAGATTGTGAGCTGCCTACCAAAAAAGAGGTGAGATTCAGTCAGATTAAGTAATTTGCCATCCCTCACACAAGTACACACAAACAAACAGACCCACAGGGTAACATGCGTTTGCATGTTTATCTGCTCTTCCAGAAGTCTTCCGTTCTGAAATCTGACGTGGTGGATGTCTTGGTCCAACATCACCTGTTTAGTTGGGACCTCTAGGTAATCCTGGCAACTAGTTAGCATGCTTCTTTGTAAATAGCCACTAAAGCAACCATTAGTGTGCTTGGGAGTATTCCCTCTGTTCTGTGCTGTTTACATTAGTTGCTGTATATACGGTCACAGTCAATAAACTCATTAAAACTAAATCTCTAAAGACTGATTAAGCAGCTTATGTGTAAAATGCTTATTAAACTCTAAAACAAATACTACACTCCACCCATTATTTAGCTTTGACAGACCCTTTACATGCACTTAAGAAAAGGCTTTTCACAGGGGTTTTCCCTAAGCAACATTTTGAAACAAACTGCTGTCTCCTGGACAATGCTTTCAGTGACTAAACTTATTAAAACTAACAGCTGTTCCCAGAATTCCTACTGCTTGTCATGACTACCAGAATGTGACTAAACGTGACATTCTATCAGTGTTTAAGAACAGTCAACCCAAGCCTAACCATGGTACACAAACACGGTAAACTAAAGGTCGGAGTGGAAATTCTTCTACGAGCTAACATTTGCATTAATGGTCTCAGATTTCAAGTGAAAACTCTGAACAGGTTAAACTACTACTTAAATACAACTTACATAACAAATATTCAATTATATGTAACATGAAGCCTGGAAGACTGCTGATTGTGCATTTACATTGCTGCATTCCAGTAGAAACCAAGATGTGTTAAAGGGGACATATCATGAAAGTCGGACTTTTTCCATGTTTAAGTGTTATATTTCTGTCATACTGTCTGTAAAATGTAAAAAAGATCAACCCAGTAATTTAGTTTTGGTAAACCATTCTCTGCAAACGTGAAAAAATAGGTCATTGAAATTTGGCTCCCCTTGTGATGTCAGAAGGGGATAATACTGCCCCTTATCTGCACTATCCAACCACTGCACTGCCATTTAGTGCAGAGATCAGCTCATATGCATTTAAAAGGACACAAACGGCACATTTTTGCTCACACTTACAAAGTGACAATTTTTACATGCTGTAATAAATTATCTATATGCTATTTTGAGCTAAAACTTTACATATGTACTCTGAAGACCATTTGACATCTTTAAAAAGTCTTGTGAAATGTCCCCTTTAAGTAAGGGATAATTTATAGGCATCAAGTTTTTATTGCAGAAATAAGCTCAAACCGTGTGATCAGGACCCAGTGTGAATCCTGCTTTTACACAGCCATTACCTTTTTATTGTGTAAGGTAAAAAAACAGTTAATTTTGATTTGAAATATTTTATTTGCTATTTTCTCATGAATGCAGACCTTCCGCAAGGAAAACTTATTTACTTTTGGTTTTAAGACAAGACGTTTAAATGTCACAAACACATTATTTAATTGAATTGTTTGTAAACATAATGTCATACATGTAGCGACTGGCCAATCAGAATTAAGCATTCCAAGAGCTGTGTAATAATACTGTTTAAGAATTCAATAGTGATACTGGATTTAAAAAATAACAATTTGACTATAAAGGCACATTTACTAAATGACTTTGCAAGTTCTAATTATTTTTATTAGCAGGAAAAGGAACAAAGACCTCTGAAAGAGGGAGTTCAGGACATGCTGGTGAAACATCACCTCTTCAGCTGGGATATAGACGGCTAAACCATCAGCTCTTCCCTACAACCTGAGAATTACACAAGCTGCCAAATTCCACCCTTCTTTTCAAATCATCTGCAGAAATACAAGGACCATGTGAATGATTATTTTCAGCTTTTTATCATATTGAAATGGTGTTTGTGTCTTGGTGCATTATATACACAGAGGTGACTTGTCATTCAGAGGGCTTCTGATGTAACTGTATAAATGTCGTCCCACACCTCCATTGCCAAGAGGTCCTCGAAATGAAATGGCGGTAAGGACCTGTGTGATCTGCCTGCTAGCACTTCCTTCCTTTTTAGTAAGATAGATGTTGCACCATTTGGGGCATGACTGCAGTGATCACGAATGTTAGATTCGCACAACTCGTTTGCTTTTGCTTTGTCAAGCAATGTAAAATCTTTAAGGGATTTTAAAAACAAATACTCTGCAGACCATCTGTTGTTTCACTGTGACTAAAACACCCCCATCTGTAATCTTAAATGAACATGAAATTGCATCAAATAATGGTTTAATAATGGAGGGAATAGAGAAGACTCATATACTTTAATCAGATCTGTCTCTTGTGTGCTCAAGCAGAATTGTCACTGAAGTGTGTAGTTTAAAAGCACCTGATGGGGCTGTGAAGGATGTCAATTGTTTCATTGTTGGCTGGTGGAACAATGAATCATTGTGTTACATATTTTGCCACTTCTAATAAACTGTATAAAGACAAATTAGGATTTACATTTTGTATGTAAATTAGATGGTGTTTAAGTATGTAATGGAAATGATGTACTACTCATAGTTGAATTGCAGGCTTTGCTGTGGAGTCAAAATGATGTAGCAGGATCATTACCAAGACACAAGTTCAATTAAATGATCCTTTTCTTGTTCCTGTAATAAGGTTGTTATTACTACCAACAGGGATTTGATCATATTCACATACACTTAATGTAAATAAATCTATCTGTAAGAAGTTTTATATTGTCATCTCTTATGGAGTATACACATTGGGAAATTATAATTGGGCTAATAATTCTGCATCGTTTCAAAATGTATGTAGGCCTACTATCCAAAATGCCACATTTTAACTCTATATAACTATTAAGGAACATATTTATCATCTTTCCCTTGTATTTTGATCAAACTTTATGCAAGCAGAAAAAGAAATCACACAGTTGAAATCGTCAACATCAGTTTATTTTCAGTATTATGTTAGTTGTGGCAGAGATTCACAACATGTAAACGGAGACAATGGTCCAGGTTACTCAACATGTGATTACTAAAGCTTGGCAAACAATACAAACCAATAGAAATAAGTTACAGCAAGGGTTTGTGTTCTGGGAGAAAAATCTCTTAAAATATGCATTTAAATAATTTTAAATCTACATTCAAAAACATTTCTAGCTTCTGGCACTCCGTTTTGTAGTATTCATAAAGGATATATTTGAATTTCATATTTATATACTAAAATATCTAGCATCCAAAATCTAGATTTAATGCATCTTTGTGTTTGTGTTTCACTGGGTAATCTTAATTTGTTAACCTAAATATTGCATTTGACTTTTAAAATGTTCCCGAAGTCTGCAAGGAACCCTGTGGATTTATAAGAACTGTAAATGGACTGACATTTGAGTGAACTTTCAATATTAAGTAAGAGATGGTCCTTCATCTTAAGTGAAAAAAGTAATTACCATTTTGCATTCACACTAACTGACAACTAACTTTTGCACTCCTGTTGTCTAATAGGCCAGAACACTTAAGGTTTTTATCCTAATGGTCCACGAAAAACTTCAGATTCAGCCCAAACTTTTAGCAAACAATGTCAAATTCAGCAAAACAAAAATGCTTTTTTTCTAAGGTCTTTGAATTTAAATATCTCAGTTGACATTTACAGCAACAACAGAACCATCATGCAGTATGTCTATGTTATATTCTTAATGTCTACGGTATATACAGTCTAAGAACACCTATGTCTTATAAGTTAAAATTCACATAAATGTGCATGTTGGTTCTGTGAACTCCTCAGTCTTGTTAAGGAAGTGGTGTGATCCATACGGGCGGGTAAAAGGCATGAGCAAAACACGGAGAGCATACGGGACTGTTTAGCTTGTTCTGTTTGGGAACTCTGAAAAAGTTTAGCAGCCCCCGACGGCACCAGCGAGGGTCACTGTGGTGTTAGTTTGTGGTTTTCCTTTATGCCTCTGACCTCCTCGTCTTCTTCCTCCAGACTTTGGCTTAAAGAAGAAAATGGGAAAAAAGTTATATGATGATTCTTGACTTTACTCTATACATTTTAACAGCACTGTATTATGGGTCCATGTTACACATACAGCTCTGAAAAAAACAGATTCGCCTTTAATTAGCATCTCTACATGTATGGCAGTCATTTCAGAAGTGAAACAGAAGTAAACTTTATGTGTAACATAAAAATAATGTTAAAGACCAAGAGCATGCTAAAAAGCATGAAAGCTGTGAATAAAAACAAGGGTTATTCCATTAGATATTAATTTTATACTTCTTTAAAGAGCAGGTATTTCTTGCTAAAAAACAATGTTATTTTGTGTATTTGGTATAATACAATGTGTTTCTGTGGTTTATGGTAAAAAAAAAAAAAACATTATTTTCCACATACTATACATTTTTGTCTTCCTGAAACACACTGATTATGTACAAAACTCATGGATTTGAAAAGTGCTGTGTACCTGATTGGCCAGCTAATCTGTACGTTGTGATTGGCCTGAATACCTCTGACGTCAGCCGGAAATGTGACGCTCCTTACCATGTTTAAAAGATTTGGTCACAATGCAATGCTAACAGGAGTTAACTTACAGGCTGTGAGTCCGAAGCAGGAGGAATTATGATAATGTCGTTCTTTACTACATCACCAATCCCAAGTAAACTGTTGCCTACAATCCGTGTGTTTGTTGTAGTCTAAGAAAAGAGATTTAGGTTGGAGACGATAACTCACGTCATTGTTTTCTTTGGGATTTGTACCTTTTGCATATCGTTAACGTACTAATATACACCAAAGGAAATGTAAAATCGTGATTCAGACCATAGGAGCTCTTTAATACATGTTAAAAAATTTCTATTATGTTTAAAAATATAAACTTGCTTTCTTTGCAAGTTTTGTATTTAAGTAGTGATAGGACAATAAATTGCAGATGTCGATATATCGGCCGATATTTGGATGTTTTTTATCAGCATCGGGCGATAAATCTTTTCAATCGGCCAGTAAATTTCTCTATTACTTAAAATTTGTTTTTTGTAATAAAAAGACACTCAGTGTCATTCAATGTAAAGCCAAAGTCTGTTAGACAGTAAAATTACCAATCATTATTCACTTTTTAACATGACGTTAGGTTGAGGCACACACAACACCACACTAGTTTAACACACTCAAACAGTACCGCGAGATGTCAGATCCACATTAATAATGTCTTGTAAATATGTTTTAAAAGCGCGGTGCACTTTGGGAAAGGGAGTCTGGCCGACTAGCAAAACATACTTGTAGCCAATCATCAGTAAGGGGGGTTAAGCCCGATTTATAGTTGTGTGTAAGTTTATAGTCTCTGCGTAGCCTGACGTGCACCTCGCAAAATGTTTAACAGTGCGTCAGTTCTACGCGGAACGCAAGCTCTGTGATTTTTCCACCAGAAACCCTCCCGTCAGGTAAAAAACTGCGTCATAGGTACTTTGACGGTCGCGCTGTTACTGTGGTAACACGCGTGGATACTGCCTACCAGTGGTCTGCACATCGACGCAGACAACGACGCACAAGTATAAATGAAAACTGACGCGGAACCTACGCCGTTGCGGCTATGCCGTAGGACCTACGCACAACTATAATGAGCCCTTTAGTGTCTACTAACCGACATTGTTGCCTGGGTTGTGTATGTGTGGGGCGGGTCTATCAAAAGAAGGTCCAGATTCTATTGGGGTAGGGGCGTGTTTGTTTAGGTGATTTCAAATGTCAACACTGCCTTTCAGTGATCATGCACTCCGCCTTCTTAGTACTTCAAAGGGTATATTTCAAAAGATTATGCATATTAATAAATGTTTTTTTAGTTTCAGCAATTTTCTGTTTTTCTCTTATTTACTGTAATAACATGTGTAATACGGCCATACAGTTTTCTTAATATCTTTAGCTTTCTCGCATAATGTTAAGCCAATGCTGATATTTCAGGCATTATCTTGAAAACGGGCTAAAGATATTCAGAAAAAAAACATAAAAGTTCCATTGTGCAACTTTTAGAAGGATCTCTTGACAGAAATGTAATATAATCCACAGAACTACATTATCAGTGGTGTATAAAGACCTTACATAATGAATTGTATAGTTTTTATTACATTAGAATCTGCATACCTTTGGTTACACCCATAACAGAACCCTAATACCGGTATACACTAATATAAAATATGTGTAACATAACCTACTTTAGAGAATCATATATGAATAAAGTCAACAGTCAAGCTCACAGAGTAGGGCTTCATAACAACTTATCGCAACTAATGATTTGCAGAATAAAAATTGTGTTTACATTATATATGTATCTGTACTGTGTATAATAATTATGTGTATAGAAATACACACATGCATGTACAATTGTAAGAAAAAAAATGTGTATATATATTAAGTATTCATATTTATATACATTATAATTTATATATAAAAATGTATATACACATGTAAATATTTCTTAAATATATACATGAATGTGTGCATTACAACTATTATGCACAATACACACACACACACAATGCAAAAAAAACCCTCATTCCACAAACGATAAGTTGCAACCAGTTTTCATGCAGCCCTATTACCGAGATACATCTACTGCACAAACCCATAAATCTTAAACACAACACTCTTTGAAATTTAAGTCTTGCAGAGTTTCATGCCCCAGTAAAAACGGTGTAAAGAAATGACATGCTATTTGCATGTCATGTCTTTTCAGAAAGGCAAGACAGCACTCTTTAGAAAAATGTAAGAAAGTTTATCCAGTCCCACAAACACAGCAATTTGTGTTAAGGGGTCACTGGAGCTTTTTTACCTTGTTCTCTTTGTTTTGAGGGTCTTCCTCCATCTCTGTCTGAAGCATTAAAAATGTGAAAGAGATGGGTAAACCAAATAGACCAATGTGTGACACATGAATGGGGTTGGTTGGACACGATCACGACAGCAAAGAATCAATGAAAGGACATGATGTAGGTGAAAATAAAATTGAATGTGGGACAAAAAATAGGTGAGAAGGTCACACAAAGTGGTTAGATCAGAGACTTCCAGATAGAAGACAAAAACTGAACAGGTAATACTAAAGTTATACTGTTTTACCCACACTCCGAGTTATTACCTGTTGTGGTAATGATGTGCTGTTGTGTTGAGTAATCGGCGATTCTGTAGTTGCAATCTCCTCATTGGTTGGCGGCACTCCATCCTCTTTCCTAACTGTTGCTGCTTTCTTCGTTGACTGCATCTTGATTTGTGGAGGTTTGGAGTTTGACGGCTGATTATTGGTTGACAGTAGCAACTACAACCGAAGCAAATCGCCATTGTTTTAGCATGTCAAGGGCCATTTCAGTTCTGAGCAACACCTTCAATCTTAGCCCATATGGAGCTTACCTTGGTGATGGTGCCCACAGCCTTTGTCCTCCCCTCTCTGAAGACCAGCCTCTGGTCTAGATGCAGGTACTCTGGAGTTTTAATGAAGCGGAAGTGAACAGTAGCTTTGTCTCCTGTGCGTAAGCAATCGCTGGTCATAGATAGGATAGTGGCTGTCTGCCTGATGCTGCCACAATGCACTTTGGGGAGAAACAGACGAGCGAGACAGTGAGAGGAAATGCAAAGATGTGTAAATGTGGGATCTTACACATTTACATTATGCTCACACCAGACACGGAGTGTGTAAGTGTGAACTTACCCATGGCTTGATATCTAGGGGAGATTGTCGTCGGGTGATGTAAAACTAGTATCTCGGCTTCAAACTCCCAATATGCCTGTGGGTTTAATCTTGGAGACACCATGACCATGCCCTTCCTTATTGATGAGCGCTTAATCTAAATAGGAGACCAACAAGGATAAAAGGTAGGAAAGTCTTTTAGGAAGTCCACTGTTAGTGACATCACATTCTTACTCTCTCTCTCTCTTCATTAATCTATAAAGCAATGATTCCAATTTCCAAACCTTCTTCAGGGCGAAGGAAGCTGTCTGTCCACCGCGGACCTCTTTCACAGGCATCCTCTTGCGGTGAATGGATTTGACAGTAATTGAAAGGAAAGCCCCCAATGGGTCAGGTCCCAGAAGCAAGGTGTCATTCAACCGAATCAGCCCACGTAATGTAGTCCCAGACACTACCGTGCCTACACCCTGTCAATACAGATCAGACTGCTGAGAGAGGCCGGATTATAAAGGGAGAAAAGGGATAAAGAAAGATCATGCTTACTGGTACTGAATAAGTGTCATCTATCTGAAACTCAGCAGGCTCATGGTCTTTGAACGAGCTTCTGGAGGAGAGCAGGTTCAGGAACATCTTGAGAAGGTCCATGTTCTCTCCCGTGACATTTGAGATCTGGAAGATGGGACATATTCTACAAAACAAAGACACATAAGGTTTTGAAAACCTTAGATCATCATTAGATTATATAAAACTTCAGCCTGGATTTCATAGACAGGGTCACATTTCACATTCAAAGTACCCAGCCTTTAAGGCCTAAGCAATGTAAAGTGCCGAGCATTACCTCTCTGAACTGAAGTTAGACGCTGTGACAATGACATCATCTTTGTTCTGCACTAGCACAGGGATCTTTCTGCAGCCCGGTGACTTTAATATCTTCTGTAGGAGCTTCAAGGTCTCTGAAAAGTGCAAAATATTTATTAGCACGGCCCTTTTTATTTCTCCCCATCATTTACGGCCAATATAAAAATATAGTTCACCTTGAAGAATGTTAGCCGGACACATGTCGATCTTAGTAACCACCACAAAAACAGGAACATTGAGGGCTAATGCCAAGCCAAGGTGCTCTTTGGTCATACCAACAATACCTGCATTACTTCCAATCTACGAGAGAAAAAAAATATATGGATCTACTTGTACAGCAGTGACAAAAATGGTTTGGCAATTGAAAAATCTTAAAAAAAAAAAAAAAATTTTAAAAGCATGCATCAGGTTTATTTCAAATGCACATAGTGTATTTGGGTGATTCTCGCTAAATTAGACTTATGAGGTGTCATGAAACATTTTGATAAAAAAAAAGTAAATGCAAAGTAAGAGTATCAAAATAAGAAGCATACAGTTACAAACATCTATTCATGTATGATTTTGCACATGATTTCAAATGACATCATACAAACCAATTTTTTTTCCACATTTAAGGGGGAAATTTTTATTACCGCAACGTGTCCATGACTGGATTTGGGTTCTTTGACATGGAAATATTTATAATTAAAAAATCAAAAAAATAAAAAGCTTCAGTGCATATTATACTATAAACATTTACAGTTAAGAAACGTGGTATTTGGTGATCATTGGTAAATGTAGAGACAATAATAAGGAATATTAATGTGTCCAAACACCAATTTTCTCATCCTCCGCAACAATTTTCAATCATTGTTTAAGCCCTCAATGAACTAACATTTAAAAAAAATGTTGGAAGGGACATAATTGACTGTGACACTCAAAATGGCTACGAGGTAAGCAGTTCTTATTTTCTCTCTCCAGATAAAAGAAAAAAATTTGTTTGTCATAGTACCTAGACAACTTTTTAGTTCTCATTACCGAAAAATTAGTTTGTAAATGAGTATGTATGCAAGTAATCTGCAAATTTATTTAGAAATTTTAACCCTTTTACATTTAACTAAACCATACGAACACAAAATAATTAACGTCACGTCATTGACCCACATATATTTGCTAACATCACAATCTTGCATGTGGTTTGTGCATGCAATCCTATTTACCATCAGCATGCAGAAGTCAGGCAGATGCCCAGTCATTCCAAAAACAGTCGTCTTAAGGTACTTCTCGTGGCCAGCGAGGTCAATAAAAGTGATGACTTTAGAAGACTTCTCGCAGATCTTAGTCCAGTCCAGGCTGCCTCCATGGCTGTCGGGTTTGTTGACCACCTGGCCGTCCTGGTCGAAACCCAGGATGTCATTGCCCACGCTGCTGGTCCGGCCACTCTCGATTTCATGCTTATGCCTGAAGAGCTTCTGTCGTGCGAAGCCTCGGCCATTATCCAGCTCTCCGTGAGTCAGCACGCCCAGTAATGTACTCTTACCTGCGTCCACATTCCCTACTACAGCCACCCTGAGAAAGACATTGTTATGAAGATAAATGACCCGAAAAACACATCAACTTTCACAAAGTATAGCACTATTTCTTCTGTATAGACTGAATGATGGCTTAAGGGGTTGTGCACACCAAAACTTTTAAACGTGGCTGAAAACGCCTGGATGACACCAATTGCCAGTTTTCTTTAGCCGAGCGCTTTGGTAGCTGTGAGCCGGTTGGTTGTTGTGATACTTGTCCCGCCCCTCCTCCACTGTGATTGGACGGCCGGGTGAGAACTGACGAGCAGAGCTTTTCACCCGAAGTTGAATCTCTTTCAACTTTTGAGGCTCAACGGCAAATAAGCTGCTAGCTTCCATTGAAAACAAATGAAAACATGCGCCGGCCGCAGTAATAAAATCTTTGGTGTGCACACCACATAAGTGAATTTCAGCTTAAATTTCAGTTGGTTTTTAAGAAAAAGCAATTCTATAGCTTTAGCATTTGGAGTTTAATGTACTTCTAAGAGTACTTAGTGTTTGTAGTGAGTGAATCACTTCCCCTATTCTACAGCCACTAAAAACCTGTACCATTAGCACACAATGTGTTTGGATCAAATAATAAGAGAGATCACGAAGTGCATGAAGACTATATTTTCAATTCGACCACAGACTTTTATAGTCAGTCCCCATAGCTCAGCGGGTAAAGCATTGCTTTAGTAATGCAACGGCATGTATAGACTGAATGCACTGTAAGTCACTTTGGATAAAAGCGTCTGCCAAATGCATTAAAAATCTTTCTTCACGTTTATCTCTCACCTAACTTCCAGGAAGTCTGCCTCTCCTACTCGCCGGCGAATGAGGTAATCTCTGACCTGTCCTCCGGCCTCATTGCGCTCCCTCAAAAGTATGAGATCTGCCTCTATCTGCTCACACATGGACTTCACTGTGGCAACCGAGGCCTCCATATCGCCCTCATTTAATCCATAATCTCCTCCATCTGAGAGAGACAAAAACTGGTGAAACTTCGTGAACAAACACAAGTAAGTCTCACAGCAGGTCTCGTCTCTCCAAGCTTACATGGTCTTACCTGAACCCACTCCAACAACATAGATGGTCTCCCCGCAGCCCTCGTCCATCCTCTCACGCAGTTGCCGTAGTAACAAGTCATACTGCTCCCCGTTAGGACTGACCAAGGCTAACTGTGATATTATTAAGAATATTACTTTCAGATCATTAGAGAAATGAATGGCATGAATACCACATTGAATTTGATCTTTTTGTTTGTTTTAAACCTTCCTTTCTGTTTTGTTCTCTTCATAAAGACTGTACATGCTCAGTGGGTTTCTATGACAGTGTAAACAAAGGACAACAATGATCAATGGACATAGGAAGCCAAGTTGCCTGGCTTTAGTGCATGTTACATCAGATGCTGTCAAAGGAGGAAGAGTGACGGCGCTTGATGCAAAACATTTAAGAATGCAGAAAGAGCTCAGCTCAGCCTATCTGAAAACAAATCCTCACCTCAGTCTGAAACTAACGTTGATAAATGATATGAAGGCAGCTGCCAAAGCAAAAAACTGCTTGTTGTGTAAAGGCAGCACTATTTTATGAACAGCCATCTGTCTTGGTTCACACATTCCTCAAGGTTATAACGCTGTGCCTGTAGATCTATACTGTGTTATATACAGATGGCTTACGTGACGTGTCCAGCTGTGACAGACGTGTCAATGTGACAAGCTGCATGTCACTTTAAACTATTTCATCGCATTTTCAAATTTTAGTATAATTATTTATAAAGATATAAACTGTTTTATGATTTCATATGATATTATAAGAAAGCGGGGCATGAAACATTGGTAAAAACATTTCAAATTCGTGTGACAGCAGGTACATTAGCATTAACATAAAGCTTTACTGATAGATGATGTTGAACTTTTATACAAAGTTATCAATTGATACCTCATCGCTCCCAGAGTTGTTTATTTACTTTTCCCCTCCCACTAAAGGGAAATCCCTTGGAGTTACACTAGTATTTCATCAGATCTTGTAACGTAAGGTTGACAGCTGACTGTTTATGCCAGTCCCTCATTCATTCATTCATTCATTTGCATTAATGCAGATTTACTCAAATCTGCTTGCTTTACAGCTAGCATTTTAAATTAACACATATTGGTAAATCAGAAATCTACATTTATATACGAAACTGCGATTGATGCATATCACACAGACGATACGAAACATTGTTTTGAGATTTAGCCTGGTTAGCATACGGTTCACACATAACTACAAACGTTCGATTTAGTGTAATCACAAACGCGATGAACATTACAATAATGCAATTTTAAAGTAACTTCAATGTGAATTCATGATACAACCAGTAGGATCTTTATAAACAAACGAATTCGATCCAAATTATCCGATTCTGTTTGAGGCCTAGCTTACCTTACTGAAGAAGTCGTGATCCACGGTGTCGCCGTTGAACATCTCCAGGTCCTCGTAGCACTCTGTCCCGTCATCGTCGCTGCAACCGCGGGCTGGAGCAAACATGCTAGCGGGCACTAAAGATTCTGGTAACCCCATGGTCCCGGGATTAAAACCCGGCTCCGATGTTGTTAACGATGCCATTTCTCTGGCAGCAAATTTATCGAGACCAAGCTAAAATCAACTTTAAAACGATGCGGCTTTTAAGAGAACAATTGTAAGCTGATACAGCACAAACACTTTACATTCAGAGTGCAACGCCGTTCACCACTAGGTTAAAACCTGCTGTGCAGAGATAAACGAGTATCACTACATGTTACTGGTAAGTTATCTCAATAACATGTAAAGCTGATAAGAGAGAGTAGACAAAGACTTTAAAATCCTCGCTGATAGCGTTTCTGTGTTGGTTAAAAAATGTTTTAGAAAACGAGTGGTGTGTTTTTCGTCTGCTCGTTAATTATTCAACGTACGCTTCAGCCAATCATTTCCTCTCTAAGCCAAATCGCTTGTGTTATTGTCCAATTAAAATCCACGGGCGGTCCTTGTGGTACAAACACATACATTGCAAATGATGCAACATTTGCTGACAAAGTGGTAAAAAATAAATTTTAGATATTATCGTACACCGACATAACAATTATTATTACAAATATTGCCAGGAAAATATTTATTTATTCATGTATTCATTTAATTAATTATTTATTTTTGCATTTATTTATTTATACATTTATTTCCGTATATCTACATTTATTTATTTATTTATTTATTTACGTGTTTATGTATTTATTTACGTATATCTACATTTATTTATTTATTTACTTACGTATTTATGTATTTATTTACGTATAATCTACATTTATTTATTTATTTATTTACGTATTTATGTATTTATTTATTTATATACACTTAAGTCATTTTTGGTCCTCCATAGGAAAGTATCACACAAGAAAGTGTAAAACTCAGAAATTATTTGCTACTACAAAACAAGTATCTCAACAATATTACATGATGTTTTACAAAACTATTAAATTTAAGGATACAATTACAAAAATCAAAACTGTTTAGATATCTCACACCCAAATAAGAAACTGCCTGTGTCTTTTAGTTGTAAAAATGTTCTGTGAGCACAAAGTTTCATTGGTCATCAGAATCAATGTTGTTTTTAATTTAATTTAATTTTCTTATTTTATTTTACTAAGTAATACATTTGATTTGGTTCTACCCTTTTAACAAACTTAGAAAAGTGTGTAACCGTCGGAAATAAAATGCTGTATCAGGATTCTGTTCTGTATATTACTCATCAGCAGAGGGCGACAAAGGAATTTAAAAGTGTAGTTCTTTACAGTATTACGTCAATGAATTTGACAACAATCTGTGCTTTTTAACTATTATTCCACACGTAACCCACATTTTATTTTAAGATCCTACATGAGGTACATGAATGTATGCATGCCAATTATCTATACATGCATATATTTGACATTTATATGATTGTTTATTCAATTATTTATTTCTTTGTGTAGTACATTCTAAGAAGGGATGTTAATTGTTTGCTATTTAACACATTATGTGTCATTTCAACACATTATGTGTTGATTTTGTATTTAAATAAATAAAAGGGACAACACGAGATGTAGTAAAAAACAACACAAAATGTGTTGTTCCAATAATAACACAGATATGTTTTGTTTTTACACTACCGTTTTTAGAGTGTATGCATATAGTAATATTTATAATAAAATCAATAATAATAATAATAATACGAATTGTAATTGTGTATGTGCGTGCGTGGGCGCGCGCGCCCGTATGTGTGTCCGTGGTGGATCGTTGTCTTTTGAGCAGGCGGTCATTATTCATTCATGTTTGGAATCGCGACTGATGACAAATCACACAACATACTAACAATAACGATGCGATCTTTCACCGTATGCCTCTCATTTGCTCTCCAGTGCTTCTTTCTTAAAATCTCATCAGAGTACTCTTCTAAATCAGATTTGGAGTATGAATTTGGTGACTATCGTGGGAAGTTTTGTATCGACGATCATGGTTTTGTGTATGGCATCGGGGAGGTTTATTATCCGGGTCCCACAGCCTGTCCCTGTACCTGCACTGAGGATGGACCGGTGTGTGTCAGACCCAAGTGTCCGCGTATACACCCGAGGTGCACGCGCATCAGATACAAGTCCTGCTGTCCGGTGTGTGAGGCTGTCAGTAAAGTTTGCGTGTACGGGGGGAAAACGTATAGAGTGCTGGAGGAATTCAGGGTAAGTTATTGTGTAACATTATAAATACCTTAAAAAATGCATGTTACAATACATGTTTTAACTCACTACATACTTTTCCAGAACCAAAATATTATTTATACCGGTATCTTATGTTTTTTTTATATTAGGTTTGTTCAAATTACATTGTAATGGCAAGTGCATTACTTTATGACTTGGTGAACTAGTTACAAAGGTTGTATTTTATTCACATAATTTTCATTTAACTTATTTTAGTTTCTGTTATCACAGGTCATGAACAGCTTGGGAATCTCTAAAGTTGCTACACACATACAATAATGTACTTTCTGATATTCAATTGCATTTACTATTCAGACATTTCATGCCACTTTCTTTAAATTGCTGCTTGTCAGTCACACCACAGAAGTAATATCCTCAGTGAATGTTAAAGTTTATCTGTATAATCCACACTGGTTTTTGTTCAATCAGCTGTCTGCCTGCGAGCGGTGCCGTTGTGAAATCAATAGAGAAGTTTACTGCTCCATATCAGGCTGTCCTGCCCTGCATTGTGTGAATCCTGTATATGAACCTAACCACTGCTGCCCCGTGTGCAAGAGCGGTGAGAGCCCTACACAGTGCAACACCGCACATGATGCATTGTCTTATCCATCACATGTAAACACTGTACCTAAATCTCTGTAGTCTCTATCATGCTATAAATTATATGATAAGACTTAACACTTGTTTTCAAAAGTATAGATTGTGTGTGTGTGCTTTGCAACTCAAAAGGATCAATATGGACGTTGCATTGAATCCTCATTTCATGTGTTGTTTTTGATTTTTCTCCTGATAAGTGCATACAGTGACATAATGGAACAAGAATGATGCAATGGAATGGTTCAATAGATTGCTTACAACCTACATGCTGTCTATAAATAGGAACTAGTTCAGAGCATGCTGGGATGGCAGAGGCATTATGGGGCATTGGGCCATCCCTGACAGCAGAAGCCATGCAGGCACAGATTGCATGTGTTTTTTTTTGCATGGAAATGTTTACAAGTAGATTTAAAAAATTTTGTGTACAGGCATGATGTGAGTGTGTGTATTATAGCCCAGCAATTTCTGTTTAAAACAATCACTGGATACGTTGGTGATTTTATGCAGCTACTGGGTTTTCCTTTTATATTAAGTCATGTTTCTATGTCCTCCTCAAAGGGCCAAACTGCTTTGCTGGAAATCAGGTGATCCCAGCTGGAGAACGTGTGGAGATCGATGAGCGGATGGAGTGTTTTTGCACTTACCAGGATGGAACGTGGCAGACGCACCCTCACGCTACCTGTGAGGAGCGCCAGCAACCAGACAATGAAGCTACTGACACCCATGAAACATCAAAACAAATGGAGGAGCAGGAGAAAGAAAAGAAAAGAGTGTTCTCACCCAGGCTGGATGCCATCCCATGAAATGGAAGTGTGCTGGCACCAGCTTTCCTGACAATCAGTAGGGGATTTAGAGCTTCATGCAGGTGTCTGGGACTACACAACCTGTGCTGGAATAACTGCCAATACTGACCTCTTTAGCCAGCCTCATCCCCCACACTCATTGACACAAAAACAACATTAGTGGCTGTGCTATAGGCCATTTGGAAAGATGTAAACAACACTGTGCAGAAGCACTTCCTGTTTCAGCTTTTTAACACTAACAAAATGTTAAAGTGTCTATAAGAACAATTTCTAACTTTACTATTATGGTACTGTTTGTATTAAATATATGTGTGTTTATTATTGTTTATGATGTTCTGCTTCACAGTAACATATAATTTTAAGCATGACATTAAATGTGAGTATAAATATATTATTAAATATGAAGTATTATATAAAAAAATGTATCATACGCTTTTTTATCTCATTCTTGTAGCATGTTTTGTTAATAGCCACGTGCCAAATTGCCAAATGATGCTTTGAAAGTCTATATACATTTGTTGGACTTTTGTACATAAAAGTCAAACAAATCCTCTCTAAGTAATTTATTATATTTTCTCCAAGATAAAATAAGTAACAATAATTTATTTCTGTATTAAATATAATAAATGATCAATTAGTATAGGTAATTTACAAAATGCATGGAGTGAAATTTAGTAGTGCGTTGTGTATTGGGCTAAGATGACAATTTTTATGTAATTTGTTATTATTTATATTTAACCAATGAAATAAATAATTTCTAGTTTTAAATTAAAAAAAAATTCTTAATGTGGTTTTAATCTTTAGAACCGCATTGTATATTTTCATTTTAAAATGACATTATGTCTGCAATTTTAAAGCTTATTTAAGCCTCTTTTATGATATCCACGAGTCAATGAACTGGGTAACAAAAATGACAAAAAGCATGTTAAGACACTACACAACACTAGGTGGCGATAGAAGAAAATTTGGGTCCACGTGTCTGCCGGATGCTGTGATGTGCGTGCGTTTATATCCCAGCATTCTTTTCTCTCTCTTCCTCTTTCCCTTTCGGCGACAATGTCTAAGAGAGGTAAGAATCACACATGAAAATCCAAAATCATCCTTAGATTACAGTACAGTGAATCCCCTTAAAGTAAGAAATGGGATCCAACTGATTATTGACGGTTTATATTTTCGACATATTTCTGAAAATACTCATTGATATTTTAGACAAATTTAGTTGCAGATTCATTTGCCGCTAGCGAGAGAAGCCATGTTTGCTAAGACCTGTATGCAGACCTACGGACTTGAGTGACTCTTATTGTGGCAAATAAACACGTTTACACTAACTTTATGTGGTTTGAAATAATGGTGCACAATTATTTTGAGAAATAATCTTTGTTAGGTACAGTGTTTAGAGTTGAGAGTGCCAGGTTTATGTTGGTCAACCGAGAAAGCTAGGTTGTGGTGTGCTAAAGCGCATGTAATTCGTGAATTACCGTAACTTAAACGTTATGATCATGAACTAACGTTATATCAGCTTGTATAAGAAAATTGTTAAAGGAACAGGATTCGTTGTTATCCCTCGTTGAGAACTGTTTGTATTGAGTGGTGTAAGAGGGCAAACGTCATCTTACTAAGCTAACTTGATGCAAACTAAATACTGTCAGGAGCAATTTTACACAGTTTTGCAATATTACAGTACAGAGAATGGTTAATATTTTACCTACTACTTATTTTTATTTCTTTAGTGAGATTTTATTATGAAAAACTAATGAAATTTTAATATTGCATTGTAATTTAGTAAATCAGTGTTGTATGTACAACGCACAATTAGATGTGCTTGTTTGAATGTAGAAAAATAAACTGTCAGCTGTAACAAAGTAAATGAGACAGTTTATGGAGAACATGTTGTAAATGTACATCATAGGGAAGCATTTGGTTGTTGTGGTACAAAAATTGAAATTGTGTTCCTTCTTTTTAGGACGTGGTGGGTCATCGGGAGCCAAATTCCGTATCTCACTGGGTCTCCCAGTGGGTGCGGTTATAAACTGCGCTGACAACACAGGTGTGTGATCTGGTAATATCATTTATATGAATGTCCTTCTAAAAAGCACTTGCTTTGTCTGGTCAGTGGCTGGGTGAGTTGTCGTAGAAGGAAATATCAAACCTCATTGCTCATGGGTGAGATGGCAGTCACCATATGCTGTACAATCTCAATCCGCGGTGAAACAAATGTTTACCTGTTACTATGCTGTGTTAAAGGTTTTTGTTTTTGACCTAGAAGCATAGGGTTAACACTTAAAAATGCAATTTGTTTAGTGGCTTAGTATACATTTGCATTCCCTGATGTACAGTGTGCAAATGTTTATACTCCATTATTGAACGTATCTGTTCCTTATGTTGTCTAGGTGCTAAGAACCTGTACATCATATCCGTCAAAGGCATCAAGGGTCGTCTGAACAGGCTTCCCGCCGCTGGTGTGGGTGACATGGTTATGGCCACAGTGAAGAAAGGCAAACCAGAACTCAGGAAAAAGGGTGAGTGTTTAAAGGTGAAAGCAGAGCCTTTGCTTGCTTAAGAAGTTTTGGATGCAAAATGCATTGACTGGGTAATGCTAAAAAATGTTCATGCTAAATATTACAGTGACTCGTTGTGTTACATTTAGTAGTCTGATAGTTATGCTGATGTTGTTTCAAAGGCTAAGTGTGTACATTTAACAACTGTCTGTATCTTTAATCAGTGCATCCTGCGGTGGTGATACGACAGCGGAAGTCGTATCGGCGAAAAGATGGCGTGTTTCTATACTTTGAAGACAATGCGGGGGTCATAGTGAATAACAAAGGAGAAATGAAAGGTGAGTTGTCAGTGGCATTTTTTTGTTTAATATCCTTCTTAAAAGCACTTGCTTTGTCTGGTCAGTGGCTAGGTGAGTTGTCGAAGAAGGAAAAAGCAATACCATTGCTCTTGGGTGAGATGGCAGTCACCATATGCTGTACAATCTCAATCCGTGATGGGACATTTAACTACAGTTCTGAGATCTGGCTAATACAAGATCTATTCTTAAGATTTGTTTAAATCAATTCACTTTTTTGGGGGGAAATTTTACTGTCGCAGCGCTTAATTGTTATTCCTTTTTGTAGGCTCAGCTATCACAGGACCTGTAGCCAAAGAATGTGCAGATCTGTGGCCCAGGATTGCATCTAATGCTGGAAGCATTGCCTGAGTTCAAATGTGGCTTGTTTTCAATAAAATACTCAAAGTCTAAGTTTGTCACTGTCTGTTTTTGCTGAAAATTGTCTTATAACCGTCTTCATTAAATTGTGTTCCTGTCTCTGAAATCAGGTCTCATCTTTCGCGATTAGGAGCATCAAATTTGAGTTTCATGATCTTTGACATGACTTAAGTCTATAAAATATTAAGATCATGTTTTTAGATTTTTTACTTGTGGGATAATTAAAATCATAATTTATACAATTTACAAACTTTTTTTAGCTCAACTGCTAGATGGTTGTAGTGCATATGTGTACTGTAATGCATGATCAACATCACAGGCATAGAGCTGAATATAGATCAATGACAAAACAAGCTTTTTAAATGGGAAGTAAGCATATTTTTGAGTCAGGAAATGTTTTGTAAAGTTGTAATAATGCATTTTTCACAGAATTTTGATTTTTCCCACCCAAAACGTTAAGAGGTACAACCAATAATTTTTTATTTGTCATAAGTTTTAATGTGTTCTCTGTATTATGCTGATTGTTAACTTGATATTTGCAAGTAAACAATTGTTCGAATGGATAAAACAACTTTTAACATAAAAATAAACATTCGAGAAATGGACATTTTGGAACAAATTGTTCAATTTAAATGGTTTTCCATATGTTTTATTTCATAGGGACATTCATTGCGGTTGCACCCTTTCAATTCGATATAACCTTTTGCCTCTGATACCATTTAGGCATGATACCAAGTTTATTAATATAATTTTTTATTAAAATTAGATGATGTTTGATAAAATTCATTCTTTGTTTTACTTTGGTTTGTGCCAGCTGACAAAAAAGTGCATCAGTCTACACATTATACACATTAAAGTAGCTATTTTTTTCCAAGATATCAGAGAAATCTAAAAAAAAATTCTTACACAATGATCACTTTGGGGTCCTTTGGATGATGTAATATATTACTGGTTACTTTTTAATATAACTGTTTATACTTGTTAACGTCTTAATAAAATGCCAATGGTAATACTATCCTGTCATTTGAAAAAAATCCAAATTGTTGGATAGACGTTTTTAATTATCCTAACAGCATATTTGTGTAATTTATGGGAAAGGTTTTGAACATAAAACTATACCAAAGTATTTTAATTTGTAATAATTTAAACACTATTTTTAATAGCCGTACGGGCTGACATTTTAGAAGTTCTTATATATTATTTAAAAATAATGAAAATGTATCATGAATAATTTATCAAGCCATTTTTAAAGTAAAAAATATGCATTTTTATATAAAAATATATACGTTTGTAAAAGATGAGTTGTGTGATTCAATGTCAAATAAGACATGTACTTGCTTTAAAACGTAAATACAATATGGTCTGAATTTTAAGGGTAGTTTAAAGGTTTGTACATGTTGTAAAAGTTTGAGAAAAATGCGATGAATCCAAATGACTTTTATTTAAGAAATGCGCTTGTGTTTAAATGGTCCCATTCAGCCACAATGCAGTTGTCATGGTGACCAGTTTGTTTTGTGAACGTAAGCTAGCTGTTAGCCATTAACGTGGATCGTCCTAAAGGTAACTTGAGTGATTGAACTGGTGCTGTTGTATTTTTCATGTAAACAGTATAGTAAATATGGAGAAATCGGATATTATTAATTTCAGTGCTCTTGAGAAAGAGTTGCATGCTGCGTTAGAAGCGGATAGAAAATACCAGAGGGAAAATGATGCCAAATTTCGTGCGTTGCATCAAAACGTAGCGAGCTACGAGGAATTCAGGTAATTGTTTCACATTTTACACGTTTATTTTGTTCACGTTAAAATATCGTTAACTGATCATTGGCAAAGGAGGCAGATTTATACATGCTTGCTTTAATAATAACTATTAAGGCCTACTATATATTTCAAAGTTGTTTAATATTCGATATCTAACCAAATGAAAGCTTGTGGACATTTAAAACCATTTAATTGAAGTGTACATATAAAATAAAATCACTGTTTACAATATAGCCATTTTATTTTTTTGTTAAAAAAATCTAATGTATAAGGCTAATTTTGTCCAACAGGATACAAACATTCAAATATTTCATGATATGTTGTTGTTTTATTATGCAATTTTATTAAATGAAAATAATCATTGTTTATGTTGACTCTAGGGACATAGTACTTGCATCTCACCTAAAGCCCCTTGATAAAAAAGATATCTATGGCGCTCCTCGAAAGCAGCCATGGAATACAGTTGCTGCTGAATTAAAGCATGAAAGCCCCTCACATGAGGTGGTCGAGGTGAGATACTTGGGGACCGCTTGGGATCTTAAGTTATTTACATGACTACATGACTAGTTTGCTATTAGCATATCATTATAGATAATCTCTTTTGAGAAAAAGTCAGTAACAATACACATGTTAATACTTTCAGCCTCAGCTTACTGAGATAGAGCCAAGAAGTACATCAGAATTCAGCCGCGACTGGCGCAGGTTTGGCGGGAGCTCGTATGAAAAGTACAATCTCCTTCTCAAGCTGGGAGGCAAGACTTTGCAGGAGATCTTCCGCACTGAAGTTTGCTTTGGTCTTCTTGGCGAGTTCCTTGTAATTCTGTCCCAGTGTCTAAAGTCAGGAGATGAGGAAACAGTGATCGGAGTTCTGGACGGACTTTCCAAGACTGGGCGTTTTGGCCTCAACGTGTCTCTGCTTAGTCAGGCTGAGCAGAAAGCCTGTGAGGAGCTTTTTAACAGACTTGGAGAATATTATCCTTCTAACAATGTATCCTCAGTCATGTCTTTGGAGTACAATGAACCTTCAGGCGTTTGTGAAGTCCGCCATGTTGAATCAGATAAAACTGACATATTAGTAAAACTCAGGGCACTAATGGAGAAATATGGCAGCCAAAACTAATTCATGTTAATTTGTTTTATTTTTTATAACACTTTTTGTTCTCTCCCCCTCTCTTGTTCTGTTTCTTTATTTAAACACAAATCATAGATTTGTTGTGTTATTAAGCCACAAAAATGCTGAAAGAAATGCAGATAATTTGTTTTCTGGCAATCGTCCCCTGGTTACTTTCTGCCTATGAGGCCCCTGAAGACAAAGAAGACATCTTTGCCAGCAAGGCCTGTCCTGCATTTCTCATCTTTAACAGTATTGCCTTTCAAGCTTACATGACAGTTGAACTTCCTTGTCACTGTAAACCAGAAGAGGCTAACTCAGTTGTTTGGTACTATCAGAAACAAACTGGCACTATGAACACCAAGGTCCTCACAGACTTTGATGGAACTAAAGTGGTGGAATCATCCAAAGTTGGCCGAGATTCGGATCTGCGCAATCGTTTTTCCATCCGGTTGTTTAGCCTGCTGATCTTCAGGGTTCAGAAAGCTGACTCAGGCCACTATATCTGTGGCACAACCTCAGGGGAGTTCTTCTACGGCTATCATGTTGACGTCCAGGAGGTCCATCAGGTTTTCTTTCCCTGGGACCTCAATCAGAAAACACCAGGATATGTAGCAGATCCCAACAGCACAGATCTGTTTCAGGTGTTCACCAGCTACAGGGCTTGGTCTACGTGTGATCGATGCGACATTCAGGGAGAGCAGATCCGTGTAGGTCTTTGTTATGTCAAAAGCAACTACTTACATGTACGTTACCGCAGTGAATTGGAAACAGTGGCTCCCTGTGGCTCTCCAGCCGTTCCCGAGCAGTTTGGACTTTCAAGCAGTACCTGTGGAGCAGAGCTTCAGGTAAGGAGCTGTAACACTGCATGTCCTTCAAAACCTACAACATCCCCAGAAAGAGAAGCTCTGCTAAATTTCCTGGAGTATGATGATCGAGGTTCAGGGGTCCCCATCCACTACCATAACCACCCCATAGACTCTGATCTGATCTTGACCTGCCCTGGCCCCAAACCACAGTATGCTGTTGCCTGGGATAAAGGCTCAACACCACTTTACCGCTTTCAGTATATGGAGGGACTCAATAAGACTTCTCGTGTCTTCATTGACACAGGTCACCATCTACACTTCAGACCTGTCCGGCTGGAAGATAAAGGCTCTTATTTCTGCTGGATCCAAGGAAAGCTGTCTGCGGAGATCAGACTGGGAGTATATCTGCGTTTGGGTCATTTGCGCCAAATCTCTGACCCAGAGTCTCTATATGCTTTACAAGCTATACTTGTTTGCTACATTGGTATTACGGTTTTGTTTTTCCTCACGGTGTTAGTGAGATTTGTTTGGCAGTTAAGCAAGGAATAAAAGACTGCAGCAATAACAGAACTTGTATTTGCAGTGTTTTTTTGTTTTTGTAATTGATGCATGTTTACTGTGAAGTAATTAAACACATACACGTACATCAGTGGTTCTCAAACGTTTTCTGCCATAACCCACTTTGGAGGTAGGGAAGGTTCAGAGCCCCACCTGTCCCCAAATGCCCCAACAAATACTAGTCAACTAGGCTTTAACTGTTGAAATTTATTTAATCACATCATATTTTACAACATTACATTATTCCAATAGAGAAAATAAACGAGCAAATGTATTACCACTTTGAATAAAATAAAACTTTGTACAATAGGAAAATAATAATAGTAATGCAGCTGTGTTTGCATTTTGTCTCTGACAAAAGTTATTATACGTTCTTTTCGGCTGGCTTTTTAGTTGATTAGGTCCACTGTCTGTCCTGGGTTTTCTCTGCTGGTGCCGAATCTCCAGTTTTTTTTTCATTCTGTGTCACAAACATATCCATTGTTACCCTGAATACCCGCTACCACCTATACCATCTCTCCACATTAAAGTTTTTGTTCCACTTAACCCTAATAAGACCCTTGGGGTCTGTTCTACCCCCAAGCCACGTTTCTTTAGTTTAAAAACATGGTTCCCTTCACCTCAGTGGAACAAGATTTTGTGACTTTCCAGATTATCTGTCAAGATTCATTTAAAAAACTGAGCTTGATTCGGTCGTTCTAAAGAGGCGTAAAAAAATTAACTTAATTAGTCCCTTTGGGGGTAAAAATTACCCCAATTGAAATGAATGGGAAATGCAAAAAAGTTTTTCTTTTTATTTGTCAAAAAAAAATCAATGCATCTAGAATAAATCTGAAAATTTCAACACAGAAAGGTAGGCCTCGTACTAGATCACAAATGTTACCTAGAAAATACATGCTCAATGACACACAAACAGACACACACAAACACACAAAGGTATGACTGCCACAGAGAGCATTTCTTATAGAATTTGGCAAAAAAAAACAGCCACAGATGCAGGTGTGCGCGCACACACACACACACAAACAGACTCACACACAAAGACACAGTAAAACTTACACACACATAAATACAAAGACACATACAGACACAGAAAGACAAAGTCCACCACACACGGGGACACACGCACGCACGCACGCACGCACACACACACACACACACACACACACACACACACACATTCTGGTTTCCATGTTTTGTGGGGACATTCCATAGGCGTAATGCATTTTATACCATACAAACTGTATATCCTATTCCCCTTACCTACCCCATTCTCTAACCCCAACCATCACAGAAACCCTTCTCCTACTTCACATTTTCAAGAAACATCATTTTGTTTAATTTATAAGCATGTTTCCTCATGGGGACATCAAAATGTCCCCACAAGGTCACAAAAATACTGGTATTCCTATCTTTGTGGGGACAATTGGTCCCCACAACGTGATAATTACCAGGTACACACACACACACTTCCGTTTAATAGTTTAGGGTCATTTGGCTGCAAGTTTCTCACAATTTTTAATAAAAATATTTAAATCTGAATGTGTATGCTTACATGTTTGAAATTGTCGTCAAAAATGTTGTGCCAACATATTAACTTCATCTCTATCAATATTGTTTAAAAAGCATCACATAGTGAGACCTTAAGAAGCTCCTTAATAAAATGACATGGTAAAATTGTACAAATCCTAGACAAAGGGTACTATATATTAGAATTTTCTTTAGTCACAATTATTCCCAAAGTAACATTGTTAAAAAATTTGATGACTTAACTATAATTATATATGTACGTTAGCATTTCTCAAAGTTTGGGGCAGGTCCCTTGGTGAGGAATAGGAACATTACAAGTGGGGCGTGACAAATGGTAGGAAATTTGGTCATTTTGTGCCCATCTCTATTAATTCCTTTATTTATTGACCATGTGCTCAAAAGACATATACATATAAGCCTAAATTAACACAACATCAGACTGTGAAAAAATGGCACTCGGAACCTAGCCTACAAGAAAGAATTAAGGTCAGAATGTTAATTTAACCCTCATAAGACCCTATTTTCCTGAATACGTTATAGTTCCTTGAGGGTAAAAATGACCCCAGAGATTAAAAAGGTGATTACAAAAAATATATACATTTTTAATGATACAAATAATAAATCTTTTTTTTTCATTTATTTCATTTACTTCTCATCTATACATTAATGCTGTGTTTTGGGAGATATTAAGTACTTTTATACCCGTTTATCTCTCAATTCTTCAACTACACCATTAGCTTGCCTAAAAAATATCAAATTTTTATGAAAAATTCACATAAATTATGATCTAAATTTGATTTAAATTGTTTTTAGATATTGATCTAGATGTTATTTGTTGAATTCAGCCATTTGGTGTTTAGAAAAAAAAAACAGTTTTATGGTTACAGTTTAGGAAATAAATCACTTCGACCAGCAGATGCCAACAGAGACCCATTCATTTCACTGAATGTGGCCAACTGCTCAACATCAGTACTTTATTGAAACATTTTGTGAATTTATGTTTATATAAACATTAGAAAGGACATTAAAAATAAAAATTATTTCAAATAGTATAATGTTTTGTATTTTTTGATGCATTTTGAAATGTCTGTTTTTACAAAATGCCACAGAAATTTGACTGAATGTAAGTGTGTGTGTGTGTGTGTGTGTGTGTGTGTGTGTGTGTGTGTGTGTGTGTGTGTGTGTGTGTGTGTGTGTGTGTGTGTGTGTGTGTGTGTGCGTGCATATTTTTGTCAAAACTTGTTTATTATTATGCTGTCATGTTTTATTGTGTTTCATTGTGCTACTTATCTGTATTTTTTGTTTTTGTTTTAAAGTCTTAAATAAAAAAACTAACTGCAGTTTGATTGAAATTAATTGGAATACACAATCAAAAAACGAGATTTTGAAAAATTTACTACTACCGTATCTCGTTTTGGAACCAGACTTTTTATATATTTGCTCCAAAAGGTGGAATATTGAAATTAAAAGTGGATAAAAACAATACTACTTACTTCATCTGTTATAAAAATGAAAATCATGTTTTGGAGGCAAACAAGTCAATATTTCTGACCAGATCTCAGATCTGTCACTTGGAATATATAAGACAGAGGATGGCAAATATATTCATATAGATCTATATGCAAATATCAAACTCCACTGCTGCTTATTGTATAAATAACTTATTTATATTATTTTATATACTGAAAATCACATATAAATACAAATAGTGTATATGCGTATAATTACTACATACAAGGGTTAAATACGATCGCAAGGGGGCGTGATTTCACCACGCACGCTGAAAGGGAACAGAACAGCGTTTCTTAACAGTTGGTGAAATATCCGCAATGCCATATAGTAAACTTTCAGAAAAACAGCAAATTTAACTCTGAATGTAATGCGATAGGTTTAAATCTATTTCTTTTTCAATACTTTCTTAAATGTGGCAGCGTTCGTCTGCTGACTTGACATGAGCACACACGACGCTCTCACGCGCGCTCTCTCTCTCTCTCTCTCTCTCTCTCTCTCTCGCACGCTCTCTTTTGACCTGAGTGACAGACAGATATCACTGTCACTGCTGTACACAAGTTTCCGGAATACAGCTCAAAGTGTCTTTCACTCTGCAGCACAATGAAGGAGCAAAGCTACAGCGAAGAAATTACAAAAATACTGGAGGAGGCTCCTGCAGCTCGACAAGCGCTTCTTGACAACTACAACAATTTATACAAAGTAGCCGAATACTGCGAGAGCAACTACCTGCAGGTAAGATCTATCACAATACACATACACATTTATAGTGAGCTATAGACAGAAACATACACTGATGTAGATCCGTTTGAAACACGTGATTCGGAGTATAATATAAACGTTGAAATCATCATATATATTTTTTCACAAGGGTCACACTTCTCTACAGGCTGCAGGTCTACAGAATGAATGCAAGCAGTAGTCAACAGATTTAACGTGTTAAGTGTGATAATGTGTTGTTTGATATATAAAATAAATGAAGTCTACCGTGTCTCAGTTTCCCACTTTCCGCTCACTTTGTACATTAGACAGGACAGAGAAGCAAGAAAAGATGTCACAGTTTCACACTTGTGGTTGTGTACAAGGTTCACTAGTGCTTCATTCTGGCAGTGCAGCAAACAGTTTTCACAACAATATGTAGTTAGAAATCAGTGCTGTACTTCTTTACAAAATGTTTGGTACCGCTGCTGATTTTACATAAAGAAATTATGATAGCCTTTTCAGTAGCAGACATTTAATATAATTTGTAACTTTTTTAGGAAGTGTAATTGATCACATTTACTAGTATGTATGAATATGTAGTATTCAAGTTGCATCTGGTGGTAGTAATGTGAAATAAGATGAAGTGTTTTTATCCTGGTTGTAGCATGTATACAGTAGCAGGTGTTGTCGCTGGATATAGCTGATTTATTAAAGTAATGTTATTTCTCTGCAGTCTGGTAATGACTCCAAGAAAGCACTGGATGAGACCAAGGCCTTTACCGCCCAGTCATTGGCTAGTGTGGCCTATCAGATCAACGCACTGGCCACCAATGTGTTCAAACTGCTGGATTCACAAACCATGCAGCTCCGCAAAATAGAGTCCTCCATCAACCAGATCGGAGAGGTATCTGCCCCTCAACACATGCAATGCTATGTCTTTGTGGACCCTGGAAAATATAAGTTTACAGATATATTAAAACATTATTCAAATTTTATATATTAATCAATTCTTGATCACTGTACTGTGATCTTATTATAAGTCATTTTAGTTAGTTTTAGGGTCAAAGTGTGATGCAGTTGTGTTCACATTTAGCTGGCTCCACAATGTCGCACTCATTGTAAAAATGGAAGTTTGTTTTTTTAATTCAGCAGTTTATTAATGGGCTTGTTCCTTGTTTTGCATCAGTGCTTCTTTTGTACGTGCATACAGGGTTTGGTCTCTATTTTAACATTTACATTTTATACAAACTTGTTTTATTGTTTCTGTTATTACGTTTTTAAAGGGACAGTCCACTTTTTAAAATGTACTCATTTTCCAGCTCCCCAAGATTTGGACATTTGATTTTTACAGTTTTGGAATCTATTCAGCCGATTTCCGGGGCTAGCGGTAACACTTTTAGCATAGCTTAGCACAATCCATTTAATCTGATTAGACCATTAGCATAGCGCTAAAAAATAACCAAAGAGTTTCGATATTTTTCTTATTTAAAACTTGACTCTTCTGTAGTTACATCGTGTACTAAGACCGACAGAAAATTAAAAGTTGCAAACTAAAAGTTTCTAGGCAGTTATGGCTAGGACTATACTCTCATTCTGTTGTAATAGTCAAGTACTTGCTGCTGTAACATGGCTGCATGAGGCGCAATGATATTACGCACTGCCCGAAAAAAGTCCCCTGCCATTGAAAGTTACTAAGAGGACTATTTTCGGCTGCTTTTTGTCATTTCATTGCGCCTCCTGCAGCCATGTTACAGCAGCAAAAGTCCTTGATTATTACAACAGATTGAGAGTATAGTTTCTAGCCATATCTGTCTAGAAAATCGCAACTTTTAATTTTCTGTCAGTCTTATTACACAATGTAACAACAGAAGAGTCAAGTTTTAAATAAGAAAAATATCGAAACTCTTATTATTAGCGAGATGCTAATGGTCTAATCAGATTTAATGGATTATGCTAAGCTATGCTAAAAGTGGTACCGCCAGACCCGGAGATTGGCTGAATGGATTTCAAAAAGGTAAACATCAGATGTTTAACTCTAGGAGAGCTGGAAAATGAGCATCTTTTCAAAAAATTGGAGTGTCCCTTTGATATGCCTAGCTAGCTTTACATAAAACAACAAATTCATCTATTATATGCCTTTTCTCTTTAGTCTGTCACATTTAAAATTTACATTTTCATGCATTTGGCAGACGCTTACATTACATTGAAGCTTTAGATTTGATCAGTATGTGTTCCCTGGGATTAAACCCATCACTTTTTGTGTTGCTAACACAATGCTGTACCAATGAGCTACAGAAAGTCTGATAAGACTTTATCACACAATGGTGACTGTATCAATGTAAAAAATGTGTCACCTTGAATCTTGAAAACTAATTTAACTAAATGTGTTGTAAATATGCTACTTCTGCTTAGCCAAAGCTAAATGGAGCACAATAGGAAACATTTAATGAAGCTGCCTATTTGGAAATCATGTATCTCTTGGTGAAGGTTATCTTAATGTAAACTCCCAAGGACAAAGTACAGCAGTAGTACCATCAGTAATAGGTGCTTGCTGTTTGGGGCCCCCTGTCACCAGGGTGATAATACCCCATGCCACCCCGTCCCCCTGTCCTTTTCGATTCCCTTTGGCTCATCTCACTGCGGCTGGGACTCCAGAATAGCATTCCAGCTCGCTATGTGCCCAGCCTGCCTAACCAGGTCACCTGAGGGCTAAGAGGGGTAAGCCAGCTCCCAGACTTGGAATGAAAGGGCCACTGTTCTCTCGCTCACAAGCAAAGTTTGAACCCTGATTGATGTCCTCTATTGTCTGCCCTGCGCCCAGGAAGAGCTGTAACAAAGCAGCCTGGAATAATGGGGATTCTTCTCACACTGTCTGGGGGCTCAGAGGGGAAAGCAAGACTAACATTTTAGGAAGTACTTAATATCCTAGCATGCCCTCCTTACAGAGAATCAGTTTCTGCCAATCTTTAGACAGGAAGATGAGTGGATTTGACCTGCTGTAAGCTTTGGATTGTGGTGGATGTGAGCACTTTTAGATTATACTCATAAATACTTCATATGAATATACACAAAAACTTCCTCTCAAATATCAACTAAATGTTATTAATTGGTGGATGTGAGCACTTTTAGATTATACTCATAATAGGAATATACACAGCAACATCCTCTCAAACAGTGAGTTATTTTTCACAGAATGTTCTTTACGTTATGATTTTATGTAGAAAACAGTAAATCGCAAATAAAGCCTTTCACAGGTAGGGTCACAATTAATAGCCACTTTAAACAAACAGCCTTAAAAGTATGAATCACTTATTAAAAAAAATATGTGATTGTATGCAGACGGTGGACATGCACAGAGAAAAGGTGGCCCGTCGAGAGATTGGGGTTTTCACAGTCCCCAAGAAGCTACCACGCAGTCACAAGATTGTCCCCCCAGCAAAAAGTAAAGATCCCAAGCCGAAATACTCCCGCACACCCATCTCCTTCTCCATACTGGACTCTGTAGGTCATGGCATTAAGGTGAGCACACAGTCCTCTTCTAAATCTGTGATTCGATTGCGTTGGCATTGCATTACGTTGGAATATTAATCTATTCCTAATGTAAATCAATTTAGCTGAACAAAATTTAAAATAACATTTTAGCTGTTTTACAATTGAACGTTTAATTTTACCCAATCGTAAAAGAGGAATAAAAATCGAAAAAGTATTTGTACAGTTTATTGTTGCAGTGTCACTTGACCACATCCTGTTATGAAGACTGATCTCAATTAAAAGTGCACACACACTCACTCACAGCAACAGCACATCCAAATCCCTCCTGTACACCCTTCTTTCCCCTTAAACACAAAACACACAGTTGGCTGGCCACCAGCCATCGAGCAGCGTGGGAAAACCTGCAAGAGTCAGTACTTGCTACCCATGCTAAGCTACTTCACTGGGACCCTGCTAGGTCCTTATAGCAGTAAAAACACAAAGCTACAAAAACTGTATCCGTTAAGTCTATCACTTTTGCGAAATCTTATTCTGTATGCATATAGTCCTTTAGCCATATAAGGTATTTTCCTAACGTTCAATTTTTTTAAAGTGATACTGCCCTAAAAAGTATTTGCACACTTTTAGATATAGTTACAGTTCTGCAGTATTGTAACACATACGACATCTTCTCGCATTGCAATAAATAGCAAAATATTAAAGCAAGCGAAACATGATGCTACAACTATTCTCAGATCAAACTTCTCTTTTCTGTGCTTTATGGATTGCTTTTACTGTAACTTTAGCATCGTTAGTAGATGCATAGTCAGTTAAAAGTGACCGAACTGTCCTAACAATTTTTGCTACTAATGTTTATTTTGTCATTTTATGATTTGGTCAAATAATATTATCATTCACTCACATAATTTGATCACATCAGATTTCTTGTTTTTTAGGATTCGGGGCAGCCACAGTTAAAAACCGCGACCATGACTCGTAGCAGCAGCATATTGAGGTGCGTCTACTTCTATTCTGGTGTTTCTCATCTACTATCTATTAGTGACATTTAAGTTTATTCTGGATCAGATCCTCTATAGAAAATGTCATGTTTTTTTGAAACACTTTCAGACATACCTATACTAACCCTAAACGTCCCAGGCCTCTGTTCCTCTTCTCTTTCAGCCAGGAAGTGATTTTAGTTTTACTCTACCCACTTCCTCTTTGCAATGGCTGAAAGCATGTCTGTCTGCATTGTGGAAACGTCAGTGTCTTAACATGCTCACGGGACCACAATGTTTCCTTTCACTATAGCGCAATTCACAAGTTGTTATATCTCTGTAACTGTACTGTATATATTTATGTTCTCTGTTATTTATTTGCGAAATGACATTTCAGAAAAGTTGATAAAAAATGTATAAAAGGGGATTTTATTGAGATTTATTGATCTTGTTTATTCTAAAGAGCCAGTAAGATGCCAATTTTAAGCATCCTATCACTGTTTATAAGTCCCGGACAACAGGTTTAAATGCATGCAAGGTCAAAAACACTGTAATTTTCTCAAATTATAAATTTAAAATAACCCCATTTCTCAGGGATCCCCAAATGATTCGCGTGAAGCCGTTCAACGACTCAGTCTGCCTAAACCCCACCTTTCAGTAGCCTACTCTGCTCTGATTGGTCAACTGACAGGGTCTCTGCACAGACCACAGATCAGTGGCACAGCCCAACAACAGTGCAACATGTATTGACCTAGTGCTAACATGATTTACTGAGAAGACATTATCGACATCAATACATATCATTCATCATTAATCCAAGCAATAAAAACGAGGATAGAAACTAACATTTTACACTCATTTAAGCATTTATGTAAGCTAACCGGTTTATAGCAAAACCTTAAGTGAGCATTCGTTAGCCGCTTGCTAATGTGACTCTCTGCCAGTATATTAAGAGTTTAAACAACGACATCATTCATCATTAATCCAAGCAATAAAAACGACGATAGAAACTAACATTTTACACTCATTTAAGTATTTATGTAAGCTAACCGGGTCATAGCAAAACCATAAGTGAGCATGCATTAGCCGCTTGCTAACGTGACTCCCTGACAGTATATTAAGAGTTTAAAAAACACCATCAATACACAACATTCATCATTAGTCCAGGTTATATAATCGACGACAGACATTAAAATTTTTACACTCATTTAAGCATTTATGTTAGCTAACCAGGTCATAGCAAAACCCTAAGTGAGCATGCGTTAGCCGCTTGCTAACGTGACTCTCTGACAGTATATTAAGAGTTTAAACAACGACATCATTCATCATTAATCCAAGCAATAAAAAAACGATAGAAACTAACATTTTACACTCATTTAAGCATTTATGTAAGCTAACCGGGTCATAGCTAAACCGTAAGTGAGCATGCGTTTGCCACTTGCTAACGTGACTCTCTGACAGTATATTAAGAGTTGAAAAAACAACATCAATACACATCATTCATCATTAGTCCAGGTTATAAAATCGACAACAGACATACATTTTTTTACACTCATTTAAGCATGAAGCTATAATCATACTTACAGGTTGTGGTTAGGAGACGCATGTTGTTCCAAATAAAGTGGGGACTGGACCATCTTTCATTGCCAAATGTCTAGTAAATCCCTCCATGGAAAAGTAATTTCAACCACTTATTCTTCATAGCCAAACTTCTTGTATATCCTTCCTTGAAAAAGTAATTTTAACCACAGATTCTTCATATATCTTTATCCTTTCGTAGTGAAAACAACACAAACTGAAAACACAGCGTGATATGATGTTTACACACTAACTAGCTGAAGTCTCTGTGGGCAGGTCATAGTTTTCGTTTCTCCCGGGCAAGGCTGTAGGCAGAGATTATTATGCAAAGTGTTGGTATTACGTGGATAAAGTCAGGCAGGAAATTCAATCCATATGACGACTCGTTTCAGCGATTCAGAGTCGATTCCCTACTTTAGAAGCCAATAACTTTATTAATCGTGCACTTTTTGGTTCAACTACTTTGCACATTGTTTACATTGATGGACGGCTACATGACACACTGCAATACAAGATCATTTTGGATCTGTGTGGCTCTTTAAATATTTTGTTTGACTTTGATGATGTCAATGCAGAACAAATCATTTACTATTACGTGTTATGTTTGTATATCCATTAAGTCGAGGCGGCCGTCCTCCAGAGCCTGTCCAGTGTCCTGTGGTGCCCACTTTGTCTCACGGATCATCAGTCACCTCACTTAATGAGAAATCTATAGCGTAAGAGCAGATAAAGGCTTTAATTATACGTTTCTGTAACATTTCTGACTATAATCGTATCACAGTATGTTAAAGTAACGTTAAATTTGTTTCTTCATTTCAGTTCAAGCTTTGGTATAGCCGTACCACCTCCAGTAGTGCCCAGTTGGCCGGCCAGCTCTGATGGTGACATCGTGAGCACATTGCTGGATCAAGGTCCACCTCCTCCACCCCCACCGATGGAGTTAGAGGGTGAACAGGACCATGGGCAGGATTCTGCTCCACCTCCCCCTCCACCTCCTCCCTTTGACTGTACTGACGTCCCTCCGCCTCCTCCTATGCCCCCTACAGTAAATCCACCTGATTCCAGCAGCGTATTGAGCATACCACCTCCTCCACCAGCTCCACCTCTTGAAACAGGTGTGTGCCTGTCATGTCATGCAGTAGTTTCATGTTCATTGTTCACTGCTTACTTAAAAAATTAAAAACAAATATAACGTAGAATAATAATAATAATAATATAAGGAACATTTTTGTCTAGTGGCCGAGGAGAATGTATTTTCTCTACCAGGACCGCCCTGTGACATGCTTCCTCCACCAATCTCTGATGGTTTTGATCTTCCTCTTCCACCACCTGTATCTAATGATGTAAACATCGAAGGTACAAAAATGCATGAACAAGTATTAAGAAACAAGTATTCATTTTAGTTTTGAACTGTATGCTGTTCCTTTATCTTTTTGAAATGATGTTTCCGGTTTGGCTTCAAAATGCTCAGTTTCGTGATTAATCATATGCTTAGACATTTAACTGTGGTATTTCTGTTGGTATGGCTGTTTCTGCAAATTGATTTAATCTTTGTTGTGTTTTTCACACCTCTGTGTCTTCCTTACTCAGCTCCGCGCTCACGGCGGTCACGAGTACGTCGACATCCTCCTAGCGCTCGCTCTCTCTCTCTAAGGGTCCGCATGGGCCCCAGTGCTCGCTCGCTTTACACACGCTCACTTTTTCTGCCTTCCGCTCAATCACGTAAGGCCCTGCTGTTTCCTGAGATCTGATTTATTAAGGCTCTTACCTAATTCGTATTTTGATAGCAAAAAATGTATACCATATAACATATCATTTTCTTTAAGTTATCATTTAGGCATCCCTAAGTTGTAAAGACCATTTACCGTTATTAAAGGATTAGTCAATTTTCTTAAGGGGAAGGTCCTGATGGTTTGCTCATTACCATGTCATCCGGGGTGTTGTTGTTTTTCTTTGTTTGGTCGAGAGGAAGTTGTGTTTTTTGGGGAGGGCATTCCAGGATTTTTCTCATTTTGGTGGACTTTTGTGGACCCCAACACTTCACAATAGTTTTGATGCAGTTTGGGGTTGCGGTTTCAAAGGACTCTAGATGATGAGGCATAAGGGTCTTATCTAGCGGTCCTGTGACGCGCCAGCGCGACCTCAAGTTATTGTGTAATGACGTCAAAGGTCACGTATTACTTATATGAAACGCACATTTGCCGACCATTTTAAACAATAAACTTACACAAAGACATTAATTAGTATCATTCCACATACAACAACGTCGGAACGGTCCTTTTTCTCTACACTTGTAAACACTGGGGCGTAGTTTCGCAAACGTCAACCGTGACATGACATGATGATGTATTACGTGAAGTCACACTGGCGAGAAGTTGTGGTTTAAAAGTGGATATTTTTATTTTTCTTGCCAAAAATGACAATCGTTTCGCTAGATAAGACCCTTATGCCTCGTTTGGGATCGTTTGGAGTCCTTTGGGGCTGCAGTTTTGGACTGCATTGGAGCTGTTAAGTGTTGGGGTCCATTAAAGTCCGTTGAAATGGGGGGAATCCTGGAATGTTTTCCTCAAGAAAGCATGGTTTCTTCTCGACTAAACGGGGAAAAACATCAGCATTTTGGATGACATGGTGGTGGGTGAATTGTCTGGATTTTTTTTGGGAAAATTGACTAATCCTTTAATTATGTTTGATAAAAGCTCAGAAACATCATAGATTTTCAAATTATTTGTTGGCCCTTGAAAAACATTATACACTTGATCGTATTAGTTGTATGTCATTCACCTTTTTGTAAACACCTGTCAGTCATGATACCCCCGCCCCCTCCATATCCACCTCCTCTGGCTCCGCCTGTTTCATTGAGCCCATTGTGCAGGATCCCTGCCCGCCTGCAGCACCTGGGTAAGTGTGTGCTTATGCGTGTATCGTGCATTTCTCTTCTCTTACTTCATATCTGCCACTTCCTCAGTTTGTGCTTTAGCAGACAAAATGACCACACCTGCTGATAAAACAACACAACATTTCATTTGGTGCCTCTAACAGACACAGAAATCACACGCAATTTAGCTTTAAATATGATTGTGATCATATAGCTCTGGTCTACTGTTTTCAGCATGTTAATATTGTGTGATGGTACACATTTAGATCTTGAGATTCCTGCTCCGCCCCCATCACCACCAGTGGGTTTTGACAACTATGATGAAATGCCCCCTCTACCGCCCCCTATTGATTATGACACATGTGCACCAGCTGATTATTTGGAGAAAGGTATGGTGCTGTTTACTTCTCATTTATTCTGTGCATTATTTTTACATTATAAATAATAACATCATAGTAGCATCATTAATGTGTTTTTATTGACATCTATGCTTTTGTTTTTGTGTGTTTTTTAACATATACAACACTACTGATTTCCTATTGTAATTCTTTTTCCTGCCAAGTGGTGGCACTGTATAGCTACGACACAGGCAAGCCAGGTGACTTGGTCTTTCAGGAAGGTGATATCATCTACGTTACCATCAAGAATGAGGATGGTTGGTGTGAGGGAATACTGAATGGAGTCAAAGGTTATTTTCCTGGCAACTACGTGGAGTCAACCGCCTAACTGGCCGTAAGAATCTAATCAGATCTGTAAATATACAATGGTGCCCATGACATTTCAATTCGTTTAGTGCCGTAAAAATACTTTGATGCTGTGCACTGAAGTTTTAGTCTACTAAAATGAAGTATTTCCAAAAAGCATTAACATGTGTTGATGATATGGAATGCACATTTATTGAAAAGTTTAGTTTTGTTTAAATCATGATAATGATTTTCTGAAATCTCTCAGGACTTTGGTACTCTCTAAAAAATGCTGGGTTGAGTCAAAAAGGGTCGAGCCAAGCTGTTGGGTTAAAGTAACCCAGAAAATGTTTATATTTGACCCAACAATAGGTTAAAACAATCCAGCATTTTGAGTTGAAACAACCCAGCATAGGTTAAATTACAACCATCCCTTTTTGACGCAAAGCTGGGTTGAAAATAACCCAACATTTTTTAGAGTGTTTGTTTTAGTTACATATTAAGAAACATAAATTTTGCACGTTTAGCTGTATTTAAACATTTGTTTAATTTTACCAAGCAGATTGTAAATGTTTGGTATTTCTAAAAAATATGTTTTCTTTATTTGTTTATAAAGGCTATTGTGTACATCACATAATGGCGTAATATATTTGTTGTTTTGTTTTTGTGTCATTTTTCTGCCATACTTTAGTTAAATTGTAACTGTAAACCTTTGTCAAGATAATGCAAAATGTATAACATTTATTTACGATTTGCAAATACAGTATTGTCCAGTAACTTGTTATAACTCGTGGTTGATTTTTATATGTATGTCACTTTCACAACTCTGGGAATGTGTAAGAATAAAATCTACACTTGGATGTACACAAAATCTTAATAATTTACAATATCACTATTTGCTGTGCCAAGTTTGTATTTACAATCCAAGACATGAATATGTTATTATATGTAATAAAGCTCTATCATATTTACATCAGTTTTAAGTAAGCAGTTACCTTTTTGATATTGCAAAGATCTTATCTGTTCATAATAAACTAGCTCCTCAACATCAGCAGCCACACATTTTTCTTACTAATGATTTTATATTAGTCAAAAGTTTCACAATTCTTTAATTTTCTTTAAAAAAAAAATCACATTTAAGGGTTAAAAGCTGATGAGATATAAGCACCCCTACTGAAAAATCCAGCTAAGACCAGCATGGGCTGGTGAGCTGGTTTTGGCTGGTCCCCAGCTTGGTTTTAGCTGGTTTTGCTGGTGTAGGAAGCTGGTTTTGCTGGTGTAGCAAGCTGGTCTAGGTGTGTTTTGATCACATTTTAAGCTGGTCTAGCTGGACTTAGCTGGTCTTGCTGGAATACCAGCTGGCCCACCAGCATGACCAGCTTTGTCAGGCTGGGAGGTCCAGCATAAACCACCTAAAACCAGCTACCAGCTTATGCTGGTTTTAGCTGGATTTTTCAGTAGCGACAATATGTTGTATTTGGATAAAGCGCTAAAGGAAAACAGGATCATGAAGTGGATCATGATGTTTACCAGTTAAATCTTAACTATATTAAAGGGCACCTATGGTCCTATTCATGATTTTACATTTCATTTGGTGTTTACGTGTGTATTAGTACATATTAGGTTTATGCAAAAGGTACAAACCCCAGAGTAAACAATGACGCAAGTTATCGTCTCCAAAGTAAATCTCTTTTCTTGGACTACAACAAACACACAGATTGTAGGCAACAGTTTACTTTGTCTAACAGATTGGTGATGTAGACAAAGCCGAGATTATCATAATTCCTCCCACTTGGACTCACAGTAAATTAACTGTTAGCAACCAAATCTTTCAAACAGGGTAAGGAGCATCACATTTCAAGCTGACGTCAGAAGTATTCAGGCCAATCACAACGTACAGATTATCTGGCCAATCAGGTACACAGAGTTTTTCAATTTGATGAGTTTTGTACAAAATAAGTGCATTTCAAGAAGAGAGTGAAATCTGGAGCTACAAAAATGAATGGTATGTGGAAAATAATGTGTTTTTTGTACCATAAACTATGCGAACATATTGTATTATACCAAATACACAAAATAACATTGTTTTTAGCAATGTAATATGTGTTTTTTAATCAGCATGACTTTGTTGTTTCAGTTTTTATGATTTTTGTTTAAGTGCTGCAAAGATAAAACTGAAGGTTCTGACACGGAAACACCTGTTCTAGGATCTGTGTCTTTAAATGTCCGCCCGTTGCCATAAAAGTGTACAAACTTCACTGTCGCACTTTAAACCCTCCCTCAGATAAGAGTCACTGTGAAATCACAGCAGTGTCTACATTAGTCCTGTAAGCACCTGTTTATTAAGGTAAGAGATCTATTTGTTATTTGTTCGTCAAGTGCTGTGTCGGTTTATAAAATAAATTCTTAAGTACCACACTTAAATATGTAAAATTTTTCGTTTTCGGTTGGCCTCACAGAAAATCACATGTGGATGATGTGTACCTGGTCTTAGATACATATCTTTAATCTTATTCTCTTGTAATTTTGAATAGAGGATTTATTTTCTGATTATTCAAACTTTTCAGTATTATCGAGCAACCGTTTAAATTTGTGATTTTTAGTATTTATGCCCTTGAAACTTAAAAAAGATGCTCTTTGAGTTCTAGGAGAAATCAAAATGGCTTCTGTAACCTTGTGATGTCAGTAAAAAGATTTCTTGTTAAGGGTATAAAGCACAAAAATGACCCTTTTTGTTATAATTTTATGCATAGGCCTACAAAACAACATTCTGAAAATGACAAATTATCAGGTGAATGGAAATTAACAATGTGAAGTATGTTAAACTTTCCTTTTATAATACAGATATTGACTATAACCTTGTAAATCCATGCCTATTATAGCCAATATATAATTTCCCATTCAGGTCAGTAGGATATTTGTGCTTTGACGTCATTATCTTGACTCATTTGGTTACAAAAGTTTATGGTGGAGGTTAAAGGCGGTCATATATTGTACATTTATAGCACACTTTAAATGAAAAATGTTTTTAAGTGACAGATTTTTGTTGTTTGTTAACATCTTCAAATAAGAATAAAAAATAATATTTTAAATGTTTTTTCAGGGTTGGATCTGACACAAAAATGAATGACTCCTTTTCAGCTTTTCAGTATGTAACTCTCAATCCCTTATCTTCCTACACATTATTTTGCTTTTATTTGTCCACCAACCTTTCATTGTCTTTTCCCCAGGATTTTCATACCTACCTTTATCTGTTTTACTTTGATAATGTGCTGCGCTGGCTTTTGTAAGGTCTTCCTACGGGCCCGTAAGGAGCATCTTCAGCGGCTGGCGGCTCAAGTTCGGGAACAAACACCTGTCTATGTCATTCCCATCTCTGTGTCCGAGGATGATTTGCACAGACCCCCGCTTTACAGCACAGTGCAGTTCTATGACCCACCTCCTGCTTACAATGAGGTATAATAATTGCTCTCAGGTGTAGGAGTTTTTAGGTGTGATCAACGTTTTGCGGAGCTGTGCAGACCAATCTGCATATTAAAGTACAGCAAGATATCCTACTGAAATGGACAATAATGAATACATTGTGTTCGTAGATTTAAAAAAAGCTTTTCTTATTGATTACGGGCAGCTTACTAATGATAAATGTGCAGAGATATGATAAAAAAGCTTAAGAATAATATAAGAATATCGAAAAGAGATATTGATATGTTTAAAATATAATGATAAATCACATACTTAATATTATTTGTGGTGTTCCACAAGGTTCAGTGTTGGGCCCTAAATTATAAATTATTTGACCTGTACATAAAGGATTTTGTCCGAAGTATTTAAACCTTTAATAATAGGAATGCTAATGATGATACAAATGTACATTTTTCAAATTAAATTAAATGAAAGAAAAACAAGGTTCATCATATTTACTCAGCAAAGTAACAACAAAGTTAGTCAATGTTGAAATAGTGTATGAATAAATAAGTTCAAAATGTGTTTAATTTTTATTAAACTAATATTTCTAAATGTTATAATTAATCATAAATAGTGTTTGAAGGATTATGAACCAACCAATAAATACAGTATATTATGTATGAAATTACATGCTTTAAAACTTGGTGATCTAGTTGACTTCTATAATTCAAAAATAATGTATAAAGCATATATCATGAAAATTGCCTGTGAAGATCCAAAGTAAAATTTTGTTGAAGAAGTTGTACTCTTACAGTATACTGTGATGTCATACAGCTATCAGTCTACATACCACCGCATGATGTCGAACACACTTTATAACTTTAAGGAACTGTTCAGAATTAATTACACAATAATGTACTTTTTTATTTGAGAGTTGTTTTGTAATTTGTTACTCTTCTGAAGTGCATGTTTTTGTTTACATAGGTAAAACCTGAGGCCTTTCTGCAGGAACCCCCACCTACATACAGCGAGACTTTCTCTTCTTCACTACCACATTCATAAAACAAAATGCTTTTACAAGAACTTGGACTGGTAGAGAGAACAGAGAATATATTAGGGAATGTGAGGAAACCTTGCATCTTCATGATTTTTAAAAGTCACTCATGCTGCTGCTCCTTACCCTACCAATGCAAAGTTTTAAATCATAAGAGAGGGACTTTTATATTGGATAATAAACTGTGATTCTGCTGAGATTTTAAGTCCATATGAATTTTTAAAGGAGCTTATTTATAGATTGGGCAGCTTTACAGTTTAAAAGTATATGTGTTGTAGTTTGTAAATATTTGTAAATATGTACATGCTGTACCTTGTTGCTACATTTATTAGTGAGGTGATGTTTTTTTTGTAAACGTTAAATGATAAGTGGTTGACTGTATGTGTCCATCAGATTTCTTTATAAAAAATGGGTCCACACACACTGAAATGACATTTTTAAATAAAAAAATTCCTTAAAGAGCACCCATCGTTCAATGCACGATTTTACATTTCCTTTGGTCTGTAGGTGTGTATTAGTACATGTTAACTATATGCAAAAGCTACAAACCCCAAGATAAACAATGACATCATGCCATTATATAAACATTATGACATTTTCATAATTCCTCCCGCTTGGACTCAGCCTGTAAGGTAACTCCTGTTAGCATTGCATTGTGAGCGAATCTTTCAAACATGGTAAGGAGCGCCACATTTGCGGCTGACGTCAGAGGCCAATCACAACGTACAGATAAGCTGGCCAATCAGGGACACAGAGCTTTTCAAATCAATGAGTTTTGTGCAAAATGCATGAATCTGGAGCTACTAAAATGTACGGTATGTGCAAAATAATGTGTTTTAACCATAAGCCACGCAAACGTATTATACCAAATACACAAAATAACGTTTTTTACCTGCAAAAGAACTTTATTAACCCGTTGGAGCCGTGTGGATTACCTCTGTGAAGGATGAATGCACTTTTTGGGGAGTTAAAATTAGAAGTTGTTTCTTGATCCCTGTTTTCTACCATTATAAAGCTTGGAAAAGCAAGGACATTTACTAAAATAACTCCAAATGTGCTCGTCTGAAAGATTATGAATGTATGTATCTCAGATTTTGATATTTGGCTGGAGTATTCCTTTAATTTTGCAGTAAAAAAATGATATGCTTAAAAGAAATGTATAGTCAAAACAAACAGGATCATCATGCTTAAATGACTTATGTTGTTGTAACTTGACATCTGGTGATCCAGAAGAAAATTAAGGACTGAATTAATAAATTAATGTGGAAAAATGTGAGCATGTATGTAAAAACACAATTGCGATTGAATGTTTTCTACATAAAATCATCATACATAATGCAAAGAAAACATCCTACGAAAATATAACCTTGATATCTTTTATATTAACTGAGTAAGGTCATGTCAAACATTGAAATCAATGACTGAAATCATTGATGCTCTTAATCTTATTAGATTTTAAGACTTTAGCCTGGATTTTAGAGTCAGGGTCACATGTAAGCTGTTTGTGTCTTGGCTGTAAATATTCTGTGTAATTTTAATTGGAAATGAATGTTAACCAGTACAAAGTTCAACGTTACGATTACTTTACAGAGTTTTAAGACAGTGGAATGAAAGTATAAAACACGCCCATGGTCATCATAATCTGAAACTACGTAATGTGGGCCTCATGACTGAAGTGTTCTCGAAAATCACGATAATATACTGTCATAAACTTCAGTTGGTTCCCTGAAACAATCAAGTCAATAAAATAAATTGCTAAAAAAACCTCTTCAAGAGCAAGGACAACTTAGCACAGACAATGACTATAATGATTTTCCATAAATAGCAGCCATATCTCGTCTGTATCTCTTCTGTACCTCATATTTCTTCTGATTGCCAGACAGTCATTCACTCATTTCTGTGTTGTGCTGTGACTGCAATCACCTTTTTGATAAAGAGGACGAGATCTTCACGTGAGGGAAATAAAAATATTGTGTGTTAGGGATGTGTGGGAGCCGCAGTAGCCATAAATACCTGACGAAAACAGGTGAGGGTATACAATTCTTTATATTAGACCACAAGGTGGTGCTGTAACTGCACAGTTAGAGAGCTTTTGTTCAAGATCATTTAAACTATACAAAATGACTCATCTCGGGAACAGGGGATTTTTATCATTGTAATATATCATGTGTAAAAGATTTACTGTATTGGCCAAAAGTGATGTCCAACTTCTTTCATCTTTATTCAAATGTAATGTTAAGGATAGCCTATTAAATGTTTTGTTTGGATGTCGTGTAGCTGTGCTCAGATTGTAAGCTGATGTCTTGGCAAAAAATACAATTTACTTCAATGCCCAAAATGACATCTACTGCTACTAGCTAGAATTTTATTTTTGGGGGTTTCCATCTTAAAATGAGGGGGCAACTCTCATATAGCTTAACACCTGTACGCATTTAAAACAGCATATTTACTTCACCGTTTCAGCAGAACATGAAGTAGACTCAGATGATATAGATGGCACATTTTCTTCTTCTCGCTCATCTTTCTGTGCTTTTTTGAAAAAGCGTAATATTGTACTTTGCAAGCCAGCTGCCATTGTCACCAAATAATAATGAACTCTCATGCAAAGATGACAGCATAAGTTACGTACAAACAACACGTGACATGAGCTAATCCAATCAAGTTTGAAAACATCTGTCAATCAGACTAAGAAATCAACATTTTCTTATTTTATTTAAAGCAATTGGAAATCTGAGGGGGGCAGACATGTAAATGAGGGGGCTAAGGCCCACCCAGGCCCCCTCGTGGCTACTTTTCTACCTCGGGGCTGAAATTACTACACTTTTTATACTAGGGTAACTAAATAAAATTGATTAAGTTCAACAAAAATTTTTTGTTTAAATGTAGCTTAAATTAATTGATTGTAACCGCTTCCCTTAAAAAATGGAGTAAATTGAATGATTCATTTTTTTCACTGCATTGTTAAGCCATGGTTACTATAGTAAAACCAGGGTTTGCCAATGAAAATCAATACCCCAAAACATGGTTCATTTTTGTAAGGGTATGTATGCTTTAATTCCCATGAGCTTTATCTTTTCTATACATTCTTTTGTATATCAGAATCAAACCCATATTCCCTTATATGCAAGAACACAGTGAAAAATAATATTCATTCAATTTACTCAATTTTTAAGGTAACTGGTCGCAATCAATTTATTTAAGCTACATTAAACAAAAAAAATTAGAAAAACAAAACAAAAAACATTTGTTTAAATGTAGCTTAAATAAATTGATTGTGACCACTTACCTAAAAAAAATTGAGTAAATTGAATGAATAATTTTTTCACTGCAGTTTGGTTAAATAAATATATTTTTACCAAGTTTAGTGCTCTCGATTTTAAACTATAGTTTTCATATTTGAAAGGTTTCATCTTATCAGAGGAGCTATTAAAGGCAAATATTGTATGCTTTCTGGAAATCACTTCTGGCCTGCAATTTGATGCTTTGCTCCTGGTCTGACATTGGATTTTTTTTACGACTAGATATCTTAAGGACAGGATTAGTTTGACAGTTAATGCCTTCTTGTAGCTGACAAATTTAGGAATGGTATGACTGGAACGTGATAGATCATAAGACACAAGTTGAGTTTAAAATAGATTAATTGGGTCATACCTTTTTATTGAGGTCCAAAGGGTTAACACATGCATTGTTTGTATTACATAATAATAGGTGATATTTTTTATTTTACATATCACAGTTAGTGTAAAGGACACTGATTTTAATTGACCCCAAAGATAATAGAAGGGTAAACTAGTTAGTGTTTTTCAGGGCTGTGATAATACAGCGTTACTCCATATTTAACAATCAGTGATGAGAGAACATTTACATAAATACAGTAGCATTATTAAACTAATCACAGACAAAACCATCTATGGTCCTTGAATACAGGTCACCTTATGAGATTTCTTCCGGAAATTGCTAAAGGTAACAACCTTATCAATTTTATGGCAAATGTGACCTCCTACAAATCATGCTTTGCTTCTGGGAATCTTTTTTAGTCTTCGCCATTGTCAATTATTCACGTATGGACACTTTATTTCCCCAAACATTTTATTTTAAACACAGGCATTTACAGATTGCGTTTTGAAAACATACAGTGATTTTGCAAGTGAAACATGATTTTAGCTTATACCATAATCTGATCAAATGTAGAAAATGTAATATCAAAACTAAAATTCTGATTCACACACACATTGCACATAAATATAAACAAAATAAACCAATAAACAGTAGCTGCCAGGATTCACAACAAATATAAACAGCCTGATCTCGCAAGAATTCATACATATTTTACGATTTGGCAAATTCGTACGAAGTGAATTGTACAAAACATGCGATTCCCAACCCTAACCCCAACATCACGGGGCAAAACCAAATTGTACAAAAATGAATGAATGTGGCCGTACGAATTATAGCCACCTTGTAAAATACATACGAATTGCCATGAGATATAGTTGAATATAATTGGCATGAATGATAATTGGTGAATATAAATTAGCATTTGAGAAAAATTATGCTTCTATAGAAAAGTAGAGAGGATTTGCCTGTAAGAAAAAGACATGTAGTCATCGAATAAGAATTTACACAATAATAAATACGTCATGATGTTTGTAGCTAGTAAGAGCAGATGACCTTAACACACAGACACATGCAGTGATTTTACACAAACGGGATCTTCAAAGGTCTTTATAAACAGTTCTTAATGTCATGCTCAAACACTTTTTTAATGTGTAAAAACGATGTTTGGTCTCTTGATCTTTTTTTTTAATGGAAAATTATTGCCACAAAATTGTTAAGAGGATATGCAAATATAAAGTTGACTAAACTCAAAGCTCTATAAAAACGGCCATCGGAAACCCCTACATGTCTGCGTAATACTGCACGATGAGTGTATCAAAATATTATTTTAGGCAATATGTGCCTACTGTTTCTATGATGTCCTCATCACAGTAATCTCAGTGTTGAAATTGTATTAGTCAATGTAAATATATTCCTTCCTAAAATAGAGCTGTATTGGGAATGTATAAGAAAACAAACTGTGGTTGACATGAGATGATGCAACTACAGTTTACTCTAACAGAGCCTAATAATAATAAAAATAGACTTCAGAGATGAAACACTGAGATGTTTAGTCTTTCAGACTGGTAACATTGGCACAAGGTTTATGATATGATCTGGGTAGCACTCAATACTTGCTGCTGTGCTGCGCTCCATCATGCTTTAAATTTAAAAGACCCACCCAACTGGGACCCACTGTTGAGCTCCCTTCAGTTTCTCTAATGCCGCCTTAAGGTTTCTGTATGACTGATCCAAGTCATCGTTTACTATGGTGAGGTCAAAGTAGGGTTCGTACACTCTCTGAATCTTGGCACTCTCATCCACCGTCCTCTTTATCTCTGCGTCCTGTTGATAAAAGCACATTTTTATTATAAGCAAATAACTCAATTCAATGACCTTATTTCACATGGAGTGCAAAAATACATAAAGCGGGCACTTACGGTTAGGTGTTTGGTCACCACACCTGCTTCAATCCCAGATCTGTTCATGGATTTTAGCACCTCAAACTCAGGGGCTTTGATGAACACCACGTATGGTAGAAACTCTGATGTCCTGAGAACCTTTAGGGCCTATATCAAAAAATTAATCTACAGTTAACTTAACCCTCTCATTGATGTTACGTTAACCTGTTGGCAGTCTGAGAGCCCATACCTGTGGGTTGACGTCCAGGATGCAGATGCGTCCAGCCTCTTCTACTTCGTGGATGGAGTCGATCTTGGTGCCGTAGAGGTTACCATCATATTCACCGTGTTCAAGGTAGCGGCCAGCTTTAATGTCAGTTTCCATCTTACTCCTGGATGTGAAGGCATACATCATACTCTCTCTTTCTCCTGATTTAGGCTTCCTAGAGGTGTCTGTGGACAGTTACATAAAATCACGTAAAATGTAGGAGTCTGTAAAAATGACTAGAGAACGGCACAAATTGAGATTAGACTCACAGGGAATAGTGGTGCCAAAGTGCTGAGGATCCGACACAAGCAACTTGTTCTTCAGGCTTCGTCTGCCCACTCCAGGCGCACCAATCAGAACCAGCGTCTTCCTGCGAAACGGAGGGACTTTTGCGACCTCCTCATAGATCAGTAACTCATGCCTGTCAAACTCTGTCAGAAAAAGTGAGAATACAGGAGACAAAAGTGAAGTTAGACGAGTTTCAAAAGACAAAATGAAAATATACATTTGTTTTTTAAACATAATCAAACCTGCATTTTTTGTGGTCAGATACATCATTTTCTTCTTTTTCTTGCCGACAATTCCAGTACAGAGATTAGCTGTAATACACATTCACAATATGCACTTTGTTGTTTTTAGTGTCAGATTAGTGCAGTTAAAAACCATTAGTATTACTTTATCTTACACTATACAGCTTTACATTATGAATGTCTAATGAAAGAATTACTACTGTAAAAGTTATAGGGAAGCATGAAGACACTTAAAATCCACTAGGGGGCAGTAATACACAAAGCAACCATTCCACAATAATGAATTAAAACTCTATTGTGTGGTATCCCAGACTGGGTTTAGATTAATCCAGGACTAGGCCTTAGTTATATTAGGGCATTTAAATAGTTTACATTACAATGAAACAATACTACTGTGCATCTTGAGATAAAACAATGGCACTGATATATGTTAAAATATGTGGTGTTTTTAAATTACATTTTAGTCTAGGACTAGGAAAAAACCCTCCCAATATAGTGTATAAACTAGTATCAAGGTATTATCAACAACCCCAGCATAATAGACAAACCCTGTGTGTGTAAGACAGATGTAACTAGTGGTGTGATTGATGGGGCTATGTTTGATACATGGGGGACCTGATAAATTCATTATGCTTAATTCATTATAGGTTATAAATTTACGATTCTTTTGATGATATTATTTGCTTATTAAAACTGCAGCTTTAAAGGGGACTAAAAAGAAACTAATTAAAGACCACCTGCTGGTGAAAGCTCCACATCTATTTTTACAAAAGCTTTCCTCTTCTCCTCCAGAAGTTGACTGGGAATCAGTCCAGCGCTGCCTCCCTCTACATGACTTGCCTGTGGGTATAGACGCAGGACTCTAATGGACAGCTCTCAGAAGGTAATTCACTCAAACATTGTTCTCTAATTCACTTTATCAATGTGATGTTGTTAGTTTGCTATAGACTGATCATTGACTTGTATACATATAATCATCACAATCAAAAAGTCATTTCAGTACAGTAATATTGTAATTGTTCTAAGCTGACCAACCTGCCACCAGTTGACATCTTCCTGGTTAACAATTTGAAGAATGTCTCCGCTTGAAAACCTTAGTCCCGCCTCTTTGCAAGGTATGAGGTTGTCATTGGCCGGATCATAATCAAAATGGCACTTCACAAAAACCTGTGATTAAAAGGATTTAAAGGTAACATTAGTTTAGATTGTCTACTTCAACAACCTGCAATATCTAACATAGTAACTGGTATCAGTATATCTAAGTTCAATGAATAAATTTTTTTTTTTGAAAAATTAGGTCAGTTCTCATACAGCTGTTGGACGACTGATGTGAATTAATCTACAGTTATAACAGCAGCAAATACAATGGGATCAGAAGTCAAATAGTAAAAAGCTAATAGTGGAGTGACTAATGTCTGCTGAGACACAGTTTTGTCTTCCAGCTCACAATCTTGTCTGTTCTCAGTAAAGCACACCTGGCTTTAACTGCTGGGATCATTCTGGTATCCATGACAACCAGCAGATAAAAACAAGTAGAAAGTAGATAGTGATATTGAGCACTATTAGTGAAACGTTTGTGTGCTTAAAGGCGGGGTGCATGATCTCTGAAAGCCAGGCAACCATGTCGGTAAGTAGACACTCCCCTTGCTGCTGATTGGCTACAAGTGTGTTTTGGTACTCAGCCCGACTCCCTTTTCCAAAGTTTTTTTCAAAAATCATGCACCCCGCCTTTAATGCTAGCAAATAATACTGCTTTTGACATGTAGGTACAGTACATTACACATCCATCTGTACTTGTGACCTGGACAAATATGATGGATATTAACACCCATTTGTAAATCGGGCTATTGTCGCCCAACATGCATAAGGGGGCGTGCACACCAAAGCTTTTACGCCTGCGGACGGCGTATGTTTTCAATTGTTTCCAGCAGCTAGCGTTTTCTTCCGCGCTGAAAACCGGCACTCTGCGGTTTTTCCGCGCTCAGAGTTAAAAAATATTTAACTTTGGGGGAAAAGCTCCGCTCGTCAATGTCAGTTCTCACACGGCCTTCCAATCACAGTGGAGGAGGGGCGGGACATTACCACAGCAACAAACCAGCTCACAGCTCAAGTATCACAGCTACCAAAGCGCTCAGCTGAAGAAAGCTGGCACTCAGCTGAAAAACAGCTGACATTCGGCGTCCTCCAGGTGTTTTCAGCTGCGTTTAAAAGTTTTGGTATGCAGGCCCCCTAACTATCGTGGGATTGAGACATTAAATATATCCTATTGTGTATTTAGTAGTAGATGGTACCTGTCTGGGTGGGTGTGGCTCCTGGTAACTGGGCAGGATTTTGAGCACCACGCTGCCGCTGGTCTCCTGTAGCATCTCCTGCAGCACACGTGGGTCATCACCAACCTCTTTCCCATTCACCTCTTTGATGATGTCACCCACATGGAGCAGACCCTGCTGATCGATCATCCCACCGTGAAGAATACGTGCAATCACAAGTTCTCCGTTCTCAATACGGAACGTCACACCCTAAAACAGAAACCAAGCCATTGCATTAAATGAACAGTAATGTACTGAACATCTCTCAGTTTTGTACAATTCCCTTAAAGTTATTTAAATCATGTAATAATAATAAATACAGACAATTTAAGATGAGCACTTTAACCATGATTTGCATAAAGAAACACTAAGCACAGCTCACCAAGTGCTCCCCAGCCACTTTCCGTATGCCCACCATGCGTATGGCATCAGCTGGTACCGGGATGCTGTTGATGGGCGGTTCCATAAAAGCACAGGGGCTGCTGGGCGGAGTCTCGCAAGTCTGGGCGGCCACAGAGTCGTGGGTCTCCAGCAGTGACTGATCAACAACAACAACAAAAAAAAGTGTGTCAGTCAATCAGATGATTCTAGTGTGATTTGACGCATTTGTTGAGATGGAGAGGTGTACCTGAAAGTGTGGCTGGTTGAGAATGTGAGAGAGCTCAGCAGCCGTGTTGCTGTGGTGTGTGAAGGGACTGAGCTCTCTCAGGATGTCCTGCACCAGCTCTACATTATTGTCCCTCACGGCCTCCAGACGCGTCTCCTCTAGGCTCTCTGGGCTCTGGGAATTTAACGCAAAAAAAGGTTTTGCTTTACAAATAGATTTTGGAAGCTCCTGCATATAGTAGCACTACAACGCGAAGTTACAGTGGTGTAATGTTTACTTGGTCTTAGGAGAGGCTAATAGGAAGCTGCATGTCTTTGTGCAGTTGTTATAAAAATGCATCTAAATATAACCCATCTAAATCTATTTAAAGGAACAGTATGTAGGATTGTGGCCAAAACTGGTATTACAATCACAAAACTTGTGGCTAAAACTGGTACTGCAATCACACAACTTACACAACATGACAACATAAACATCAGTTGAGGGCTGCAACTCCACTTTTTAAATGACAATATCCTGGCCAGACCACTGTTGTCAGTGATATAAGTATTTGAAATGAAAATGATTTCTTAATGTCTAATGACATATCAGGGCCATTTTATGATTAATTGATATACATATCTTACATACTGTTCCTTTAATATTGCATTTTGCTATTATTTATTTATTTATTTATTATTTGCTGCTTTTTTAATTATTATGCATGCAGTTTTATAATCTGATATTAATTAATAATAATTACTGTAAACAGCCATGCCACATTCTCTTAAACACTCATATACACTTAACCCTAAATTCCTGATGTTGATACAAAAAGTTCATGTTACAGTATGCATCACCTACGCTATACCACAGTTTAATTGTTACCCACAATACTGACATGAATAATTTCAGTGAGAAAAAATGACTGTTTAAGATTCTTTCAGGTGATTTACTGATGCTGGAGGTTAAGGGGTCTTAAACTGACCACTGGGCTCTCCATAATGCCCTTGAGGAAGATGAGGTCCAGATCATTTGCAGTGGTGGAGCTGTTGCTGTCACTCACAGTGTCCAGCATCTGGAGCACTGCAGAAAGAGAGAAAGAGAGAGAACTGGTCAAACATCTGGATCATCTCCATTAAACATACATAGACGCATGCATATATGTATTTTAAAGATATTTAAATATTAAAGCCTAATCATATTGCAATAATTAGGTAGTTACTAATAAACACTGAAGAAAATCTTTAATGTATACATTTAAATTATTGAAGAGTGTTCAATGACCCTCATCTCAAGGATTCATTTGTTTTGATTTACTCTATTATAGTCGCACTGCAGATTCCTGGAACACTCTTGCATATATTGACGCCAGAGGCACAACACAACATCAGTTTGCTTACTGAAGCAGCGCCATCTGCATTAAGGTTTAAAATATAGACACTTAAAGCTGCAGTGTTTCAATTCTGAATCCATGAGAGTTGTCACCAAATCAACTTAACTAAATAATGACAGATTATCCCTGCCCAAACTCAAGCCATTAGTTTAGCCAATGTCAATGTAATGGGCTGGTCAGGATGCTCAAACAAACACCAATATTTTAAAATCACAGAACCACAGCATTTACACTACGAATGGTTGACCTACTGTTGTCTCTAATCTGTGATAAGAGGAAATATTTTAATATTAAAATACAAATACATTTAAAGCCAAAAAATAAATATGATAAAGCCACTGAAGGTAAAGAAGGAGACTTACAATGCTCTGTGCCGGTGGCTGCCACGGGCATGATGTTTAAAATCTGCTACTATAGAATCAGAGGGAAAGATTTATAACATTAATATTCAACATTATCATTACTGTATGTGCAAGAGGTTACAGCAAACAAAAGAAGGATAGGCAGTCAAAAACAGTATTATATTACGGCTGGGCTCCAGTAGCAGAGAGGAGAAACTGGAGGGGGGCATTTAAGCTGTGGTTGATATGACAATCTATACAATGTATATGAGAAATGCAGCCTTTGTGGTGTGTTAGGAGATGTAAGGGGAAGAGAGAGAAAGAATGATTTTTGGGGAGGTGCATAGATTCAGCCCTGTCCCCCAAATGAAACAATGACAGGGAGCAGGTGCACTGGAAACAGGAGTTGAAGGGGAGGTACGAGAACACACAGATGAAGGGACTAAATTTAGAGTTATTTACTACACACTCCTAGAAATACTTAATTCTGATTGGTCAATTGCTCCATTGTGGGTTAGTGTTCTACAGTGCGCTAATCTCATGTCACTTATGGGTCATTCCACTGAATCGCTGCCATTTGCATGTTGTAACTCTTTAAAATTGAAGTTGATATTATTTTTCTATTTCAACACTAAATTTAATAACACACGTTTTACTTTTCAAAATGAGTATTGGTCAACCTCAGGTAACTAGTTTATTTTTTTTACATGGTTTCTTAATGGAGGATGGAGGCACTGAACGTAACAGGACTGAGTTTTTAGCGTAGATTTAGCAAATACATGAAATATAGCTGCAGTAAATATGTGCTAATAGCATAAAGACACTTAGCAAATTCTAGTGATTTACCAAAATGTTTTATTTTAAAATAATCTTATAACATCAAAGAACTAATATAGGTAACAGGACTGTACATTAAGGTTTACATTCATAGCATCAGTATCATAAAATATACAGAAAAGAAAATGAGAAAAGTGACTTTTGATCTTCATAGAGAGCAGGGATAGATAAAAAAGCTTTTTTTAGTGTTTTGTAGTTTCATTAATGTTTTAAAATATTTAGATAAAATTTGGTGTTAGATTAACATGCATGACACTTTGCTTAATAAAAAAATGTTTTTTGAAGTTAGTTTTCATGCATTTTTATATTTTTAATATCCTAGTGACAGCAATGTTACCCATTCGGTGAAATGACCCGTATCACTCTGCAGTCTCCTGTCACATAATACAATCATTTTTTACTCATGTCAGTATTTCACATCCTTCCCTGTGTTTTCTTTTTTGCTAACTAGTCATGAAAAAACTCTATTCAAGATGTTAATAGAGTCCTCCATTTTATGTCGTGTTCTGATAATGACCAATTGTACATTATATCTAATATATGGTAGAATATACTATATAACAAACATGGTAGAAAATAGGGCTGGCCTGGGCAAAAAAAAGATTTTTCGATTAATCGATTTTTTTTTTACGTGGTCGATTCAAAATCGATTCTCAAAGGTCACGAATCGATTTTCCCCCATATTTATTTTCGCAAACATTGAATGTAAGTTTAACATTAATCTGATTACTAGTCTGCTCAACTAGATATCACCCTCTGTCATTCGATAATTCAGTCTATATTCTAATATTTTCTAATATAATATAATAGTATAATAATATAATATTCTAATATAATATAATATTCAATAATCTATATTCATTGAGTTGAATCGAGAATTGAGTATAAAAACCAGCAAAAATCAGAATCGAACCGAGAATCGAATCAATTTGATAGCTTGTGAATCACATTTTAATCGATCTGGAACATTTGAATCGATCCCCAGCCCTAGTAGAAAAAATATGATACTTTAATCAAAACATTCATGTCAGTCATGATAACAGAGTTTCCATCATTCCCACATATTCCTGCTATGGGACACTGTGTAAACAGTCCCAGTAGGCAGGTACACTGATCCATTAAAGACCGGAAGGATCAGAAGAGTTAAAGACCTGACTCACCACACACGCACGCACGCACGCACGCACACACACAAACACACACACACACACACACACACACACACACACACACACACACACACACACACACACACACACACACACACACACACACACACACACCTAATCCAACTATTAGGCATGTAACTATTACTTATTTTATCGACCCGGACATCTGTTCCGCTTCAAAACATTTTCCCTTTGACAAGAGCTATTCTGTCTATCATATTACAAAACAGGATGTATTATGTAATTACAGTTCTAATGTTGTGCATAGAGGGCAGTAAATTACTTGTTTTAACCCTAAAGATCATTACAATGCATTACTTAAGCTTAAAGAGGGATCTTTCCATGAACATAAAAGATAAAGTAAAGCAATGAAAAGAAAGAAAATCCCCTAAATACATGCACACACATGTAATATTTCAACATACACTGTATGACGAAGTTGGTTGCTATAGTAATGTTTTTCTCCCACACATTACATAGGTTATTAGATCTCCTCGAGATCAAAAATTATACTGAACAATTAGGGTCAATGCACAATATAGAGTTAACTACTAATTTAAACATGCATCTCCTGCCAGAACTTTATAACCTTTATAACAGATTCTATTCACACAAAATGGAAATAGAAAAAAGTAATGTGTTCTTCGATGATGTTGCTTTGTGATGGCAGTGTGAAAAACTGTTGTTTATGTTGCTCTGAGATCAGTCCCAGCAGGATGGAGAGGTCAGACTTTATACACACCTCTGTCTCATTCTCACACTCTTGCGTATTTACAAGAATGACAAGGTGAAAAGTCATGCTGCTACACTGGGAAGTGTCAGTTCCATTCAGAGTCGCACTCATATAAATCATACTGAGAAAATGTCACAACTAACTTATTTTCAGCATCTTTTTTCCTTGTGCTCTCTTTTGCTGGATTTATGGATGCTTTAAAACCTTCAAGCATTTCTAAATGATATCTGTTTATCCACCAGTTACAGATCACCCTCAGGACTTCAGCTTGCTTTTATTAACTCCCAAAAAACAAATAGATCTGGCACATTCTTCCAGACTGAGTTTTTATGCACTTTCAATTCTGCTGGGTTATTTTAAAAGAGCACTTATTGTCCGATTCACGATTTTTCATTTCCTTTGGTGTGTAAGTGTGTATTAGTACATGTTTACAATATGCAAAAGGTACAAACCCCAAAGTAAACAATGACACGAGTTATCATCTCCAATGTAAATCTCTTTACACTACAACAAACACACGGATTGTAGGCAACAGTTTACTTCCTGGGATTGGTGATGTAGACAAGACCGATATTATCATAATTCCTCCCACTTCAGACTCACAGCATGTAAGTTAACTCCTGTCAGCATTGCATTGTGAGCTAATCTCTAAAACATGGTAAGGAGCATCACATTTAAGGCTGATGTCAGAGGTATTCAGGGCAATCACAACGTACAAATTAGCTGGCCAATCAGGGACACAGAGTTTTCAAATCTGTGCGTTTCAGGAAGAGAGTGAAATCTGGAGCTACAAAAATGTAAGGTATGTGGAAAATAATGTGTTTTTTGAACCATAAAAAACAGCACTGAGTTTCATTTAAATACTACTTGACAAACTACATAATTCACACTGTCATAAATCGAGTTTATAAAAATACACTGTATGAAGCATCTGTATTAAGCTTAGTTTGAAAATAATGTTTCTTAACTCTTTAACCGGGCACACACTACAGGACTAATTTACCCAGATTTTCCCCCATCAAGAATCTGAGAGAAAATCAGGTGCAGGACCTTGATTATTCGCAATGTTTGGCTCAGATTATCATGTTATATGTGAAGTTTACAGATCAAATCTCCCGCTCTACTCGCAACAAAACTGGGCCGCCCCGATCATATCAAGCATTTTTTGATTTTTAAATTTTATATTGGAATTATTACATCAGTACTTTGAGAGACAAAGGTGAATGACAGATCTTTTGAAATAGCAACTGCAAAAAAAGCTGCTGTACGGTTCTGGTAGACAGCGGAGATGGAGAAACGGCAAATGATTTGAGGAAATAACTTGACTGCCTGAATAAAGCATTTGTGAAAACGCATGAAGGTTTCCATTAAAACCAAGAGTATAGAAAGCTGTCAACATAAATGTAAACATTAAAAAACAATAGTAAATGTGTCAATATGTTTAATCTGTTTCCCCCTGAGGTGCATAAAGTGCTCCCTTTGCTACAACCAGATTTCATAACTGACCAGGATTTTAAAAATTTTGTAGTAAACCCCGAACTAAAAAAAAAATTATTCCACCAAGAATTTCTGAAGAGAGAGAGACTGATCTCATGATGAGAGATATTTGACCTCATCATTGACATCTCCAAGAGTGTTCATCCAAACAGCAGGAGATGCTAAAGTGCACAATCCAATCTCATTACTATTAGGACAGGGTGCAGTGTGTTTTGGTCAGGTATAGATGCAAGCTCAGCATCCGAGATAGATCCCCTGAGAGAAGGCACGGGGACGTCTCTTCCAGTCCTTTGTTAGAGGGATTGTGAATTTATTATGCCTTGGCAACTCCTGAGCCCCCACATCATTTTCACTCCCATTTTTCCTGAGTCTCCTGTGCTAATGACACCCCGGTTTGGTCCCAACCCACATCACATGAAGCCATGCTCTCCATCTGCTCTCCAGGGCCAGAAAAAGGCAGGGCCCATCTGTTAACAACACACACAAATACAGGCCTGCTACCCCTTTAAGAAACCATGCCAGAATATCATTTTGGTCTAATCGCCTGTGTTGACAAAACATAAATATTCATAGGTATTAAAATGACAATATCTAATATTAACCCCCTAAAAAAATCATGTCACCACCAGCTGTAATCTAATTCAGAATCCCATTCCAGGTAAACTGCACTTTTCTTTCTACATGTAAGGGAAGGCTGTGAAAACTAATAAAAAACATTATTGGTTTCATTCATTGTGGTTTTAAGTTATTATCATTGTATAGAAAGACATGTCTGAAAATAAGGAGTGATGAGCTACAATAATGTCTCTTCTCTGAAGTTCCCACAGTGTAGAAAATAACGAGTGTGCGTTTTTCTATTTTTCATCTTCAATAATAGCTAAGATACTACACATAACAAGATTACAACACTAAATGTATTTTTACATTGACTTTATGATCACTGTTCCTGAGAGACAACGCGAATGCCAACAATAACGGAGCGAGATTGGCTAACAATTTGATGCAACGATAACAACTATTCGCATCACCATTCATATGGCGAATGAAAGAAAACAACGCGGATGAAGAACAGCAGTAATATCAAACGTAAATGTGTATTAAACAACAAATTAATATTTTATCTATCAACAATACCAGATATAACAATTACAATACCACGGGACGGCGACAAATACTCTTATATCGAACCAATTACAATTTAAATGCGCATTATATATCAGTATCGTTACAATAAATCATTTCAAAGGCAGAAAACGCCTAAAATATGTGTATTATTAAGTTAAAAATACCAACCTTTGTCGTATCGTAGACTCTTGGTTATGTTGTTTTGATTATGTGAGGTGTCTGAACCGCTACAAAGCATCAAATCAGAGTCTCGCCATTACGTAGACATAAAGGGGCAACACTGAAATGTCTCAGTAGGTGGGACCCACCAATTTAATGTCAGGCTACGGACTCTGGTACAAACAGAATGTTCTCGACAGCCGACCTGCTTTAAATATTCTGCGCTCATTTACATAACACTGCAAATCTGCGTGTTATGTAAAGCGTGCAGTTATTGTTCGGTGTGGGCTTAATGCGATTCCTTGTATAATAATGATATTAAAACAATTTATTTTATCTTACTAAAATATTTTAAATCATATTTTAATAAACCATACATTGTCTAAAGGTCGTTATTATTTAAGACAGACACATTTAATGAATATAGACCTAGGCTACATATAATTTTGTGTCATAATCATAGTTTTTGGGACGTAAGATGTACATTTTATAAAATGTATGCAATTCGTAGTTTTGATATTTATATGTGGGGGGTCGAACATAGTATATTAAACATCGTAGGGGGACATCTGCTGGTCATTCAGAAATAACCTTATAAAGACTGAAAGTATTTGGAAATAGGGTAATAATCATAGAGTTATGATTGAGTAATCACGTTATAAATGCAAGCTAGTTTGTAAAAATTAAATACAATGCAATAGTTCTTACAGTAGCCTATCCCACATATTATAATGCATTTTTATTTATATGCATTTTATTTTTATTTTTCCATTCTCTGCGCATGCAGCAAAGAAAGAGCCTTGGTCAAGGACACGAAAACAAAATATATTCATCCAATAAACTTTTAATCACCTAGAATAATTTACATGGTACAAACAAAACACACATGTTTTGTATGACACAATGAAGTGTACACATATACAGTTTCCTTCATATTTTCTATTATAATATATTATATACAGTTAAAGAGATTTGTTCAGTGCGCACAAAAGAAAAGGAAAACAGACTATGCACTCAATAAAGAGGTGAATGAGATTCTCTGATGATGGCTGGCTCTCATATGGATGTCTGGAGGCACAGGAGGGCTTAGCTCAGGAGTCAATGCACAGGGGTCACTAAACTTCACCACATGTAAGAGTCATCATATCTGAAATAAAGGGACATATTTGTTAAATACAACATTTATATTAAAGATAAACCTTTTCATCACAATCTTTAAATGATCTAAATTCTAACAGTTTATCTAATAAATTGTTTTCAGATGACTAATCTCAGTATCATCTTTTTAAAGGCCAAGTTTAAAGCTGTTAAATGCCAAGGCCTATCAAATATTCTGTGTGTGTGGTGTTTAATAGCCCACTTCCATCCTGACGGAAAGAAAAAGGAAGCCAGGGCTCCCATCTGTCTCCTCGTTCCTCAACAGGTGTGAAAAAAATATGACTTGTTTCCTTCTTCCAATTATCACACGAGCCATCACCATTCATGATGATTTTCCACAAATAAAACTAAGTTCATATTAAGTGCTTTTTCCCCAAGCACCACATACCCTGAAGTGACTTATGAATCAAAATTCATACAATATCCCTATTATTGACATTACAGCTTACTTTAAAAATGCATGCAATTAAAAGCTACTTCACAATTTCATGAAGTCAGGGCTCTGACCTTGATCTCTGTTTGCGCACTGTGTCATCCCCGAAAAGCAGCTCTGCCATCACATCCTCTGAGGTGGACCTTTTCCCATACCTATGAGTAAGAAAGTGACAATTTATTCCCTTATTACCTCACACACAACCGTGTAACTTGGCTGAGTACATTTCACTTTTAGAATAATGATCTCAAATTGCTCACACAATGAGCTCATTGTGATGTGTGAAAGTGTCACGAAGAAAAGCCAGAATGTGAAGAACTAGTCAGACCACTTCATCTGTCAGTCACCGATCAGCCTACAAAAACGCTCTAAATCTAATTTAGCAGTTAAATGTTTCTAGACCCCCTGTCAGCCGAATGTGCAGGAGTCACATCACCTGGAGAGCTCTGACACAGAGAAGAACATAGCAAGTATTTTAATGGCTAATTTTACCGATAACATACACGACAGATATAAAGTCTTAAAAAGACACTTGATGGATTATAGGGGAAAATGCCAGACTCTTCTTCCGCTTCAGACTGATTAAGACTTGGTAATAACATTTTCTGCGTTCCCCTTGGGCTTTCTTTTACAACTGCACCTTCGAGATAAATATACTAAGACAAGAAGTCCATCACTCAGAGAAAAAAAAGCAATTTCATGCTTACATTCCTTCTCAATAGATGCTTGTGAGTAACATCAATGCATTTGAGACAAACCTAATGTGACAGTTTTTTTAGGATGACTTCTGAATGACTGAAATGACTTTTACAGAATCTCACCTGCTCCCCGTTACATCAGAGGTGCTTTGTGAAGAAGTCAATATTTACTGTTAAGATTTACGGCTTCAACTTTTTAAACTCAAAGCCTTCTGGAATTCATCCCTATTGTTATTTAGATTTCTGATAGACGAAACTGGGTGTCAGAGGCTGAAATTAGGTCCTCTCTCAAAATATCAACGCAGTATGCAAAAGAGAAAATATACACTGAAGTATATTACGGAGAGGAAAAATCATTGACCGCACATTTTATTGGAATTGTTTGCATCTCAAATGTCAAAGACCTGTTAGGAGAGCATAAATATGTAAATAAACACTGCTATAGGGCAGACCGGAGAGAGATATCAATCTGTGATAGACCTTATCTATCTTACAGGCTTCTCAGAGGTTTTATCACACAGATTTGTTTCATAGAGAGCCTCTGGCCATTCAGAAGTGGACTATAATGAAATTACAGAGTCCTACTTTAGAACTTGGTCATTTTTTATTAAACAGTAACAGAACAGTGGAAATGATTTTACAACAGGAGATGATTTTAATCATAGTCACCTGGTCAATGTCTAAATGGTGAGGTGTTACAAACACAGTAACAGGTATGAAATGGTCTTTTGGCATATATGAAATTTGTTAGTGTAGCAAAACCATGGTTAGTTTGTGGTAACCATGGATCAGCTATAGATTTTTTTTGTAGCAAAATCAATTTGTGGGTATATTGGTGGCTCGCTCACCTTTGTCTCGTGATTAGGTTGATGTAATGTCTCAGTGCGGTGTAATATTTGGCCAGGTCCTCTGGCGCAGCGTCTTCACCAGGGTTCTCTGGTTTGGGCGGATAGGCATCCACAAATGTCCCGAGACACAGCAGCACGCACAAGACGAGAGTAGCGATGACGGTCCAGGGCTTTAACATGACAGCCATCTGAAAGAGAAAAAAATATGATTTCTTGCATCGAATAAACCACGTGTAATTAATTTACAAAACTGGATTATAGTGTGATGTGCGCAGTGAATGATGCGTCAGGTTTTTTATGCTAGTCGTCGTGTAAAACCCGGTTGTGTAGAAGTTTAATGCAAACTTGTTACAAAGGTTCGTGTGCATATAGGAAAGTTAATTAATGCCTTTCTGTAATAAGAAAATATTTGTCAGAAGTATAGATGAACTAAAAGACAAAAAAAACTAAATAACGTAAGCAGTAGGCTATAAATAATTAACGCAACTTTATACAATTATGCATTTAATTAAATGTGTAACTTTCTTAACAAATAGTAAAAAAACTATTGTCTGATGTCTTCTATGATCTCGTTTACTGTGTACTATCAATGCCATTTTTCTAGTCATTTGAATGTGAGCTTAAATAATATTGTTAAGCGCAAGCTGATGTGATTGCTGTCCGTGGTGCTGAATGTGCTTACAGTAAAAAAAAGATAAACTCGTTAACACGTCTTATGTATCCTTCATAAAAAAAGAGAATTTAACAATAGCAAAATAATAGTAACAGATTTTTCCTCATAAAGCCCAAATTGGGTGACCGTATTCAATCGTTTTAGTAAAATATCAATAAAAGGCTAAAGAAAATTTAATTTGGCGGGTCCACAAGTAGACTATTATTCACTTAACGATCACCTTCAAACAAATAAAATACCAAGAAAAACTTACTTTCAGCAGCTATAGAGTTTATGTACAGTTCTTTCTGTGGACTGGTTATGTGAATGTTCTTGTTCCAAAGCTCTTCGCCTGCTTCTTTCGTGAGGTCTTTCAGAAATAAGAAGTTGTCCACTCACGGATGTCTTATAGCACACCGGCACCTCAAGGGCTTTATATACTGTGCAGTGCCTTGCGTAAACAGGAGACGCGCGGTGGAACTGACAGGAGCTCTGCCCCCAACACCACATCTAACGTCACTCATAAAGACATTACAACTCGTCACACCCCACATGGAAAATATCGTAGTTCAGTAAAACTACTATAGTAGTACAATACTCATACTGTATAGTGAATGTTGTAATATACTTTAATATTAAAGTTCAAAAACAAATTTACCACAGTAAATACTCACATATGCTCCTGTGGGGCTATACACTTCATTGTGATTGTTCTTGATGCTCGGTTACAGCAATATATTTTAATTAAATCAGCCAACTTAAACTGATTTGAAGCCTGTAAGACTTTCATACCACCTCTAATTTAATCTAACATTAGCTATGTATCTTATACCTTTATGAAAGTTGCTTATTATGTTTCTCCATTATGAACTGATAGATGAGTTTGTACAAAGTTTTAATTTCTTTTAATCATTTAATATAAATGATCGAGTGGGCATCAGTGTGCAGAAATAACAGCAGATAACACTCCATACAAAGTGTCCACCTGATTGCAATGACCAATCAAACCCAAGCGTGCAATAAAGCAATCAAGTTTGCAGGTTCATCTCAGTTCACATCTGAACTAGTTGACCGCACAGCTCAAATGATCTTTTGTAGGACAGTCCACTTCTTAAATTGTAGTTAATCATGTCTTTTTGTATAATAGTACATAACCTCATTGGAACTGGTGAGCTCTAAAAAAATACCGTACTTATTCGTCCAGTTCAACAAAACATTTTTTTGTAAGTGGTAGAAAGTTTGAATACAATTAGTAATCTGATTTAAAATGCTCTACATTTTAAACAATGTGATCATTTTGCAGGTCTTGTGAAATAAAGATGCTTCACAGCAATGCCATAGAAGAACCATTTATGGTTCCCCAATTATGTTCCTAAAACACCATTTCCCTCTTACCTTTTCATAGTCTTTCAACCATTTTCCACCACAGAGAACTTTTTGGAATCTTTAGGAACCATTTCAAAGGAATCTTTATTTTTAATTTTGTATTATGAGGTCCACAAAAATGAAGAAAATGTATCCATTCTGATGTCTGATTTTAAAACGATATACTCACATAGCAAATTATGAATTAACATTTTAAAGTGACACATTTTCATTAGTTCAAAATTAAATTTGTAATAAAATAATATTTAAAAATAAATGACAGAAACATGATATTCCATGTCTTTTTTTTCAAAATACAATTACTTTAATGTTGAATGTCATTACTGCATTTGCATGTTCCCTTCAGGCATCTGTAATAAAACCTGTTACCAACAGACGGATAATGTAGCTTTTTAATGCCTCCACCAACAACTTTGTGATTCGTTTATGTCTTTATTTGAGTTTGCATTCGTATCTCGATAACATTTATAAGTATGGTTTAGTTACATTAGGCACAAAAAGAAAACAGGATAATTCATAATATACATTAGAGAAGCAGACCGATCACTGACTTCATGTGGTTTTGGGGAAATTTCTTGTGCAGTCACTAGTAAATGGACAAGAAATGTTGCATCCAGAAAAACTAATCAGAGTTCATTTAGTAAAAGAGTGCACAATATGGTGCTTTGTATAAGATTGCAAGACGAGAGTAAGATAGTAGTTGTTAGTCAGGATTTCAAATTGTACATAAATGTTAATAGTTTTCCATAACACATAATCGTATTGTTTAATAATGCTTTTTATGTTCGACTATGTCTTATCATGTATAACATTGTCCATTATTAAAAAGGTCCATTAATATCTGACTCATTGTGAAAACAGTCAGCGTTGAGTTCCTTGAATCAACTTTTTTTCTGTTGTCGTCTCATGTCTGCTACGTCAGGATACTGGATTTAGTCTCACCGTGGCTGACGTGGGCTGCTCCCTTGTACGCGAGCCCCCCACCCCTAAGCACTCTAATCGTCCAATCACATCATGGGAGACGTCAATGGGGCTTGCTCATTCTAACTGCTCCTCTACAGCTATGTGATGATGATGTTCAAAAGCTTCGCAGTTTGGAGACTTTTTCATCCCCCTCAAGGTGTGATCTTGTCATTCAGTCTGAGACACCAACTCTGAGACCCCACAATCAAAACTCACACTGACTCAAGAGTCACCCACACATAGGCCTGAGTCTTCAATGAACAGCAATGTTATGAGGGTTACAACACAGTTTTTATTTAGAAACATATACAAGTTTGTTTTCGTATGTCCTGCTGTGGGATACGAGAACCCAGTGTATGTTTTCGCAAACATCCGGCTTTGATGCATGACTAAGATGGTGCACATGAGAGCTATTCAACTCAGTTCTTAACATTAACAAATAAAGTAAAACCAACAATTAATTAAAAAAAGTGTGCTTTATTTGATTTATAACTAACTATTACCAATAAAGCAATTAACAAGTGAGGCCAGATGTCTTTATGCTACCTTTAAATATTCTGCAACAGTATCTTACCCGTCTAACATTTTAAAATGTCATACAGGATTGTAATGAATGTAAGTGACAGTAATACTTTTGCAAGTGACAACTAAATTAACCTATTTCTTGCTTTGTAAGAAGAAAAATGTCATCCTTCAACCTTTTATAGACTATACTATAGTTGTTAATCAAAAGATACTGTCAAAGCAACATCAAACAATCTGAATAAAATATGCAGATTCAAAATGTGACTACACATTTAGTTGCATGGTACGGTGTCACATATCCCATCTGTTTGTTAATTAGTTATACATATGTTAAAGCTGGGCAACCTGGCTAAGTGCAGAATATACAATAGAAAGGATATAAAGGTTTGTATATCTTTAACAAGATATTTTACAGATGCACAAGGTTTTATATATAGAACTTTTTGATTTAATATTATAAATCTATTTATTAAAAAATCTTTGGGTTAAATCTATTTTTCTTATGATTTAATGTCAAACGTCAGAGTGACTATAAAAGAGACATTGATTAAATATTTTAACTTTCTTTTCTGAAATATTTGAAGCTTTCATTTGTCAACATATAGCGTATACAATGGTGAGACTAAAGCAATTAATTTGTTTATAGTTTTTAGTCCTGGAGGGTAAACATTGTTCCAACTATATTAAAATGATAGTTTACCCAAAATGCTGTCATCATTTACCCACCCTCATGTTATTCTTAACATGTATGAGTTTATTTTCAAGAAAATATTTTGATAAATGATGGTAAGCACACAGTTGACGGTACAGGTACCCATTGACTTCCATAGTACTTGTTTTACTATGGAAGTCAATGGGTACCATCAGGCGTGTGCTTATACCATCATTTATCAAAATATCTTCTTTTGTCTTCAACATATAAGGAAACTCAAACAGGCTTGGAACAGCATGAGAGTAAATGATGAAAGAATTTTCATTTACTTATTTATTTGCATTTCATTTTCATCCCTTATATGTAAACCGAAGCATTGAGAACTTTGCAAGTGTACAGGCAGTTTATTAAAAAGAAACATTTACCGTTCACGTCTGGATCACATATCCATGCGGGCGCCATCTTGGGAAAACTAAACTCTCGCGTGAAACGTTGTTGCCCTGAACAGGTGTTGTGCTTTCACGCGAGAGTTCGGTTTTCCCGGGGTGGCGCCCGCATGGATGTGTGGTCCGGACGTGGACGGTAAATGTTTCTTTTTGGTGAACTGCCTGTACACTTGCAAAGTTCTCAATGCTTCGGTTTACATATAGAGACCCTCATTGTGCTACAGTGTAAGTGTGGGGTTATTTTGAGCATTATTAGTAGTATAGACATAGCGATTTCGTTTTTAATGCACTGAAGCCCCGAAGGCTACCATAACATGCTAATTTGCGTTTAACAATAACACTGGTCACGTTAGACTAGCATGAAAACAAACTCCAGTGAACGGTCGAACTCGGTACACGTTTGTTATTAACCCTAGGATCATTTCAAGGCGGAATTTCCCTTTAACTACAGTACAAGCCTGTCAATTCCAAGTCACAAAAATTTAGATCAACTCTCAGAAGAAAACCAGAAAAACAAATACACTTGAACAAAGTACTTTTCCGGACATGTAATGTATAATCAGCCTGATCTAACAAGAATTCGTATGTATTTTATGAGTTGGCTAATTCGTATGAATGTGTACGAAGTAAATCATACAAAAAGGTACGATTATCATAAAAACAATAATGAAACTACAGAAACATATTACGACTGTGGTTGTATAAATTGCCATGAGATTGCTTTGAATGTATCATATTTGTAATTATGCTAATATATTGTATATTGACTAAAAATATAACCATTTAAGTGTTTATTTGAGTTTTGAAGTGTTTACTTGAGCTTTTCCTGGATAAAATTCAATGACTCATTTTTAATGAGCAAAAGATAGCACTAACATAACTTAGATTATGGTTATAAAATACATTCTTTCTTCAGTACACTTCTTTATTAAATACAACAAAACACGTCTCCACAGCATATCATTACATACTATCCATGTGTGTGCTATTGTATTATCTTGTTTCAGCATGAAGCAGTGACTAATACAATTTCCCGTTCATTAATACAGAAGTTAATTTAATTAGAAGTGTGATTTTCTTTCTTCCAAACTTGTTCCCGGAAACAAACACCACTTTATCTTGCACAAGAAAATCACTGATCTGATGGAATGACACACTCAAAATAGAAATTCATGCACAAATTTTGTTTTACAGTAAACTGACCAACTGTGTTGGAGAATGGGCTATGGTGACTCAGTGTTGAAATTCTGAGTGTTTATTTCACTGCCTCCTCACACAGTTGTGTCACATAATCGACTAGCCTTTTATTAGCACAATAAAAACCATGACAAACTGTGTGTTCGCCATTTACACAAATCCCAAATGTCCCTTTGATTTATTGAGGATTGTTCTATTGGATTCAAACACCTATCGCAGGTAGTTATCCTCCGGGACAGGTTATAATGGGTGATATATGTCCTTTTTCATAATTCTGCTTGGACCTAGCTTCTACATTTCGTTCATTTTAGAATGGACACACATTTAGCCTAAAGTTGATTTTTTCTGTATGATTAGTTAATAAATACATGACATATGACAAAAAAGTCTACTGCACATGTTTAAATCATCTTGATATGCAACCTGATCTCACGAAAATCCGTGTTACGGATTTGAGCTTTTTTCGTGACGGGACCAAGGATGTCTTTTCCATGTCACTCCCACGATTTCTCGTGTCATTTTATGTATTGTTTTCTCAATGTTTTTTCCTATTTACTTACCATTGTCGCTTGGGGTTAGTACACGCTATAGTTTATTTTTAACCCAATGCTGCACTGTCAGAAATAAAGGTATAAAACTGTACCTTTTCAGTCACTGAGGCTGTACCCTTTCATAAAGTACAGCTTTGCACCTAAGGATTTCATTTTAATACCTCATACTGGGGCAAAAGAGAGCTTATTAGTACCTCAAAAATCCATATTAGTATCTCAAAGGTACATATTGGTACTACATGTATATCTGTACCTAATGGTCCATACAATTACCTTTTTAGGTAGGGTGCTGCCCCACTGACAGCTAGGGTACATATTTTGACTTTTTTCTAAAAATGTAGGTTCTTAAGGTACAGTAATCTTTTTTATTCCTGTAAAGATACCAAACGGAAACCCCCAAAACGGTACAGCCCCAGTGACAGAAAAGGTACAGTTTTGTACCTTTATTAAATATTGGACATAACACACGTTGGGTTATAAATAAATGCTGGGTTGTTGTTAACTTAAATATGAGTTAAAACAACCCAGCATTGCAACATCCCAGTATAGGTTAATTTAATAATCCAACATGTGTTCTGTCCAATATTTACCCAGCACTGGGTTAAAAAATAACCCAGAAGAGTGTATATTGTATGTTATACCACGGGTCTGTTGAATGCTGCATTCTGATTGGCTGAGAAATGTTCTATGGGTGTTGATTATTTTTCTGTAAACCGCACACCTAACCTTTTAAATGTCTTAAAAATAGGCACCAGAGCAATTTTTGTGGTAACCGTGGTATAAGCGGAATAATTGACTCCAGTTCTTTGAATTATTCAAAAATAATACAGATTGCATGCCGCATTACCACCTTGGGTGTTCATTATTTTTTTATAATTCAATGGCCTGTCATCAATTATTCCTTACTTATGTTAGCATGTTTGTGCTTAAACAAAATTATAAATGCTCTGTTTTCAAGTTGCACTAAATAAAAGTGTTTGCCAAATGAATAAAATGTACATGTTATGTTCCAAAAGTGCGTTCCAGGTGTTTATATGCAGTAGGTCTGAGGAGCATTTTTTGCAGGGAAAAGTAGAAGAACTTGGAATGAGATCAGTTTTCTATCACACCTGTGGTTGATGTAGTGTGGGGTGTTAGCAGGCTCTGGGTCATAACACACCTTTTATACGCACACTGTCAGTCACAGTGCTTTTTTTCCTGGCAACTAAAACGTTCCTGCATAGAGACAGAGCGCAGTTATGCAAATTTGAAAACCACGCCCACCGGGGGGGGGGAATTCAATCCAACCGTCTCCATTGACTTTGTATTGCGAGAAGCCGCCTCCTTGTCATTTCTGGCTTATAACAAATAACTGAATAATGCCTAAAAGCTGCTGTGTGACAATATGTACAGCTAACAAGCCAAAGAACCCATAAATAAGTTTTTATAAGCTGTCGAGCCGTAAAACCCTGCCTTTAAGGAGAATAAAGTGGATCGCCGACTACGTTTCCCCCTAGTGGACGCAGTTCTACTAATAGAAGTACTATGAAAAGTTGCCTGTATCCATTTTTGTGTCTTTAAACGCTCGTATTTGGGGTCGACAGCTTATAAAAACTTATTTACAGATTAAACTTAAAAACAGAATAATACCTAAAAGCTGCTGTGTGACAAGGTGTACATCTAACACGCCAAAAAAAAAAAATAATAATAATTTTTTGTGGGCTGTCGACTTCAGAGGACGAGCGTTTGGACACGGAGGTGGAGACAGGCAACTTTTCATAGTGCTCCTATTAGTAAAACTGCGTCCAATAGGGGGAAACGTAATCGGCGATCCACTTTGTTCTCCTTGGGGACTGGGTTTTGCGGCTCGACAGCTTGTGGAGGCTTATTTCTGTGTTCTTTGGCTTGTTGGCTGTGCATGTTGTCCCGGGGCAGCTTTTGGGCATTGTTCAGTTTTTGTTATAAGCCAGAAATGACAAAGAGGCGGCCTTTTGCAATACAAAGTCAATGGAGACTGTTGAATTGCTTTCCCCCCCGGTGAGCGTGGTTTTCAGGTTGTGACGCGCTGCGCTCTGTCTCTATACAAAAATGTTAACAAAATGCTGCACATATGTATGAAGATAAGAATGATCAATTTTAATCAATCCTATTTAATCTAACCCGAAGGGATGCTAAAAAGAGACAAGAATGCCAAACTGAGACCATTGAGATTGTTATTCTTTTTTATTCTCTAGTTTTTATTTGAGACTTTTAGTGGTGTGAGTCAATGTTATTTCGATTTGCCCTATTTTACTGTTTTTCCAGTCTCATAAAATGTAATGCTGTTTATTTGACACATGACAGGAAGTGGATGTACGTGTAGACTTGCTGTAGTGATGTCATCATTCTGCAATATGTGTATGACCACATATGCGTCAACCATGCGTTGTTGAATCTGCGTGAAACCAGTTGTGCGCTTCATATTGTTCTTTAAACAACAGTAACCGTCATAAGTGTGTTGCTATGAGAACAATAATCAGGCACCAAGCTAGCAGTGATATCTCAGCAATGGCAGGATGAGTGAACTGTCATCTATAGTGCCGATGGCAGAGTATGTTATGAAAAAGGAGTGATACCTCAATAAAACTGACCCTGCGTTCACACTGATCATCATTCACCTATAGCCCAAGTGATATAACAATATGATAATATGGAAGTATTGCTATATGAATAAAGCAGCATCATGTGTTTTGATCTGTTGAACAGATCCATGTGGGCTTGCTTATTATGTTTGCTCGAAAATTGCATTCCACAAAAACATAGATGGTGACATTGTTTTTGATAACATGTTTCTGTCAGCCTCATAAAAAATAAATTTTTCTGGTCTATGTCTCTCTGAACCGAGAATGTGAGGTTTTCATGGCTACGTAACTCTCCAACGTGGTAACTCAACCTGAGCTAACTCCAGTTCTTATTCAATTCCTCTGGTGTTGCAGTTCTAGCATAATACCTCCATTAGAGGACTTGATCAAAGTTGACAGCCAGGACCGAAGCCCTGAAGGCCTTGTGTAACCTCAACACCTGTGGCCGGTTCAATACTCCACTGTGAGTCCATAACCTTCCCCCAGTCTCAAAGAAACATCCGTGCAATGGCTCAGTGAACCCTGAACTTCAGTTCAACACCTTACTCACTGGCCACTATGAGACAACTGAGATTTAATACATGTAAATGCTTTCCCATAGCCTCAGGTTACACAATTAGCATTTTAAAAATAGAAAAACACACAAGTAAACAAATGAATGCTGTGACACACAATATTTTGACACTTCGTCATTTCACCATCTACGTTAACAAGACCCAATATAGTCCAACTATGAGTAACCCACTTCTAGCCAAAATATAATGTATGATACTCCATCATGTGAGCAACATCAACAGTTATTACAAGGTTTTTGGTTTTATTAATTCATTTATTTCATTTCATTTTATTTTGGGCTAAATTTTCACTGAGAGCTCTTTTGCATGCTGGGTGTATGTTCTTGTAACATATCAATATAATACCAAGTGGTATTTCTTAAAGGTATAGCGGAAGATTTTCTTTTCCCATCAATACTATTTGTCATCCCAGTTGTCAATCATTCTGGTAATATGTTGGCGTAAGTAAGGCCGTCGTACATGCTCGTCCCTAGGTTCGCTTTCTGCACATGCACACTTTCAGGTGTATATGTGTGGTGTGCTTTATGAATTGTATGACAAGAAGAGAAGTGCCTCTGAAGAAAGAAACAAGTCCAGAGTGTTTTTGGTAAAATATTTCACACGCTGACTTGCAAAAAGCACAGGTTGGGCTTCCCACTGATGCCTCAGTCGTGAAGTTTCAACTCGACAGGTAAAGTTTGGCATGCTTTTTGGAGAAATCCATTTAAAATCACTGCTAGTAAAAGTTGATGTAAGCTATGATTAGCCATGCTAGCCCTGGCACAAGTCCTGAACCACAAAGACACGGTAAACATCTCAATTTAAACCACGAGTCTGTTGAATGCTGTATTCTGATTGGCTGAGAAATGGTCCGTGGGTATGCATTAATTTCTGATAACCGCACTTCTAACTTGTCAATGTCTTACAAATAGACACCAGAGAAATGTTTGTGGTAACCGTGGTATAAGAGGAATAATTGACTCTTGACCTTGGGTGTGCATTATTTCCTTACAATTCAATGGCCGTCGTCAATTATTCCTTACATATGAGCCATGCCTGCAGCAACTTGAAAACCGAGCGAAGAGAAGAACTAGGCTCGTGCATGCTCTCTCGTGCACACGTTAATAGGCATTCCCTCTCGGGATCCGGTAGTGTTGCACATGTGCCTTTTTTTTTTAAAGTGGAGGGGCGTTTTTTTTTTTATTCTGGAAAATCTTCCGCTATACCTTTAAGAAAATACAACATTTTCTTAAAGGGGACATATCATGGAAAATAACAACCCAGTAACTTAGTTCCGTTAAACCATTCTCTGCAAGCATGTAAAAAATAGCTCATTGAAATTTGGCTCCCCTTGTGATGTCAGATGAGATAATACTGCCCCTTAATCTGCGGTATCCAACCACGACACTGTCATTTAGTGTAGAGATCAGCTCATTTAAAAGAACACACCCAAAAACGTCATACATTTTTGCTCACACCAACAAAAATGTTATAATAAATATCTAATATGGTATTAAAATAAAAATCTATATAGTATTTTGGGCAAAAACTTCACATATACTCTGGGGACAAAAACTGATGATCCACTAAAAGCTGGTTTAAAGTAATGACAAATAGTTACAGTACTTTACTTGCTTTCTAAAAAAAACACTTAATTTTTCCTTCTCCACCCTCAAATAAAGTCTACCAACACTGTTTGGCACTAGCAGAATCTCTGTTTCTTGGACTGTGAACACAACAGCAAATAAAAACGAGGACGTGTTGAGCAAAGAGAAGAGCACATGTGCTATCTTAATTGAAAACATCATGTCATGTCAATCTAGAGAGGCTTAAATATCTCCCTGTGGATGCTCTGATAACCACAAGAGCAAAACCAGCAAAGCATGAGGACTGTAGCATCCCTGATCTGTTATTTTGTTGTTAAGGAAATATTAGGCTGATAACATACATACATGATTGAAAAAAGCAGCAGACACTGGATCACAAATGTGATAATCTCTTCTACATCTCTGCTCGCCATCAGTTCAGTCTTAAATCATAACAGAGGGATGTCTTTGAGTCACTGTTCATTGTTCTAAAACATGGTTTATAATATATGCAAGGTAAAAAGGTTAACCCCTCAAAAGATTGACAGTTAGCTTTCTTGCATATGTAAAACAAATATCTTTATTTTCCAACCTGTCGTGTCTAATAAATAGACGATAAGCATATGGAGACGTTTATAAGCCATGTGTTCTGTATACGAATGTGATGAAAAATACAAATCAAGATTAAGGCGGAATACAAAGCTCTGTGTGAGCACAGATAAAACACAGAAATCTTATTTTCATGCCTAATTAACAAACATCTGTTAAGCTCAAGTATTCCTGTAAAAAAAGAAATAAAAGAAAGAGTTTCTCAACTTTGCTCTTTCGACTGTAGATTGTTTGAAGGGAAAAAACGTTGTGCCTCATGAACTGGTATATAATTTAGTATAGAAAGAGTGTTATATTGTTATTACTATATTAAATCAACAAGTCTTTGGGTAGACTCTATAGGGACTGCACCAAAATCAAGTTCTTGTCCACAATAACTTGGCGAAACACAACACGAGTCAAACCGAAGCTGGATTTGATGGATGATAAGCTTCCAGGCTCACTACACAGCTGCTGTGCCTGTTGATAGGTGCAAACATATGGCCTGCTTAGTCTGCCAAAATTTTGAACGAAAAAGAATATTGGAATAGTCCATCTCTTTAAAAATGGGTTTATTCAGGTTTTTGTACTCATGAAAAAAAGTAATTGGCACAATAAGCAACATGAAAACCCCTTTGTGTCTGTGAGGGGTCTTTTCGGTGAATAGCTTTCGTGAGAATTTATATGATAGCAGACAAGTAAATGAATAGAAACGATCTGCAGCGTGTTGGGGGCACATTGTAAACGTGTTATTGTTATTATTATTAAATTGGCATAATAAGCAACATGAAAATACCACTGCGTCTTTGAGGGGTCTTTTTTGATTAATATTGAGCTTTAGTGCCAGTTTACTGTAGAAGTGATCTCTGAAACAAATACCTTTAATATAAATAAAGTGTTTCAGTTGGCTAAAGGGTAGACCGTGATCATGGATCAGTGTTGTGCAGAGAGGTTTGACAGCCAGGCAAGAATTCATGGACATGTAGCAAACATTAATGTTACAGTAAACGTCAGCTCAATGTAGTTGATATGCGTTAGACATGAATGAAGGTAATTTACTTGTCATTTATTTGGCTTCAGTAATAAATAAAAAAATACTACTCTAAAAGGACTTTTGCTGTTATTGATTCTCTGTGAAAGTTTATCGAAAGTTGCTTTTAGTCCACAAAACCGTTTGTTTATGTTATTGCTGCTGCTGAAACTGTCTAAAGAAATGTACTATTAGCAGACATAATAAATTATTCTGAGATCAAAGGTGCTACCAAGATAATGTGAATAATATTCGGCTGGTCATGTGATCTCTGATCGATAAAAGGCATTGCGCTATGCCCACGCATATTAATGTCCAAGCGATTAGCATTTTTTTATTCACCATTTCATAAGTCTGCTTATTACGGAGCCCCTTAGGGGACATGGAGCAAAAATTAAATAAAGTTTAGTTTCGCGTGCGCACGTGAAACTTTCGCTTTCATGTGCGCACGCGATAGTCTCACGTGCCCACTTCGTGCAAACGCTATACTGCCCAACAAAACCAAAGCGCGGTAACTAAGCATTTGGTCAAAATTTAGTTAAGGGTTGAAATGGGCTTTGTGAGATCTTATGTGTCTTGTGACAAAGTCTCCTGGTTCAATTTTGTCCCAATTCAGAGAAACATGTGTGCCAAAATTACAGTAACACTTTTGACTGCCTGGTGTAAAACTTTAAAGGCATTTTTCTCGGTTTCAGTGTTTGCGTAGTTACTGCACTTAGCCTTTGGAGGGCAGTATAGTTTCACGTGCACACGCGCAAGTTTCACGTGTGCACGCGAAACTAAACTTTGAAAAAAATTCTGCACATAAAGGTTTTGCGTGAGCACATGAAACTAAACTTTAGATTTTTTTTACTCCAATGTCACCTTACGTGCTCGGAAGCCTGTACAGTTACATCAGATGAAACTCTAAGTAATGAATTCTACCGAGCCCCTAAGGTGTCATTGGAGTAAAATAAATCTAAAGTTTAGTTTCATGTGCTCACGTGAAACTTTCGCGAGCTCAGAAATGTGCAGAATTTTTTAAAAAGTTTAGTTTCACGTGCACACGTGAAATTATCGTGTGCGCACATGAAACTTTCGCTTTCACGTACGCACGCGATAGTTTCACGTGCGCACCCGAAACTACAATTTATTTAATTTTTTCTCCATGTCCCCTTAGGGGCTCCGTAGAATTCTGATAAAATGTTTTGTTAACATTGTATGGGGTTTATAGCCTCAGAAAAACAGAGGAGCTTACCACAGCAACAATGAACTTTTTTTAGATAAGAATGTCAATTTTTATTGCCTTGTTTGTTGTCTAGGTGAGAAGAGAATGGATGGTTTTAATGTTAGAGAACACTTTGAGAAGATAAATAGCATAAATAAATCCATATTGCTATGTCCATAAATAGCAACAAACAGATACACTGAAAAACAGTAAGGGTAAGTGTGTTTAAGGTTTGGTAATGTGTTGAAGATGTTTTAAAACTGACCACTATAATAAATATTTGCAACCTTGAAATATGTGTGAATATGGGACAACTCACAACTATGTACAGTTCTGTAAGCCCACATTTGTTCTACGCCCCATCTGTTTATCCTTATTTGAGTATTAATTCAATGATTTAGCTTCTGTTTAGTTTTCTTTTTGTCTTTAAAATGGGTTCTATCTTCTTGTATTCAGCGCTTTCAACAAGGGTTTTAAAGATGTCTTATTTAGCATGCTTTAAAAAGCACCATGCACTTCACACAGACAATTTGACATTTTATAGTTTTCTAATGCCTCATGAAAATGTTTTCAATATATCTCTACTAACCAGTTAATAGTAAAATAGTATTCCTTTAGATATCCACAGAAGTGTTTGCGCTTTTCTGATATATGGATACAATTGTCCCAGTTTCCCCGAAGGTGTTAGTAAATGATGACACCTGCAACAACAACTTACATTTAACAATTATTGAGCCAAAACTATCCAGCCTCTAGCATAAACAGGCCTACAGCAACATTTTAATTACAGCTATTCATCCTGGCAAGATGACAAGGGTGGGCTTTAAGTTCAACTGAACACATTTATTTGTGTAAACGGACAATAAAAATATTATACAGCACAGGGACATCATTTTGAGCCGCAATGCAATGATTTAAATATTTTCTTTAACATAACAGCTTGCCACTTAAGGAACTAAATGTATTTTATATACTCAGTGAACATGCAGAGTTGAACGTCATCTTTGTTTATCTAGACGTTTGAATCATCAAACACCTGCCTTAACTTATAAACACAGTGTCCCTATCATTATTGTTCTGTAAGGATATTCAATGTAAGGATCTTTGTTTTAGAAAGAACAGTTATCTGTCAAAATTAAAGGAATTGTGTATTGTTTTGATCAACTGTCTTTACCTCTTATTCAGATTAAATTTTTGTTATAGTATTATCAGGCTCCTTAAAAAGTAAGGAGTATTTTTTTTCTCATTAAAACACAATATTTGGGTAGGACATATAGTACACTGTAAGAAAAAACTGTCCATTTTTTGTCGCTGGGGTACCCATAAGGTTCCGTTTTGTATCTTTACAGGTAAACATAATTCAATGTTATACGTTTTGGGGTACATTACTGTACCTTAAGGATATAAAGGTACAGTTAACTGTACAAAATTATCACACAAAAAGTTCTTAGGGTATTTCATTATTACATTTCAATGTGTTGTTTACCCAGAAATGAACCTATGAGGGCACCACCACAGTGACAGAAAAGGTACAGTTTGGTACCCTTTTTTTACTACCTTTTTCTCTAAAAGTCTACAAAGAATTGAAGAATTTCTCTCTTTTCAAATAGCCAACTGATACGTCTCATAACTTGATTTCAATTTGCTTGAAAATATGACAGGTCAGTATCAGCTCTGATGAGATACTTTATTATGTGTCTTCATGTTTTTGTGAAATCATTTAGTGATTTAAAGGGCTTGGTTGCTAAGACAAATACCAGCTGTATATCCAATGTTGTTAAAAAATAGACACATTTTTTTTTACATATAGTCTTCCTTTTTTTCTGAGGTTTCAAGATATTGCAAGAAGCTCTGTAAGTTAAGACAACAAAAAGGTTTCTTTACATCAAGGTTTTGTTAAAACTGGGGCTTGATGCACTAGAATTGTAACAGTCTCTCCCTCTTAACCTCTATTAGAGCAGATGTCCTATCATCTTCTCAGAATAGGTGCTATTCTTTGATTTAAGAGCTTTGGAGTGCACCGGTAAAAGTTTTTTTTCCGGTGCCCTTGTTTGTTCTGATCACCGTTGAAGAGTGGCACTTAGCAAAACAGAAAAAGCAATGTAAATGGCATCATACAACAAAAATCAACCATGAAATTAAACTTGCTGTGTAAAACACACAAATGAAACCAATGCAATAGAAAAAAAAAACATTTGTGTAATTGGACACTTGAAACCATTCCAACTACTGTGACAACCCACTTTCCTCCCTATAACACTGTCAAAGTAACAAACACTCAATGCTTCTTCATTTTAAAGAAGTCATGGAATTCAATAGGGTGGTGAACTTGATCAAGTATGTGACATCAATATAAAAAAGACAGTAAAGCATTATGTCTAGAGATGCACAGATATTACATTTCTCCTCCGAAACCATTAGTCAATTAATCAGACTGATATCTGCCGATATAGTTTGTATTAACTTGAATTCTTGAATATTAAAGGCAGGGTCCATGATCTCTGAAAGCCAATGTTGATATTTGTAATCACCTAAACTAACACACCCCTACCCCAATAGAATCTGGACCTTTTTTTGATAGACCCGCCCCACACATATGCAACCCAGGCAGGCACTGATGTTGGTTAGTAGACACGCCCCTTACTGGCTACATTGGCTACAAGTGTGTTTTGCTAGTTCGCCTAACTCTCATTTCCAAATGTTTTTTTAAAAATCATGCACCCCACCTTTAACTTTAATACTTTAATATTTTAATACTTTAATATTTACTAATATTAACATTTTTGAATGTTAATCATTCTTATAAAGACTATTAATATTGAACATTAAAGTAATGATTTTCTTTACATTTTCTGTACACAGAGCTCAAATTCATTGCACATTCCCGTTCTCGTGATTGACAGCATATATCAGCCATGACTATTGGATTTTTTATTATCAGCCAATAGCCGATAGTGTAAAAAATTGCTTTTATTGTCCGATTATTGGCCAATATATGGATGCATCTTTAATTATATTATTAATTTATTAGTTTATTATATATTTTTATAAAATACATTTTAAAAACACATTAAAAGGCAACTATCAGGTAAAGCCATAGCACATGCGATATCATGCAGCTGCAGTAAATATTTGCTATTTATCAGAAGCACACTCATGTAGGAAGACACAGTTAATGTGTTTGCTCAGAGCTGCGGGGCTCCTTGCGTTGAAACATCATAATCATCACTGAGCACCTGAAGTCAAGACCCGGACCGACGCTTCACTGAACCCGCCGGACAAATCAAATCAGTGTCGTGAACGCACACCCATCTTTATTACTAGTTCATATCTGTCGCCGTGGAGACCTCTCGGGTTCGGATGCGACACAGACCACATTTTATACTGTCCCCTCATGGCACCTATTGCTTCAGTCTGCATGGACCCTCATAAAGACTAAACTGCAAAATGATCTAATTCAAATCTACACAAGCCTTTACCACAGATGATTGCCCTAATTATATCTCTTCATATACAAAATGAGAAACACTCCGGGAGTGCTGAACAATCTGCCAACGTGCAACTGTGTCTTTTGTTGTTTTATCTTTTTACATGTTTTTTTAAGCCAAGTACATATATTAGAAATGCAACGTACATATTCTCTTTATCATATGCTTTCAGAGCCAGTTGCAGTAATCAGAGATAGCTTAGCATAAATTTACATTTGGCAGATGCTTACAATCCAGAAATAAAAAAGAAAGACCTTGAAGTTATCTTAAGGTTGCGCAGGAACTAATGCAGAACTAATCCAGGTTAAAGGCAGCAGTTTTATAGAGTGAATGAAGCTGGACACCTTCAATGGCATAAGCTTAAATCTGGTCTGCAGCACATTTGAACTGACTTCACTGCTTGGAAAATTGTTAGCTGTCACTGAAGTCCGACAGCAAATCATTGCAATAAAGGACCAGTTAAGATCAGCATAAACTTTTATATTGATCCAAGCTGGTTTATGCTGGTTCGGTTCTGGACTAGCTGGTGGACAAGCATAGCAATTTTATTAGAAACCTAGCGGTATAACATTTCAAGAAAACCTGTTTTCCTGGAACAGCTCTCTGGGGGCAAAATCAAAGAGTCATTAAATCAACAGTGACAGTGACAAATGATCTTTTCCTTTCTTTACACAGCTACTGAATTGTCCACATTCAGACCACAAGAAACTGGTGAATCATCAGTGTTCACAGAGGTTAAGAAGTGTCAGATCTTCACACCATCAAGAAGAAATGACTGAAAGAAGGAAAGAAAGCATGTTTTGACAAAGACAAAAGGACAGACTGTATTGGTGCAGTGGGGTAGATGATACTGGGTGTCTGGGGACCAAGTCTCTTCTCCCGCTGGCATTGAACTGCCTGGAAAGACAGTGGACTGTCATTGTTGCTGGGTGGAAACAGGATCGATATTTACCTGGTGCTGTTGGTCTTCACAGGCTGTCTCCTTATCCAAGTGATTACCCACAAGGATTGCTTGTCAATGTTTGAGTCATCTATTGTGCTTGAGGCCAAACAAGACTGTTAAAGTTTGTGATGGGGATTGGGCAGATATGTGTGCGCCAGTTGAGAGCGCCCATTAAAAAGTTTTATTTAAGTGTGCAGAGGATGTATATGTTTACTATAAGTTATAGTGCATTAAAAATGTGACAGAGGGTTATGTGTGTTTCTATATTGGTGTTTGTCCATTTCTTCGAAAAGGGTTGGTTCTATTCTTTTAATGAGTATTAGGTGTGTTTGGGGCGTAACGTGCAATAAACCAATGAGAGTCTTATCTCTCATCCCCTTTAAAAGCCAGTTGCTTAGATGACGGACTTTGTATACTAAAATACTAAGCGGAGGAAGAAGACCCCCAGTTTAAGATTAATGTTAAATTGTGTTGTTTTTCACTTTTAGTTATTTTTTGGATTAAAACCTTTAAAAGCTCTTTTCTTTTAGTCATGGAAGTAAAAATAGCAGGCTTATAATTGCTGTTAATGTATGGCTATCCAATATCATCAAAAAATTATTTACAAGTAGCCTATGTAAGAAAAGGTTTGTACTCTTAAAATACTTTATTTGTAACAAACTGGAGATTAAGAATTTACAAACGTGCAGAGAGCCGTTTCAGCACCCGGACAGCGCCATGAGTTTTTTTTAAGCATTACTTAAAAATGTTTCTCATCTCATCATATCTACAGGTACAGAGTCATCATATACAATAAATCTGTGTGATAGCATTTAAAAAAAAAAACATTTAAAAACAGATGCATTTGTTTAAAGCAAAGCATTTATTTACTTACAGGTGAAGAAGCTCTTTACGCCTTTTAACGTCTCATAATCCGTCCTCATTTATGTCCAAGACACTCAATAATAATATTTTACATTTTAATGCTTTACTTTTTCATATTTAAAAGCTTGTTTGTGCTGCTGCGCATCCATGTGTGTGATAAGCAAACCCGCGTTGTCATCCCGTTTATAGGCGCATATTTCTAACGCGCTCGGTAACAAAAACATTATTGCGCCACATTAAGGGCCAATCTCATTTCTCTGTCTTACCCCTTCCCCTTTGTTTTCGTCTTCCCCTTGCCCCTCGAAACCGAGTAAAGGGGAGAGGGGTAAGATAGATCGTTCGTCTAAAAAATGAGACACCACTTGATTACCGTTTGCATCACCTTCCCTTGCCGCTAACTGGCTGCTACGTAAACAGACAAGCGTTGACAAACAAAGAAGATGCCGTTGTCTCAGGTTGTGGTATCAATTGCCTGAGCGGAGCTCAACAAATAGCGCATAACTTAGCTGCTAGCTAGCGCCTAAACTAGCAATTCAAAACATTACAATTAAAACCGATCAAACTGAGAATTGAGACACCACTTTGCCTCACATGAACGCGCAAAACCGAGGTGAAGGGGTAAGGGGTAAGACAGAGAAATGAGACGCACCCTTACTTTAGTATATTTTAGTTGCCTCAAAATAGCAACGCACCAACAATGGGCATGAACACACCTCGTTTTTAGATCAGAACGCCCATGGGTGCAAAAATGGGCGCAAATGCATTTGCTATTTAAACAACGTGGCGCTAAACATGAAAATTATCATTGCGCCGGGTTGAAACTAGCAAATGACACTTGCGTCGCGCATTAAGCTGCATTGCGCCAAGTGTATGACAGAGCCCGTGGTGTTGTAATTCGTGTCTTTTGTACACTTTCGACCACCTCTATCCTGATTACTTCAAGAGCATGGTCTATGGGCGAATCATTTAAAGGCAGGGTGCATGATTTTTGAAAAACACTTTGGAAAAGGGAGTCTGGCCGAGTACCAAACATACTTGTAGCCAATCAGCTGTAAGGGGCGTGTCTACTCACTGACATTGTTTCCTGGGTTGCGTATGTGTGGGGCGGTCCTATCAAAAGAAAGTTCCGATTCTATTAGGGTAGGGGTGTGTTTGTTTAGGTGATTTCAAATGTCATTGGCTTTCAGAGATCATGCACCCCACCTTTAAACACGAACAGGAGAAATGAGGGGTTTAAGTTGACTTGTTTCGTTGGTAAACATGCTGCACAAAGTTTTTTTTATATGTAAAAAAGGACCTTGCTAGAAAGGATTCAAAAATAGCATAAAAACAGGGTAGCTGTGCTATATTGTGAATTTATACCACAGGGCTGTTGGATGCTTTATTTGAGAAATGTTTCACGGGTATGCATTATTTTTTGATAAACACACTGTGACATGTCAAATGTTTTAAAATAACTACCAGAGCAATGTCTGTGCCCGTGGTATAAGCATAATAATTGACTCCGGTCCTTTGAATTATTTGAAAATAACTCACACCTGCGATGTATTATCACCTTGGGTGTGCATTTTTTCAAATAATTCAACGGCCCGTCGTCAATTATTCCTTACATAGTATGTAGCAAGATACGTACAGCATGAAATCATTTTTATTGCTGTTATTTAGAGCAATACACCTTACATTTAGTGTAGATTGGAAATCCAATTCCACTGCTAGTGTTCTTATCCTCAATATCACTTTTACCAGCTTAAAAACAATTTTGTGCTATTGTATCCGCTTGGCAAAAAAACAAAAACCGGTGAACAGTCTGGCGTAATGACAGGTGTTGAGAAGGGACTTGAGCGATTGGCTTTATTTTGTTCTCTCTCTCCCCCTCTCTCTCTCTCTCTCTTACTCACTTTCTCTATCTATCTAAGCACAGAAGTTATTTTTCGTTAAAGGGAACGAGATCAAAAATCTCTGCGCTGCTGACATTTAAATTAGGCAGGAGGCATTTGTGGTTTCCCTTGTGCGCTTCCTCCATGTTGTTGCCTGAGGTTGCACACATCAAATATTAACCGCTGTGTTTTGTACCTGCATCGCAGCCACAACAAATGGTGTCCCTCAGGCTGAAAATGTCAGAGAAACCTTTACAGGCTCTTATTTAGCTCCTCCAGGGAACCGAATGTAATGGCACCAATTGGCCTCTTCATCTAATGATTCTGTGGTGTTAAATTCCCCTGCTGTCCACTGCAAGAATACCTTTTATCCACCAGCCTTTCATCCTTTGAACTTTTGCTGCTCCTGCGTCTTGACAGGATTTAGGGATGGTCAGAAGATATTAGAAGCCCCCTATTCTTGGTGTCAAAGGAAAGAGGCAATCTGTGCCTGGTACAATGTCAAGAAATAAATTACATGCACCCAGTAGAATTAGGTTACTTTTGACCATCATAATACATTTCCTTCAGCTATATCATCAGAAATATATGGTTAAATGTGTTTGGTTAAATAAATGGTAAAATAAATATTCTGTGTAACCTCTCCCCTCCAAATGCCCCTACAACATGAAAAATGGGCGTGTGCATTTGAAACCTCAGAAGAATCTAATAACTTTCCAAACTTTATTCATATGCTTTTTTAAAGACTGCATAATATGCTTTTAATGAACATACTATTAACCTGCAATATGCAAAATTGTACCAACTTGGAAAAAAACAATCTGCTTTAAGCTTGGCAAGAAGATCAATGAGAAAGTCAAATGAATAAACCCAAATATGCATGCACCTCCCATGATAAGAATTGACTAAATGTAATACACAATAAGCCGTTCTTGAATCGTGTGCCTATAGCACCATCACCTGTCTGGAAAGTCTAATTGTTTTCTCTGTGAAAAATTGCTTTGCTGTGTTGCTTTTTCACAAACATTCCATTTTTTGTACTTTTTTTCATAAACAAGTGGTTAAAAATTGTCCTAAGGGAGGTATCCTTTCAAAAGGTCCTATACCATTTAGGTACAAATATGTCATTTTGTACCAGCATGTACCTTTGAGATGCTGATATTAACTCTTTGGTTACAGTAATTACCTCTGATGTACTTTGCTGCCTTAAAATTTTTTCTTAAATCAACTCAGATTTACAAGTCATGTCAACAGAAATGAGTTGTCACAACGTATAAAATATAGTTGAGAAAAGTTAACAAAATTTTATAAGTTATAACAACTCATCTCTAGTCAAGATAAATAATAGTAAGTTGAAATGACTTGTAAATCCGATTTGATTCAACAAAAAAATGTATGGCAGCAAAGTATTTTTTACAGTGTACTAACATAAACTCTTTAGGTTTTTGAAAGGGTACTGCCCCAGTGACAGCAAGTGACCTTTTTTTCACCATTATTTTCTGAGAATGTGCATTTTAAGAAACGACTGGAATAGAGAAGTCTTACTAAACTTCAAAACCATAAAATATTTTAAAAAAAGTTAAGACCTTTTATAATAACATTTCTGAACCTGATTAAAATTGTTAATCATTAGCAATCAATTAAAGTAGCATTGACGACTGAAGTACCAGTTTGTAAGGTGTCAGATTTTCAAAATGAGCCTAGTTTGGAGATCATCTTACTCTAGTCAACCATACTTATGTTATAGGATTGCGAAAAAAGTGTGTATCTCAAAGTAATCATCCATAAAGTCAGATACCAATCAATTATAAAAAAATTATGAAAAAAATATAGAACAAAAAATGTACAGTTACAGCAATCACATCCATTTACTTAATATAAACAATAGTACAATTCATAATGCACCGCCAGTCTAGTTTGACTTCTCATCTCCAACCTCCTTTTTATTTGTGCTGTCCTTTTTGATGGGAAAGTTCAGACATGTTCTGAATCGAATGGGAATGACATGCTCCTCTGAGGTCTGGTCTTTAGACTCTGGTGACTCAATATGCAGAAGACCATCTTCTCCAAGTGAACAGGTCAAGGTGGATGAATCCACGTGGTCGGGGAGCTTCACAGTTTGAACAAATCCTTCAGGCTGGGAGTCTCCATTAGTTTTGGTAGAAGAAGAGGAACCTTCTTTCTCTGCCTGCTTGGCCGCTGTTACCTCCAGCTGTCCCCCGGATACTGTCACAGTGACATCTTTTGGGGAGAACCCCTGAGTGTCCAGAGTAAAAGACAGATCTCGCTTTTTGTTCTGCTCTGTGTCCGAGCTGGGGAACCTGGAGGAAGACTGATCGTGGAAGAACTCTCGGTGGATCTCCTGACTGAGCTCATTCATCAAGTCACTCCTGATCTCATTCCTCAGGCTCTGGATCAGTTGACCTCTATGACGGAGGAAGTCCTCTCTGAAACCGGAAAGAGCCATGATGCGCCTGGGCCATAACAAGTGGGACTGGGTAAAAAATGGGTCGTCCATGAAGAAGCTCTCTGCAGACATTTCGTCTCCCTTCTGTTTGCTTAGGTTAGCGTTTGGGGGTTGTATTGCTGTCTTGAAGGCTTGCTTGTGCTCTCTCCCGATGCTTTGTTTGCATTAGGTCCATCCAGTTTATATATTCTTCCAACAGGGGTCTAGAACCTCCCACCGTTGGTCTTTTTACAACCGTGAGGTCATCAGTATGAATGTGAAGCTGCAAGTAAACAGAATGTCTGCTCGGACACTCAGAGAACTATAATAAATTTACAGTTGTAAAGTGATATCTCTTGTACTGTGTCACTGTTCTCATTGGTCCTGTTTTACAGTTTGGGGTTGCCCAATGAACCCGAGACATGCACAGAGAGTGACCTTACCATGCTAATTTTACCCCCCTGACGTGTGTTTACCACTTTACCATCATCTGAAGTGACATACTATGCGAGAACTATGCTGACTACAGTCATGATGTCATTTCCTTAAGAAGGGCTATTAACATTAAAAGATATATAAAAGAAATATGTACAAAATTATAATGTACAAAATGTACAAAATTATAACACTGTTATAATGTACAAAATTATTATACTGTTAAAAATATAATTTTCAATTTAAATTTTAAAAATCAATTCTTTTTTCAATTATAAGATTAGTTTAAATATTTTTGTTATTAGCACGAAATACTGCTTTACCTTTAAGGAAATTACAAGTTTGTATTAATTTATATTTAAAAAAAAATGTGATCCAGTCTGTGAAAACCCAGCTAATCGAGTTATTTTTTGTGAATTATTGTTTTCTACAAAAAAAAATGATCTTACAGTATTTGGTAAAGAACATTCTGTGAAAATATTATATGTTTAATATTGACTGAGCAAGGCCATGTCAAAGATTGAAATCAATGTGAAATCTGTGATTAAAATTAAATTTTTAAGCTCTTTATCTCATAATTAGTGTATCAGACCGTAGTCTGCATTTCACAAATGTTGATGATATTTTTCTTCAAAATTAAAGTAATGGTTCCCCCCCAAAAATATCTTGTAATTCTTTTTAACCCCTTAAATTATTCAAATATAGATTATCACTTAACAAAAACAAAATGTGATGTTTTTTTTTGCTTTCTCCATATAAGTCATGTGTCCCCCATGAGGAGTTTCCCTGTGCGCTCATCCAAACCATATTCAATTGAGGACTGAACTGAAGCTGTGACTAAAGCTACCTAACATCCGGAGGGAAGAGCAGACAGCTGTGCCATGACCACTCATCTATATTTAACACAGATATATATATTTACTTATGACACAGTTGAGGCCTATGACACACATTTCGCTGAAATGGTTTTAGTGAAACCACATGTCTACTGAAATATGGAATTAACTTAAGATCAGATCAATTATTTGTGATCCTGGACCACAAAACGAGTCATATGGGTATATTTGTAGCAATAGCCAACATTACATTGTATGGGTCAAAATTATTGATTTTTATTTTATGCCAAAACTCATTAAGCATGTAAAGATCATGTTTCATTTTGTAAATGTCCTAGTAAAACTTTATTTTTGTGATTCGTTTGGACAACTGTCAGGGCGACTTTTTTATTATTTTGATTTTTTTGCACCCTCAGATTCCAGATTTTCATGTAGTTATTGTCCTATCCTAACAAACCATACACTTTAAAAAGTGAAGTTTGACTAAAAAATCACTTCAATTGGTAACACCTAATAAAACATTTTAAGCTTTAAAGGTGCATTGTGTAACTTTTAGAAAGATCTCTTGACAGAAATGTAATATAATATACATAACTATATTATCTGTGGTGCATTAAGACCTTGCATATTGAACTGTTATTGTTTTTATTACCTTAGAATGAGTTTGCCCTGATGTGGCAGCTACCATAGCTTCTCATTGCGTTTCGAAATTGAGGTTGATTGCAATTCACAATCTCTCTGCTAGATGCCCCTAAAAATGCAAATGACACCTTTAAGTAAGTTGAATTTTTTTTACAATTACAATTTGAAGTATTTTTTTAAGTTACTCCAATGCATGAATGGACGCTTATTTTCAGCTTTCAGATATTTACAAAATTGACCATTATGACTGGTTTTGTGGTCTAGGGCAGTGGTTTTCAAACTGAGAGCCAGGGCCCCCAGGGGGCCGCGAGATGATGTCAGGGGGGCCCCAGTTTTATGACATTTTATGAAATACATTAATTTATCATGAATTCTGTGTAATTAAACCTAAAAAAAAATAAGGCTACTAACCAAAAGCACTACTTTTTTTGTATAATTTAATGGTTTTTTTTATTAAAAAGTTTTAGAACTGTTTTTTGTCACAAAAAGGAATGCACCGTACACAAGGGGGGCCGCACACTGAAAAAGTTTGGGAACCACTGGTCTAGGGTCACATTTAATTGCTAACAGTGTAATTAAAGGGACACTCCACTTTTTTTGAAAATATGCTCATTTTTCATCTCCTCTACATTTGATTTTTACAGTTTTGGAATCCATTCAGTCGATCTGATATTACGCAGCGCCTGAAAATAGTACCCATAGCACTGGGTAATATCATTGGGCCTGCTGCAGCCATGTTACAGCAGCAAGTCCTTAATTATTACGCCAGAATGAGAGTATAGTTCCTAGCCATATCTGCCTAGAAAATCACAACTTTCAATGTTCTGTCGGTCTTAGTTTACGATGTAACTACAGAATAGTCAAGTTTTAAATAGGGAAAGTATATCAAAAGTCTTTGATTATTTTTGAGCGCAATGCTAATGGTCTAATCAGATTCAATGGATTATGCTAAGCTATGCTAAAAGGTGGCCAGACCTAGAGATCAGCTGGATGGATTCCAAAATGTTAAAAATCAAATGTTTAACTCTAGGGGAGCTGGAAAATGAGCATACTTTAAAAAAATGGAGTGTCCCTTTAAGGTAAATCCCGCAAATAGCATTTTAGCAGTGCAAACAGCCTATTGTGGCCCCTTCTGTCCACATGACAATAAGAAGATGATAAAATTCACACTAGTTGGCTTTTTTATATAGCTATATTTAGATGTAGAAAATGTTAACCTTTCAATGTGGATTAATTTTTTTTAACTTTTGCTTGATATTTAGGTTATTTATAAAAAATATAAAAAAATCCATTGTTAAAATAGAAAGAATGTGCTCTTATTTCAGACATTACTGAGTCTTATTATTTTAGTGATAAAATTATGCATTGTTTTTTAAAGTAATAAACAGTTTAAAATGTAGCAAATGAAACACAAGGTGGCACCGTTGACTAAACGTCTTGGTCTCACTCGTCAAGCTCTGTAAGTGTTGTGCGGTTCATTGCCTGTAGAGGCCGCTAAAGCATTTTCTATTTAATCTGCTCGGTTTCTCTTGCATTCACTGTAGAAATCTTCATATCATGCGGGGCATAAATAGTTTAAAGAAGCTGAAATAGACACATTCACAATCACAAGCCCTAGAAATGATAAAGTCTTTACATATCCTTACATTTTGTACAATACACAGAACTGGATGTTGCTCATACACACACAACAGGCATGATGATGTTATTATACTCTCATCACACACATTAATAACCTAACTATAACTAGGCTATATACGTTTTGAATGCGAAACCTTTACAACACAGCGGGCCTTCCACTGGACCTGTAAAAACTTTGCTTTTAGTATGTCCCAGCAGGAAGGGTTTTTCCCTCGGTTCACATCAGAGCTAAAGAGGAAATCTATTAGTCTGACAGCTCCCCCAAAAAGCCTGGCCGCAGCCTCTCCCCAGAGACCTTCCCACTGACGGCCTACTGCTGTTGTGATGGGGAGAGCGAGCGAGCGAGAGAGAGAGAGAGAGAGAGAGAGAGAGAGAGAGAGAGAGAGAGAGAGAGAGAGAGAGAGAGAGAGAGTAGCTGGGAGGGATATATGAATTAGGTTGCAATTAGCTTTGAAGATTATCTTTTCAATGAGCTTTTTCCTGAACACGTTCAGATTATAGACACTGAATTGAAACAAGAGAGCAGGTGTTTCATCTTGACAGCAATGGCACTGAGAAGAGCAATGAACTAATGCTAGTCATTCTGATGCAAGGTCAGAAATGTAGAGAGTTAGATCTTAACCTTCAAAGTCTACAAGCAACGGCCTACCAATACTAAATGACCAGAATGAGAGAACGGTCGAGAGAGAGAAATAGAGAGCAAGAGAGAGAGAGAGAGAGAATTTTGTCGTTTGTTGCAATGGATGAAATATGACTGAGGCAGTAAGGCTGTCTCTACATCCACATAAGTCATCATGTGTCACATTGCACTGTTGTAACACGCATACAAAGCAGGTGAGCTTTAACTCCTTGTGTTGCAAAACACAGCGGTATGATGGGAATGCGTTACTCAGACATAGAAACACGAATGCAACTTTGATTAAATTTGATAATGGTTGCACAAGTATTATAGGCAAGATAAATATTATTCACATGTCTGAAATAGGTTCCTGAATCAAGTCAATTTTGTTAAGGGGACATTATACACAAATCAAAAGAGGAAATATTGCCCAGATAAATGTTGCTCAGAACAGAAAATGAATTAGAAGAAAAAAGTGCTGTGAAAATTAAACCAAGCTGTAAGAAGGTAAAGCAGATATCTGGTTTACGCACCAAAGGCTCTACTGTCATACACTGAACTCCAAAGAAAAACTGAAAAGGTTACCTCTGCCAAAAGCTGACTACCTTATCTCATGAGCTGAGAGTGAGGTTTGCGTGACAAGGCTGGCCACAAGAGGAAGTGAAATGTGTGAGAATGGCAGTTACCCCAGTCTCATCTCAAAAGGCTCACCGTCAACTCATGCCTGCCCTCAGTTTTAAACCTGCTGCTCTCGCCTTCACCCTCTCACTTCCTGTCTCATTTCAAACCAACCTCTGCTGTCTGTAACACTGCGAAAACCTCAAAACACAGCTGAACCTTACAAACCAAATCCAGGCGCTCTTGCTGAAGTAAGCAGGTTACTTATGAGCTAAGTTATTTAGTATTTTTACTCTTTGTCATTACTTTTATTATAATCATTATTTGCCATTACTTATACGCACATACACACAGTAACATCTGGTCTGGTTGTAGATGCAAGCCCATTAGAGTGCTATTCAATAAAATAACAGTTGCTCAGATCTCAAGGACAATTCCTGCCCTGACCTGAGAACAGCTGCTGTCTAGTACAGATCCTGTAAGTCTTTCACTCTCAGAAATATAGAAGCCATTAAATGCACTAGCCTGCTGGCAAGACACACCCCTGAATACTTAAACAATGTGTGCATGTAAATGTGTATTATTGAAAGAGACACAGAGAAAAAAGAAGAGAGAGAGCTGCAGGACAGCAGTTTAAAGGTCTACGAGTCAAAAATAAGTGGATGAAAAGGTCATTCGGTTCATTCCAAAATATTGAAATTCTCAGGTGTGCTTTATTTCATTTTTACTTGCATTGTGCATTTAGCATTGACACTTTATCCAAAGTGCATTCAAGTAAACATTTAGGCTATCAGTATGTTTGTTCCCAAGGAATTGAACCCACAACTCCACCATTGCTTTAGCAAGTGCTACCAGTTTAGGTATATAAACAGTGTGCACTTTCTCTCAAGATTGTGCACAGGGATTATGATTCATATTTTGGTTCGCACATACTTCAAATTTTACAGTAGCAAAAAACTACACATTGCTTTCAAAGGTATCTGTTAACTAAACTAACCAATGCTGTAAAAAAAGCATATCTGCAGCATTAATTTGAATATTCTGAAGTAGCGTTTATATTTGTTCACATCGTATTCTCAATACGTCGAGAGGTATTCATGGTTCACGGCACGCGTGTGTGCATGCCAGCAATTTCTCATGACCTTGAGCACTGACATGCTCATCAAAGACTGAAACTTCGATCTCTTCCACTCGCTGTGCCACTTCCTGTCTCAGTACCGACATCCTGTATTTTCACATGACCCTGAGTTACCACACCTAAGTGGGTAGCACATTAACTTTCGTAATACACGCTCATGCAGGTTTTTTTTAGGTTAATCCTCGAAGCAAGTGTCACTAGTAAATATTTGTGCACACTTCTTACCACTTGAAATCTGTAAATTTCAACACACAGGCGGCCTTTATATGTATGCACTGTATAGGTTTTAAAAAGAAAAAAAGATATAAATGCTTAAATTAAGCTCCTAATAAAATCTTTAATGTGCTATTGACTGGTAAGTGTTTAAAGCACCCTACTGCTTTAGCAGTGACATAGCTGAGGACTTAAAATTTTGTTTGTGCTGTGTGAGTTGTGAGCAGCCAGTATTTAGTATGGTTTGTTAGGATTAAGGCTGGCAGAAACAGTTTAGTCCTCCTAATGCTCAAATAATTTCCCATATTAGATTTCATAACTAAAATGCATGTATCGAACATTTGCATGTAGCACATGCACTGACTAAAATGTGAACTTTCTCTCCAAATGTTTCAGCTTTATCTATTTGGTTTGATGGTGGAATGTAGACAAACGCATCGCTAATTGAATGCAACCCTAACAATCTACCCCCATCCCCATATTTGCATCCACACTGCTTTCTCTCTCTTTCTCTGACCCCCCATACTTCCTGTTGTGTTGGCTAGACTCCATTGGCAGATTTACAACTGTGGGGTCAAAGTTTTACAGCAGCCTCATATAAATCTTGTTCCACCCTCTCCCCATGTGCCCTGCTCTCTTCCCCCTTTGCATCCTCACAGCCACGGTGCCCAACCCCCCTGCACTTTCATGTGTCTCCATACCTGTGTGTGTGTGTGGTATTGAGAGAGCAAAAGAGAGGGAGAATACCGTTAGTATTTATGCTGCTATTTAGTGTTTTACGACATTTAAAGGTGCCATAGAATAAAAAATCAGTATTTACATAGGCATAGATGAATAATAAGAGCTCTGCATGGTAAGGACATATCGTGGGCCTCAAATGCGTTTGTTTCTTCATTTTTATGTAAACTTTGTGCATGCAAAAGACTGCTAAAAACAAGCCAATCTCAACATAACACCGACTGTGATGTCACAGTCGAAATGTACGCCCCCAACATTAATTACACATTAAATTAATTAAAAAGTTGTTAAAATGCCTACGTGCTAATTAATGCTATGCTAGCGTTTAGGCCGAGGGGCAACCTTCGGATCGCTCTAATGAAGCAAATACGGAAGCAATTTAAACTGCAGTTCATCGACTGGTCACTAGAGGTGACAAAAGGGAGTCAATTCCCATAGACCTCCATGTTAAAATGGTTTTTGGTCTGTATAGCTAATTTTGCCTTTCATGAGAACTGTGAAGGGGGTGAATTTTTTTGTAACTCATCGTTTAAATTATATTAAGCCTTAAAGTTCTGCTTAATTAAGTGAGTGACGGTTGAACAGCCACTGCCGTCACTAGAGTCGAGCTAGGCTGGCGTGGTTTCAGCAACCAGTCACCTCAGCTTCACCCACCATACTGAAAAAAAAAACATGAACTTACCACTCAGAAACATCCGTTTACAATCTCCAAACAGTTAGTTGTTCCTTAAAGGATTAGTCAATTTTCTTAAAAAAAAAAAAAAATCTAGATAATTTACTCACCACCATGTCATCCAAAATGTTGATGTCTTTCTTTGTTCAGTGGAGAAGAAATTATGTTTTTTTGAGGAAAACATTGCAGGATTTTTCTCATTTTAATGGACTTTAATAGAGCCCAACACTTAATAGTTAACTCAACACTTAACAGTTTTTTTCAACAGAGTTTCAAAGGGCCCCAAACGATCCCAAACAAGGCACAAGGGTCACATCCAGCGAAACAATTGTCATTTTTGACAAGAAAAATAAAAAATATGCACTTTCAAACTACAACCCCTCATATTCCTCCGGTCCTGAAAGCGTCAGCGTGACCTCACGCAATACGTCATGACGTCAAGAGGTCACAGAGGACAAACGCGAAACTCTGCCCCAGTGTTTACAAGTGTTGAGAAAGAGGACTGTTCCAACGTTGTTGTATGTGGAATGATACTAATGAATGTCTTTGTGTCAGTTTATTGTTTAAAATGGTCCGCAAATGTGCGTTTCATATATGTAACACGTGACCTCTCTACGTCACTACGCATTTACGTGAGGTCACGCTGGTACATCACAGGACCAGACCTAGACAAGAAGTTGTAGTTTAAAAGTGCATATTTTTATTTTTCTTGTCAAAAATGACAATTGTTTCGCTAGATAAGACCCTTATGCCTTGTTTGGGATCGTTTATAGTCCTTTGAAACTCCGTTGAAAAAAACGTGTTAAGTATTAAGTGTTGGGCTCTATTAAAGTCCATTAAAATGAGAAAAGTCCTGCAATGTTTTCCTCAAAAAACATAATTTCTTCTCCACTGAACAAAGAAAGACATCAACATTTTGGATGACATGGTGGTGAGTAAATTATCTGGATTTTTTTTAAGAGAATGGACTAATCCTTTAAAATATGTATTTTCGTCTGATACAGGCTCAAACATATAAGGTCTGTTTACTAATGTGAGCTACTGGCATGAGCCTCAGAGCAGAGATATCAGAGCAGAGCTCTACATTATTATTCATAACTGTTCCAAAAATAGACCATTTCATTCAAAGGACAAATCCTAGGGTTGTAAATGGACATGTAAAAATGTTTTGGATCATTTTTGCACTTTATAAAGTTACATACCTTCTATGTAAATATTCAAGAACAATTAAAAAAATTATTTCAATGCATTCTTTGGCACCCTTAATATTCCCATATTCCAGCTATTAACTATGGCCACCACAGTAACAATGGTGTAGCTCAATGACGCTGTGAAAGAGCGTTGAGCGATCAGCTTCACCGTCGATCTATTAGGACTCAGAATCATGTTAAAAAATGACATAATCAAATGAATCTTTATAACAGCTACATTATAATGTAAACCCACAGTGTGTCTAAGTACTACTTCAAGTACACTGCGCAGATTGAACGGTGTATGACATCATAAAATATACAAAACATTGTGTTTTTTAGATAGATTTTGTGCATTAAACGTACATATTGTGCCTTTAAAGCAACTTACCTTTTAGAATGAAGGTTACTAAAAGTCCTTTTTAAAGAAGCTTTTGACTTCTTTAGTTCATTTATTTTGTATGTGTGTTTAGTGAGACTGAACCCATAGCGTCTGCATTCGAAGTGCCTTGATTTACCAATTAAGCTGCAAAAACACGACCACTGTCATTAGTTTTCCTTTTGCGTTTGCATAGGAAAGTATTTTTTTTATTTTAAGTAATGTATTCCCTTTAAAGTATTCATGCAATAGGGGTTGCAGACATGATGATTAACATTCATAGCGGAAGTGTCACGTTTGGCTTTCTGGCTCGAGTTTCACAGACACAAAATCAAGTGAGCGTAGCTGTTCTTCATACCCACTTCAAATCTCCATTGGCCTTCCTGGGTAACTCAAAACGCCGACTGGAGACTAAGCCACAAACTCCTCCTGTTTTCATGTTGTGCCCACATGCCGACATCGAGCACAAATCCGACGCAGATGCAGCAGTGATCCCTCACACATGCACGCTGACACACACTGCATGTTGGATCGATAAGGTGTATTGATTATGCCTGGTGCTGACAGGCCCTGCTGCAACTCTGCCTGCTCTGATCAATTCAGACCTACGCTGGAATGACTGGAGGTTAATTATATTTATGAAGGAGAACAACTCAAGGGTGTGTGTTTTGGTGTGTGTGTATGTTTTAAGGCACAGGCTTAGACAACACAATATCGGTTTGAATGGGAGGTTGGGTTTATTTGAGCTTTAATATGATTTATATTTACCTTTGATCCCAGTGGGTGTAAAACCCTTCAAGAATGTCTATGTTTTTATGGATATTTGCTCAGGACGTGCATTTGTTGCCTCCTTTCGTGAGATCGCACTAACCATATGAATGGTAAAATATAATATATGCTTCAATATTCAATAACTTATTATGCAATTTGGCTGTATGTCATGTGACATTTAAGTGGTCATTTCAGCAAACTGTGGTCAGATGGTGCAACAGAGATGATAAATGCATTGACAGCTGCTTCTCTTTTTCTAGACTTTTTCTTCCCGTCTGGAGATTGACAGCTAGAATGGCTGTGTATAGACTGTTGCTTAGATATAAATGTTAAATCCAGGAGCAAACTAGCAATCACAACCCTTCTTATTACAATATTTAATGACATGTGTACAGTTGACACTTCAACCCCGCAATGTTTAAAACAAATCAATGCCATTTGGTTAAATTCATGTAAACAAATTTGTTCATTTGTTGCTCTCTAGTAAAGGGACATCTGTGTCTTAACATACTGCCATATACTTCCACCTGTTCTTGCAATTGTTAAAGGAATAGTCAATTTTCTTAAAAGAAAAATCAAGATAATTTACTCACCACCATGTCATCCAAAATGTTGATGTCTTTCTTTGTTCAGTCCAGAAGAAATTATGTTTTTTGAGGAAAACATTGCAGGATTTTTCTCATTTTAATGGACTTTAATGGACACTAACACTTAACACTTACTCAACACGTAACAGTTTTTTTTCAAACACGCTGACGCTTTCAGGACCGGAGGAATATGAGAAGTCGTAGTTTAAAAGTGCACATTTTCTATTTTTCTTGTCAAAAATGACAATCGTTTTGCTAGATAAGACCCCCATGCCTCGTTTGGGATCGTTTAGAGTCCTTTGATACTCCGTTGAAAAAAACTGTTACGTGTTGAGTTAAGTGTTAAGTGTTGGTGTCCACTAAAGTCCACCAAAATGAGAAAAATCCTGCAAGGCCCTCCTCAAAAAACACAATTTCTTCTCGACTGAACAAAGAAAGACATCAACACTTCGGATGACATGGTGGTGAGTAAATTATCTGGATTTTTCTTTTAAGAAAATGGACTAATCCTTTAAAGTCAACATGAAATGCTATTCACATCACATTTTGTATTTTTGCATAGTGTATTCCATATAACGAAAGTGGATATATTGAATAAAAAAATACATGGTGTGTAGAATGTAAGTTTATACAAACAAAACAGCAATGAAGAAGTGGTTTTAAAAGAAGGGCAATATATTTATATTTTAACTAAAGTTGATCATTTCGTTCTTTATAATAAACCACTAAAAGACCAGAAAAAATTAAATATATTTTTGGGAAACTTTCACTTGAAATGGGCTACTATACGTATGTACAAATTAGAAACTCTTGTTATTAGCGACACCAGTGGCCGTTAATTGAACTGCAGCCTAGTGCTGAAGTGCTCGCGCTAGACCATCGTGATGCGAGCGAGCATTGGCCAAAACAGTGACGCGATTTACCGACATCTTTTTGACAGACGAGTTTAAAGGTGACATAGAATGATTGAACGGAGTATTTATCCTTGTTCTGTCATGTGACATGTAGACAAAAAAATTTTTGTTTGGGTCTGTAATGCCTTAGAAGCTTCCTTAAAACCTCTCTCAGATAACTGTATTAGGGTGGGGGATTTTAAACAAGTGGTTTTGCACCTATTTGGCTCCCCCTACTGGCTTAACTTGCAATCTCATTACTGATTGGCTGACTTTGCTGCCACTCAAAAAATGTAGGCAATTATTTTAAAGTGGAAGGGCAGTTAGATGCCTGTGATGTCATAAGCATCAGTTTTTCAGATTGGGCTGTTTTCTGGCTGACATTTCTAAAAGAGGAATTTCTATGAGACTGAGATGTTTAGCACTTTTTGTATGTTTGTGAATGTGGGTAGACTACCATTATTCAACAAAGCCCAAAGGTAAAATGGTTTTTCATTCTCTGTCCCTTTTAATAAAATTATATCACATATGTATATCACCTTCTTGGATTCTCTTGTCAAAACTATCCCGAGTCCTCCACATAAAAAAACGTTCACAAATCACGAATTTGCAATAAAAGCTATTATTGTTACATGAAAATTCTTACATCTAGGCCATTTAATTGTTATCTTAAATAGCTATAGTGGCACACAATTCTTAGCTTTTTTATTGTAAAGAAATGCTTATGTTAGGCTTGGATTGGTTTGATTCAATTTTTTGTCAAGAGAGATTTTTTTGTAGACATGTCTGTGCCCCTAGAGTAACAGCGATGGCCTGAGGTGACCCAGGTTTCACTTCTGCTTTAAGAAGGTGTTGATGATAGTGCTTGGGCACCAAATAAACAACAGCAAGAGGAACAGGAAGCCCTTGGCGAGGAGCATTGCGTGAGAGCCAGCAAGAAGTGGGTTGAGGTTTTGTGTGTATGTGCGCCTGTGTTCTTTAGAGTAGATCTGGGTTGGTGTGTACCACAAGGGGTGAAGGGCTTTAAATGCTTTTGGGCGTAAACAGCATGTTAAGGTATTAAGAGACAGTTGACCTTTTGTATATAATGGACATCTAAATCTTCATGAAGATTGTCACTCAGCTGTAAGGCGAAAGGAAATGGAATCAAAAGAGAAAATGACAGTAAGGGCTGCGCTGCTCGTAGGTGGTGTTTTATTATAAAAGCTACAGTTTCCTCTTGCACAGACATACTGCTGGGCCTTCTGGAGGAGAGGATGTGTGTTTTGTGAGGGACTCCTGCTCACGAGGGCCGAGCGCCTAGTGCCTGCTGACTGTAATGTGAAGCGACAGCTAGTCTTCATGCACCAGTGGGCCCTGTGTCCTAAAATGGACACGTGAGGACTCTTTCAGGAAACAAAAACAGGGCAGAGGCAGGAGTACGTGAGAACATCTCTATGTAGATACGGAGAGGGAGAGATATAAAAAATAGGAAGAATTTATTGTCATTTTTTTAGCTATCTGAACCCAACAGATATTTGAACATTTTGCTTTAAACCAAAAATGGTGTCATATTTGAAAATCATGAAAGTTGTGCTAAACTTCTGTTTTTATTTCTTATCAAATACAAAGAGTAAATGCACAAATGAGGGTGTGGGTATTTACATGGTGCTTCAAGGTGCTTATCATGGTACTAGTCCAAAAATGTGGCAGTGCCATGTTGCCATGTCCAAAAGCATGATAATAATACTTTTTTATTTGATTGTTTGTTTATTGTATTGCTTTTACATTTACGCATTTGGCAGAAGCTTTCATTCAAACTTACGCCGCATTCAGTCTGTGGGCTCTATATTATCAGTATTTGTGCTCTTGGGATTAAACCGACAATCTTTGCATTGTTAACAATTTTAGCTACACAAAACCACATATGCATATGTACATATCAATAGAGGCAAACACAATGGACTTTCCCTGCACTGTAAATAAGGCAGCCAAGGCCCTTGTTCTCGCCTGCTCTCTAAGGCTCAGCACATCGATCACTAACTAATTAAAAAAGGGACCCGCAGATTATCCCTGTCACACTCAAGCTTTCAAACAAGACAAGCGTTAAATACAAGAACGTCTCTCCAACGTGTACTCCAAATGCATGTCGACATGTTTGTGAAGCGCATGTAGTTGTTAATAAGTGAGTTGTTGTCTGCAACATGCAGGAGGTAAATGAAGTGACTATTAAAAATTGGCAGGTGGGATGAATTCACTTCTTAAACTTGCTGTCTTTTAACAAGCAGCCGTTTCCACCTAATTACTGCCTAGGATTTTAATTGCAGTTTAGAGAGTTGTTCAGTTTTATTGAGCTTGTGAATGTGTGTTTGTGTAGGTCTGTTGTTACACCCCACTTTGAGCAAGCAACTGTTATTTTTTTGTGCCTGTTGCGGTTGGGATTGGGTTTGCATTTAGATACAATAGCTTAGCAGCACGTGATATTCATGTGTTCGGTGACTACTTTTGGCCACTTTCAATTTTATTTAAGGCAATTCGCAGTGCATTCAAAGTGCATTTTATCAGTCTTCGAGCTTCAAACCAATGACCTTTCATTGCTGCTGCCACATGGTGCTAAATAGCACTAAAAGGTTTACTGGCTCGTAATTAAACTGGAACCATTTTAGTGCTAAACATCATATGTACAACCTGTGTAGAACCATATTGTGCTATGTTGAACCATAAGTGATGCTATTGTCATGCTTTAGCACCACTTATGGTTCTACAGAGATGCTATATAGGTGCTCTGTAGCGCTAAAAAATGGTTCTCCTATGAATACGAGCTTTTAGTAGTATTTAGCACCATGGTCTAGTTGAGCCACTAGAACTATTATCTTCTACAGCAGTGGTTCTCAAACTGGGGGCCAGGGCACCATCGTAATATCATTGCGCCTGCTACAGCCATGGTACAGCAGCAAAGTCCTTGATAATTATGCAAGAATGAGAGTATAGTTCCTAGCCATATCGGCCTAGAAAATTGCAACTTTTAATTTTCCGTCGGTCTTAGCACACAATGTAACTACAGAAGAGTCAAGTTTTAAATAGGAAAAATATCGAAACTCTTTGGTTATTTTTGAGCGCGATTCTAATGGTCCAATCTGATTCAATGGATTATGCTAAGCTATGCTAAAAGTGGTACCGCCAGACCCGGAGATCAGCTGAATGGATTCCAAAACGGTAAATATGAAATGTTTAACTCTAGGGGAGCTGGAAAATTAGCTTTTTTTTAAATGGGTGTCCCTTCAATATGGCAAGGAAAGGTGAACTGGAACCAGCCAATTCTTCACAAATTACTTTTATTGCATGGGCTATATATAAGATTTCACGGACAAGGCTATCTTAAACACTAAAACACATGTTTGAGCTGTCTCTGAAAGTAACTTTATTGACAGATCTTGAAATGTGCCAGTGCCCTTGATTTGTCTCAAGATACACACCAGTAACGTCTTTTTTAGGCATGTTTATAAAACATGGGTAAAAAGACCTAGCTAAGCTTGTGTGAAACCATGCCTATGTGATTATAATAGAGTTAGTGTTAGAATAGTAGTGTGGTATTTTTAAAGGACATGCATCTTGATGGGTTTATCTTCATTGGTGGAGAGAAGAGACTTGTTTGTTGAGGGTTTGTTGAGAGCAAAAACAAACCACAAGAACCAGATACACGCGAATCAGGTAAACAACATCAATGCACTGATTCAGTATTCGCATTGAAATCTTGGGGAAACTTTTTCTAGTGAATGTGGGTCAGGCGATGTGCAGAGCACATGGAGAAGACAAGAGAGGAAGCTGTAAGTGAGGTGAATAATTCATTTGTCTGTCTTCCATGTGTGCTCTGTCTACATTTTCATCACACTCATTATGCCTGTCATCAGCGGGCTCTGTCCTCTCCACCGGCCCGCAGTGCCATTCACTCACTGCCTCTGAGAACTACTGTGCCTAATGGGGATATATTTCAACAGATTAGTTACCCTGAGAAGAGAGGATGGATCGAGGGCTTTGTGCCCATCAAACTGTACCTATTTACTGTAGCCTTACTGGAAACCTTTAGAAGATAATGGCTTTTATTCGGACGTTTTTTCCACACGTACACAAAAAGAGAATTCATGTCAAGTGAGATGTCAAGTGTGTGTGTTAGTCATGGACAAGCCGAACAGTAATTGAATTTATAGTCGAATAAATAAGAGAAAACCGTCATAAAAATCCTTTGAAAATATAATAGAACTGCACCTCACATATTGATGAGAAGAAGACTGAGCCGAGGACAAACCAAAGAGAGGACATTTTAATAAAACCCACAAGTACACAATGACAACCATGATGGCTCAAGAACAAACCAAATCAGGGGGCAACACGTGACTGCTCCTCTGGTCTGTAATCCTTTCAGTTAGTCGAGTATTAAATCCTTCCTTGAATGTAGCAAGAGCTCGTATAAGCTGCCCGACCTCGCAAAAGCCAATATTTCAGGATACATAGACCATAGATATAACATAAACATTTATGTAAGATGATCAAAGACAGATGACAAAACTTGGAACAGTATAGACCCCTTCACGGTTCACGTCACAGGCGGTTCCCACTGCGCATGTCGGGTCAGAAAAGTCATTACAGCAGATTGAGTTGCGTATAATTTGGTATCGTCAAAAATGCCTACTTATGTCGTGGGCTGTGAAAATCGCACCAGGTCTTCCGTTAAGTTTTCGCGATTCATGCAAATATCTGTGTTTGTAGTGCTCACTTCATTTGAGTTAAGTCATCATTTTTCAGCCTTGTTAGATTAAATTATAAAGCCTGGATGGTATTAACAGTTTGACCCCATGCTGCGCGCGCACCCAATAGTCAGTCATTTAATGTTTACAAACCTTGAAGGGGTCGATAGGCGTAAATTATCTTTGCATATGAAAAAAATTAACGCATTGTAATGGATGATGTCAGTATGTTGAATTTTGTCTGAGATTCCCAGTGAAAGCACTTGAAGGAAGCATCATAACTGGGACCCATCCTTTGAAACTCTAAATGCATTGTGCAAGACAAATATGAAACCTGCAAATACTAAAGGGCCTTTTCCAGCCGCAGCATTCTGAATGTAGGACTAGACTCCGATCAGCATGCAGAAGGCCTTCCAGATTAAGTGTAAACTGCCACCCTACATCCAGCCACAATATTTGGGCGGATGTCATATACCCTGATAAAATTCTGCATGAGCTTTAGCACACAAGCCGACAAAAATCGGACAGGGGCACAAAATTGCAGATTTGTTCACTGCCATAATATTTGGTAGCAATGCTGACATCGCAGGCACGCGCATCAAAGTTCTTAGGCATAAAATCTGTTTCCGCCCGCGCGGGGCTTTTACAACGTGTCTCATGCAATATCCAATCCTCGTCGCATGGTTGTAAGTATGTTTTCATAAATACGACAATATTTTGAGTTTTCAACTCAAAGGTGTTTTTAGTTCACAGCAACTGTTTGAAAATTTGTGTCACATTCAACCGGTCAGTGTGCTTCCACTGAACACTAATGAAAGGTAGGTGGACCAAAATATATATATATTTTATCTTGGTACTGAAACATGGTAATCTACATCTATGGAGAAGAAGGTATTTAAATAAAACGTAGAAATTTTAATATTACGTTTATGGTAATAGAGTACATTGAACGTCATGTCAGAACAGGCATCGTTTAAAAAAACATGATTACCATGGGGCCGATGCCCATTCCAACTAAGGTCTGATGCCCGTTCTGACTAAAACAGTAAATGCTCATGATTTAATTTAAAAGAAGTAACAAAATTAGTATGGCTGGAATTGAACAGTCATGGAAAGTTATTCACTATGAATGGAAATTGGGCATAAACTGTCGTCTCTATCATATCCTCAACAAAGTGTCTTCTGATAAACTTCTGCATGTACCGTCCACAAAGAAATTATGCCTGCGAGTAAGGGAGGGTAAATCTTAAGGCTTTACCTTCATCTTGAAAACACTATAAAAAGTTATACAAGTACGACATGGACACTAACTGCCCCTCCCACTTCTTTTCTCCACGAAATCCCTCTCGTAAACTTGTCCTGTCTAATGGAAGTACCTCCGACCTACATTCTATCTTTTTCTTAACTTTTTCCACACTCGCTTAGTTTTGTCTATTGTTATCAGTCTGCCTAATGGGCTTCGTTCCAGGGCTTTGTTCTGGCAAGCGAATGAGTACAGGAGGGTGGGGGTTATTTTGGTTGGTTGGTGAAAGAAAGAGCACTTGAGTTCATTTCTTTAAAAGGATATCAGTCATTTTGATATGATCTCCCTCCCAAGCAGCAGATTCACAAACACAAGACTTCCTCTCTTTGAACCAAAAGCACCAGGCATCATAATGCAGCACTAGTTTTCACACATAAAGGGTGTTGATGCTCCAATAAAACAACTGTAGACATGTTTGAAAGCTAATAAATGGCATGAACGGTGCTATAAAGAACAAATAATTATTGTCATAAAATCAATAACAACTATGTGCTACTACATCAGCTGACTGAATGAGCATTTGTCCATCTAAATATCTGCTTTAACTTGCTGCTGTTCTGCATATTAAATGTTTTATTCTCTCACTGTATTTAAGCAAGTCAAGACCATAGATATGACGTGAACATTTATTTAAGAGGATCAAAAAGAGATGACAAAACTCAGAACTGTTTGTTTACCACATACTGTATAAGTGTGAATTATCTGTGCATATAAAATTAACACATTTAATTAATGATGTGTAACACTGATACAAGTCTTACTGATATGCACATACAGTATATCTCACTGTCGGAAGTTCAAACAAATGAGACATCAAAGAACAGCAAACGTTATGTTGGAATTAAACTAAACCTGTCTTCATTGCGTATTGATACTAAAGGGTTAACCACGTTCACTACCCGCATCTGGGAGTCATTTAAAACATTCCACAAGGCTTACCACATGCTTTTAGACAGGCTAAACCCCATGAAGCTGATTTTGCTGTTTAGGGCTGAAAGCTTTCAAAGAGTATATTTTTAAAAAATAATGTTATAGACGTGCTTGTGTGTCCCACCATTGCATTTGGCTAGAAAAGAAGGCTTTTGTATTAAACGCAGCCTCATTTGGAAATCTAGGATTGTCTTTGCCTGTCTCTGTATACAGTGTGTGTGGATGAATTGTAAAACTTCACTCTTTGAAGTGCTGGGATGCTAAAGCTCGCTAGCTCTTTCCCACCCTCCGATAGGATCTTCACAGGCGTGCGTTCCCAGCTCATTTCCTCTGGTCAGGTCTTGTGACCCGTCAAAACACAGAGGGGTTTTAGGTGTTTGCTGTAGCTGTAACACAAAGGCTATAGAATTTAATCCAGAGCCTTGAGCAATTAAACAATGATTAAAAGCAACAAACTCGCTCAACCCGATGAGTCTGAGGGAATTGGTATATTCATTGCAGGATTTGATGATTGAGATTTCATCATGTCAGGGTCAGAGGCATACAAATAATTAGGCAAGGTCATCCATTGTTATGCACGTATCAATTGTACAAAGAATGTATGACAGGTTTCCGGAATTTACGTTGGTATTTATTAAACATTTTTTGTGCGTTAATTCTTAGCATACAGATTTGGAAGTCATTAATGCTGAATGTGCTATCAAACGTTTGTTTAAGCAAGAGGAAACATTGTACAGATCACTAGGCATAGCACAGTTTCACAATGCATCCACTGAATCAAGAGACAAAGACAATAAACACCTTATATATAGAGCATTAGCATCCTGTTGTGTTTGATAGAAGTCAAATGCATTTCCTACTATTTTAGTAGTAAATGTGGATGATATTAGATGTCTTGACTGTAAACACATTGAAACCATAGGCAGCAATGTTCTAAATAAAGAACCGATGAGAAAGTGATATTTCACAAATGTCTAAACTAAAGAACAGGATTATGAGTCATTAGAATAGGCATTTAAGCCCGTAAGCCAAGCAAAGCACATGTGATTTTTGACTCCATCTAAAGGATAGTTTATTTCTTTTTTCTGTTAATGGGACGTCCCCTCATTTACAAGGTGATGGGGCATGTAGGCAAAAGGTCTTGGCATTCAATCAACAGTTGCACTATTTGCAAAGCCACACTGTGGCATAGCAGGAAGGGTCAGCCATAGTGTCCAGTAATATAGTACATAATGATGTGCGGCAAACATGCAGAGGCACATGGCGCTACTAGAAATAGCTTGGTTGGCCTTCTGACTTGGAAATACTGCCCCACGTAAACAACACAAGAGGAGACAAACTGACGACACCTTCCAGGGGCCTGTGCCAAAGGTTCTCATTCGAAGCAAACACTTTGGACGAAGAAAAGTACAGGGACTGTTGATGCCCGCTGGGTCAAACAAACTGGCTTGATGCATTACTTCTTTCACGGCTATCTTACTCTATCCAGCCTATTTAATGAAAGCTTCGCTGCGGATGGCTTCTTTTCTGTCTTATATTATTCGCTGCAAATGCGGAGCTTTCGCAACATAGTAACCGTCCCCTTCTGTACACAAATAAAAAAGTGCATGCTCGGAGCTTGTGAAAATTCAGGCCATCATCACAAGATCAATGGCGCTTGCAGTTGTTTTTCACACAGTACTACATGCCATGATGTTGACACATCTGTTTTAAGACCACAAAAGACAGCGATGCAAATGTAGCTTGAAGACTTTTGAGACGCTTTACAACAATATTACAATCATAAAGGTATGGTGGTGCATCTACATTTTTCACTCAGTTATGTTGTTATAACAAGATATTATGCCTTGTTATAACAAGATTATAACAAGATATTTGGTGTCATTATAATAAGATTATAACGAGATATTATTTCTCATATTAACAAGATACTTTGTCGTTTAAACGACATCTCTTCTTATAATAACGAGAAAAATTCTTGTTATAATGAGATATTATGACCTTAAAACAACATCTTTTCTCATAATAACAAGATATTATGTGATTAATATCGCATATGTTAAAATGACATTTTCCCGTATTAACAAGATATTATAATATTATATACTGTAATTTAAAATATAATTTAAATTGCATATTTTCTCATGCTGATTCATTAATCGACAATTCAGTACAGAACTGCTTTTTGGCAAGACCATGGCACATTTAACTGACCTGATTTATTTTTACTTTATTCTCGGTTTAAGTCACACAAACATTTTTTTATTAGGCAATGTTAATAGAATACAGCAGACTCTACGCCGACATCTTCAGAAACTAAGACTGTGGAAAGAATCAAACGGTGGCATCAGACGTTATTCTTTGTGGATAAACTTGAACGGTATGGAAAGCTATACATATAAACTGCAACATCTGAAATGTATTTGGGCTGGATTTGTTGTCAGTCAAAGTGTAATTCGACCCTAGATAGCAATAGACTCCAGTCTGTGGTGGGACAAATACTAAATTGCTTCTGTTACTTTATACATATGCATTAAGCAAAATACACAAAATAACGTTGTTTTTAGTAACGTAATAGGTGCTCTTTAAATAAAAATACTGTTTGATCACAGCATACAATTTTCACAACTTTTTTAAGTTTAATGTTTGTAATATTGTTAAGTAATAAGGTAAACCACACATCGACTGCTGCAGTGGTGTAGTGCAGTTTACAGAGTATACCCACTTTTTTATAAGATGGCATTAAACATTAATTAATATAAATTTCATAATCATCCTTATGCTGAGAAGTCAAGTACCAGAAGTTAAGTGACAATAATGGCCCATTTCGCAGTTATATAAATATGCAAGACTAGTTTTACATTGGTGTCCCCAGAGTACGTGTGAAGTTTTAGCTCAAAATAGCACACGGCATTTTTTATAACATTTTAAAGTTCCCACTTTGTAGGTGTGGGCAAAAATGTACCGTTTTGGGGTGTGTCCTTTAAAATGCAAACGAGCTGATCTCTGCACTAAATGTCAGGGCTGTGGTTGGATAGTGCAGATTAAGGGGCAGTATTACGCCCTTCTGACATCACAAAGGGAGCCAGATTTCTATGACCTATATTTTCACATGCTTGCAGAAAATGGTTAACCACAACTAATTTACTGGGTTGATCTTTTTCACATTTTGTTTCACTGTACAGGTGCATTCTCAAGTTCAAGTGTAGTTCTGAGACCAATTGGACCCTGATGGTTTCCTTAAAAATAGTGATTTATTTCACGATCTGTACATGATTTTGTGATAACTTTGGTACCCGTTAAATCTTTTTCATCCACTGTAAAAAGTTTGCACTCCTGGTTCATTTCCAGCGAAAATAGTTAACTTGAAAGACACCAATGAAACACCAATTTAAAACCACAGGCTTCCATATTTGGTCATATTATGTTTATTCCATACTGAAAAATCCAGTTAAGACCAGCATAAGCTGGTTTAAGCTTTTTTAAGGTGGCAGTAGCTGGTTTAAGCTGGTCCTCCCTGGCAAAGCTGGTCAAGCTGGTGGGTCAGCTGGTCTTCCAGCCTGACCAGCAAAGTCCAGCTTAAAGAGTGACCAAAACACAGCTAGATCAGCTTAAAAAGTGACCAAAACACAGCTGAAAAAGTGACCAAAACACAGCTAGACCAGCTTGAAAAGTGACCAAAACACAGCTAGACCAGCTTGCTACACCAGGAAAACGAGCTAAAACCAAGCTGGGACACCAGCTAAAACCAGCTCACCAGCTTACGCTGGTCTTAGCTGAATTTTTTAGTAGGGTTTGAAAAAAAGCATTTGAAATGAAAGCATTTTTGTACATTTCAAAAGAAAACCCTGCTGAAAAAAAAAACAATTAAACCAGAAAATTCAAATGGTTTTATTGGTTTTATTAGGGCCCGAGCACACCGGGGTGTGAGGACCCTATTGTTTGGAATTGTATTGGTTCTAATGGAATATGACCCAAAACAAACTACAGTGTATTGGTTTTTGTTGGTCTAATGGTATGTATTGGTTCTATGTATTGGTTCTAATGGAATTTGGCCCAAAACACACTACAGTGTAGTGGTTTTAATGGTAAAAGCTAATGGTTCCTATTGGTATTTTAATGCCATTAGAATTTTCTGTAATGGTTTAATTGTTTTTTCAGCAGGGAATGCACACAAATTTTATACCCATCTGTATACTGCAGTGGAACACTGCGATAAGATTAATATAAAATCCACCAATATTACATATTTCTTATATTTATGTTGAAAATCGTTGTATGCTGAAAATAGTATTAGTCATTAGTAATAGTGATTGTAGGCTACAATCATGCACACACAGCTAATATTAACCACAGCTGACTACGGGAGGGAATGTTTTAACCCTACACTGACTTAATAAATGAAATAAGTAATGCTTAACTGAATAAACATGTTAAATTATATAGTAAACTTTACATAAAATAATTAATGAAGTAAGTGATTGTTAACGTCACAACGTCGTCTAGGCAACAACTGCCACTTTCGTTATGCGTTTATTAATATGTCCCACTCCCAGTACTTGCATGCTAGGACGCAGAATAAACTTTCCTGAATAGCAGCTTGTGGTTACATAAAGGCAGGCAGCAGCTGACCTAAAAGGTATGTACAACTTTATGTGACGCTGCGCAGACCGAACGATTTATGACATCAAGTACCGCGAGAGGCACGCTCTCTGACTCGCTCTCGCGGAACGTTGATGTCATACACCGAATAGACTGCGCAGCGCCGCGTGAGGTCGACCAACCTCATGTTCAGTGTTATGGTGCCCTGAAGTGACACCGCGGAAATGTATGATGGGAGGAGACGGTAGGCTGGCCGTGTTCGGTTTCACCCGCTCACACGTGACCGCAATGGCTGCTTCTCTGTTGCGTGCAGCGCATCATTCCTCTGCCGCCCCGTGGCTACAGACTACATCAGTTCCCTCGCTTCGCTAAACTGTCGGCGGAGCGGCTCGCCACCCGCCCAAGCAAAATTCACTCACGCCTTCTCTCGGTTTACCGGCTGCGGCGAGCGATATTTACGAGAGAAATAAAACCATCTCCGGGGGTTGAACTTCTACCGACCAACACAACAGTGGGAGGAGTCAACAGGTACAGGCGCTCTCTATTTACGTGACAATACAATTGCAAAGCTGACAGGTAACCAAATTGCAACTATTCGCTTCTGCCAGTAAGTAAGCGATAGATAGCGTCTTGACAGATCGGCAGCAGTGAATAGCCGCGTCTGTCCTCACTCAGATGCAGTGTGCTACTTAACTGTAAAGCTGTCCGATGAGCTTTATCGACACCACATACCGGGGTAATAACGACCGGTCTGTGGCTGACTATAACATGCGATGTATTGTTCTCTCAGTTGAATGTGATGTGATGTGTTTCATTGAGAGCTTTTGCAGCAGGTCTACACTGCGCTGAATGTCTTGTATGGGATAACGTTATATGTGGTACTGTTTCACGCGTTTTACCTCATCATGTAATAGCAGCATGATTTACATTTGTTAATTTACAAATGAGGCCGCATTTATGTTTTTGTGTGCCATATAAATTTAAATGGGTCAACTCATTCATGCAACAAATGCCTCTGTAATAATTGATTTCCAGCTTGGATTAACCATGCTGTTTAAGTGCATTGTCTGAGGCAGCCCAGCTCACATAAAAATGAGTAAGTGGGTTGTGCTGTCAGAAGTGCTGCAATAGTAACTGCAAGGTGTTTCTGGATTAGTTCTGTTTCTACAGTTAAATGGGAAGTTTCTAGACCATCTGTCTGCAATAGAAAGAGGAAAGGGTATATCGCTTGATATTTGCTTCCTCAAAGCGATCTGCCACTGACATGCCCGTGGTCTGCTGAGACACATGCCACTGAGTTTGACATTTAGATTTTTTTTTGCTTGTGAAAGCATGTGGACGCTCACAGTATCACGTCCTGCGGTATTTGGTCTCAAACTTTCCATCATGGCTCTCTAATGTTCTCTGTCATTCCAAAATGGCAGGGTGGGGAACACAAAGCTGACTGAATCAGGGCACTATCCAATTCTGCCCTCGTTGCCATTTAGAAATGCTTTAGCATGCTCTCATGACTGTGTAACGGTGTTTTGCTCTGTCTGTTTCTCTGGTTTTCTTTCCCTTTGTCCAATGGATGGATTGTGGCATACCCGTTCATCATTTCCAATTGTCTGCAAATAATGTAGATTGATGGATGTGATTATTAGATGGAGAATGTAAGTGAACCCGTCAACTACATTACTTTATATTTGAGTAAAATACAGCTGTCTTAAGATGAAACTGATGCTTTGTATTATATATTAAGTATTTCTGTGCTGATTTGATTTAAAGTATGGATGAACAAGGGACATGCTGTCAAGTCTAAAAGTCTCAATGTCCATTTCCAAACAAACTGATTCAAGATGTTGTTGATTGTTAATGCTAATCTTGCTGTATTTCTAGTCAAAGGCTTAGTTTTGAATGTCAATACTAACTTCATAACAGCTAAACCTGTCTGTTTTGAAATATATATGAAACAATTTTCATTTTGCTGACTTATCTCTTTCATCCTGCATTAGTCACGACAATCTTTCGAAATACACTTCTTGCCAATCAGATAAAAGGCTTTGACCTCCATACATAATCACACAGCAAAATAAGGAGGTCATACAACAATAGAAGCAGATATCGGTTGGCATAAACACAGAGTGAAACAGTAACATTGAAAGAGGTTGTTTGCTTTGAGTCATTTTATTTATTTGCTTTAGTTTTCTTACACAATTCGTCGAAGTGGTGGCGATGATTTTTGTTTCTGCCAGGTGCCCAGCTCTGTACGCAATGTACCACTGTGCATTTGGCATCTTTCTTTCTCTTTTCTTCTCTCTGGCTGCAGTTCATCCCTTCTTTCATCTTCTTGGGACTCATTCAGGTAATTCTCCATCTCGCTGCCAAAACAACCAGCCTTGCCAGAAACGACCATCAGTGTTCGAGCTTATTAGACCTTGCGATGCAAACAGTTAAACTGTGGTGCAAAAAGTGTGGGTCTGGAGTGGATTTTACTGGGATCACAAAGATTGTGATTTTACGTGTCACGTAAGGACAGGGAAAATCGCTGACCTTTCTTTTAACAGGATATTTCACCTCGCTGTGTTTTCAGACGGACTTTCGCTCTCTGTTGGGTAAACACACAACCTGTCTGCTAGCTCTCCGTCAGTGGCTTTGTCTCTGTTTATGCTCATGTGCACTCCTGACACTTTGACATTTGTCAGCATTTTTTTTTTCATTTTCCATTTTTTATTTATTTTGCTACCCACCTGCCACTTTCCACAGTTTTTCTGTAACCTCATCATCTCCTGACAAGTGTCACCTAGTGTCTCAGAGCACCCAGTACCCCGTGACTTTATATTGCCTTTTCCCCTTCTCTCCTGGTAAATATATAAAAGATGTTTTGTCTGTCCATCCGGTTGTATATTTGGATAAAAAGGGCCACCCAGACTTAGCTCACATGCCTACAACATCTCCACACAGAGACAAGACATTGATGACTAAAGCTTCAGAACGAGAAGCAGGAAGTGGGTGTGTTTATTTCCTGTCAGTCATGATTTCCTTTGTAAAACATGATTTTCAGCTAAGCAATGTATCTTTGTTTTGGACCTGGTCGCCTGGTGAGCAACATCACAAGCAGTTTTGGTCAACCCAAACTGTAGACGCGAGCTCAATTCTAATGACCGAAATGATTCAAGACAAACAATGGCTCACAGTCCGTGACTCACGCGCTTTGTGTTTGTATTTGATATATACTAAAATTTGGCATTTGATTTAATTGCAATAGGACTGGATTTTCAGGCATGTTTTTAATGTAGGCATGCATACTGAGCCTGATGTTGAAGATGGAGAACAAAGTTGCTCTGCAGCCGAAGACAGATGGGTGGAGGTAAATTAAACAAGCCGGTCTGGTCTGCTCTCTTCACTATGACAGTGTGCCAGCCACGGCGCTGGGTCTCTGTCATTATTTAAAGGCCAGTGTTAATGGGCTCTGTCTGAATGGTTACCCCCCCAAACCCCAGTGAGAGAGAGGAAAAACTTAAAAATTTAAAAGAAATGGACAGTGTTGTGTAGTTGACCGAGTGGATGGATGAGAGTTTTCTTGTTTTCTGTTTTGTCTTTTATCTGATGGTGATTTTGGTTTTTCTTTAGTTCCACATGCATCAGTGTCACACATATAATAGCTTTGCTGCACCGCCACCTATTGTATCTCAAGATCAGTGGGTGTTGGGTAAATTTAATTATTTCGGTAATCCACAAACAGTTTTGGTGTAATAAATAGTAACGGATCTGTATGGGCTCTACATACATCTGTTGCATTGCACCAGGGTAAATATCATCATGCATGTTGTTTAAAAAGGCACTGTTGTTTGCATGGTTATACACTTGGCACTAAAATGGAGAAGTCAGCATCGCTATGTCCTACTTAAGGGAGGAGCACTTGGAGTATTTGGAGAAAGTTCTTAGAGAAAGTGAAAGGTGCATTTTTCTGATCGAAGGATTTCATGATCCACGTAACTCGGCCTCCCTATAAGAATGAAGGGAGAGTTGGAGTAATGGATAAAATGAGACAATATGATATGTTGAGGCTGAAAGGTCCAGGCAATGGAAACAATTCATGGAAAGTGACACACTTATGAATTGTTTATGTGATTTTTTTAGGTGATCTGTCTGTCTGTGTGCATGACCAAATGAGGGCAAATTATAAATTTCACGCTGGAGGTAAGCCATCGGTATAAAATTACTCAAAGACCTACCACATTTCAAATGTACTAAATGATTTTGCCACACAGCTAATATGTATTCCAGATCTTGGGAAGCATAAGCACCTTTTCCAGGCTTTCTTTCCAGAAAGAAAGAAAAAGGCTGAAAAGTTTTTCAGGTGTGAATGTTTCTTGTATACTGAAAGGATTTTATTGGTTTCTATTACTCTGCAAGGAGCAATTTTAACTGAAATGCAACAGTTTCTTGCCTTGCTAGAAGAATTTCGACCAAAGCATCCTTAGGCCATGTTTATTCCTGGCATAAAATTCGTCTTGAGTGATTAAAGGAGCATTTCACCCGTAGAAACATTAATCTTTATTGAAAGTGCGTCATATTTGTAGTCGAAATGTAACATACCTTTAGAATTCGGTGCCTATTTGACCAAGAAAAGGGGTGTTTGTAGTCTCACCCCCTTAACAAAGATATTTGACTTCCTGCTTTCAATGATGCAAACTGATGATTTTTACATAATTGAAAGAAGGAAGTGCAACACTGAAATCTGTATTTCTCCCGTCTCAGCGGCAACTGATGAAATGCTGCATGACCATTTAAAACATGACTGGGGTTCTAACTATACAAAGCTTAATGCAAATGGGTGAAGTGTCCCTTTAAATAACAGGTAGTAATCTTAGCACAAGTGTGATGTGCAAATTAGACCTCTGAACTCTTAAGGGCTCATTATAGTTGTACGTAGGTCCTACGGCATAGCCGCGACGGCGTAGGTTACGCGTCAGTTTTCATTTATACTTTTGTGTCATCCACCGTGTCGACGTGCAAACACACATGCAGGCCGCTGGTAGGCAGTATCCACAGTTGTTACCACAGTAGCAGTGCGACCGTCAATTAAGAAGCAGCTTGGCAAGCTTAGTCCACAAGCGAAGAAGAAACTGCAATTTTTTGCGTATGTTTTGAGATGACCAGCAGTGATGGAAGTAAATAAACAGCGACTAATGTTGCAGTTTGAGTTAAATCACTCCTCAACTTGGTCCATCTTTGTTCTTACCGTCACAAATGGAAATACCTATGACACAGTTTTTACCTGATGGGAGGGGTTCTAGTGGACCAATCACAGCGTTTGCGGTCCGCATAGAACTGACGCGCTGTTAAAAATAAGGCGAGGTGCAGAGGCTATGGAGAACCTACGGCGTAGACCTTACACATGTCTATAAATTGGACTTTAATCCCGGAATTACGTTTACGCGAAGCTACGTGCACGGTCAAACGCACAGCCTTGCAAAGTTTAGTTTATTTGACTAGGACGTGTAAACAGATGTTCAACACATGCACATTGTGACAAAATGCAAAGCATCTCCTGGGGTACATACTACGTGTTGACCTACACGTACAATGCAGGGTTTCAAAAATCCAGCAGTGCACATACAGTCAGTCCTTCCAGAAAAACGCAGAGTTTTTTTGTGATTGTTGCGGGCAAAAATCCTCGATTTTGCGGCACGTTTTTTTTTAAAAATGCGATGGGATATGCGGGATATTTATGCAATTTATGCGATGGAATTGCGGGAATTTGCGGAACTTGCAAAAACTGCGGAAACTTGCAAAAGCTGCAATGATGTTCACGTCACATAATCACGTCACTTCATAACGTTCCCATGGCAATAGAGGACACGGCTGCGCTTTTGGGAAGTAAATGCAACATTTTTCAACTTTCTGCTAATATGTGACTTTTTGCTACGAAAATGCGGAGATTATGAAATCATGCAAGCCCCGCATAAAATATGTAATTAATGTGGCGAAAGTGCGTCGTATTTGGAAAAAATGCAGCCCCGCATAAATATGCGGACTTTGGCTGATTATGCAATATATCGCGCGATCGCACAATCTCGTTTTTCTGGAGGGACTGTACAGTACGCATCCACTCTTCTGATGACAAAAATTACATCACGCACACTGTATGTGGACCCAGGGCTCGCAAAATCTCAAAATCCCTGGTAGCCCTTCGGGCAGGCACTCTTCAGTATACATCAAATTACAATCATGAATACAAATATTTGCTTCTAACTGAATTGCAATATCTATAAACTTTAGATCCTGAATCTGAAATATTAACCAAAGTCACAGATAAGAAAATGGCACTCAACGTTGTGGGTATAGAAGCACAGGGTTCCTCAATTAGTTTTCACCACGTGCCAATTTTTTCCAATACAAATCCTATAGGGCAACTGACCACGATGTTTGTTCTGCTATTCTTGTTGTTGTTTTTTGATGCTGTTGTTTTTTTTAACAAACAAAAAGTTTGAATTTCCAATGCAAGCCAACTGTTCTTGCTCATCTCCACATTGGATATTCTCCCCATTTATTAGTGGTTCAATATGTCACAAAACTCACAGTTTGGATCATACAATGTTTTCCAGTTACAGATTGGATCATTTTTTGATCAGAAAAATTGGGGCTACTGTCGCTTTAAGAGCACATATACTGTAGCCTTTTTCATAATTCTCTTTACTGCACTTGCAATATCACTTTAAAGCTTGCTGCGGAGATTTCATTTTTACATGAGGATAGTAATGAAAATTGATCAAATCAGTACTTGCCTCTTGCCTCTTGTACAGTTTGCGGCTTTGCGAAAAAGTAAATGTAAAACACGATTGCACGTTCAAAAGCAATTCAAATACCCGATTCCTGAATCACATACAACATAATTACCCATCCAAATCTGTGAGAGAATGCATAAGCATTTTAATATATTTTTCCTCCCTATAAGTCAAGATAGCCTGATGGGCAGGGCGGAGATGCATTTTGATAGCCCAACTGCAATGCACAATAGCCCCACCGGGATGACGGGCTAATGATTTAGCAAGTCCTGGACACTCGCGTACACACAAAAAATGGACCGTACTTCGACCTTTAGACAAAAAGACATTGAAACTTGTGTTGTTGTGTTAGAAAACATTAGCATTGTTCTTGTTATATTAGTCCATAACCGGCTGTGTGGCCTGTGTTCAGATATGGAAAAGGTGGAAAATCTGTTGGAACATGTCAGGCGGATCCACTAATCTTTGGAGGTGCATGACAGTGGGCCTCCTCACATCTCCCCCGTGAGTCTTTGAACCTTCTCGCGGCATGACACAACAGTTCAAAGGCTCCTCTCCTTGCTCAATGCGCTCGTAAAAACCCAGATAACGCGTGTAAATCTGGAACAGAAGTGTCACCGAGCTGGTTCCCTCGCTCTTGATTTATGGCCCCTAGTGCACCATGGACACTGGTTCTCTAAGTTGTAACACAGCCATGGCAGACCTCCCTCCTCCCCCCATTATGAGCATGTAAAATGCTTTTAGCTTCATTCCTCCTTTGCATTCCTCTTTCGTTGTTCTCAAATGTACATTGGGGCTGAAGCTTGTTTGCTGATGCCAAGTTTAAGATTGCAGCTAGAAACCGCTGAAACCTCAGAAATCAATGGGTGGCTAAGTACAAGAATACATGGCAGTTTAGTTCGACAAGAGTCTACATGCTACATGCCCACTTAGCAAAAAGCAAAAACACTTGATCAGGCTACAATAACACAGCGTTCTTTGTTAAAATATGACTAAAATTATTTAGCAAAAGGTGATTTGGGATTACAGTTTATTACAGGATTTTAGCCAGTTTTACACAGATTTTTAACTGAATCATTGAGGTTTCATGTGATGTACCCTTTAATAAAATGCAAGTGAAAACCAAATTTAACCGCCCTACTGAAGTGACCACAAAACCTAATTGTTTTGATTGGCAGATGTATAAAGACTTTTGGGTAACTGAAATGAAACAGTCCCATAAGTACATCACTTTTTTCCATCATGCTACCTTTCCAAACTCACCTACTCACATTGGTGACATCAATACAAAATCTGAGTGTGTGTTTGCTGGAATCAATGTATGACGTACTTGCTTAAGTAGGATTTTTTTCTCTCTTTTGTCATCTGGTATCCCAGTGGCTTATATAAAAGGGTGCTTGGATTGCAGTAGTGTGTTTTATAGTCTACTTTGGAAACATTTGATCTCAACATGCAAATGTACTGTGGCCCCCCAAAATATAGTATGCTTGGCTTATTTAAAATGTATGAATGTATTTGCATTAGATAACAAAACATCAAAGTGGTATTAGCAAAAGTGCAAGCATCTTCAAAATATAATTACAATTATTATTTGTAACATTTCTTACAGTATTTCTAGCATAATGTAACAAACTACACCTGCTTACTTTGTTGTGTGAACTTGTGTGTGACCTATTCAAATAATAATCCAGACTTCTCAAACCATTTATTGAGTGAGGTTAAACAGATATATATGCTCCCTTTTAAAGACAGAACTTAACAGGTGGCTGAGCAAGCGTTCGATCTAATGGACATGTACTGTGATGTGATGTATTATCCACTATTCTCCATTTCTTAAATGAATGGGTACACTAGTGTTTTCTCATACACTCTGCTGACCCTGAAAAGCGAGGTCATATGGTGGATTACCATGACAATGAAGCAGAATTTCCTACAATAGAGCCCATATGAGCTGTGAGAGTACTTATATCTAGGCTGTTTCTGTGCACTGATGATCATTATGTTTGATCTTGATGTCTTGGAACTGTATTGAATAAAGCAAAAGGAAGTGCTTTAATGTGTTTTGTGCTGTAAGGACATCCTCATGGTCTAAAATGTGCTGGGTATTTATTATTTAGTCCTGTTTGACCTGATGGATTCAATGAAGAAACCAGTGATGTTAATTAATGAAAGCCAAATCTGAGCCTATTAAAGTCCCTGTTTGAAAGAAAACAGTTGCTTTAAAGGAATGCTCGGGGTTTAAAACAAGTTGAGAGCATCTCTAGCATGCTGTCCACAGATTATCAAAGACGTCATTTTTACTCATCTTGTAAGTTTAAAACAAAGTTCATTTTTGTATCAGTGTGCAAGGAATGGGAGCCAATGTGAAAATGTGCTTAAAAACAGTAATGTGCTGTATATTTGAACAAATATATTTTTAACAAAAGTTTTTATAAAGTCCTACTCCTCCAACCTAAATTGTGTGATATTTGAATTGTTAGTGGTTGGGCTGCTGTACTATGCGCATGGACATTTGGTTGTGTCATCTTTGCTGCTATTTTTGTTTACATTCCTATTAATTCTTGATGCAATATGCTTTGCTTGCATTTTACAAAGTATAATTGAGGTGTAAATGATACTAACCACATCCTTCCTGTTTGACCTGAATCTAAATCAAGAATGGAGTTTGAAGTAGGGCTGCAAAACTATTAATCGCGACATTTGCAGAATAAACATTTTTGTATATGTCATATGTGTGTGTGTGTGTGCTGTGTATAATAATTATGTATATAGAAATACACACATATGCAAATATATATTTAAGAAATATTTACATGTGTATGTACATTTCTATATTTTTACATAATTTGTATATAAATAAATACAAATTATACGCATTTGTGTGTATTTATATATACATAATTATTATACACAATACACACATACACTCACATAAAGGATTATTAGGAACACCTGTTCAATTTCTCATTAAAGCAATTATCTAATCAACCAATCACATGGCAGTTGCTTCAATGCATTTAGGGGTGTGTTCCTGGTCAAGACAATCTCCTGAACTCCAAACTGAATGTCAGAATGGGAAAGAAATGTGATTTAAGCAATTTTGAGCATGGCATGGTTATTGGTGCCAGTTACCGGGATTTTCACGCACAACCATTTCTAGGGTTTACAAAGAATGGTGTAAAAACGGAAAAACACTTAGTATGCGGCAGTCCTGTGAGCGAAAATGCCTTGTTGATGCTAGAGGTCAGAGGAGAATGGGCTGACTGATTCGAGCTGATAGAAGAGCAACTTTGACTGAAATAACCACACGTTACAACCGAAGTATGCAGCAAAGCATTTGTGAAGCCACAACACGCACAACCTTGAGGCGGATGGGCTACAACAACAGAAGACCCCACCGGGTACCACTCATCTCCACTACAAGTAGGAAAAAGAGGCTACAATTTGCACAAGCTCAACAAAATTGGACAGTTGAAGACTGGAAAATGTTGCCTGGTCTGATAAGTCTCGATTTCTGTTGAGACATTCAGATGGTAGAGTCAGAATTTGGCATAAAACAGAATGAGAACATGGATCCATCATGCCTTGTTACCACTGTGCAGAGTGGTGGTGGTGTAATGGTGTGGGGAATGTTTTCTTGGCACAATTTAAGCCCCTTAGTGTCAATTGGACATCGCTTACATACCACGGCCTACCTGAGCATTGTTTCTGACCATGTCCATCCCTGTATGACCACCATGACCCATCCTCTGATGGCTTCTTCCAGCAGGATAATGCACCATGTCACAAAGCTCAAATCATTTCAAATTGGTTTCTTGAACATGACAATGAGTTCACTGTACTAAAATGGCCTCCACAGTCACCAGATCTCAACCCAATAGAGCATCTTTGGGATGTGGTGGAAGGGGAGCTTTGTGCCCTCGATGTGCATCCCACAAATCTCCATCAATTGCAAGATGCTATCCTATCAATATGGGCCAATATTTCTAAAGAATGCTTTCAGCACCTTGTTGAATCAATGTCACATAGAATTAAGACAGTTCTGAAGGCGAAAGGGGGTCAAACACAACATTAGTATGGTGTTCCTAATAATCATTCAGGTGAGTGTATATGATATAAACAAAAACTATTCTGCAAACAGTTAGTCACGATTAATCGTTTTGCAGCCCTAGTTTTAGTCTTCATGAAGCCTGATCATACAGTCTCAGAAAAAAATTGTCAAAATGATGTACCCTACGTCACTGGGTCTTTACCCTTTTGAAAGTACAGATTTGCACCTAAGGAGTTCACATTAGTACTTCAAAGATACATATTGGTACAAAATGTATACACATTTGTTCCAAATGGAACATATTAGGACCTTTTTAAAGGGTAATCCCCCAGTGACACCTGGCAGTGACACATTTTGTAAATTTTTTTTTAACAATGTACTGGCATTTTTGACTGACCATATATTTCCACACCTGGTAAAATATAATGACTGAAAGGAACAGTGTTCCTTTACAAGTGAACCTGAGGTTAGACAGGTTCCTCACGTGAGGTCCGATGATACCAGAGACTGAGGATATCCTGTGGAGCAAAGTCTGGAACAGGAAGTACCGCCACACCACTGGCACCAGCACAGGAAGTTGCTCTGAGGAGACGCCTGGGATCTTGGCAGCCATTTTAGAGGTGTTAAGCGCGCCAGTGGCTTCTGTTATATCAGGGACTTCCCCTTTTTAGGAAAACTTAGTCGCCTTTCCTCTGGAAGATCCCTTCCTTTCATTGCCGATATTGATGTGTGTGCATGTGCACTGGATATCCTACTTCAATTTTCAACATATTGTTTGATCTGAAGAGTTGCTGGCTTCATACACAGCATGTGTAGTGTGTTTAATTTTGTCATTGATTGATTAAATTATTTTGATTTGTGTTTTTGGCTTTGACTTCTGAACCTAAATCCCAGCAAATCTTCAGTTAAAGCCCCAAGTATTCTTCACTTTTTTACCGGGCGCAGAAAAAATGGCGAGTGCCGGCACTCAACACGAACAAAACCTGCCAACTGCTGGTGTTTTTGAAAAGTGCGGCACTTCCGTTGGAAACAATTGAAAACATACGCCGGCGTCAACGCTTTGGTGTGCACGCTACCTTACTGTCTTCCCAGTGTGCTTGGCTCTGCAGTAAGAGCACCACAAAGTAAAAAGAGCTGCTTAAAATTCTTCAGTTCATGCTTTGTTTGTCACACTGTGCTTTTGACCTTCAATACGTCTGTTAGCCATCTGCTCGTTGGTCATTCTGACCTCACACCCCTTTCTTTTGTACTTAATAAGACTGGGAAAATGTCAATCTAAAACAGGGAATGTGCATAACTACATACTTTTAAAACTTATCAGTATGCAACCTGAATGACAGATCTAACATTATTGCATCTGTTTAAAAAAGAAAAATCTTGGAAAAAAGATTTCCGTGTTAATCTGGGAAAAATATGGAGCATAAACAGACAGACACTTAAAGTGGCTGCTTAAGCAAATTTCCTAGGTGCGACTTATATATAAATCCAAATGAGAAACAGGGTTTGAGACTAATGCTTAAAAGTGACTTTTTAGCTGGTTAATCAAAAGCCATACTTTTATAATATTAAAAAATATGATGATTACAGTATCAGTACAGTTCAGAAGCTCCCTCTCTCCACTTGCAGAAAGCTTGCGCCACAGCACGGAAAATCCTTCATTCTTCCCCGTAGTTTGGTGTCAGCCCTTATTCGGCTGCTTATCTTGGCGCACACCAAATCTAATGAAGTACGCCAGAAGTGGAGTGTGTGGTCTACGAAATCACCTGAGTTTTGTGTGTGTTTGCGTACTTGGTGCGTAAGTGAATAAACGCACTGATGTCATTGCTCTTTTGTCTTTTCTACTTGCATATTGTCCTCGCTCATCTGTATTGTTTGTCAGGTTGAGCGTATGTTTGACTGTGTTTGTTATCTGGGGTTGTGATTTGTGAGCGTCTAGCTAAATGGGTGTGTTTGTGTTAGAGAGAGACTGAGTGAGAACGGGGTGGTGGAAAGCGAAACATGTGTGGTCTGGATGGGCTTGTGGGCTTCGGTCTAGTAAAATAAACACTCTCGTCCACTAGCTCAAGAGATTACGCTACATTTTTGATTGCCACAAAAAACCCAGCTGGAAGGATCGCATCATTTCCTTGACCTCATTCTGGCAATATTTCACGAGTGCATCAGTATATACTTGCATATTGTTGAGAGCAGAAGAATCATGTGATTGTTTTCTTCTCGAGTGGTCTGTTCCTGTTTGTCATCAATAAAACGTTAGGAGACTGTTGATTTGTCAGTAAGTTATGTTTATGTGTTTTGCCTTTGGTGTGTAACAATTGTAAGAGCTTCTCCTTTCCAGATCGTCTGTTGTAAACCCATCAATTGTTGAACGGTAATTCTGTTTGACATGTCTGCTGTGTGCCTGCCAAATACCTGTATTCCCTGCCCTTCTTCTCCATGTTTTTTAATGTGCGATTGAAGACAGATGGGGCTCAACATCTGTACCGTGTTGGCAGCACCGCTGTGTTTCTACAGCTGATAAATCGGTGAATCTGCCAGTGCCGAACGTCTGATGGTGAAATTTACTACCCAGCACTCACGTTCCGACCTGCAGCTGTACGCGACGTACCTGGAGACGATTCTTGCCAGGTTATTTGGGAATAAATACGTTCCTTGTGCAGGCTCCTGTCGGGACGATCAAAGTGATTTCTCTCTTCTGTCAACCAGTCAATCATTGATGATCACTTTTAACTTCTTTTTATGATCTCCATGATGTTTGTACAGTTATACAGTGACCTCCGCTGTCAGTTTATCGGGTCAGGTCCGTAACCATCTGAAGCACTTGGTGTAGCTGTTGGTTCAGATTGTGTAATATGTGCAGGATCCTACAGAAACTATTCAAGACTTTAGAAGATTGTTGTTTTTATGCACTCTGTGGAAAATGTCTTCTGTGAAATTTTTTATTTTGTTTGCACATTGGTGATATGCATACAGATGTGTGCAATAGAAGTTAAAAATAAGCCCTGGAGGCGTTTTCATGCAGATTACTTTTCCAAGTTACAGAAGAAAATCAGCCAAAAATAATTTTTTTTTTTTTGAGGCAGATAGAGATGCAAGAAGGCAAATCTAAACTACACTTCGTGGAGTAAAGTTACAAAAACAGACCACAGGCAAAAAAATAAAAAAATAGTCATTATGAAGGATTTTTATTAGGATTTCCTGTCTGTTGAATGGTGTTGCAACACATTAATTTCTAATGAACTTAAAATCATATGAAACCCTTTTCACACAGTTCGTTGATCCCATAAAATTGCCAGAGTGAATGCAAAAATGTCCAGGAATTGATCCTGGGACCGCTCCAGGAATTGAGACCTAGTATCATTGCTGTAACATTTACAGAAAAAAGCCAGGAACAATGCTGTATAAGGGGTGTGTTGTAGTGATGATTTGTGTGTTGTTGCAACAATGTATTGTTTACCTCTTTGACAAGGGGGATTAAAATACAGATCAACATTCACGAAAATGTTTTCAAACTGGAAAGAAGCAGAGATCAGGGAGCTCCTCACTCCAAGGGTTTGAACCGAAACCAGAAACTTAAAAAAAATAAATGTTCCTGAACAGAATCGTTTAATTAAAATAATGGTAACCGGTTAATACCGTTATTTTTTTCGTTCTTTGACAAGATTTCTGTGAAATACTCTGTGAAGTTCACTTCCGTTTGTTGTTGACTCATCGGAAAAATGAGAAGTTTGCCACCAGCAAGAAGTCCACTCAAGCCCAAGTCTCTAATGCTCAATCATAAGAGGGAAATATTGTAGGCTACCAAGTATCTCAAGATGTTTGTTTTTTACTTATTAGTGGTGTAACGGATCGTAGTTGATCCGTGATCCGTACACGGCCCATGGTTCGGCTTGCATGCAGTTTGCGGATTAATACGCAAGTTTAAATAGGGTGAAAGTTGATGATTTGTTTCAAAGGCTTGCAAATGTTAACACTTAAGTGATTTTAAACAATTAAACTGCAAAAGGCGCTAAAGTGAGCAATTTTCTGTACGCACAGACGCATATTCGGTTGAATGTGTCCGGTTCAACTCCAATCAAACGTGATTATCCCTATGCCCTTCAAAGATCAGAACTCTTGATGTATAAACTTTAGAGAGAGTTGCGCTACTGTGTCTCATACTGTAGTCCATTAAAATACATTTGCCGAATAAAGCACGGAAAAACAACGTAATATTCACTTTGTGAAGCGACTGTTTATGCTGCATCTTCTTCCCGAAGCATCATTTGGAATTCCTCCTCCGTCTGTGTGTGTGCGTGTGTTTAGGTACACTCAACAAATGTAGGCATGTCAGAATAACATTTATGCCGCTTACATAATGTAGCCTTTTTTAATGTTTGATGACAAGATATTTGTATGTACCATAGCTGACATTGAACGTTATTAACCGGTTCAGGAACTTTATTTTTTGTTCTAACCGGTTCAGGAACGTCAACTTTTGGGTTGAACCGAAAACCGGAAATGTTAAAATACTGTTTCTGTTCGGAAAGAACCAATTTGGAAAAAATCTGGTTCATAGCCCTGCCTCACTCTCCGTGCTGATGCTGAGATCGTTCTCCAGCTTACTAGAACAAAACGCCATGCACTTTATGATCAAATCAGAAAAAAAATGCATGCACAAGGTTTCTCGAGAGAGAAATCGCAGATAATAAGCAAACTTAAAACGCTGCCAAACAAACCCAAATACACTATTACAAAAACATTACACGTCACATGATCTTTACAGATTCCAGAAAATCATTGTCAGTGTAAATGAACCAAAATCAAACGATCCCCGGACACAGTTTCTGTGTATTTTCCGTAATCCGTGTGTAAAAAAAGGCTAAAGTGTGAGCAGGCCTGTATTCCTCTCACCATCATGTGACATTTGTTAGTCCAGTCATCTCAAAGGTCATAAGAAGTCTTTATCAGTAAATGTACTTTAGCATTTAAACTGGACTCTGATTGAGTACTTACAAACAATGAGATAATGCCACTGTCAGCATGGCCAACAGACAGAGACCGAGTTATAATCTGGTTCCCTGGAAAGGGCAAAAGGCTCTGGTTTTTAATCCAACTGTAATCCGCACGTTCTCGCGACGATAGCGTGTGTCTGAGTGGAGGATTGATGTTCTTACAGGGGGATGGAAAGGAGGCAGGAAGACTGACGAAGGCCTCTCTATTTATGCTTATGGGCCCAGAGGGGGGAAGTTTCAATTTTTCATGGCACAGCTCGCTGCTCCACTTTCCAGAGTTTTCAAAAATACAGCTCGAGCTAAAATGGTGAGATTAGTCACGGCGTCACTCTGAACGCACAGGTTTCCTAACTGAGCTTCTCTGGCTTTGATTAGCTGTTTCAAAAGAAAGGTTTACAAGCACTGATGTGTCATAGATCTAGACATAGAGTCTGTTCTGTTTACATAAATCTGCACACACATAGGTAATTGGTTTGGAAAGTTATATTGTATGGAAACCAATAAAGATCAATAAATGTCCTTCAATAACTTACTATTAGATTAGCTGATGTGTTCATCTAGATGTTTAATAAAATTAAATTCATTAAATATATTTAAGAACGACAGTGGTTTATTGATAGTGGTGACAGTATGTTGAAAAAATCATGTTTTATATGTCTATGTAGTGTTTTTAATGTTCCATAGGACAAGCCATGTGCAAATTCCACACCATTGCTGAGTATTTTCTTCATAAAATTGGAAAATTGCCCTGGAATGTTTAATACTGATGACTACAAAGCCCTGGTGTGTTTCATTGACAATGTCATTATGCACAATTGATCAAACTTTCAGAAAAGGAAGTTATAAGAATCATCCAATTACTAGTCAAGAAGGCTGTATGATTCTTATAACTTCCGTATCTTATAGACATAAGATACCCCAAAAGACTCATTTAACAAGAAAAGGTACAACATATCAGCAACATGCCTTATAAATTAGGCATACATTTATAATACATTATTAATATATACTATTAATATAATTACTATAGTCAGATTACTATAAATCCCAATTTAACCCTTGACTATAGTTAGGTTGTAATTGATTTGTTGCTAGCAGCACATTATTCTATTAAAATATATATATACAAGTTATATCCAGTGTCTTCCAGTTGGCATATTGTAATGGATAAATACATACTTTAATTCTTTATGTTTCTCATCTTTTATCCAGTTTACCAGGTCACCTGGTGTCTAAGACCTTTATTTTCATTTCTCTCATATCTCTGCAATGTCTAATGACACTAAGCCTTTTCCAGTTTCTGAGTTTGTCAGACTTTACTTGAGGCTGCATAGATATCGGTAGATTAACTAAGCACATGGTGACAAAAGCGAATGATGCGCCGTGCAAATGAGCGGTAAAAACCCAGTCGTGCATTCCATTTTTGTCGCAGATGCCTCACACTTATGAGCTTGAAGCCTACCTTCCATAGGAATGAATGCTAGTCGGGGACTGCAGATGGAAACTAGCTTAAGCTAAATCTGGTGTACGGCATCTTTAATTAATGTTTTTTAACATTGTCCCTGTTGAAATAAATAAAATAAATACAAAAAATATGGTGCTCAAAGATGAGTTTTAACTGATAAAATAAACTGTAAAAACAACCTATAGAATTTACTCACTAAAATTGTGTTAACAATTTGCATTCACTTTGTTTGAGTAGATTCTATCCTATATATTTGAGGAAAGAGTACCTATATTTAACTATTTATATTTAACTAAAAAAAGGTCTACCCAATATTTCTCATTACATTACATAACTAATTACTTATAAACATTAAGTAACTTGAACTCTATAGGTAGTAAGCTACCAATAAATAATGATTAGCCATAAGGAAAAATTACACATTACTTATTCAGGGAGATGATTTGCATACATTTTTAAACATTTAAAACAAAGTACAAAACAACCCCTTACAATACATTTCAAGTAAAACACAACATATCATAGTGTTGCATAAAGCTTCTTGAACCTATTCCATTCAAGAATAAATCAAAGTCTTCATGAGATGTCAAAATATACATTACAAGCAAGATTCCTAAATACTGTTTCTTCACGTTATCAATAGAAAATGAAAGGAGACACTGAAATAAGAAGAGAAACTGATCTCATTTACCTCAGTAGACTGGCGTGCTATATCCAAACAAACAAACAAACATTTCAACTTCATTTAAAATTAATTATGTGCAAAAAAACGCTCTTATATTAAATTTTAAGTGACTAACTTCACATTACATATAACATATAAACCACAAAACACTTTTTTAAACAGACAAATTAAAAACGCCCATGGAAAGGCAAACGTTAATTATAAATCCGGAAATGATAATAATGATAAAATTGCTTTATAAATTGATCAAAAAACTCAATATATTAACACATACATGCAAGAAAACTTTAACAGTAATTATCTAGCATTTCACGCGGACAGCTGAACCGTTTTTTTTTGTCTGCTCGACGTCTGTACATCAACCGTTACTCAGCTCTTGCTCAAGTTTAACCACTTAAATGCAGCAGCCTTGTTGTTTACAGTTTTCAGCCATGTAAATAATGATAATGGAAGTTAATATATATAAATCATATAGATTTTTACTCGTATTCGAAGGTGCAAGAACCGGACCATGTATAGCCTACCGCTTTCAATGCTAACTTCACTGACAACGTCAGTCACCAGATGCAAACAACAGAGACAGAGACTTGCAAAAATAATCTTCTGGTATACTTTACTTTTAAAACATTTCCATTCATCTCTAATATCAACAAGTTAGATAAAAACTTGTACTTCTGTAGCTCAACAAACCGTCGTTCTGCCACCGTGCCAATGACATGGAAAACGGTAACTCCGAGTCCTGGATGGATGTTGACACATGCGCAAGCTAATATTTCAGGGTACATTTTACTTAATTTTTTAGTGTTGCAGTTCTTACTGTTGAAAATAGATAGTGTAGAATGTACCCATTATTATGTATTTTACTTGCTAGCTGAAGTAAACTATAACTACTTTTGATGGGTTGTATTTAATACCCTCCACAGGGTTGTTAGGAAGTTTATATGGCAAAACCCTTTCGCAGTGTTTTGAGCATCCCGCCACAAGCATTGCGTGCCTAATACAAGCTTAAGACAGATTTTAGTTGTATTAAAGGCTTTATTAATATTTTGAATTAGCTTTTTGTTTATCATACCTTTTATTTTAGTTTAGTTTTATTTAATTCAATTTATGACATTTCTAATTGTCGTTTCAAACAATTTACAACTAATATTTAGACCTATTTTATATCAATTCAATTAGCAGAAATGTTTATAATAGTTTTAGTTAATGATAATAAGTAACCATGCTTAAGGCAAAGAAAATGTGTTTTCACATCCCTTGATTTAATTCAATGATTTGTTAGTCTTAAAATTCTTTTAAGTTTGCATGTGGTTTGCCTTCTTAGTTGTTTTTTATAATACCGCTCGGGCACATGCAGAACCGAAAGTACTGTGATGAAACTCAGAAATGCAGTCTAGTATTCAGTCATGCATACGATAGCACACTGCCTCTGCTCACTGTCTCTAGTGGCTATTTCTGGGCAAAGAATCGATCTGCATGTAGTGGAGTCTGGGTCGATAGCAGCCTATTAAAAAGATGTACCTGCTCAGACTAGAGTGCCACTATGTGCGGTCACTGGCTTGTACTGATATGTAGAGGAGAGAAAGTGCTTGTGTTGAAATGAAGTGCATGCTTTCTCTTCTTTTAGCAACTATTAGTGGGAATTCAGAGCAGGTACTTCAACAACATTAACATTTTTAATAGTCCCATGAGGTACTGTATGCTTAGAGTTTTAGCAGTATTAAACATAAACGTCCTTGTTTTTGTCATATGTTAGATTTTGAATATTTGATGTACTGTGTAAGTTTGACAGTCACATGAACCTCATGCTCTAAAGGGTGGATTGTTTAAGATTGAGGTGTGTCCACAAGATGTTTTTAGTGGCACACAAAGTGTTGACCTGAGCTTGTTAGTCAAAAACTAAAGAGAGGATATGCATGTACAATGACATTTAACATTTATATACATTTGGCAAATGCTTTTATAAAGTATATTTTTTATCAGTATGTGTGTTACCTAGGAATCATTGTGGCCTTTGAGGCTGTAATACAATACCAGTGATTGGCAATGTAAAATATGCTGCTCCATCTGCATTGTTCAATAGGAGTTGCTAATGCTAAACAGACTAAACGTTGACCTCCTGCTACAAATAGGTAGTTTGACCCCACACCCATGTTTTTGGTTGAGCTAAAGTGCTATGCAGACTCTCAAACAAACAATAATGTTAACAGTGCCACAATGTTTACATCCTTCTAAAAAATCATCCCCCAACTCATAGTTGTCTCTGCACATTCGATTGGGATAATAGAAAATAATTTTATATCTGAAAATTACTGCACTTATACGTTTGTGCTGAAGAAATTGATTTTGATATTGCTCAGGGATCCATGCACAATCTTCCCACTTTTATTGTTATACTTAATTTTAGCTTTCAAGTGCATTATTGCTTTAATGTTCTTCTAAGATGAGGATCATTTCTGCTAGCTAGGAGACAATTAAAGAATAACCTTTATATAAATATATCAATAAAAAAGATTAGGCTAAAATTATCCAAAAGGAGGACAGTATTATCTAATCAGTATTCAGTATTGCTGCTATAAGCAAGTACACTGCCAAAAATTACTTTCTTACTTAGTATTTTTGTCTTGTTTTCAGTACAAATATCAAAAAATTCTTGAATCAAGACGAATTTTCTTGATGAGCAGAATAACCTAAGAAAATACGTCTAGTTTTTAGACAAAAAATATAAAATTTAAGTGAATTTGTGCTTAAAACAAGCAAAAATATCTGCCAATGGGGTGTACATTTTTTTCTTGAATTAAGCTTTTAAGAAAAACGTAAACTTAAATTTAATATATTTGGTCTAAAAACTAAAATATTTTTTTAGGTTATTTTGCTTATCAAGAAAATACATCTTAATTTAAGAATTTTTTTTATATTTGTACTAAAAAAAGACAAAAATGTAAGTAAGAAAGTAATTTTTTGTACTGTAGTACCACATTTCATACAAAATATGAACTTTTATGGATACTTTTTGCATTGTACCACATATTTTTACTTGGATAGTGTATTTTGGATCAGAAATGTACTGATATCCCGATGAGTTCTTGCATTATACATGAATGTATTGTATTGGTCAGTAACCTTCTCTTCTTTACTCAAGACAAGATGCACCTCGCCCCTTAACTCATCCCTTAAAAAAAACTATTCAATCTCATGCCTCATTACCAAATCCGCCTCCTTTCCCACTACATCTTACCACTGTGATCCCTGGAAAAAGGGTTCAGACAAAAGCATGACACAGGCTGATCCTGAATCAGCTCCCGAGCCCACAGGGGAAACACGAGGCCACGCTGTACATCGACACACACTTCAGCAAATACAGTCTTCTCTCGGGCTCAGGGGACTCATGGACGGTTTGGTTTTTATCACTTGATTCCCATCAATCTTCAGCTTCCAAGGACACCATGTTCCGAATGCAGGGGTTCCCTCCAGGGATGGCCTGTTCCTGTGATTCATCCACCCTCTCATCTCGGCTAAAGCCAAGCGCCATGTCACGTTTAGTCACCGCTTCGTCCTTGCTGGCTTGGCTGCTTTTACTCACAGTTATTTTAAGCAGTGGTTCTGGGTGCCACGGGAGGCGTGGCTTGGCCTGTACACAAAGATGACAAAAGTGGTGCACCCTGTTTTTGTATCTCTGTGTCTTTCTGTCTGACTGGGGTGTTTCTTTATATGGGGTGTTTCTCTTATTCTTGCTGTTGAGGTGTTCAGATGGTTGGATTTGTGGATACCTATCCAGCTTAATATGCAGAGACACTATTATTAGGCCATTTGTTGGTTTATTCCCTAAACATGACCAACCCTATATAGCCACATTGACTCGACCAACAGGGAGCAGCAAATCTATTAACGGGGCTATTTGTCTAGCTGACAGAAAAACTGTTTGTCTTAACATAGTTTAGTTGATGTTTTTCATTACACTATATTGATTTGTGCATTTCTCTCTCTCTCCGCTGTGTCATTTTGTGCAAAAGCCCGTCTTCTTGGAGTATTTGGATCACTATTTTCGACAGGTGTTGACATACACAAAATCATCTTTTCCAAGCCTCGCTTACACAGGTAACAGTTGTATTCTCAACACATCTGTCTCTCTCTCTCTTCATTTCTGTGTCTTTGTTTTTCTTTTACCTCCACCTCTCTTTCTGTCTTTTCTTATGCATACAGACTCGATACAGTCAAGACCCCCCAGCGTATCTCATTCGAACCCCCACTATAGAAGATTTTTGAGTTCAGCGGGTAGAGATGCTTTATCTTGTGTCACTGGAGGGTGGTCCTATTTAGATAGTGGGGTGGGTGATGGGGTGTAAGAATGACCTTTACCCTTTACAGGGTCATCATCCATTAGGAAGTGCGGGGCGGATGTCACTGGTCATCCTGCTATGACTATTTATCTTCTAGCATCATTTTTCCATCTGTCTGATCTGTCAGGAACAATCCACTCCTCCAGAAAACAAATAGGTGATGCCCCCATTTCAGCAGAGTCTTTACCCTTTACTCCACTCCCCTCTCACACAGCCCTGTTGTTTCTCTCTCTTTCTCTCTCTCTCTTTCTAGTATATCTGAGATAACTCTGGTCAATCAGGGAAATCAGGCTTCCAAATCTGTTCTGCTCTGTGGCCTTGCATATTCATGTATGTAATGACAGGTGCTGTTTTGAAGCACGTAGTCGTGTATCATTTAACTGTGAAATTCCTGGAAAGCAATTTCTGTCCTGCAACACAACAACACTGTCATCATGTAATCCTAAAATATGACAGAGGCGATTAAACAACTGCATTAGCCACAGAGCTGATAGCTTATGGGTATTTTCCCGTTTTAAAAATAAAAAAATTCATCTGGCTAATCATGAAAGTATATGGGATTAAATTTCACACAGCCTAGTTTACCCCAAAATCAAATTAAAAAATGGCCAAAATCTATTGTTGTGTAAAGACTGTGACATGGGCAATTATTATTTCTGATCAATCAACATTAAGCATGTACTACTATATACATTATATTTATATTTATATTTATATTTATATTTTTAATTTTCATGCCAGTTAAGCACAAACAAGCAAGAACATAAGATTCACATTTTACATTTGCATTAATGCATTTAGAAGACATGTGAGGCAGTCAAGGTATAAATGTTTTATCTGTATGTGTGTCCCTGGTATTCAAACTCATAATGTTTTGCACTGCTAATACAATGCTTTACCAAGAAGACTACATTAACTTCTGATCAATGGCATACATTCTTGTTTGATAACAGTGTTACGTAAAATGGTCTTCACAGCTCATAGACATCCTGGAAGAACTCCCATCTGTACATGCTTGGCTTATAATACAAATAGATGTAATAGCACAAGTTAAGAACATTGTGTTTCACTGTGCTATTGCTGTCACCTCTTTTAAATGTCACACACTCAGTGCATGTTGCACCATGTGAGCGTCAGGCAGGGTGATGGGACCAGTGCTGATAACAGCGGGTTACCTGCTGACAGGGCATCTCTACTTTGGTCATTTTTGTCAGATTGAGTGGATGCCACAAGTTGTTTAACACAGTGGTAAGCACACGTCTCAGTGTCCGTTGCCGGGCAACTCTTGATGGACCTTTACTGATGTTTCAGATTTTTTTGTCTTGTGAATTCATCTACTGTTATTTATATAAAATTTGCATGCATGTTGAAGGAGTCAATACACCATATATGAATTGGCGTGAATGTTGGACTACAATTTTGTGGGGGGTCACAATGCAGTAATAATAATGTGTTTCTTTGTTTTGTGTATCTTTGGTGCTCTGTTTTAGTATAGACCGATATATCGGCAGGCCGATATATTGGGCAGATTTTTGCGAGTTTTGTGTGTATCGGCATCGGCCGATATGTGGCTGCTCTGTTTGCCGATTTTTTTTCTGGCATTATTTGCAGGCAGAGTGCTGGAAGCCGCAAGCGATTGCAGGTCATGTAACTAAAAACAACCAACCTTTCCATAACAACATCAAAAGCTCGGCCTAACAGCTGATCATAGCTGGACAAAGCGGGTTTTTATTTTTCATCTCTATATATATTTGTAGTAGTAAAGCTCTAGAAATCAATATCCTTTGCTGATAGTTCCTCGTCATTGTGGAGAGTGCAGTTTATGGTTCCATAGCACCCTCACCTGTTTTTCTATTTGTTAAATATAGTTTTTTAAGTTCAATAAATGTTACTTTTTTAAATTGAGACTTGTAACATTTGGCATAATCTAGAGCTGGCAAAAAAAAATCGCCTGCGATTTTCATGCGTGTCTCATCAGTAAAGCCGGTTCGGTGATTAGTAGTAAATCGCTAACACCTGCTTTCAGATGGAGCAGCATATATTACACAGAGCTGTTTTTCACCAAGAAGCTACGCAAAATCGCGTTCATAATCGAAGACGATCTTCCACGATTATGAACGCGATTTTGCCTAGCTTTCGGTGAAATACGGCTCTGTGCAGTAAATGCAGCTCAATCTGAAAGCAGGTGATAGCGGTTTACTACTAATCACCAAACCGGCTTAACTGATGAGACACGCATGAGAATCGGAGAATCGCAAACGATTTTTTTCGCCAGCTCTAGCATAATCGTGTCGTTTTTATGATGTAAATTGAGTGAGCAAAAGCAGAAAATCGGCAGCCTGTAACGATCTGATGAAACAAAAAATCTGTATCGGCATCGTCACTAAAAAAATCCATATCGGTCGATCCCTACTCTCTTTTTCATTATTGATTAATGCAACAATATTTTTAGTTGTTTGAAATCAACTAAGTGTGCCTTTCTCCTAAAAAAGTAACTTAAAATATTGATTGTTTGATCTGAGACTATCAACACAGCCAATATCAGTGCAGTATACATTTTTATATAATCAGCTTCAGTAGAGCCGATAGCTTGTGTTAGACCGTAAATTTTTCATAATGTTTACTGTAGATACATTACTGCAGGTAACAGAAACTCGCAAACACAAGTACACAAAGTGCTTGGGTGCTTTCGGGGAGAAAGACAGATAAACGCATACACGCACGCACACACGCACACGCACACGCACACGCACACACACACACACACACACACACACACACACACACACACACACACACACACACACACACACACACACACACACACAATGAGACAGAAAACAACACATCCAGATACACACAATGGGCCTCCTCTTGTATGTTCACTTCATGTGTACGTGTAATCCCTCTGATGAATTTGACCTCAGATTTGAGCTTTACTAATCTATGAATGAAGACCTTCAACCTGTCTAAAAAGCGTGACACTTTGTTGTCACCTCCTTCATTATTCACAACAGTGTGACAAGTGACTCTTTTATGTGACTTCACTGAAATAGTCTTTGACAAAAGCAGGAACCTTTGAAGTCTATGAAAAATACGTTAAGTCATGTATTTGATGTTTTACAAGTGTGACATAGGTTGTTGATCAGTATTTCTGAGTATTTATATTTTACATATATATAAACATTGATATTCTTCGTTCTATAATCCGGTTTTATTTTTTTACATTTACATTATTGGAGTAGGAGAAGTACTTGAATAGGAAAAATGTACTATAACACTCATTTTATATTTAACAAAATATACTCCAAATGAGCTAAAAGTATACTATAGAAATATCAAAAATATACAGAAAGAGATGTATCTGTACTATTGTGTTTATAGCTTTGTTAGTTTTGTTTATTACGTGTCTACCTTTTTGTTATGCTTGTCATTCTTAGGTGTCATGAGCTAGTTCCCTTATATTTTTTTAAATCTTATTCTTAAAGAATGAAAAGATGGCTATGAATTTACTCTCAGATCTGCTAACATTGCCTAAAACCTCTAAATCTAAATCACTTTTTCTCTTAAAGAAGTCTCTGCAAGTGTTTGTTCTCGGTAAACTGCTGTTCCACAGACTGTTAAAGAAGGTTTAAGACAGAGAAATCCAAGCAGCAGGTAACTACTCTTGCTTTATTAGATTTTTTTATCAAATCGTAAAAATCTGACTTTTTCAATGTTTAAGTGCTACAGTTGGGTCCCCAGTGCTTCTATCAACATAGAAAATGTGAAAAAGATCAACCAGTAAACCATTCTCTGCAAGCATGCAAAAAAATAGCTAATTGAAATTTTGCTCCCCTTGTGATGTCAGAAGGGGATAATACCGCCCCTTAATCTGCACTATCCAACCACTGCACTGCCATTTAGTGCAGGGATCAGCTCATTTGCATTTAAAAGGACACACAAAAACGGCACACCTTTGCTCACAACTACAAGTGGCAATTTTAACATGCTGTAACATGCTGTTTTTAGCTAGAATTTCACATATGCACTCTGGGGACACCAAAGATTTATGTTACATCTTAAAAAAGTCTTGTGAAATGTCCACTTTAAAGGATTCTGCAGCACAAACAAGAGCGAAAGAAATATAGAATATAGTACCAATTTCACATGTAGTTACTACTCCATGTACAGTATGGCAATACGTATGTGGAACGGATTCGTCACACGCCCGTTTTGCTTTCACACATACTCTGTTTGCAAAATGTGCTGTTGATCCTCCGCTTCTGTGTATCAGATAATAATCATGTGATTGACACTTTCTGTGGAAAAGTGCCACCACCATAAACAATATAAAATACTGAAGATATACTTATAGATATAAAGGTATCCTTAGTAAAATTAACCATGATTTTATTATAGTGAAAGCATAGTAAACTTTTTTTTTTTGGCAGATTGATTACTAGTTGTATTACCATAGTTTTACTACAAATACCATGGTTATTGTTACTGTGGTGAGATAATAGTAAATCAATTTTTACTACAAATAAAACCAAAAGACTATTTTAGTATAAATAAACCATGATTAATCTTAAAGTACTTTTTTAAAGTGTTTTCTTTTTTTGCTTTTTCGAAGTATTTTGGTCATCAGACGACTGAATTTACAGAATTTCATGGCAAACCATAATCTTTTTGAACTATGCTATCACTTCAATTCAGTACATGCAGTGTGCATGCAGTAAAGCATAAATAGCAGTGGCGGCCGGTGACTTCTTTTTTCGAGGGGTCTCGATGCGAAGTTCGTCACAACATGTATGTAGCCCGTCATGTGTGTGGTTTCTTTTTTCAAAATATGTGTTCTGCGCATCGAGAGATCTTGTGTGCATCTGCATCATGTGTCTTGTCAAGTGCCTAAGGCAGACACGTCTAAAGGGTTTATGATTAAAAAAACGCTAGCGTTTGCCAGATACTCATATAATCTCATGCTTAATCAGAGTTTACTTTTAAGGGAGTATCTTGCGTGTATTTTGCGAACATGAGCGTCTCTTATATCATAAATGGTTTTGACGCGTGTGCAGCAGGCACTTATTTTGGCAAAACAAGTGATGCACATGGTTTACATACAAATTTTTTGAAAACGCAAGCAACACCCATGACACTCCGAACACTTATTTTGAATTAGCGCCCCTTGGATGAGCAGTCACGAGCCGCCACTGATAATAGATAGACTAGGTGCTGAAACAATTGCAGCACTGGTGCACCGTACCGCATTTGCATGAACTGGACGGACCACATACGTATGCAGTGTGAATGCTCTAACCTGTTAACATGTGCACGTAAAAAAATACGCCTTGAAAACGTAGTATGAGTGAAAGGGTCAACATGAAAATAAACTTGAAGGAATGTCATTTTATTTTCTTATGTAGCTTCTAATCAGATCGTAGCCTCTTAAAGAGCTTTTTGAATGCCAAAGAGAATATGAGCTTCATGTGAAACTGTTTCCCTCTTAAATCCATCATAATAAATCATGTCACTCTTAGACACACAGCAGATGCAAATAGATTCAGTCTTCCTTAAAATGAATGGAGTTGACATTTCACTATTCACTTCAGTTACACACTAGAGGAGTTATTAGCTTATTACTTGAAGCCTTTGTATTGCGAATCAATTAATGTTTACACTGCCGTCCAATGAATCAGACCCTCCAGTCTTGTGCTTTAACATTTTAAATCGCCAATCATCGTGCCTTAAGTTGTCTTAGAAGGATTTACGAGAGCATTGTGTCTTTAGTTACTCTTCGTCTTTTCAATACTTCTAACTTTCTTCACTAGGCATTTAATTGCCATTGATAACTACAAACCAACCAGTTTGAGATGAAAAGAGTTGAATGACCTCACAATGCCTTGTCAGCCAATAAACAACCCTGGAAATTTTTATTGTCTCCTTCGCTCATTAACATGTAATTTACATCCTTTATAGTTGCAGAAGAAAACATGTGGTTTCTTTCCTCTATGAGCTGCTCCCCTGCGGATTCACGGGGGAACTTGGCGAGCGCGCATCAATGTTATCTTCTCCGCTTCCTCCTCGTTCCCACCGGGACTCACGTCCTCGCTTTGAAGTAGCAGCGCTTGAAAAAGACATCTCATGCACGCTGAGAGGAGTAATATAAAAAATGTCGAGAGGAGATGGGTTTTGGCTGCTCGACTTGGAGGGATTTGCGGGTCAGACTCAGAAACTGCACGCTGCAGCAAAAGAACATAATTGTTGTCATTGCTCAAAATCAAGCAAGTGCAGTTCCATGAAGAAGTTGCCAAGAGCGCAGCATGCCATCCTTGCGATGCGACATGCTGTCTGTCTCTTTCGGCCCACTCGATATAGAGAGCGCTGTTATTCACACTCGGTTCCAGATATGCGTTTGCTGCGTTTTGCCTTTGCAATGCCGGTTATGCTTGCTGTGCGGAAATGCTGCTGGGTATTTTGGTTTTGATGTTCATTTGATGTTAATTGAAGCCTGAAGTGATGGCTTGCTAAAAGTGTTGGCGGGCACACTTGCTATACTTTTGCTCCTAGAATAAAAACGCAAGCAGCAGCTTTCTGCCATTTTCAGTATCGCAGAGTGATCTGTCTGTCAGAAGCAGATGATTCGAGCCGGAATAATATGATGCTACAGGCTTTCGTAATGAAGGATTATATGATGAAGGCTTGTTTTGGCATGGAGCAGCTGGCTGACATAAATTTAGGACGCCTCTTTATGATACATGTTCCATGATTTGTACAGATTGTTCAGTTTATTGAGTTTGAATATGTATGGATAGTAAAAAAGATTATTTATGTGATAAAAGCGGTAATTTTGCTGTACTCTCTTACCCCTTAAAAGGTGTTTATATGTACCATTTAGGTACTGATGTATCTTTGAGGTTTCAGTATTTGCCTTTTAAGAGCACCTAATTCATTGCTAAAAAACAATGTTATTTTGTGTATTTGGTATAATGCAATGTGTTTGCGTGGTTTATGGTTTAAAAAAAACACATACATTGTTTTCCACATACCGCAACGCACGGATTTGAAAAGCTTTGTGCCCCTCATTGCCCAGCTAATCTGTACCTTGTGATTGGCCTGAATACATCTGACGTTAGCCAGAAATGTGACACTCCTTACCATGTTTAAAAGTTTTGATTACTAACAGGAGTTAACTTACAGGCTGTAAGTCCGAAGCGGGAGGAATTATGATAATGTCGGTCTTGTCTACATCACCAATCCCAGGAAGTAAACTGTTGCCTACAATCCGTGTGTTTGTTGAAGTCCAAGAAAAGATCCCACTTTATCATTTCCGCTCCGATTCCGATACCAGAATTCCGAATATGAGCCGATACCGATATCTGCCCGATACTATTGTAATTAAATGTGTATAGTGCTTCCTGCTACATCTAGTATCATTTTAAATGTTAAAATCAATAATTTAAAATAATTTACAAGTTACAGGAAACATTAGTAAATATTAACCATGACAGTGTTTAGGAGAACATATAATAGGTACGTTTGATCAATTAAGTATGCTAAATATTAGTAAAACTGTCATAGTAAAAAGCTTTAGTGTGCAGATGGTTATTTTGGGAATTATGTGCTTGACCGGAGTTTTATGCACATTTCGTGTGCAGAATTGATGCACCTAAATCATCCTGTACACTTCGCTTATTGGCTTCCTGTGTGCAGAATTGATGCCCTTGAATCATCCTCTCATGGGAATCCTCGTACCGCAATGGAAAGTTCATAACTGTTAAAACACAAAAAGAATAGATGCATTGTTTGCTCAGCACAAAGTGAATTGCATCCATCCGACGGTTTACTTAGACTTTATAAAATGAGTTCTTTAAAATAGCCTACAGTTATCGTGTGTGTGCTTGTGTGAATGACGCATTTCATCCGTCCGCTTCACCAGTGGATTAACCCAGTTTGCGAGTAAGTTACAGTGTTTCTGTGATCTTAAATATCTTTAAATGTGCGTTTATTCCTTCACATGAATCTATTGAGTGTATTAAAAAACTTTGAATATAGTGCATGCTAAAACGTTTATCGGTGCGATACGTTGGGCTTTTAATAGCTTGATCAGGACATGGGATCGAGGACCGACAACTAACGCATCCATATTCCGGATATTGGATCGGTGCTACGTTGTCGGTCCTCGATCCCATGTCCGATCCTGCTATTAAAAGCCCGGATCGGCCCCGATACCGTATCCAGCATATCAGATCGGGTCATCCCTAGAATACACATTTACACACCAAAGGAAATGTAAAAACGTGAATCGGACAATAGGTACTCTTTAAGGTATGAATATGCACCCTTTAGATATAAAGATGGACTTTTTGAAAGGATACCACCCCTTTAGACTAATTTTGTAGCCAAACCAATTCATATGTTGATATTTTGCTAATGTTTTGTGATTATTGGCTTTGGTAGGTAATTATCTACTTGGCCAAATAGAAATTTCAGTTCAACTTTGTGTCAGTTTCAAAATCAACGTCTTCATCAGAGGGCCATGCACATCTTATTGTTATACATATTATTTGTAAATGCCAATTCAGAGCACTTTTTATTATGTTATGCACATTGATTTTATGCTTCTATGTTTCTGAGTTTCTCAAATGGCTTCGCAAAAATAATATAATATAATATAATATAATATAATATAATATAATATAATATAATATAATATAATATAATATAATATAATATAATATAATATAATATAATATAATATAATACTTTAGAATCACTAAGTTTCATTAACCCAATGTTCTCAATCATGATCCACTTGCCATCTGTGTTTCATGTCAAATTATTTGATGAAAGTCATGAAAGGGTTAAGAGTTGCAGACTTGGGTTTCTGGTGAGACACGCTGTTTGCGCCGATGCCGTCGGAGGGGGTTTGGCTATTGGCGGTAATAGCATCATTAGGGGGAGAAGTGTTCCAAACCATATTAAAGCTTTATAGCTGTATCAGTCATGTGAAATGATATGCCTTTGTTAGGCCAGACACAGCCCACCGTTTCATCTACCTAACCCAGAGATATGGCTTTCATTGCTATCGGGCTCCGCTGTGGTGATAGATGATGTTGTTTCTTGTGCCAATGGAGGCGTATCTCTCCGCTCTGCACTTGTATTTAATTAGCTTTCCTATGTTAATCAGGACGATCGTATCGACTTTGTTGTTAGTTAGTCTGTATTTGTTTTTAGATCAGGAGTTTTTTTAAAAAAACATTTCGATCTTGCTTTTTATAATTGGTCTGTATGATGCATCATCCCATGTACTAAAAAGAAAAAATTAGATGCTAAAAACCTATTAATTACCCCTCTTTTTAAAATTGGTGCAATTGGTGTTAGCCTAGAAGAATACACATTAAACAATTTATTGTTATTAGTAAAAAAAGTCATTGAAATGATTCAAAAGGGCAGTGTAAACTTTTCCCTATGTTTACTTGGGACCAAATTCATTTTGTCAGTGTAAGATCTGTTTCCTGTGTAATTTTGAGATAAGGTGAAACAGTTCTATCTTTCGTGCAGAAATTCTGCACGGCATCCTCGAAGTCGGTGCCCTTTACAGAGGTTTTGTCGCGATGGTGTGAGAAGATATTCTTCCCTCTCACTCTCTGCGGTGGAAAGAGACGAAGGGTGGAGGGAGGTGAGGTATGCATGTGGGGGAGAGAGTTCGTCTTTCCTCAGTTTTGGGTCATGTGATCCGCTTGACGGATAAGCCTCCGTGCAGCGGGCAGAAAGCGCTGGAGGCGCAGTGCTGATTAAAACTCAGACTGCTATCTATCATCTAACCCCCCATACCACCCCCCAGCCCCATCCACCCTCCTCCAGCTCCGTCTTCCTCGTTTTCTTCTCTAGCGTGGGCACCACGTAACAGATGGGTTTCCCAGAATCCAATATCGTTCGGTGGGGTAAAAATCCATTTGCATGTGCCCATCATGCACCTACAGAAGACCCTTTCTCTCTCTCCCTTTTTTATATCCTCATCTCTTTTCACCCCTAATTTCATTTCTCTCAGCCGGTCAGATTTCGTTCTTATTGCTCTTATCCTTTTTTTTTGTCTTTTTTTCTTTTGCTGATGGCATTTGTGTCTTTTCTCATTTGCAATTCTGTTTATTGATGCTAATGACACAGAAATTACGCACTTTAGCTTTAATTTACCATCATTAGTGCTTTATCTCTGTGCAAAATGTGTGGTCCTGTTCTAATGCATCCTATATACCCCGCAATTGGGTTTTTACCTAATAAGTATGGGTTATTTATAAGTATACCATTTCCATAGAAAATTGTTTTTTGCTTCGCAACAAAGAGAGAAGAAAGCGAACTGTGTGTGTGGTTAGGACATTAGCGTTCAATAAGTTCACAGCAGGTCTTCCTCTGGTAGCCAACATCTCTCCCCCTCTCTCTTCCCAATCTCTCATTTTGTGTCCTGGTGGCCTGCTTTTGAAGCCCCACAGTAATAGGATTATGTGTGCCATGGTTGACTTTGAAAAGGGAAAATAGAGATGTCGGCACACAGCGTTTTCGATGGGTGCCTTTAACAAAATCACCTGGTAACATAAGGACACCCATGGGTTTCTGGGAAACAGCCTAGGTGAGAGATTACCGCAAAATAGGCAGGCACATAAATAAACACTCTCATAAGAGACGTGCACAAAAATTGTGTGTGTAAAACTCATGTTTTGTTACTATGGAAACACATACTGTGTTTACATATACTGTACAGTGAAAGTCACTCATAAAGAGTGAAGCATGCATAGCCTTTTTTTCACTCACTTTGCATTTAATACACACACAGACTTTAATAATAAGGCTATCAGAACCTTTTGTTTAACCCCCATGCAAGCAAATGTGGAAGCGAGCTGTAGGCTGCAGATTTGCTTTTGTTTTATTCTTCCTATGTTTCTATTCTGTCTAATCCATCACTTCCCTCTCTTGCATAACAGACCTAAATATGCAGCTTCTAAAGTCTGTTTCTATTGACTCCTTCAGTGGTTTTATTGTCTCTCTGTTCCTTCTCAATTATGTTTAAGCCCTTAGCGCTTATTGCAAAAAATACATAATATGTGGAAATCCGAGCTGAAGTCATTTGTTTTGTGATTTAATCTTTTCTACATAAAACATAATATAACATACATAATTTTAAGAACATATCAACTAAGGCCATGTCAAAGATTGAAATCAGTGAGTAAAAAATCTAATTTTTAGATTTTGAGACTTTAGCTTGGATTTTACAGACAGGATCACAAATAGTGTATGTATGTTTGTATGTTATGTACAGTGCTGTGCAAAAGTCCCAATGCCAGAATTAGATTAGTTGTTTCTGCAATGTTATAGTGATCATATATAATTGCTTCTTAGTCTCTTTAATAGAATACATCTAGAAAATACAGGACATTTTTATATAGTATTAAAATCTGTATAAAAATGTAAACTAATGTGCCAAGTTTTTAGGGTAAACTCCCCTTTCACTTGAGCAATAGCAGGAAACTGTAGGATCTCTTAAACCTAAATAAAATTAACTCCTAATTTCAATTTTAAAGGAAATTTGTATTTTTACTTTTGCGCAAAAACACTCAAGATGTGTTTAGTGCCAAGAGAGGTCACACTAAATCGACGATGCTTAAAAAAGACATCTAGGGCCTGTTTACACGAGAATGCTCGAGGGTGAAAACTTAAAAATATTTAATCGGATGTGCCTTTCGTTTACACGGTGACAGCGTTTTTGGGGCTTAAAGACACTCTATGCAGTTATTTTACCTTAATATAACAGCTTCAAAGTTATTTCGGTGGTAAACAAAGTCATAGTAGGGCGAATCATCCTCCTGTTGAAGCTCAGGGAGGACGCCGCTAGCAAAACCAGCAATGCAAGCTTGAGAGAACCGCCCCTGACAAATCTCGCAAGAATCACGACTTGCTTTACGGCAACGACGTAACACAAGTTAGGCTTGTTCGACTTCGTGTGGCGCTGCAAGAACCGACCGCCAGATGACGTCAAAGTACCGCGAGAATGATCCGAGACGGCACTTTGACGTCATCCGGCTGTCGGTTCTTGCAGCGCTGCATGAACTCGATCAAGCCTATAACAACAACTGCACGCGCAAATTTGAGACGTGAGGCTGGACAATTTAAAAGTTAAGAAAGCACGTTCGGAAATGAGTAGGAAAAGGAAAAGAGAATCTGACCGCGTTAGGAACCGGACAAGAGTCCCACTTGGTCAGGTTTTTACTCGTTGGCGTGAGCTAAAAGACAGCACTGGATGGGATGCTGATCTGGCGATCTTGTTGATGGACTATTAAGTAAATCTCTTATTGGAAACTTGTTTGTGGTCCATGTTGTATGTTGTGTTGTTGCGCTTGCTTGTAGTATGTCATGCGATTATCATGACAACAGTTGTCAATATCTCACATAATTATCAGGACATAAATAAGCCTAGAGGTTGTAAATAGTGTAAACATGCACAATTTGCAAACTATTATGATAAATAGCAATAATCATGTATAGTGACATTATAACAACCAATGTTATGAAATAATGCAACGTACACAATTAACATTGTCATGACATTTTGTAATGTTTACAAGAACACAAATGAAATGATACAGTAGACATAGACTATAGACTGTTTTTCTTGTGATTTAGCTGCAAGCATGTAAAAATGACAACGTTATAAGCCAGCAAACGCGGTACTTTATTATTATATGCACTCTACACTTGGAATAAACTTCTTATTATCCTATCACCATCATCTGTAGTTTAGAAGACTATGCAGTAGCCTAATATTTGTATGAAATTGTGAAACATTACCTGGTCATTATCTTCGGAGGTGTACTAGAGTTGGAGTGGGAAATTACGACAGTTGCAAGTATTCTCCAGCGTCTCTAGGGGTCGCTGTTTGACAAAAACGCCGAAAATGCATAGAGCGCCTTTAAAAACCCAAAAATGTAAAACCACCTTCCAGAGTGGAAATCTTAAAAACGATCTACCGTTGCGTCCCTGTCGAAAGGGTAAAAACGCAAAAGCCTGCTCACAGTGGCTCTCGTCGCGTACGCGTTTACGTCACAGGCATGCCTCAGTTCAGGAAAATAACAACAAACATGTAGAATTATTTCCATACGTCAGACCTTCAAGTTGCCATAGCAGCTCTGATAAAAATACAAGAGTCTTTTCAGCAGTTGTACAAAAAATTGACAGCTAGAGAAGGTCCATTAATTACCTCTATCAAATTGTTTATGCGCCAATTCATTAGAGGTTAACCAGACGGCTTTGGAAAAGACCTGGAAGAACAAGGAAGAAGGTTGTACAAAGGCGTGCAGAGTTAGTGTTGTTGTGTGTCAGTGCTTCACATTGCCACCTAGTCGCCTGGAGTGCATACTACATCAAATATCACACACTTTTGCGTCACCATATGCACACAGATTTCCCCATCAAAACACTCGTAAAAATGCGGAATAAAAAGTGATAATGCAACGCCACTTTTGCGGTTTCTTTTTTAGATCGTTTCCGGCTAAATGTAATTTTTTTTGTACATATTTCCTGTATTTTCTGTTTGTATCTTTAAAATAGATTAAAAAATAAATATGGATGGACATTAAAACTTCTAAAACAACAAGTCTGGTAGTGGTGGCCTAAGACTTTTGCACAGTACTGTATGTCAGCTATCATATTAGATCTATGCAGGTTACTCTGTTTATCACATTTTACCATGTTTACCACATTAAACTCACACCCACCCGCCCACACCCCCCAAAAAGTCTGCTGACTTTGCATCTGATTCTGGTCAGAGCTTGTGTAACCTATTACAAATACAGCAAACGGATATAATACTATGCTGTAAATTTTAGTGCCTAGTACCAAGTAATACAGGGCGAACCGAATATCATAAGAACAGATCAGTCTGTGTCATAGGAACAGAAGACTGTGTCTTCATTATAGATTGGATAACTAGACCTTCATTTATCCTCTATAAATATTTAGCATAACAACAGGAGCTGTGGAATTTGGGCACATTCTTATCTTTGATGGATGCTATTATTCTTCTGACCTCCTGCCGATAAAACACACACACACACGGGTGCATCGACCATCCAGCCTGTAACCTTTTCTGAAATACCAGGTGTTTGTGTATGTTTGTGCTTGTGTGTAGTTGTTGTCTTCATAAAAGAGAGGCCGTCCTTGAATGCCACTTGTCAGATACTAATCTGTCTGCTGTTTATATGTTCAGTCATTTAGATGATGAAAACCTTTTTTGAAGCATTTGCTAATTAAACATGCCGTTAGACAAAATGATGTTGGCGGTTAAGTCAGCTTTTTGGTTTCTGTCCTATTGTGCTGGTAAATCAAAACATGAAGCAGCTGTCTACCTAAATAGCTTTTTGGGCATCATACCCCAACAAAATGCTAGGACTTTACCATGATTAGATGATAATACCATGGCACTAATATATAATATTACATACCATTTAAATACTTTATTACCATTATGATATGATCATCATGGTTCCATCAAAACAGTATGGTTCAGGGGTCCCACGGGTCCTTGAAATCCTTGAAACTTTGTGAATCTGTTGGGGGAAATTCAAGGCCCTGCCTGGGAAGTTTTTGAAAATATACATACATAGGTACAGGTCATTGAAAGTGCTTGAATTTATTTTATGCAAGAAGTTTTCTGCAAAAATCCATATTATTCCCTGTGTAGTGTAGGATAATATCTTAAATATTTTAGACTTTTTAGCACACGTGCTGTTCGCTTTAAATGCTTATATCTTCTGTATGCGAATGTTGATACATACCAAAATGCTTTTTGCATACATCTGTTTGACACATGAAAACGTCTCTGGTTACGTATGTAAGAAGGGAACGAGACGCTGCGTCTCCCTTGCCATACTTCCTGCGTCCCTGTAACGGCATCTTTGGAAATATTTCAGATAGCTATATACTTCCTGGCTCCCGCGTCACCCTGTCTTTGTTGTTAAGCCTCACCATTGGTTAAATTTGATATACACATAGACACACTTACCCCTGGAGTTTTCCCCAAAGTGTCACAGCAGTGATGCAGCGCGAGTTCCCTCGAAAGGGAACTGTAACAATGTATCTTAAAAGGTAACACGATGTAACCTTGCTCTCATTTGAAATGTGTCAGTTGAATTTGAGGGTATTAGACCTGGAAAGTCCTTGAAAGGTCCTTGAATTTTAAGTTAACTAATATGTGGGAACCCTAATAGTTTTGCTGAGTTTTTTAAGACATTTACATGACACTTTTATGCATTTGGCAAACGCTTATATTGGTGATTCTCACGAAAACTTGGTTTTAAAAATGTCAAGCATGAAAATGTAAAAATTGCTTAAATTTACTTTTTTTCCCACCAGACATTGAAAAACAAAGTCTGGAGTAAATGGGAACATTAATTTAAAAACTTTAACTTATCATTTAACACTTTTTGTAACATAATTTAAAAAATTAGTCCTAAAAAATCTCATTACCGCAACAGTCAGAAAACATCAACACTGACATATTTTCAAAATGACATGACAAACCTGAAAGAACATAATTTGGAGATTCTGCACATGCATTTAAAATCAAAGTATTATGCTTCTATTAATTAAATTAACATTTAATAAGCATCTGTTGCGGTAATGATAATCAAAATGTCGTGTAAGCATTCTGACAAGACAATATTTCAAATTAACTGTAAAAAAATGATCTTACCTGGTAGCCATCTTGAAGTAACTGGTCCATGTGGTTGGTCACTCAAAATCAAACTTTATTAAAATTCTGTATGTGTGCTTAAACTGTTCTCAAAAAGTGTTGCGGAGGATGAGAACATCAGGCATGGACACATCATTTTCCTATTTTTCCTTCATTATTATTATTATACATGAATATTCAGTAAATATTTTTTCTGTCATCTAAAGTAGTCTAGCAAAACATCCATTTATTTTTTTTCTTAATATTTTTGTGTTCATTTGATTAAATTACAACATAACGCATGTTCAAACACAGCCGGACACATTGCGGTAATGAGAATTTCAGCAGAAAATCAGATAAAATTTACAATTATAAATTATTTTGTTGAAATCACACATTGTGCACGGTAGAACACAGTATTGTGTTAATTCTGATGCTTTTTAATGTTACTATATTACACATTTTAAAGCTAAAATCATTAGTGCCGTGGTGTTTCAGTGGTTTCGTGAGAATCACCCATATCCAAAGCAATTTATAGTGCATTTACAAGTTATACATTTTATCATTATGTTTGTGCCCTGGGATAAAACTCACAACCTTTTAATTCAATGCTTTACCACTGAACTTCAGGAACAATAGGAGCCGTTTCAATTGTGAATCTACGCTAAATACCAAGATTTATTCTGGGCAGAGTCGATCACAATTTTGGTGGCTGAGGTGAAAGGCTTTGTGGGGGAATAGTGATCATTTACAGTACAGTATGTATTTATAGATCGAGCGTGCATGCTAGTGTGCCTATCTTTCTGTATAATTGAAATGGTCCCTTGGCGTGCCCCATATGCGTGATGTACATGTCCATTTAGCTCTCTTCCTCATAAAGGTGATAGTGCTCGTTTAGTGGATAGATTTATTACCTCGGTTCATCTGAAACATATAGTAATGACCTTTGAAAATTATTCTCTCTCTCTCGCTCGCTCTCCCTCCATCTCTCCCACTTGTCTCCTTTACCACATGTCTGCAGTCTCAATTCATTTCCCTTCATTTCATTTGGCTGTCTTAATGGAAGAGGGGAAGGGGAAATAGAGCCCATTACTGGGCTATGGACTTTCATCATCTCTCTCTCTCTCTCTTGCCTTGTCTGTCCCTCTCTCGCCCACCTCTCTCCCATGGGTCTCTAATAGCTAATGCTAATGAACAGAGACATCTTTAACAAAAAGACTTTCAAACCAAAAACAACCTTCTATTTCAGAGAGGAAATTGTGTTTTACGGTTCTCGCTCTCTGTCTGGGCGTGTGTGTAGTTTATCTTAGAGTAGTGCTTATATACATGGCCATGCCAAGTACAATGTATTGACCTCTGGCCTTGGACACAAATGCTAATCAATACGTCCAGCAGTCCAAGTGCAAGAAGTCCTATGGGACGACATTCAAAACCCCCTCGGCTCGTGGTCTAGACAGCGGCCAACCTCTTAAGAAGTCATCTTTATTCTAAACTTCTGATTTGATTCCATCACCTACCATCTAACGCATAGTTTCCAGGTCTATTCCCATTATTTTTCCACTCTACACTTTTCTCAACTATATGTCTAGATGCCTTCTTTTGAAAGGTTGCCAGATCCTCTCACCTTCGTTCCTCTCTAATGTGTGGTCTCTTTCTAAAGGTTTTTGGCTTGACGCTTTTCGCAGCACACTAAGAGTTCCCAGAGGAGCATTCTGATGGAAAGTGTGCCATATTCCTTTACTGTGCCTCCTCTTGCACATTTTCTACTGTCTGGCTTTACAGTTTGGCTACAAACATGGACTTTTTGTATCTCTTTCTCTCTTTCTGTGTGTGTGGTATGAAGTAGATGTTGGTCAGATAAGGGAGTGTTTCATAAGGCTTCTCCAGACGATCTAGTTTGTTTATAGCAGGGCAGCAGTTAGTCCAGTTGTCGAATTGTGAGACTTCAGAAAGATAAGAGGTGTCTATATCAGTTAAGCTTTTAAACAAGTAGTACTAAGCATGGTAGGACTCACTGCAACTATAAGACTGGTTTATGCTATGAAATTGCAACAAAGGAAAGTGTGTTTATAAAATCTTTGGTATCATTACAAAAGCCTTGTTTTATTTACAGCACACCTATATGACAGATGTGAGATGATGGTTGAGGTAGATAATGTCACTTTACACCATAGGAATAATACATTGCACAGAGCTTGGAGACATGAGATTTTATCAGAAGAAATGTTTATGAAAAAATATAATTAAAATCTCTTACAGTGAGTTACCGTAGTTATGTTTACAGGTCATTTTTTAATAAATAGCCAACTATTTCTGGTTCTGATTTATGTCACACAATGCATGTGTTGTTTATGATTAATTATGTTATAGTGTTATAGTTTGGCATGGTAATGTACAATATAATGTACAGTGACAGTTGTAATCCACCACAACACATAAACGGCACTTTCGTACATTGTTGCTTTCATGGTTTTACTGGCTCTGACATAAGAGTCATTTAATTAGTACAAATATGTGCAACATGATGCCGCAGGCAACTATGAAAAGTGAAAGGAAGACTGATGTATGTGCATGTGTGTGTTTGTGCTTAAAGGGATAGTCCATCCATAAAATTTAAATTGCTGGTACCCGTTTACTTGCAATATATAGATCACAGAGTTTATGCAGAATACATACTTTATTAGTCTACTGTACTGAAGATCCAAAATATCAGATGGCCTGAGAGTAAGTAAATAAACAGCACATTTTCATTTTTGGGTAAACTGTTCCTTTAAAAGCAGGTCCACATGTCTCTCCGTATTATGCTAAAATAGCATAGGGTCAATGTTTCTGAATCTTCGGTCACAAATCGTGACCTTTTGCTATTGCACATTTCCCCCAGTCTTCCAAATTGTCTTTTTTCATACAAACAAACACATCCTCTGTATTCTCATTATCATCGCCCCCTTAAGATATATGCCATTTTTATCCGCTGCTGTCATTCAGAAATAGCGTCTTCGCTATCCTAGAGACAACCAACCGGCAGGCAGGTCTGTTTTAAAAACACATACATACAGTAGTACACAACGTGTGCTGTCACTGCAGGCATTCAGCAGAATATTTTCACTGCATGAGTAAATGCTAAAACATTTATAGGTTGAGATTTTGAAATCGCATAGAAAATCCGATTAGTATGCACAAGGACTGAATAAGGTCATGCATGTTTACATTTATTCTGCGTGTACTTATTTAGAAAAAATATTTTTGACCAGTTCGTTCTGATCAATCTAATAAATCTTTCTATCCATGCAAATAAAAGTAGAAAATTTAGATTTTTAAACTGCAAATTAAATGGTGCATTATTAGTTTATATTTGAATTTTAGCCTACAGATTTCTGTTTGCAGTATCTAGTGCTTAACATTATGAATACTTGAGCAGGGCTGAACAGTTAATCAAGTAAGTAATCGAAAATTATGGCTGCTGCAATGACCTAATCACGAATAGAGTCATTTCCAGCATTCCATTCAAGTTTACTCCCAATACATGAATGGTTTCTGTTTACAACATATGTTCTGTAGGGTTGAGCACTGTAACCAATCACTCACATGTCTGTTGAAACCAGAACAGCTGCCTTTTAATTCATATTAATAATCAAGATTACATTTGGCATTTGTGCTTTTATCCAAAACGACTTGCAGTGCACATTTGAAGAGCTCTGATGCAAAAGGAGCTAAAAGCCACCTCTGTCAAAAATTAAATAATGATATTTAACACATGGTATCGGCACGTATTATGCATTCATCAAATACTTTTGCTTCAAATCCACTTAATCCCGGCCTCAGGTCATTCAAATATACTGTAGAATCCATTGGCGATTTTTCAGTAAAGCTCTCTTAAGTGCAGGGAAGAAGAATCGCAGGAACAAGCTGCACAAGTTTTTAACCCGGTTAAAGGAAAACACCACAGTTTTTTAATATTTTACTATGTTCTTACCTCAACTTAGACAAATTAATACATACCTATCTTTTTTCAATGCGTGCACTTAATCTTTGTACAGGACGTTGTGAATGTGTTTGTGTGAGCATTTAGCTTAGCCCCATTCATTCCTTAGGATCCAAACAGGAAACGTGGTGATTTTTTTAAGCAGATAAATAATTAGAACAATATTGTATGGCGGAAGAGCACTTAGTTTGCAGCACTTCAACCTCGGCGCACAGTAACATTATCACTCCTGACTACTCCCCCCCTCGCTCAGACGTCCTTCAAAATAACAGCGCCCGAGGTCAAAGTGCTGCAAACTAACTGCTCTTCCGCCATACAATGTAGTTCTCATTTTTATCCGCTTAAAAAATTGCCATGTTTTGTTTTGTGCCACCATACTCGTGTAACATTTAAATAGGGGAAATATGGAAGTGTTTAGTGGCTTCTAAATTCATCCCTGTTTGGATCCTAAGGAATAAATGGGGCTAGGCTAAATGCTAACACATTCACGACATGCTGTACAAAGATTAAGTGCACGCATTGAGTAAAGATGAGTATGTATTAATTCATCTAAGTTGAGGTAAGAACATAGAAAAATATTGAAAACGGATGTTTTCCTTTAAAGGAGGTTTACAGAATATATTAGAATATGGTCAGAATTTTTGAGTCTTTTACCCTTATTTAAAGACGACAGTGAAGAGTGATGTTTTTAAGGTTTTGCAGGGAAAGACAGTCAACCTATACTAATGAAATGACAAAAATTACATTTGAGAAAAAATAAGGTATTTCAAATACTGACAGTGACCAATAACCTTTCATTGCCATTAAAGTCAAATTACTGAACCCAAACGTAGGAGCCTAACAAAAAATTATAATTTTCAAGAATGTCAGATGCTCTTAGAGGGTTTTGCTCTTCATTCTTTTATTTATTTATTTTCAGTATGCGTGTTCTTTGTGTTCACAATGCTCTACCACTGAGCTATACAGGAGTTTATTTCAAACATATATATATTTTTTTACATATTTTGGAAGTAAATGTATAATACATTTAAGCATGAGGCAGCATGAAAATGGCCGTATAATGTCAAATCATATGACAATCAGTCACAGTGTATTGTGTAGTTATGTCACATGTTATGTAAGTTATCGTGTAACAGTGAGAGAAAGGATGCTTCTTTTGTTTTAATATGAAACATCATGTTTTTACTCCAAATGCTTGTGCATTTAGTTTTTGCTGAGCTTGTTTCAGTTTTGCATGCACAAATTGCCCATGAACTTGCAGTTTTACTCACACCTGCATTTACTGTATGTCCCTCACCCATTTTAGAAAACATAAGCACTATGATATCATCTGTAACCACATTTGACAAGTGTTTTGATTCTAAAGGCCATTTCACACAGTAAAATCGCAGAGCGGCTTCAGCTTTTCTCTTGTATTGGAAGCGTTTCGTGCAGCATTTAGTGCAAATACATTTATTTTCAACGGCGCTTGCCAAAAAAAGTGCCATGTCCAGAGAAGGGACAGGATTTTGGGTGCACGAGTAAGGTGTGTGTGGACCAACTCCGCTTCACCTCTGTAACCGCCACTGTTTTGCCGCTTTCCGCACTTCTCCTATTGAAAAAGAACTAAACACTCGCGGTTGCCACGTACCTTGCGAAACGCCCTTAACTGTGTATGTGCATTTACATATGTATGTGTCTCTTTTTGTCAGAGAGTGTGTGTTTGTCTTTGTGCTTTGACCTTGTTCAATAATATTCCTTTTATCACTATAGAAACACTTAGTGGATCAGGAAATATAATTAGATTACATAACAGTATGATTTACCATTGTCTGTAAACCTATATAGAAGTTAGTATGTTTGTACAGCTTTACATTGAAGGTGACCAGGAAGTATCATGCATAGAAAATCCCCAGAAAAGTACATAAAAGTAGTCCATGTTACATCATATTTAAGTCTTCTGCAGTCGTGCAATAGTTTCATGTAAGAAGCCGACCAAATGATTCACTAAATATCTTCTGCTGCAGCTTGAAAATCTCATTCATGCGATTTCAATGTTATTCAAATTTGGTGCGTCACATGAGAAACAACAACCTTTGGCTTTAGTAATGTCAAACCTTGTGTGACCTGTCTTGACATGTCGTATTTGAATTCTCACAAACGTGAATGAAATTTGACTGCTGCAGTAGAGGAAAAGATTATCAATGAATATGACTTGAATTTCAGCCTTTTCCTTGCACAAAGCTATCATGAGACTTCAGACGATTTGTAGTCTCTCTCTATCCGATCCCTCTCTCTATCTTTCTTATATACACACACACAGCACAGATTCCTCTAATCTCTCTTTATCACACATTCTCACACACTCTCTGACATTGAATTAGTTTGAATTAGTGGGTTCATTGCTATGTAAAGGGGACCTGTGGGGTTTAACCTACTTAGTACGGCGTTTAATAATGTATGAGTGAGATTTGAGAGCAGTGTGCACTGCAGCACAATACAGTGTCTTCACTCGCTTTTAGACTTTGATCTCTCCTTCTCGCTGCCTCCTTTTTTGCTTTTCTCACACACATTCCTGCATCAAACATCTCTAGCAGAACCCCCATGATTCCCCGCATGCCTTCAGGAAGATTCATAATCCCTATTCCATATGGGAGGAAATTTGAATTAGATTTATTTGTGCAGCATTTGAAATCTGTTCTGCGCAGGCTTTAGAGAATGGATGGGTAGCATCGAGCAAAAAGATGGAGGATAGAGATACAGCAATACAAATGGGATTTGTGAAGATGCACGACAGACAGGCTGATAGACAGTGTTTTTTGCTCAGCGCTGCTCTTTGAAACGGTGTTTTTCTCCTCTTCTTCCTCGCATGCATGTGTTTCCAGGTTTTGCTCAGATAGATGGTGTTAATGAGAGTTTCTGACAGACGGTCTGTGTGAAGATGTTCTCGGTGCTCCTGAGGGAACTCTACAGTTAACAAGCTCACTGGGGAAGACCTTGGCAGCATTTTCCCACGCTGTCAGACTGGGCTCGGTACTTAAGAACAACCACTGAGTGTTAGCATTGGAGTCTTGCCTCTTTACTTCAGTGTAAGGGGCGTGGTGTCAGATTTGAGATGTATTGTTAGGGCTTTATACTTTACTATATCGCATTTTAATATAATGATCCAACTGCAGTCTGTTAGGGGCGGTTTCCTGGACGGGGTTAAGATTAATCCAGGACTAAGCCTTAGTTGTATTAGAATAATTACATAGCTTTTACAAACATACCTGACAAAAAACATTACTGGTTTGCATTTACTATCTTGAGACAAAACAATAGTACTGATATATGTTAATGTATGTCAGTGTAGGACGTTTTATTGAATTATTGCAAATTCTTCATTTACATGATAATTTAAGTTTTTATATTTTATATATATTTTTTCCGCATTATTTTTTTTAAAGGGGCATTTCACACATTTCTTAAGATGCCAAATAAATCTTTGGTGTCCCCAGAGTACATATGTGAAGTTTTTATACAGATAATTTATTATAGCGTGTTAAATTTGCCACTTTGTAGGTGTGAGCAAAAATGTGCAGTTTTGGGGTGTGTCCTTTTAAATGCAAATGAGCTGATCTCTGCACTAAATGGCAGTGCAGTGGTTGGATAGTGCAGATTAAGGAGTGGTATTATCCCCTTTTGACATCACAAGGGGAGTCAAATTGAATGACCTATTTTTTCACATGTTAATGGGTTAATCTTTTTCACATTTTCTAGGTTGATAGAAGCACTGGGAACCCAATTATAGCACCTAAACATGGAAAAAGTCAGATTTCCAGAATATGTCCCCTTTAAGTTTTAGTAGGCCCTCAATTTACTAAAATTCAGTGTAGTTTTCATCATTTCGGTCATCTTTATATTTAGAAAATGTTTACAGTTATTGCTAATATTAACTAATATTATACTAACTACACAACCTATTGGAGATGCCAAATTGCCCCTCTCCCAACGTGTGTATGGATTAACTTGTGTGGATTAACCATCACTCGCCATGAATATAGCTATAGATGATGGAATGCCTTTAAAAAGAAACAAACAAACATACAAAAGTAGTTTTCTGTTTTCTACTATACACTCTAAAAAATGATGGTATATTTTCAATCCAGCACTGGGTTGAAAAGGGATGAAGTTGAACCCAACCCATTGGGTTGTAATTTAACCAATGCTGGGTTGCTTCAACCCAGTAGATTTAATGCATTGCTGGGTCAAAAATAATAAAAAATTTGATTAATTTAACAACTTGGTTTGTTCCTTTTTGACCCAACACTGGGCTGTAAATAGACCAGCATTTCTTAGAGTGTAGCTACCGTACTTTCCGGACTATAAGCCACACCGGGGTATAAGCCGCATTATTCAAAAATGCGTCATTAAGACAGAATAACATATATAAGTTGCAGTGGACTATACGTTGCGTTTATTTAGAAAATTATTTTACAAAATCCAAGCCGAAGAACAGACATTTTATCTGGAAAGGCAAGTTATTCAACTAAACAATAGCAGACAGAAAAGCAGGCTGAATAGATGTCTGTACGTTAAAGTAATACAATCAGTTATTTATACGATACACAATAGCATACAGAACTTACCTGCAAGGTTGAATCGGCTAAATTAACCGAACAAGCCAACTAGTGTGAAGTTAGCTTACTCGTCATTCCACATCACTGAATCCATTGAATTACATAAATACAGGAGCAGCATATAGCGAAATCTAGACGGTAATGTTGTCTCTTGCCTCATAAATGTTAAAATTAATATATACTGACTTACAAGGTGCACCTGACTATAAGACGCAGCCCCAGCCAAGATATGAAAAAAACAGCGGCTTATAGACCGAAAAATACAGTACTACTAGTACTTACATGTATATACTGTTAAGCTGCTTTGCAAAATTGTGAAAACACAATAAAAATTTAATTTTTTTTATAAAAAAAGTGAAATGTTAATCAAGTACTTATGTGTGGGAGCAAAGCTCATTCTCTATACTGTTTTTAAGACCAGTGTTGAGCATTCATAATAGTATGTCTGTGTGGGGTACACTGTAAAAAGTTAGATCAACTTAAAAAATTACTTTAATTGGTAACACCTAAAAAAATCACGTCAGTCACGTTTTACAGTTTATGTGGGTTATGATTCTATATCATATGAACACAAACACATTTGTACTCAAAATATTTCCCTTTCTTCCCATCTTTGTCTGTCTTTCCCAGGTCAAAGAGTTTGCTGTGTTGGACTGACTCACTCCGACAGGCTTGACTCAAGAGCATTTTGGGACCTCTGAAGCACCACTTCTCATTTCCTCTTATATGGCATTGTCCTAAAACCTGGGGGATCTGAGTTTTCTCCACCCTCTTGCGAAGAGTCAAGTGTGACTGGTACATAACAGGCTCTCCAACCCTTCGTTTTTTTTATCTGTTCAGCCCAGGTCTAATAGATCTATCCAGCTGCAATTTCAGACCTCAGTGGAGAAAATATAGACAAACAGTGCTGGAATTTACTGCAGCACTTTTGGATTGCGTCCAGAAAGTTACATAACACCAAAGCGGAGACTTGTACACCTGTGAGCTGTCGGCCTGGACCAATGGCGTCATAACTACTCACACACACCCTAGACTGCAAATTATTAACCCATTCGTCTTCCTCAAAGATACACACACCAACCCACAGGGACAACCACATACAAAAATCTCCCAGCTGGAATACCAAAGCAACTTATGATGGGAAAGTAAAAATCTGCTGTCACGGATAGCCAGCACAGATATCTGGGACTCAGTTTTGTTTCTGAGCGTGCCATGTCTGGAAACGGCAACCCCTGCTCGAGCCCTGGAGGATTGGGCACCCCTCTAGGGGGCTTTCCCATGCCCCACTACCCTTACTTCTTTTCTCATGTGCTAGGTGGGCTTTCCCCTCCAGCCCTTCCAGGACTTTCTGTCAGTGGATACAGCACTCCATCTCCTGCGAGTGAGTATCCATGATTTTCTGTTTTTATGGTTGGAAAACTGCAGTATATGATTTAGATGTAACAGTAATTTTAGGAACAAAATGGTACTAAAGAACTATCAGACAAATCATGCAAGGCCTATAGGTACAGCAAAGCTCCTGGAGGTTTTAATAGACTATAATTATCAGACATTACTGGTGTTATATGGATATGCTTGCTGCAGCATAATTAAACAAAGTAAATCTATCCTTGCAGGTTTGTTAACTGCTATTTCTGCGTATACTTTACAAATCACCCAGTGACCATATTAAGATTACAGCCTTGAGAGACACTTGATTAAATACTGCTAAGTGGAATATTGAAGACTAGTTTTAATTTCCTCACAACCACAATGGGATCATTTAAAATCTCCCTTGAGTCTAGTTTTTATAGTTCGATAAAGAAAGAGCTGCATGTGTGCTCATAAATGCATATATATATATAGATATATTTAAAATCAATATGCAGCTAAAGTGTAGAGTTGTTTTGGTACTTTGTTACTTGTTGTGAAGGTCAGGCCACAAATCTGACTGATGTTACTCTAGGCTCTGCTCTGGATTGAGTTTAAAGGCCAAATGTTGATGTAGTTTTTAGCTGTGTCCTCAATTTCTTCCTTGTAAATCTTTGTTTACTGCTTGTAGTTCTGATGATAAAGATTCAGCTACATCAGCTCTATGACAAGATACCTTTATCATCTGCTATGAAAGCTATACAGTGTAATACACAAATATTGTGTGATATTGTGCCTTTATACACCTGGGAATTGTTGCTTATCGGATTGGTATCCAATTTGTTAAAACTGTTCCATTTAAATTAGGCAACATAAATACGCCTTGGCCAAATAGATATCTTCTATTCCCATGCTATTTTATCAGTTCTAGAAAGTAAAGAAAGCAAAGAACAAGTTGGATCGACTTAAACAAATTACTTCAATTGGTAACACCTAAAAAGTCTAAGCTTTTTCAACAAATCACCACAGTTTTTCAATATTTTACTATGTTCTTACCTCAACTTAGACGAATGAATGCATACCCCTCTTTTTTCAATGCGTGCAGTTTAATCTTTGTACAGCGCCTTGTGAATGTGTTAGCATTTAGCCTAGCCCCATTCATTCCTATGGCTCCAATCAGGATGAATTTAGAAGCCACCAAACATTTTCATGTTTTCCTCATTTAGAGACTGTTACAAGAGTAGTTACATGAGTAAGTATGGTATGCATTAATACATCTAAGTTTAGTTAAGAACATAGTAAAATATTGAAAAACGGTGGTGTTTTCCTTAAAATTTTTGACCTAAAGTGAAACATTTTAAGTTGAAAAATCTGTTTTTTTTTAACGTGTGGCCAATTGAAGTATTTTTTAAGTTAATCCAACTTTCACTTTCTACATTGTACATCCTCTGAAATGTGTCTCAGACCACCTACTGAAGTGGTTTGAGTGATCAGATTGAAATCCACAGCCAAAGCGTTTTGGAGGACATGTACACCTGGGGTATCATTTATAAAGCGTGTGTACGCACAAAACGGGGCTGGAAACGTGTGAACGCCAGTTCCTACGCAAAGATCTTGACGGGAGAATGGGCTTGCAGGGTGGGATCTGAGGATGATTCATGTATGCGCACTTGCAGGTGATCTGTGATTTATAAAGGGAACATTGCTTTGTTTTATAAGTTTTAATATTTTTTGGTATGCCATTTTTGGCTTTTGTGCATACGTAGATTTTTAGTAAGGATCCTACGCACAGTTTTATAAATGAGGCCCCAGGTGTTTTCACGATCGGATAGCGATCCCATCAAAGAAAACACATGAATTGACCAGATGTAAAAACGCCCATTGTGCACTTGCAAAAGTGGTTGAACTAATAAAGCAAAACTGACTGTTTCTGTTTACACATGAAAAGATAAATTTCTGGGTTATCGTAAATGGCAGGACATTTTCTGACACATTCCCTAACGCGTGACCACTCACAGCAGATGGTTACTTGACCAATCAGAGTGTTTCCAAAGGAGGGACAGACAGGAGTGTTTAAGACAGACTGGAAAGAGAGGTGCTGCAATAATGTGTTCAAAATAATAAATGTATTTTATTACACCCCAGAAACAAAATCAAGACTGTATTAAAGGGCATAATACAGTAGGCACAACGTATGTACATGATCCCTGCTTTTTCAAAAGCCCAATTGCTGTCAGATCTCATTGGTTTATTCCGCTTATCTCTGGCATCTGTTGTTTGGCCTGTTCTACACTTGAGGTGCAAAAACCACTGGAATGTTCCTGTGCAAAACCAGGATGCCATGCTGCCCACAGCGCCTGGGGTTATGGACGTCCTTATGTGAACTACTTGAACTGTGTCTGTTTGCTTGTGTCTGTTTGTGCATGAGTTTTGCATGCAAGTACTTGATGCTTAGTGAATAAAACCATAACAGATGGTTTCATGAGCAGAGCTGTAATACATACCTATCCATTATTAGGACTTGGATGATATGACAGATGTTTATGTATTAGCCTATTAAAGTATGTTTGCTGTTTGATTAAAAAGGTAATTTCAACCAAACCATTTTTGAGGGTTAATTACAAGTTCTTACAAAAGCTATCACTTAAATGGAACACTTTTATAAAGTACACCTTTGTAGCTAAAGAATGCATATTAGTACCTCAAAGGTGCATAGTGGTACTGTAAAAATACACATTGGTACCTTAAACAGTGACAGCTTTTGTACCTATTTCTAATAGTGAATTTATATTTGATATTATTTGATGTATCACTATAACCATTATATTAGGTAAATAGAAGAAAACTTTTGTTCGGATGCTATAACTGAAAACCTTCAAACCCTTAGCTCATATCTTCAGTAGTAGCATTCCAACAAAGAGAAACAAGGAATTTCTTGGCACGTCAACACTCTGTTGTTATCAGAGGACATTCCTGTCCACTTTGCACACTAGAAATGACGGTACACAATGCTTTGACTCAGCGCGTGGAAGCGCATCTTGAATCAGCAACTGCTGCAGCGGATCCCGCCAAACGCCATCGGCAGGGAGGCATTGGCTCTCAGTCAGCGACAGCTCCCTCCTGGGCCCCGAGCTACTAATGTGCCTCTCTGCATAGCGCTATATGACAAACAACACTCTCATGCTTACGGGGGCTAATTATTACCCGCCCCCTGCCGACTTGCGGAAAGACTCTGCAAGCTGTCGAGCGAGAAAAGGCGCACAGCAAAATTCAGCGTCCCGTGTGAGCAAAGAAGTCGGGGGTGTTGTGGGAACAGTATTATTTTGCTTCCTGAGGAAGATGCAAAACTTTGCATGGTATAACCTCCGATAAACCTATTAGTCAAAGAGACATTTCTGTTGGTTTTGCTGTGGGCTTTGAATTTGCATGAGGTCTGAGAGAGCATGGGTGAATGCAATGTGGATTCTTTATTTATCTTCTCTGAAAGCGTTGAGATCTTATTCCTCAGGAATATGGATGAATATGGAGGTGCCTCTTATTGTACAGATCTCCCATCTTGGTCGCTCTTGACTTGAGCAGGCGCTAGAAGGGTTCCCCAGGGTGTTCGTTGTCACTTTCTGTGCTGTAATGAAGTGTCAACTGCCAGGCATTGAATTCAGCCAGCTGGAAGGCAGGGTGATTAGATTTGGGCTCAGTGGAGTTATGCAGACTTCGACCTCCTCTTTGGACTTCTTAGTTAAGATGATGTATGAGTGTTTCGGTGTGGTTCCTTAGAAGGCAGTGAGATGGTGGGACCTGTGTTCTGCTAATAAAGATTGAAAGGAAGTCTAATTCTTATAGTGCATACAAAGTATATTGTAGTGTTTGCCTTTATTTTGCCCTTAGAAGGATAGTTTGGCCAAAAATGAAAATTGTACTCACCCTTAAGCCATCTAAGATACATATGTCCATAATTTGCGCATCTATTCTTCACAAAAGTAATCCACATTGCTTCAGCAATAAAGGCCTTCTGAGGGTAATTGAGATTTTGTAAAAGAAATATACATATTTAAAACTTTACGAACTAAAATAACTAGCTTCCAGTAACAACGGCATCTTGGACTCCTCTGCATTCGTAGTTTTAACGTAGTGAGCGCACGTTGCAGGTACAAGGCGTAGTGATGTAATGGCGTAGTGATGAAATGGCGTAGTGACGAACACAGGGGGTGGAGTCACAGAGCAGGAAGCAAAACAACAAGTTCAGTCACAATTTTAAACGACAATGGTGGATGATTTCGATATAAGACAAGAGGATATTGAATTATCCTCATCTATAGCTAAAACACGGACTGTTTACATTGTTACACAAGGTTGAGCATTTTGTTGGTATTTTTATTCACGGTGCCAAAAGACAATCTCCCGCAAATTATTGGAAATGTATAATGTTTTTCAGAGAGTGTTTTGGTGGCATGTAAATTTTTTCATCATATGTTTTTTTTCGGTTTCTGAGTTGGGTGTGTAAGATTCCAAATCCAATGCTATGTCATATTAATCAGTGTCTTGTTGACTAAAACATAGCATCGTTTTGAAATCTGTCTGCAGCTCTTAGCAACTTTTTGGTGGGCTTGAAAATATTTTGACCCAGTGGGGTTAATTGTAACACTGTGTTACAACTAACCCCTCATGATATGAAAACCACTAACGTTAGCGTAATTCTTGCCGTTGTTTTAAATAGGCTACACACTAATGATTGCTGGCTGCCAACAAAATAAATGTCCCTGTCTTATCAAAAAATGTCGGTCAAATGTATTTTTGTTCATATCTTTAATATTGATTGAATAAGGTCACGTCAAAGATTAAAATCATAATGAAATGAATGGCTAAACCAGACTTTGATGCTCATTATCTCAGAATTTGATTTTGAAACTGTAGTATGTTAATTACAGACTGGGTCACATATAAAAATTTTTTTGTCATAATTATGCTGCTTTTTCTCACATATAGTATTGAAATATTTGCCTGTAAACTTAATTTTTAGCAAGTGTTACAACTAACCCCCTGCCTGTTACTATTAACCCCAACTATGGGGTAAGTTACGTTTGCACTTCTGTCACGTTTGGTGTAATTGTCCAAGAATGGGAAGTACTAGAAACAAACTTCAAATGGTAATTTGTAGCAGAAATGTGTGTGTTGCTTGTGTAAAAATATAATGCTTCTCGGTGATTTTAGTCCGGTCTGAATGCTCCATGTCAGTAATCATTACGGACAATGTCAGTAAAGATTACGGCAACTTATACCTTCTGTAAAAAGGTCCGGGGAAATTAACTTGGGTAATACTAATCCAGTGCGAATAGACAAGCTCTAAATATACACGTACATTAGAACTTGCATTCTAGGCGGAAAAACAAGTTAGTGGCAAGTCAGTTCCTGAATACCACGACACAGACTTTAAAAAAAGTCAAATTTGTTGCGCGAGACACGCTGCGTAATCGAGTTACCCCTCCCACTTCTTAATGTTTTACTTAGATTTCTAATCGCGTGCGAATTGACCAATATTACAGACGTCCTGTGGTAAAATTACATTGCGCCATTTACAACCCACCCCCACCCCCTGTAAAATGAATCACGTTCGAATAGGGCTTAAGACTAAAAAAATTACTATAGGAGGAGCTATATGAGCTATAAAGACTAAATGAGGAGCTCAGATGCTAAAGCCTCTAAACGCCACCTCTGTCAAAAATGAGATCATGATATTAACCGAATGCTCTCGTCATGTATTATACGTTCATCAAATACTTTAAATCCACTTAGTCCCGGCCTCAGGTCATTCAGAAATACCGGTTTGTTGGCAGAAACAATTAAGAGTCAAGAAAACGTCAGACATACGTCAAAGGGCTTTGTATCTAAGCTCTTCATATCTTACTACATAGGATTACTTGAAAATGACAGGCAGGCGTGTTTGATTGTGGTTAAAACTGAACTGTGTAGGACAGGAGTTAAATTGTCCTGATCTAGGTGATCAGTCACATTGCTATTGACAATGATTAATGGCACTTAGCATTAAAATGAACATGTTAGGATAACCGCTAGTTTCTCCTGCCAGTTTCCCAGTTGTCTGCTCTTTCTCTATTAGTAAAGATCAGGCTAATGAAGTGTTACCCTGGTCAGGCCTTCCAGGCAATGTGTTTAGCTGTTACTCCATATATCTTTTAACAAATCTTGGCTGATGTTATATATATATAGCCCTAATCTTTCACAGCTCAGTTTTCTCTTAGATGCAAACATCTATTCTGCCCTCACCCCCCCTAAGTGCCACTTGAGTAAAATATAAAACACACAAAGTGGATAGCATTAAAAAAAAGAAAACACATCACCAATCCCTGCTTCCTTCCCTCCAGGGCCCTTGTAGAAAGACAAGGACAAAAAATATTGAAAGCAGGCTGACTTTGTTCTGAAGGGAAATGAAGATGACTCTTCAGAGTTCAGTTTATTCCTTTTAAATATGTTGCATCTGCTCTCTTATAGGCTTTTTATAATCCACAACAGCAACAGAGTTTGCTAATGCGAACATGAATATATTCTTATGCTGTTTAATTTCCCTTGATATTCAGCTGCCCTTTGACCTATTGAACGTCTCAACGTCATTTGACCAAACTTGCACAAAAGGAAAATTGTGCTTCTCACACTAAATCTAGTACGTCTGTCTAGATTGCCATTGCCAAACAACACCTGTCTATCCTGCTCCAGCTGTCTGGAACACGTTTTGATAGATGTCAGGCACCGGTCGTTCACTCTTTCCCCACAGCGTGTGTGCAGCGATGGGCCTGTTGCTGTCAGGGAGCTTCCCTGGTTTCGCTCTGGCTCCTGAAAGTGTGAAAATGCCGTCTATCCGCTCTGGCAGGGCCTGCCTGAGTCGTTTAGCTTTCGGATGTCAAAAGGATTCCTGTCTACTCTGAATGAAGAGCGGACTCCTATTGTTTGTCAAGCCTGCTGTTTTTCCTCTTCGTCACAGTGGATATTCTTTATGCTGGTCGTGTAGATGATGGATCTGCATTTGGCAGCCTCCACCTGGGCTGGGCGTTCAGCCTGCGGGCTTGTCAGGGTGATATTTATGTCTACTAACCTTCCGTCCAGGCCCACCATGTCACTGGTTCAGTTGTATGCGGGTTAGGATGTTTAATCACGCATTGTCATTGGAACAAGTAGTTTTATTCTCAGTACTGTACTGTATATTGCATCACACATCCCCCGGGATTCAGTGTGGAATTGGCAACCCCCAGTTTTACTACTGTGGACAGAGCTGTGGTTTGGTGGTGAGCACACATCAATCAGATACATTGAAATGTGGTGCTATGCAGGAGATGCAGGTTTGAATCTAGTTTTTTTGACGTTTAACTGTCATTTACTGCTTTTATTATCAATAAAATTGTGAAATAGTAAAATGTAGTAAACATGTTTAAATAAGTTGTCAAGTGCACCTGTATTCCAGAGATTCCTGGATCTTTTTGTTGTTGGGAGAATCGTCACTGCTCATTTCTTTGTGTCTAACATGGCAGCCATTTTCCGGATGCTCTGGGGATCTTACTGTCACAGCTCATTTATGTCTGAGACTGGTATGGTTGTCATTTTTTGAGCAATCTGATTCTGATGCAGTCTGATGTTGTTTACTTGTGTCTTGACTTGAGCGCTCATCGTATTGATTTAACAGTTCGACTCTGATCTGCATGTGCCCAATCCGTATAGTTGTGACATGTTTGTCAGCGGGGAACTGTGTAAAGTTTTGTTACTTTTTGAATTTGAGCTGCATTTTTTTTACCTTGGTATGGGTCGTTCACCTAAAGTTTATTTTCTTTTACCTCTGGGGTCGGGTCACTTAAAGGAATCGTTGCTGTTACTTGCATTGAGGCCATTTCAGATCACTAATGTTGTAGAGTTTTTGCTCGGTGTATCATTGTCAGATTGTGAAATTGGGCTGTCAGTGTTTTTTACTGCTTATCTTGTTAAAGCTTCAGATGGAACATAGTGCAGGAATTGATAGCACACACAGGCTTACAACAGCACGACGGTATGTAAATAATAAAAGAAGTTTAATAAATATGACCTTGTCTGTGAAATCCAGATTAAATTCTCATAATCTAATAATTAGATTAGGAGCAACAAAGTTTGATTTTACTTTACCTTATTGACCTTACTCAGTCAATATTAAAGATGTAGATGGGTCAGTGACAAAAACAGTTTGGCAAGATGAGAAATTCAAAAATCCTCAAGACTTTGAGAGTTTGTCCTCAAAAAAGAGAATGTATGCAAGTAATCTGCAAATGTATTTTGAAATTTTAACCCTTTTACATTTAACCCATTTGCGCCTGATGCTGCACAAATGGGTTAATTGAACCATACGGACACAAAATAATTAACATCACTTCACTGACCCATATATAGGAAATTCTAGGAATCATATGTAGGATGATTTTATGTAGAAAACAGTAATCACAAAAAATGCCTTTAGCTGAGTTTTCAAAGGCAGAGTCACAAATTCTGTAGTGCAGAGACTGAAATTTAGAGATTTATTTTTTTGTGAGCCACTTTTATTAATGCTGAAGGTAGATGTCAGGAAGACTGGGGTGGACAATGAACCTGTATCATCCACATGAGCACCATGGCTCGATGAGGTAACCTCCTTGAGGCTGCTCCTCCGTGATGTTTTGTCAGTTCACCTTAAATCTATATAATAGATTTATGTCTTTACACGTCAGCACACCACATTCACAAGTTCTCACTGCTGACAAGAATGTATATGCAATTTCCTTTAACTTGTTGTTTCAGGTTTGTGTCATCCTTTCAACCACGTAGTCCTCGTATCAGTCAGTGTGAAATGGTGTTACAGATAGTGACAGTGGAAGTGCTCATACGCGTGTGCGGGACGTTATCTGTTCATCATCAGACAGTAGTGCATCCTCAGGCTGGTCAGCATTACCATCTGATGAGTCATAGGTTCCGACTTACTGCCGAACGATGCTCGCGTGTAGCGCATCTCATGGTGGCTCAGGCGGCATCGACTGATCCCAGTGTCCGCGGAATGTGCAGCAGGGGCAACCAGACAGGGTGGCGACCATGCAGCCTACAGGCATCTTAAATCACCCAGGGTCAGACGGCCTTTCAGGGAAGAATCTCTCATTCTGGGTCTTGAATTTCTTGCTTTTCTCTCGTTCTCACTTGCTCTTTCTTATCTCTTTTGTGTGCTCTCGGGCGCATATCTTTTTGACTTTCACGAACACAAGTGTTTTTGTTTTGATTTTTTCAATAGGTTTGCACACTGCAGTTATTAGCACCGATATTACATCTAAGGAGGAACTGTTTCTTTAATAGCAGACATTATATTGAGATACTTTAAATAAATACTTTAATTATAGCATAGGAGAATTCCTACTGTAAACTGAAGTTTCCTTGGGGAGAGCTTGCTCTTAGCATACCTTTGAGAGAGGCGGTGACACTGTTAAAAGGATGATGCTTGAAGGTCGCTAAAAGCCTGGCAGAGTAACTGCTATTATTGTTACTATTCTGATCTCTCACTCACTGCCTCGACCTTTACTAGTCCATCGATTGGAAATAACAGGCAAGAGCATTAAGCCCAAAGTATACTTTGGCTGTCCACGTCCACGTGCTGCCGACATAACGTAATTTTCTTTATCAGGAGGGTCCACCATCGTCTGCACGCCCCAGTCACGCGCAGCCCAGTTTTTGAGACCATGCGGTCGGTACGCATATGAGCCATTAGACCCAATATATACAATGGTAATACACCTCCGTCACACACACCATTGTCTTTTTTTCTTTATTTTCCTTGTGAAATGTTATTCATTTTTTTCTATTTTGTTTATTTCCTGTATTTTGTTTTCTTGTTTGCAATTGTGTATCCGCTTCTTTTCTTTATCTATCCTAAATTTGCAATGACGCAAATCAATGCTCCCCTGATGGTCATCAAAAAAATGGTTTGCACTGCGTCTTGTTGATCTGGCTCACAATATGATTAGATTGCCATACACTCAAATAATGCTGGGTTAGTTTCAACCCAACATTGGGTCAAAAAAAGGCGAACTCAGCTGTTGGGTTAAATTAACCCAGAAAGTGTTTATATTTGACCCAACAATGGGTTAAAACAACCCAGCATTTTGAGTTGAGAATAACCCAGCATTGTAGAGTGTATAATAATAGTGTGATTTTCCATAAAACACCACAGCATGTTGAAATATAAACTCTGACATATTTAGCAGTGTAGCATATGAGGTAATGCAGACTAGTGTAGGAGTGTTAAAACCGCTGGTTAGCAATAAAATGAGAGTCTACATGCTTCATAAACCCAAGATCTGGCCTGCTGCTTTAATTGAACTGAAAAGTTACCAAGGTTGTTTGACTCATCCGAATGTTTGAATTAATTTGAATAGCAATACACCTTCAGTTCAGTTGTGTCTGTGAAAATGTAGTCTGAATTTTACTTCTGCAATGTGACACATTGAAAGTGTAGATTCCCCAAAGATAAAGTCCCTTTCTACAATTTGTTTCTTGTTGATGTCAACAGAACAAGAAAGTCTTTTAAGTGAAGTTCACACTTTGCTGCACCTGCTGAAGTGTTACTGTGTGAATGATGATAGGTCATTTTACTGTCTATCTATCTATCAAATGTTGGTTTTAGTGTCTTATCTTAGTGTCTTTTCATTAGAAACAGCTAATTTAAGAAACAGAAAGATTAATAGGCTGATTAAAAAAAAATCTGCAGATGCAAAAAAATCCATCTGCGATATATTGACCACTGCAATATATCAGTCTATCACAAATTCGTACTGTTTTACTGTGTTATAAAAATAAAATAAAATAATAAAAAAATGAAAAATAATAAATAAATAAAAAAGATAAATAAAAAATTAAAATAAATAAATAAATAATAATAATTAAATACATACACACATAAATAAATAAATAAATAAGCCATGATTGAAATCATTGGTAAATCAATAACTGAAATCAAACTTTGATGCTCTTAAAGGAATAGTTCGGCCAAAAATGATATTAAACCCATGATTTACAAACCCCGAAGCCGTTTGAGATGCATATGTCCATCATTTTTCAGACGATGACATTTTCAGTTATTTTAGAAAATGATTTAGATCTTTCAGTTAATCAAATGTGAAGTTATGGGGTCCATGACCTTCAAGTCCAAAAAATGTGCATCCATCCCTCACAAAACAAATCCAAACGGCTCCAGGACGACAAGCAAAGGCCTTCTGAGGGCAATCCGTGCAGTGTTGTTGCAGAAACATCCACATCCAAAACCCCACAAACCAAAACAACTTGCATCCGGTAATGCCGCCATCCCAGTCGCGTCCGCATTCAAGATCAGAGCCTTACGCAACTTACGGAGGTTTCTCTGCTGCTGCTCTGTGCCCCCGCCCTCCGAAATTGTCATACGTCACTAAGTGCGTACACTACGCTAATACTCTCTCCTGAATACAGAGGAGTCTAAGATGGCGGCGCTACTGGAAGGTAGCCATTCACGCCAACAAAGTTCCAAATATGGACATCTCTACAACAGCATTGCGCGGATTACCCTCAGAAGACCTTTATTTATCATCCTGGAGCCGTTTGGATTTATTTTGTGAAGGATGGATGCAGACTTATTTGACTTGAAAGTCGTGGACCCCGTAACTTCACATTTTATAAACTGAAAGATCTAAAATATTTTCTAAAATAACTGAAAATGTGTTTATCTGAAAAACGATGGACATATGCATCTCGGACAGCTTGAGGGTGAGTAAATCATGGGTTTAATATAATTTTTGGCCGAACTATCCCTTTAATCTCATAATTAGAGACTTTAGCTTGGATTTCACAGAGGGTTACATGCGTATAAACATTTTCTATATTATTTTCCCATTTTAAGCCATAAATAACAACACAAGGCCTTCGCTGAGCAGTAATGGGGTGTGGTGTTTGTGGTTGCCCATGTGTGTTGCCCAACGACGACACTGGCAGTGTTCGAGGGACACTGGCCTTTCGTACACCCATTAATTTTTGCTCATACAAACAGTCGCACACGTACAAACACACACACAATGTCCCGTAAATCAGGGCCCCTGGTGGACGCCTGCTGCTGTTAACTCCTTAAGCGATTTAATAGGCCTATTTGAGTGTGTTTTTATAGAATGATTTAGCACGTGTTGATTTCCTGCGCTTGTTTACTCAATTCTGGCAGACTTCTTCAGAGCAAACTTTTACAGGCTTTTAAAGGTTTTCAGTAGCTGCCGTTGACAGAAAAGGAAGTGCATTCGAACTTGCATCGGCTGCGCGTGCCACAAAAGAGGGTTTGTGGCATTGTGATATAATTAAACTTTTGTGAGTTCTTGAAAGCCATGCCAAAAACATTACTGCAGCCACCAGCTCTCACCCATGCTTACATGGATGGAGCGTTTAATTGTTTTTAAATGTGACAATGGACATTTGGCCTGTTTGGTGTTTTGTATTCCAGTCATTCAGACATTTATGTACAACGTAGTGTTGGGAAGGGGGGAAAAGAAGAGAATTTTAACATTGAAAGAAAACATATACACTTCGCCTTTATATGTAATTCAGGTTTATGATATACTGTATATGAAGGAGCTCCAGGGCATAACATATGATACAACTTTCAATCAGATTTTATACACACTTGTCAAACAAATGCTCAAAAGCATTCTTTCTTCGCATGCCCTAGTTTTTTCAGCTGCGATGTTTTAGGTAAATCACAAATGAAAGTATAAACTGTAACACATTGTGTTTGCTCTTGGTCTGCTTTTTCAGACTAAAATAATTATAACCATGTGCCATTTTAATGCTATTCCTGCCTACATTCGCAACAGAGCTGGCTGTTGGGTACTACTGTACTGTATAGTCACAGAAGCATGTGTTTGTAAATGTGTGAGAGGTGATTTCTGAGACTGCTGTGAGCATTGACAGATGTTCCCAATCCAGCTGTGACACACACACACACACACACACACACACACACAAACACACACACACACACACACACACACAGGAAGTGCTGGTGTGTAGCAGGCAGGATTTATCTTATAGCAGATGAGATCATACTGCACAGCTGGTTGTAGTCATTGATATAATGTACATGATATGATACATTGATACTTTCTTGAAGTAAGAAAGCATAGTTTATACATAATACAAAGCTCCATACTAAAACTTTAAAGCTTAATCCCCGGATGACAGCTAACCAATTTACCACATCTCATATGCATATAACACAACTACTAAGTAATTCTGTGTAAAGTCATTTCATAGAATTGTTTCTAAACACTTGATAAATGTATTGCTGAAACACGTTACAAAGACTGCGAACTATCTAGTACTGAATTGTGGATGTACACCGTTAAACTGTCTTTTCACATTTTCTGTGTTCAGGATTATTTGGGTGGGGCTAAAACTGTGGCTCGATGATGCACTCGCACATGGCCCTGCCCCTATCACAATCACAGGCATCCATTCAGGTTGTAGCGGTATTTAAAAGTTGAGCCAGACGGTAGCTTTCCCGCGAGTGAGTGTGGTTTCAACGCAAGACAGCAGACACGCCCCCAGCGTTTGAGAGAAATTTTGATAACTTATTTTATTTACTTGGCTTTTTTAATCATTGAAATCTGGCTGGATGGTTAATAACACATTTTTCTGTGGTGTGACAAAGCGAGAACACATGAAATATTGGACTTTAATTGAAGTCAGCCTGCCACTGGCCCATACACTACATTTACATGTATTTATTTAGCAGATGCTTTTATCCAAAGCGACTCACAAATAAGGGTGTTTTCACACCTGCCTCGTTTAGTTCAGTTGAATCGTACCAGAGTTCGATTGCTCACTTGGTGCGGTTCGTTTGAGCAGGTGAGAATGCAGCAATCGAACTCTGGGGCGCATCAAAAGCGGACCAAACAAGCGGACTGAGACCACCTTGAAGAGGTGGTCTCGGTACGCTTTCAAATGAACTCTAGAGCTGTTTGTTTGTGGTGAGAACACGATCCAAGACCTAACCGACCTAACTGCAAAAGTACTGCACATTTTGGACTAAACCAGCTGCCGTAGTCAGCTGCGCAGTGCATTATTGGATGAAGAAGTGTTTGTTGACAGTTTCTATTAGCAATATTAGCACAATGACAGATCACGGACATACCTGGAGTTGCGAGGAGGTGCGGGCGGAGCTTCAGAAATTTGGTGTCTTCGTCGTTTGTAGTGCATTAAAACGTTGTTTTCAAGTCTCCTCCGCGATTCATCTGGAATATGATCTCTTGAACAAATTCCTCGTTGAAAATAACAAATGTTTTGGTTTGCTAGGTAATCTATGTGTTGTTTTTTGCTTGTTATATAAATAAACTACGTTTAAAGAACTGTTGTTATTTATTCTTAGCGAAGTTACCAGAAATTACGTGCGGACCACGACAGCCGCTTGTTTATGTTGTTACTGCTAAAACCGTCTATAACAACCACGGACATAATTACAGCGCGCAGCCGTCTGCCCATGGTGTCTGCTGTATTTTCCTCCTTTTTGTTTACTTCTGGGGTCCCGTTGGAATTTCGCGCACGTTGTTTCTGACCAATCAAGAAGCAGTTTAGGAAATACGTTGAAATACATGTGCCCAATGAGTGATGTGGAACTTATCACATGACTGTATTTTGGTTCGTTTCAACTTGTGTGGACCAGAGCAATCAGTATGGTGTGAAAAGGAACCAAAACTGCTAAAAAAGCTTCAATGTATAATTTTTTGCTTTTGGTCCGGACCAAATAAACCGAACTACAGATGTGAAACCACCGGCATATTGTCAATGAGCATAACAGAAAAAGTTTGCTTATTATGACCTGTTATTGAAAGTTATTCAAAAGTGCCATTAAAAGTTTGAATGCTTTACAACTACATATATATTACACAGTTGTAACTGTTTGTGTTGGGCAGTTCAATGTCAAGTGACCAGTAGACACAGTTTTAATCAAAGAAATGGTCACACGAGACAGCTCGGCTTAAAACATGCAATGTGTGCGTGTGTGACCACCCAGATTTATTGCTTGTATTTGTAATTGTCAGCTGCCATCAGTAGATGAGAAGCGTTTCCGTTATTGGCAGAGGTTTATGGTGCATCTGAATCTGTTTGAGGGCCTGTGGTGCTGCTGGTCATCTGAGTCTGTTGCCAATTAAAGTGGCAGAGCTCAAATCAGTTCAGTTCTTTGGCATTACAGGACCTTTTCTGACTATCTACAAAAACTGAAGGGTTCGCCTTGTAACATATGTGGACGGTTTAAATGTCAATTTTTGTCTGAAAGCTTAAAAATGTAACATAATAAAACTTGAAAGATACAGAAAATAATTCATTCATGTCCTGCTCGGTCCTGTGGCTGCCTTTCCTTGATACTTTGACGTTTTACTTGCTTCACATGCAGCAGGTGGTTTTGCCTTTACAAGAGAAATTTGCTTGCCAAATTGAAGTGTAACCACTCATTACAAAGTTAGCCAGTTGCCATGAGTTGCCAAGTGTGCTTTTTAGATGCTATATAAATGAGATTAAGCAGAATAATAACTAACTGTAATGCCATTTTAGTGATTGAGCAAAATATCATCAGAAATTTGCTTTAATTTTAAATTCAAAATTAGTAAAGTTTGTTTTTTTAAAGCAGCGTGAAATCTGTGGTTTCTTTTGGAATGTATTTCCGTGTATTTGCCTAATTTCTTTCAGACATCTTCTTTAAATGGTTAGTTAATATTGAGTTAGAGTTGTTGATCATTGAGTGTGTATGAATGTGTCTCCTGTGTTTATTCCTTATTTGTGCCTTTGATGTGCATGACTTACGCCATATGTAGGCCTATCTTGTCCCTAAAACTTATTTGTATTTGTTTATCTTTAATTTGTGTACAATTCATCTGTGTGTGTGTGTGTGTGTGTGTGCCTGCATTCCCTTCCTGTGGGCCTCCAGACCAAAGCCTCCTCACAGTGAGAGAATAGACTGGTTTATTGGAGGCCTGTCAGGCTCAGACTGAATTTACTGCCCACAGACAATGTTTATCACTCAACAGAGGGTAATGTGAGCAAAAAGCGGTGGAACCAGAGAGGGGAGGGATGGAAATAAAAGACGAGAAGGAGGCGGCAAAGCAGATCCTAAGCCGGGGAGGGCTTTCTGGCCCACTTCTCACTATAGCTCATAAATCTCCGGACCCCATCCTGAGATATGTGTACTGAGAGAGAGAGAGAGAGAGAGAGAGAGAGAGAGGAGGGAATAGATGGAAAGGGGAGTGGAAAACAACAAGACACTGTACTATACCTTATACAAGCTGAAGCATCCTTGTGTTGTATTTTTGTGTCTGTGTGGTGTTTGTGTCATCAAAGATCTACAGAGATTTAAGTTTTTGGTGTGACTTGGGTCATTTGGGTAGTTTTGGGTAGCTAGTCTTGATTAACCATTGGGCTGCTTCTGATCAGACCTGGCAACCCTGTTCTAGAATACTAGAATACTATAATCTACTATACAATGAGTCATCACATACAAAAAGTTGAATTGATTTTCAGTATCTGTCAATATGATCAGTTTAAAATACCACTCTTGCTACTCTTGACCAGTACCAATATACGGTAGCCAATATAATGTATTGTGCATTTCTGGTTTACCTGGTCTTTTACATAGAGAACTCATATTGTTGTGTATTGTCACCTAAAGTTCTTAAAGTTTCTTGTTGTGTTGTGCTTGAGTGCCTGATGTCTGGTGTGAAACTCAGTGACCCAAAATCCATCCTCTCTCACACCCTCACATTCGCACTTTCACACTTCATGCCTGTTGACATTCTGGTGTGCCACTGACGATGTGACGGACTGACAGCACACAAGAGGGATTGTGGGTGTTTCTTAGAGGGTTATAGATGTTGACTAAGGGCCCATCCACACAGAGACGCGTTTAGCTGTATACATAAAAAATTGGTATCGTATCAGCATTTCGTCCAGACGGATCCTGGGTTTTGGGAGCCTAAAACCAATATTTTTTTAAAACGGGTCCTATAGTTTATAAATCTGAACGCTTGTGGTTTCGTGTGGACAGCCAATCCATTTATTTTGTGATATGATGATGTCATCACATTCAAACGAATGGGACTCTGCTCTAAATAAAAAAAATTAAGTTTCCAATTAAAGTTTCCGAAAGATGGTTTTGGTCCTTTCAAGTAGTTGTTATCATGCTGATATATGTTCAAGTGTTCATTTTTGTGATAAGTTTCATTTTAGCTAGTAATTTGATGCTATAGAAACGGGGCGTGTTGTTATGATTGACGTTGTTGAATTGGTCGCGCAAAGTTTGATATCGCAGCTCTGCCTCTGGCTCCACGGACAGTTCCTTCTGCCCATATCTTGGTCGGACATTTTTGGCTTCAATTCATTACAATGGAGGGAGGCGACGTAGTGTCGTCCATCTTTTTTTACAGTCTATGGTAACAGCAACAACTACAACAATGGCGGACTACATGTTTGTGAGCTTATAGCTTTACTTTACTAAAGCAAAATCTTCTGCTCTTTTGCTACTACGGTGAGCAGCATGATTATGGACAGCATGCTCCAAGTCGTCATCTCTGTTTTTCGTGTGTCTCTTTAACAAAATTACAGCACCGTATACTGGTCTGGCATGTATACTGCATCGATTTGAGTTGGGTTTTAAGGGTTTTACGTGTGTACACAGATATTTCTTTGACACGACGCTGTGTTTGCTGACGTTTTTTAGAACAAGGAAAGTGAAGTTGAGTATCTTATGTTTATCATCTTTTTTGTATAAATTTATTTTTGTCTGTGACTTAAATATGTTTGGAGAATAAATCTTTAAATATGAGGTTAAATATCTATGTTTAATGCAATAAGCCCCCAATGTATGAGTTATGTACAGCATCTTTGACATGCATTTGCCGGTTTCTTACCCTTTACCTATTCAACATCTCTCTCTCTCTCTCTCTCTCTCTCTCTCTCTCTCTCTCTCTCTCTCTCTCTCTCTCTCTCTTTCTCTCTCACTCTCTCGCTGTCTTTCACACTCCCTCCCTATTTCTCTTCCCTGGCCAAAGGGCTCCCTATCCACTAAGGTGCTGAATAATTAATGGAGGCAGGCTGGGTTGATTAAAACAACACATCAGTCTGACCTCATTTAGTAAAGGCATGACTCAATGACAGGAACCAGCAGTGTCCTCTTAATAACTGATGACTCCTGACTGTGTGTGCTACTGTAAAGGGATTACAATTCCACACGCTCACACACACACGCACACAAATCATGAACTGTTAGGAATGCTTATGAAGATACACAATAGGGCTTTTCACACCTGAAATTGTTAACCCTGGGTTATTTTAAAACCAGGGTTAACGGAATCCTGGGTTATTTTTTGCATGTTTCACACTGTTGAAACTTAACCAGGGGTTAAGAGATAACCCTGGGTATTCATAATTTGACGTTTCACACTGTGCATTCCTAAACCCTGGGTCAGGAGTCTCCAACCCAGCTCCAACACACCTGTCTGTAATTATCAAGCCTTGATTAGCTACTTCAGCTGTGTTTAATTAGGGTCATAACATTCTAACCCTGCTTCGTTTCACAATGCATGCGTGTGGCACCACAATGCGGGGTTAACACCACAAATGCGGTGCTAACCCTGCTCCAGAGCAGGGTTTCATAACCCTGGGTAAAAAGCGGTGCTAACACCGCTTTCAAATTACAGGTGTGAAACGCTCCTTAACCCAGGGTTAAAAGCAGGGTTTAGAATGAAGATAACCCAGGGTTAAGCGCAGTGTGAAAACCCCTATAGTGTACTGTATATGCACATAGATGAAATTTAACTCTCACTGGAATGTTCAGCAATTCCTGTACAGAAGTATTGGCATGCAAATCAGCTGCTAAGCTTATATGATTTGCCAACGAATAAGTGAAAGTATTGCATGAAAAAGTAGCTTTAGTAGGATTACGTGTATACCTTATAATACAGTATATATCAGCCTATAGTTTATAATGCAAAAACATTGTGCACTTGTGCGCCGACACAAAAACTGATGCTGACTTACTGCATTTTGGAAATTGTAATGTTATATAACAGGAGAACAACTTTATAAATGTGACTGACAGTTTAAAGCTAGAGGCGGTTTCAGATTTTTGTCAGTATTTTTAGTGTCTTCTATGCTATGAAACTGAATATTAAGATGTTTCCTGTGGCATTTCTGTAAGAGCTTCACTCTAAAATAAATGATGCTAAATAGCTCTAAAAGTGGTTCACTGGCTCGTAATCACACGGGAACCATTTTTAGTGCTAAACTGCACCTATGTAGAACCTGTGTAGCACCATATTGTGCTATGTTGAACCATAAGTGGGTCTATAATCATGCTTTAGCACCACTTATGGTTCTACCGTGCAGTGTTGGGAAAGTTCACTTTCTACATGAACTAGTTCAGTTCACAGTTCACAAATTTAAAAATGAACTAGTTCAGTTCATAGTTCATATTTCAAAATTTTGAACTAGTTCACAGTTCCAAAAATGAACTAATTTATAGTTTTTTCCCCATATTATTATTATTATTATTTTAATTATTGCCATTATACCCCATATAGAACAACAGACAGCAAATACTGTATTTTATCAGTTTTAACACTGAAGCTAAATGCGTCAGATTTCATCTTCATATCCAACTTTAAATTAAATCCTTATCCAACCAGGGTTTAAATTAGCATTGACTGTCTTTTAATTTTTGTATTTGCTTGCACATACCTTGAAAGGCTAGCCGGGTGCTTCAAGGGGGTCGCACATCGGACGAGAAGCGCTGCGAGGCGTCGCATGTATGACAACTCGCAGGCATTGCACACCGCACGTGCACGTTAAATAACGTGAGTTTAGTCAGAGTCTATTTCAAGATCCAGAATATGCGTTAGCAGCCTATGTTAATCGTTAACGATTTGGACAAATATGATGTTATTTAATGTTGAACAATGTGAGTGGCGCAGCAGAGATTTCAGCAGCGTCCAATTGTGAAAAGCGCTATATAAATAAAATTGAATTTAATTGAATTGTTGTTTTGATGACGCATGCAGCCGTGAAACGCTGGTGTTGCCAGATTGGGTGTTTTTTCTGCTACACATTAAGGCCTGTTTACAGTGTGTTTTAGCCGGGTTTTCGCCTGGAAGACTCTATAGAAATCTGGCACCCTATTGAACGACGTTAAACTGAGAGCGTGCCGTTCACAAGCACCAGAATGAACGAGTTCACAGTAACGTTCATCAGGCAGTGATACAGTACGTTCAGTTCACGTTCGCTGAAAATATGACAAGTTCATGAACTTTCACACTGCTACCGTGGTGCTATATAGGTGCAATATAGCGCTAAAATGGTGCTCCTATAATTACCAATGTGCATCATGCCTCATGTCAAAATACGCGACTGCTGCACATGCATAGCTCACGTTCACAAAATACTTGCAAGACACTAACTTAACACTAAACTATGATTACACATGACAGTATCTGGCAAACGTGAGCATCTCTTTTATCATAAACCCCTTCCAAGGGTATGAGCAAGGCACTTATTTTGACAGAACACCTGAAGTACATCGGTTCACATGATGCGCCGAACACATTTTGACATGATGAGCCTCACACTTGATGGGCTTTGCATCATGCGCCGTCGAAAAAGAAGTCATTGGCCGCCACTGATCCCGAGTAATATATACATACTTCCATTGGACTACAACAAGAGTTGTAAACTTTTCCTGTTACATGGAGCTTTAAAAGAAAATAAATCAGATCATAAACGCTGGAAAGCATGTTATGGCTCTACACATATCTACTTCATACGCCTAAAATAGCATGACATGACACCAGCGAGAATTACTGTGCTGATTTTTCGTGCTTTTTATTAAGAATGCAGTAACGCATGTAGTGAGTCTTATCTTATTTGAGATGCCTGTTACTAATGGATTTTTATGCAAAGTTTTAAAGGGGCCTTTACTTCATTTCTTTATGCTACCATACATTCACATCATTTCTGCTTTAAAGATAATCAAAGAACCCTATTCTGCATGATTTTAGTAAAATTTTGCATTATAGGGAATGACCCTATTCCCAAACCCTATGCGATCATGTCTGTCTCAATCAGATCTCAGTCCAGCAGCTCTCTGGAATGCTCTAAAGAAATTATTTAAGAGGTTAGCAGTGTGGCGGGGATGAATAAGCTGCCTCATTCGTCTATCCAAGAAGAAAAAGTTCATTTACTAATCATTTGTGGCACATGGAGCAGGGAGTTCCTGTTCACTAATTGTGTCCGAGAGATGCTATTGGCATATGTGCTTTGATTTTGTACTTCTGCCCTGTGGTCATTGACAACGGCTGTTCTTTCTTCTATCAAGGGAGGGTTAATAATTACCAATTGTTAAAATTTAATTGTACAAAAAATGCACTTACATGCACTTAATGGTAGAAGTTTAAAGCGCATTAATCAAGCGTGTGCCTAGATAACATTTGCCTGGTCAATCTTATATTTTCAGCAGCTGACAGAGAATGAACTTTAGGTTTTAATAGTGATTGAATATCTAGGAATATTAAAATGAGTAAGTTTGTTTATAACCAACAAATCTTCATTGCCTTGGGCAATGTTCTTTTTGTGTTTAGCACAAGCTAAAATATGTTTTCAGCAGTTCAGATGAGGTTATGCCACCCATTAATAAAATGTACAAAACTCTTTATGTGATTAAATCAGGTAATTACAAGAATGAATGCTTATGAATGGCATGTGTCCAAACGCTCAGTCATTTCTTGGAGCTCATGCGCTGTTATTGTATTGCACTATATCACGTCAAGCCATCTTTGACATCATACTGGTACATGGCCAGCTGATTTTGTCATAAATCTGCCTGCTAATAGTTTTGTTTTAAAGTTGCACCATAAATTTTCCTTAAAGACTGATGTGCCCTATTTATTTTCAAAAGCATTATGCATTGATGGCTTGGGATTTCGCAAAGTTAAGATGCTGAAGTGTTAAGTTTATTGTGAGTTAACTTAAAATGTGAACCCTTCAAACTAGGGAAGATGGAATAAAGGCCTATGCGTACATTTGCTGAGCTCAGCTCTTTTGATCTCGGTGCTTTTGGCTTGAAGACAAACTAAAAATGGTGTATTGACATTTACAGGATTGTTTTGCTTCTGGCATGGAGGATTTTGTGGAATAGGAGGTTTTTTTTGTACGTGCTCCTTATTCTAGTTAGGAATGCATGTTGTAAAAGGTGGTACTTCATGCAGTAAAAAACATATTTGTTTCGGATCTCAAGTTAACATGCTGGGATATTTCCGGGACTGTGAATGGAATTGATTAGGAAGCATTGTCGTCTTTCACAGATCCTCACCACAGATGTTGTACAACCGGATTATCAATAAAGGTCACAATATAAAAAGGAAACGAATGTTGAACATTGGTGATGCAAAAAGAAAAACAAACTGTTGAAGCCAAGCAGAATGGCTAAACTTTGATCAGAACAAGACTCACTGGTGTTTAAAGGTTATGGGAGTGCAATATGGTTCAAAACCTCATTTTTAAAATCTTTACTTCTCCAGCATTTAATGCTGAATGAACAGACATTGACTTGAGTATTTTTTCTAAATCTCAGTGCCTATTCTTTAATGAATTTTATAAAATGAGTGCATGTTTTCTTAAACATTAGCATTTAGATCATGTCAGGATTGGATAACAAATATATTTCTATGAATCGTCCCACTATATTTGCTTTATCATTGTCTCAGGCAGTTCTTCTGGTTAAAAAAACTTAAACGCAGATATTTTCAAGTCAAACTTTTATTACAAGAAATTGTCTTTGCTGAAATATGCGGAAAGGCTTTTGGCATGACAGTGGGGTTGTTTTCTTAGACTGGAGCTTGGAGACGGGAAGTGCAGTGGCTCTCGGGATGGGGACCGGGACGGCTGGCCAATTGGGCAGTGGGTCAGTGTGTTTGTTCCTGTTCATGGCCCCTCCACCCCCACAAGGGTCTGCAGCTGCTCAGGGGAATTAGGGGGAATCCCAACTAAACTAATAGTAAAAACGGCAAGACCAAGAGACTTGTGTACTACAGGAAGACAAAATCACTACAAATAGCATAAAAGAGCATTTGTATCTGATTGAAACATGCAAGCAACAGTCTAAATTCCAGTGCAATTAAAACTAACAAATAAAAAGTGATATATTTCTTATTTTGACTGGACAGAACAGAATTAGACAGATCTGTGGCAGCCCCTTTGCTGTTTGTCCTTGATAAATTCTCTTTAAGTGATTTCACATCGAGACTTAAATGATCTTGTATTTTTTAGTGTCAGATATTGTTATGCGCAGGGTAGGGGGAGGTTGTATTTTCACGTTCTTTGCAAATAATGCAAAACGGCATCATTCATTTTAAAGCAGAAGTGAGTTATTCCTTTAGAGGAGGACCCAGATGTGAGAGTTGGACTGTTGGGGGGGGGGGCTACATCCAGATGGTCCACCCGGGTCTGGTTAAATATTATCAGTCCACTGGCCTCCCCCCTTCCCTCTCTGAGCCTGTAATCCATCGTAACTACCCAGCCTTCTTTCATCTTCTTCTTTCTCTTTTCCCCTTTTCATTTCCCTCGGAGGAGTGGATTAGAGGAGGTGTTCCTTATTCTGCATGCAACAAGCACAGTTAAAAATGAGAAGGAAGAGAGGGAGACCTTTATATCACACTGTCGAAAACAGATACACCAATGTGAAGCCTAAGGGATAACTGTTATGTTAAGCTGAAATGTTTTTAACCCTCAGCTAGTAGAACATAGTGCTTGCAACCATAAGTTGTGGATTCAATTACAGAAAAACATACATGATAAAATATATGCCTTAAACGCCCTTGAGTCACTTTGGATAAAAGAAAATGTAACATTGCCCCCTTTATATCCATCTTCCAAGATTCTACTCCAGGATTGAACCTGTAAGACATCAAGCCTCTCAAAGAACATCACGGCCTGTTCAACAGCCTCACGTTCCTGCCCCTGCCCCTTTTCTTCCATACGAGCGCAAAAGAGAGCTTGAGGAATGCTGTGCCTCTATTGTAATTGTATCAAGTGGAGGGGAAAGATGGGTTAATTACCCTCTCAAAGTGGCCAGTGCACTTGGAGAGGAGGGTCAAACAAGTCATAATGGCGCATTTGCCAGGCCATTGTGAGTGCACTGTTGCAAACTGACTAGCTCTTGTTCCGAGTTCAGACTGCTTTAGGGGGGCTTTTGCTGATTAAAGGGGGGATTTGCGTTGGCTACATTCATGGGTCCTCGGCCAGGAGAATCGATACGTCAATAGGTTCCGTATCTATATGCAAAGCAGGGGTTTGGCCAGCACACTCGGGGCTTTTTGATATGCATGGAGCTTAGGCTTAAGCCACTGACAGTAAAGGCCGAGCAGTATCACAAAGACCGCTTGATGTTCTCGTGTGTGTTGATATGGGGTCCTCCATGGGGAGTGGGTCTGCTTTGATAAGATAGCTGGTGGCCTGGAAGGCTGACTTTGGATCTGGTGCTGCGTGTGTGAGGACTCTGAACTTTGTCTCATAAATGGAGAAATATCAGGCTTTTGTATTTGCCTGTGCATACAGTGCAACCAAATTCTTCCTGCCTCGGGCCTGCTATCATAGAGCGGTCCCAATGGGTTCTTGTGTATGTGTGTTTGTCTCCATGTGAAAGGGAGTTACAATGGGAAGAGTGAGAGTGTCAGGGGTGAGGGTCTTTCCTCTAGGGGGTGTCAAGGTAATAGGCCTGTTTAGAGAGCAGACCGCTATCTGTCTTTCACCCCTCTCCTTGTCGTGGTCCCTGTAGCCAGGAGCAGAGATGACGGGGGTTTTCTTTCATGCCATTACCATCCACAGAAGATGGAGTGTTGTAGGGACACTGGTTGGGGTCAACAGACCTCCCCCATCCCCCACACTGCTCCTCCTCACTCTTGGGCTCTTTGAAATGGTGATGATGATGGGGTGACCCCTGCTGCACCCCTGTGCAACGCCCTCAAAGAGGCTTGGGTTTGCTAGATCATTCCACTGCCCCCTCTTTCCCCTCTCTGGAGCTCCACAGCAACCGCTGCCCCGGTCTCAGCAGCATTTGTCATGTCCAGACCCCGCAAGCTGCACCACTATGGGGCTTTTGTTCCCCAACCTGCTGGCTAAGCAGGGGATTTCAGATGGACCATTAACATTTGAACCAGCTCGGCACATTTCCCTATTACACTCAATCTGCGCTCGGGCCATTACTAGTGAAAAGCAGGAAAATTTATCATTTTGGTGACTACACATTGTGGATCGTTAGGAAAAGACCCTCGATAACACTTTTAAGAGCTTGGCTATTAAGGAGAATTTATAGTATGATGGGTTAGATGATAACAGTAATCATACGTAGTACAGGAAGGCATTCATAAAGCACATATATAGACTTAGAAATATAGAGATGCAATACATGCTCATAATCAAACACATAAGCGGCTAAATAGGCATACGTGTCATTGAGCGGTTCATCTGCCGGCTGGGTCTCAAGGGGTCAACAGGTCAATAGGATGTTATGATGCAAAGCCGGGGGACAGGTGAAGTCGATGCACAGGCGTGGACTTGACCCTTCACGCTACACCGTTATCAACCCTAAAGTACATTACAAATTGCAATATAGTAAAAGCAAATGATGAAGAGGAGTGGAGTGACCTTAAACTCTCAATATCCTACATACTTGACCTCATGCCTAAACACAAGTACACATACCCACATTCAAATGAACAAACAAACCAACCCACAAATAAATGACTTGTGCAGACATAAGAGGCTAGATCGGTTCTCATCACTTAATCCTTGACCTTGAGCCAAGAGTAATGGGACCCGAATGCTCAAGCCGTCAGGATCATCAGCGGCTCTGCAGACAAGTCAGTAGCCTTCAACCACAAACATTACACATCTGGAAGAGCGGTACACAGTAGCTAATCTCCACCATATGTTTACCACAGATGCTATATAGTAACAGTGAACAAACAGCAGTTGTAAAGCACCAACCGCTTAATGCACTTCTATTGCACCATAACTTACCATGATCTATGACTAGATTAAGAATGACACTCGGCCCTATGGCTGTCTGCACTATACACAGGATAACTCTTTTAATGTAAGTCAGTTTCAGGAAATTGCTTCAGCGAGGTTCACAGAAGAGTTAATGGTGTGGATGTCCTTAGATTGACATCAAGGTCATTGAGATTAGACCTGCGAGATCACATTTTATAGGAAGTTGTAAAATGATTTGCATTGCTTTATATATCATTTTACAGATGGTCTTTAGCACAAAGTGCTTTAAGGATGTTTGAAAATCTGTCATTGTTGAGAGTGAGCTCATCTGAAAGGTATCTTAACCTTTATCTGTGATAATAGCGTGTGGTACATCCATACTGTTCTGCTATATAATGGTTCAGCACTCATTGTAACTGTATGGTACCTCCTCCCTATCTAGTAGATTATAGGCATTGTGGATGAATGCAAACACCCATCTGCTCCTAGAATGATAACACTTTTAAAACTTAAGCTAACTGCATTGATATTGAGCTACGGTATGTTTTCTTATAATTATAAAAATTGACCAACGCACATCTAGGCACAATCGTGAAACACTGATAAGAAGTAAAGCTTGAAGAACCTTTTTCATGCATATTTGGAGGAGGTGTAGGGGGAGGAGGTTGATTGAGGGTAATAAATAGCCTCACACTTTCAAGTTGCCAGCAGGTTTGCTCATGCATTTCCTCCTAAAGCTCCATAAAGTCTTTGAATTCCTAACAACCACCATGTAACCCCCTTCTCCCCCATTATATTGCCCTTCTCAACTCTTGCAATCTCAGGGTATTGTGATTGTTGGCTCTATCAGTGACCTGTGTAGCTTATTACAAAAGTGTTGTTTTTAAATAATGGCAAATTATGACTTCTCAACAGTATTTTATGTCATTGCTTTTTAAATGGATCACAGTCTTTTATACTACACTGTGTTATATTGATCTAACATCATCAATAGTCCCTGTTTTTGTAGTGAAGAGTAGCAGATGTGCATACTATGTACAGCAGGCGTAGCACGTTGCTTGAGACAATTGTGACCCTGCCTGTGAAAACCCATCTCATGTCACTTTTTTGTGATTTAGTATTTTCTACATAAAATTAACCTGCATAATGTAAAGAACATTCTGTTGATGAATATAAAATATAACCTTAATATATTTAATATTGAATGAGTAGGAGCATGCCATAGATTGAAATTAATGAATAAAATCAAACTTTGATGCTCCTAATCTCATAATTAGAGTTTAGCCTGGATTTTACAGGCTGGGTCACAATTATGCCCCCTCCCAAAAATGTGACAGGGTTACTTAAGGCACAATGCTTTTTATAAATGCTAACACACATTTAAATGTTGTGCAATGTATTGTGAGCTATGAAAGGAATAATTGTAGACAGGCCGTTGAAGTATTCGAAAATAATGCACATCTAAGGTGGTGAAGCACGGGTGTGCATTATTTTCAAATAATGCAGGACCGGAATCAATTATTCCACTTATAGCACAGTTACAATGGTTATTTTAAAACATTTGACAATTTATCAAAAAATAATGCATACCCGTGGAACATTTCTCAACCAATCAGAATAAAGCATTCAACCGCCCCGTGGTAAAATAGTATGTAATTTGCTAGCATAATCTGTTAATAATACAAACATTTGGCCTATTGTATCTTGAAGGGACACTTCATCCATTTGCATTAAGCTTTGTGTAGTTAGAACCAGTCATGTTTTTGAATTGTCGTGCATCATTTCCTCAGTTGCCGCTGAGACAGGAGAATTACAGATTTCAGTGTTGCACTTCCTTCTTTCAATGATGTAAAAATCATCATTTTGCATCATTGAAAGAAGGAAGTCCAATATCTTTGTTGAGGGGGTGAGACTACAAACACCCCATTTCTCGGTCAAATAGGCACCGAATTCGAAATGTATGTTACATTTCGACTGCAAATATGACGCACTTTTAACAAAGATTAATGTTTCTACGGGTGAAATGCTCCTTTAATGTCTGTAGTGTTATACACCTTCTGTTAAATATTTAAAATGGCAAAATGTAAAGCGTTGTTCCTTACAGCTACTATATTTTTCTCCATTTTATAGCAGTTATTATGTGGTCTGGTTGAATTAAAAGGACTTTCCATTAATAAACGTATATGTATTGAATGAGCATCGTTTTGTACACAGGCTAATATTTTAGATAGTGAAAAATCAATACAGTACCTCTTACATGTGAAGGACAAAAATGCGAGGGCTGAAGCCGGAAAATAAGGGGAGGCTAATGTGTCGTTTCACTGATGGATGGAGCCATCAGCGGATGGCAACAACCTTGGTGCGTTGAGCTGACGGATGCTACAGGGCCGTAGCCTAAGTGTTCATTGCATTGTTATGAACACTACTTTTCAGGACGGCATCTATGGATTTTATGGTGGCAAACTAGATAGTGTTGCAATATATTGTTTACCTCAGTATGAAATGATAAAGAAGTCTCGAGGTCAAGAATTGTCTGCTTTTATAGAGACACAGCGTGGTGGATTACTTGAGTCCTGGGTAATCTGTGTAGAACACTTTTGTAAGTACAACACACAAAGGAAATGCACGCTAGTTACTGCATATAACTTCACACTTGTTGTATATAACTATAGATGATTGTATTTAAGGTGATACCTCCCTAGAAGCCTTGTTATTTTATTAACTTAGTTTCTGCACACCTTTATAAAAAAAATTATGTTGAATACTACAGTAAAATGTAGTATATTATAGTATAATATAGTAATTATAGCTACTATAATATAGTATATTACTAAAGTATTAGTAGTATACTTTAATATTTACTATAGTAAGTTTAAAAAAAACTTCAGTTTTACTACAGTTTACTATAGCAAATACTATAGTGTACTACAGTATTTTTTGTGATTGATTGTTGTAATAAATACAATTGTTTTATTTTTTTACGAAAAGATAACAGTCGTTAAACAAATGCACACACGTATCTGCAAAAACTTTATACTTTAGCTTGTAATGGCGACAGATTCTGCTTGATGGATATCGTATTGATAAGATTGAGATTAGGTTTATCAGCAACCAATGAGAGAGCGGCATGCAGAGTGGGGGTTGATGGGGGCGGAGTTTCGGCGCAGCTGCTGACACTCGTCAAGAATTGCGGTGTGGGATAGCCTGGGAAGTGTGTGAAGATCTGAGTTGCCCTGTCGAAGAGTGCTTTTGTTTTTAAAGAGAAATTCCCCACAAGTGTGCGAGTGGCTCGACACAAGATGCTTAAGACATTACTTTGAATCCGCGTCTTCGCAGGGTCTGGAAACACCGGAGCAAGTTCTTTTCTCTGCACCAGGATTATTCACAAGATTCAGATCTATCATCGATCCGGACGGTTGTGTGTCTACAGTACATGTACTTCGAAACATCGGTCTTTTAGCGAATATATTTTTTTAAGAATACGCTTCGTTTTGGGCGTGGAGTGAAAGGAGGCGATCGCAAGCTTTTGTAAACATTTGCTTCGAACAGTTTTTGGACATTTCTACGGGTTGTCCTCGTAACGTTAAGCGCGCGGGATAGCGCTGGTTAAACATCGATCTAATGTTAAGGTCCAATACAAAGCTGCAATTATAACGGCAGGCCAGTCGTAGTATCGCAACAACTGGAGCAGGATTTTAATATCTGAAGAATGTAGTTCATTCCCCGTGGACAGCACGAGTTTCTGCTGAACTGACTCATGAATGCACAGCATAACACCATTGTATGCACGCATTTGTACTAAACTGCATTTTCTTTGCATAAAGACGCTTCTTGGCGTTGTTGTGATACGGGAATTTACATTTCAACGCAAAGTTCGCAAGTTGTGCTAGTTATAATTCCCACTTACTTACATCTTGCTGAAGAAACACAACACACTTTAGGAAGGAGGCGTTTACTTTTAGAGGATATTTGTTTTTTTCCCATGATGTACGAGAGTGTGGACGTTGTTGGACTGACTCCTAGTCCGAGCCCGTTTTTGAGCATGGATTACTACCACCAGAACCGCGGCTGTTTGATCCCGGATAAAGGCCTCGTGTCGGGAGCGGCGCGGGGCTTCAGGAACCCACATTGGAGCGGCTCAAATCACTGTAGGTGGCCTTTTTGTTTTCTCCAAAAATCTCTAGCTTTAACACAGCCTTTAACATTATGCGGACATTTAGATTTAAGTTCCGAACCCGACGACTCAATTTTTGGGGGTCAGAGGGGCTCCTACAGGGGCAACGACTCCATACACGTCAGCTGATATGAGTGTGGCTATTTTCCAGCATGTACATGTAGGCCGTGTCTAGAAATCTAGTGCGCTAACTACCTAGATAACATTGTGTTGTTTATAAAAGCGTGTGAGCGCTCACGTTACGAGATGACTATAGTTGGAGGGCTACCACTAATAATGCATCTCAATGTTTATATTCGTGACTGTTTGGAGCGGGCTCTTCTGTACGTTTTCCAGTGAACTCATTGAACTCGTGTTTATTACTGTCTGGTAACTCGGTTAAAACATTTTATTGTAGTATATTAATGCCCTCTCAGGGCAGAGTTGTTAATAATTGATGAGGCATTTAAAAGCTTGCTTTACTCCATTTGTCGGTGCCCACCAAACATGATTGAACAAAAGTTAATTATTGGATATTTGTACTTGTATGTAACATCTCGAGTACATATTTAAAATATCCAAATGATAATTTTCAATTATTTATTTTTTTGAAACCCATTAAACAATCGTTAAAACGTCTGTTAATGTTATGTTTGCTGACGTCGTTTGCAGCGTATGTTATGTGTTTGCAACAGGGGCGTGACATTTCGGGGGGCCGTGGTCTGTCTAGAAACATGGTCTCCAGTCATTGTTAGGCCATGTCAACATTGCTAATCTTGTGTAAGCCTGTTTGAGGGATGATTTGTTCTGCAGCTTAGCATGCTTTTCTTATGGAGAACAGTCCTACAAGACATTATTTATGCTTCTTGAGAAGGGCATGAAGAGCAATGAGATACAGATATGGTGTGCATGTTTGGTGCTATACAGAAACAACGTCTAAAGGAAATCATGTACAAATTTCTGTAAAAATATTCGGTAGAAACCTCAACAATGCATGTAAAGGTGTTATATGGATGTAATTGTGTAGTTGTCACCTTCGAGAGACCCGGTTGTGCTTTTTTTGTCTGTGTGAAGCATATTGCTGCAGTAACTGCTCTCGTCTCGAGGTGGATTGTGTGGGTCAGAAGTAACCATATGCCTATCTAGGGCTTTTCATACAACCCATCATAGTTTCCACTTGGCAAAGTAAATCAGTGGTAACTGCACAAAGAGCTGAAAAGGCTCGAGAGAGCCATTGAGTGAAGTGCTACGAGTTGCCGCATTGCTCTTTCAGATAATCCCCAGAATAATTAAAGCCAGACAGCCGCTTATTGTTGACCACGCTCGGTTTCTTGCGCAAGAACGTGAGACTTTGAATAATTGATGCTTTCAGGATACTTAAGTCTTATTTTATACCTTCTACCAAAGTGTGCCTTGTGATTGCTTGTTTAGCGGCCTTCAAACCCCAACACTTTCAGGGCCTTGAGGAGCATTTTAAGCCCTCAGCCTGCCTGACCTCTAGGCCCTGCTGCCTCTGCACAGCGAGAGGCTCCAGCGCTTGGTTTCTGAGGAGGCATCCATCACAGAGTGTTTGAAAAGCTCTTCATCATTCTGAAGGCTTCTTGGGACCCAGCAGTCTGATCTTTCTGCTTCCCTTCCCCCAGTTGAAGACTGCTAACTTTCTATTTATCAGCCTCCTTATGACATTCCAGTATGGCATTTTTGTTTTTACTTGATGATCAGCTTTGCATAAAAGATAGAAGGAAGAGCTGTGAGCTGTAAAGGGTTAACTGATAGAGATTCTGCTGTAACACACTTATATGTACATTGACATTTACATGCATGCATGCATGTAGCATACACTTTTATCCATAGCGACTTATATTGCATTACAAGATATACATTTATTCAGCATGTGTGTTTCCTGGGATTGAACCCACGACCTTCTGCAGTGGTGATGCATTGCTCTGTCATTGAGCTATACTGGACTACAAGTTAATGCTACTGTGTAAACTTTAGGTTATGTTTTTAGTGTTTGTGCATAATGTAGTATTCAATAGATGTAGGCTTGCGGCTTGTATAGTATGTAGTACAGGCCTTTTATATTTATATATCATATATGTCCAATCATGTCCATTTGGCGATCTTAGGAATATAAATCATTTTTTACACTGATTCCAAGGATTCCAAGCATTTTTGGTTTGCCTCAATCCATCTTTAAATGAAATTAGACAATTATTAATAGAAATATATTGATTAACCCTGGATAACCCATTGGTCAAATTTAGCCAATATTAATTGATGCTAAGAAAAGGGTTCTTGGGTTCTGCAGGGTTAAGAAGCATATTTTACTGAAAAGTACTTAATTCACTGATGATTACCCAAAATTTGTTTCTAAATTATATATATAGTGAGCATCAAATAGCCATAAAAAATGTATTGTGGGGTATACTATTATAAAATTTGATAAAATCACTTACACTCTCAATAAAATCGGCTTTTATTTAGATATAGCAATGCTTTAATTTCACATCTTGTTTTAAAAATAGTGCAGTGTGTGTCACTGTCACGTAATGCAGCAATATCTGTAGTATCATTTACAGGATCACAGAGAATCGTCTTTGGCATTACCGGCGTCTTATGAGTCTCACGTGGAGCTGCAGTGTGGAAGCGCTAACTAAGGAAAGGCATGTGGCGTTTTATTGTTTCCCATGAACAGAGCAGTGCCGGCGGGAGCAATAGCCCAGCCCTGCTGCTGCAGTCGGGAAGGAATGAAGAATAGGGAAAAAACAAGGACAAATTATTAGAGTTTGCAAAGGAAATGGTGAAAGAATGGCGGCGTCCGCTGGTAAACTGAGGCTTGCTGGAGGATTAGGGTTTGCCTGACCTCCAGACAGCGTGGCAAGCCTGCTGTTGAACACAGACATGGTGATCAGCTAGTTTGCATTTTGCCAGCAGCCCTTGTTGGCAAGAGTAGCGCTTGTGTTGCTGTGGTTTTGGCTGGCTGACCGAGTGTTTATTTCTCTTAGCCTTAAATACAGGGCAGGAATCGCAGTAGATACTGGGGTTGCTGGCGCTCTTGCGGCACACATCCAGGTGGATCAGCAGTGCTCCCCCCTACATCTGTGCTGTGAGGGGATACACCGATGTGACCAGCTGGTGGTGGCTGTGGCCTAAAGCACAGTTAAAATGCCTGTTTATACCTAAGGCAATGCGCAACACAAAATAAAGTGTTTTGAAGTCCCAGTCATGTGGGATGAATATTACAGAAGATAATATGCCTGATCAGAATCAAAAGGAGGAGAACTAGGCCTTCACTCTGTCATCTTACAGACTGACTCCAGAAGTGCAGGCTTTTTTCTCCGTGATGAAGTGGTAAGTTTATTACATATGGAAGAGATGAACTGAATTTATTTAGTGATAAAGACGATGACCCTTGGCAGGTTAATGGGCAGATGTTTATAATACTGTATGCCTGTCATGCACACAACATTCGTCTAGTGTCTTAAAGGTTTGGATCAGAGAGACAACTTTTACCCGAAGGCTTAACATTAGCCGAGCTGCTCTATAATCATGGCAGGGAAAGAACAGTGAAGTTTGTACCTGCACGAAGCCATAGGGCAAGATTTTGCAACACATGGCGCCCTTCCAAATCAGATGTGCAGCCCTCCAGCTGTAATGGCTGTTGCTTACTTTAATGTACCGCCTTACAGCCACATTTCATGTATTAGATCTAAGTGCCATCAGGTTATGCTGGATTTTATGTGTGATCCTACAAGAGTGTCAGCTAGGACAAGGTTAGCGAGTTCAGTGTCTGTGCAAATAACGAGCTTGTTTGTTGCGGGTGTAGTCTAAACGTAATCTATATGCAAGGTCAATCACGTGATAGTTTGTTCTGAGCTAACATTTGATCATTCCTAGTCATCATCTCCAGGTTCGAGCATTCTTTCTCTCCTACTTACTCTCTTTTTGAACTTTAATCAGTTTGAGGAAACGCGGCTGGAGTTGGAAACTCTATTTATATTGCACTAAGGCGGATTTAGAGGGCGCCATGCCCAAACACGTTGACAGATTTTGGGCTAAGGTTAAAGCCATCCTCCCAGGCCCCCGTACTTCAGATGCTCTTAGACTCTGGAGTGATTATCTTGATTACAGATGGATGGCCATACATCTGTTTAACTTCCAAACGCACCATACACCAGCGACAGTAAATAGAAAAGACAAGGTACACATACTTTGAGAATAAGTGTTGAAAAGGTGCTATTGAGCGGTTACGCTTGCAGTAGTTGCGCGTAATGCGTATGAAACTAAACCAGTAAAAAGCAGGAAATTCTGTTTTAAAGTTGTAAGCCGTCTGGTCAGAGATAAATGTCGTCCAGCTGTGCGTGATCACTTTCAAAAGACTGCGCACGACCCATTGTGGTGTTTCCTGACAGCCAATGACATCAAGTGAATTCCTGAGGGCCGGATTTCGACGCAGAAAAAAGAATTTGTGGATGAGGTACTTAAAAACTCAGACAGGGGGGTGAAGGGCGTCTCTTATATTGCACGCCATAAAATGTCAAGGAAAAGAGGGCAGAAAGAGAAACCAAGACCAGCTATAAACACAGGCAATAAAAATAAGGGAAGCCTGGGGGCTGAAACCTGCTCTGGCGAGGGGCCCGTTGGGAGGGCGTTTGGCGCGTATCAGAGGGCCGTTGAGCTGTGGTACGTAAAAGGAAGAAGGCCAACTAGGATGGTTTTCAGCTTGTCTGTAATGTCCAGGAGGTTTTTGTCAAAAGAGAGTGTCTAGGGCAATTGTCCGAGCTCCCTGTGGGAACGTCTCGGATGGCCTTTTTCTTTTGCTTACTTAGACGTAGCAGCATTGTGATATTCTCGTCTTGTATCATAATGAGTTTTGTTTTATGGACTTCCCTAATGTGACGGCAGGATGAAATAATGGCTTTGTGTGCACAGCTCATCAGTACTGCGTTTTTTTCCCATCTTTTCTCCCTCCTGGTAAAAAGTCAGAAGTGTATTAAACATCATTGTGGCTGAAATATTTCTCTACAGAGGGTACGAAACGAATGGCTTTGTATTGCAGAGACTGCGTTTTCCATACTCGCTAGATGTTAATTATCAGAATGAATTCTGTAGGGCGCCACAAATGAACAGCATGGTTTAATGAGGCGAGTGCACTTAATAGATAATAGAGTTGTGGCAATGGCTTCTACTCATCCTGTGACTATCTTCATCTTCGTGAGGGGGGAAATAACTCCTGGCGTCTGATGGCCTTTTGCTCGAAGCTTTAAATCACTTGACAAAAACATGAAGATGTGATAAAGCTGCCACTTAGTAGTCATTCTCACAGTAATTAAAGGAAAAATCACCCAAAAATGAAAATTAATTTTCCCACACAGTATGTCATTGTGATTCCCTTCCATGGGACACAAAAGGAAAATTAAAGAACATCTTGAACTCTGTCTTTCATATGATGAAAATGAATAAATTCAGCTTTTTATGGCTTCAGAAAACTTATAAGAATATATCACATGAATCATAGAGCTGCTTTTTATGGTGCTTCTTGTATTACATTGAGGCTTGAATGCTCTAGTCCTTATTTACACTGTGTGGAGAAAACGCATATAATTCCCTAAGTTACAAATTGTTTTCCATAATTAGCAAGAATTTCTTGCATGTTTGTAACAATGTGAGGATAATTTAAGTACTTTTTGGGGAAAAAGCTTTAACTATAAAAGATCACAGTCTTATTGCGTTCAGACCAAAATGAAGGCTTATTGACTCATGCACCAATGTGTATCTGTTTTAATACTCTTTTGTGTGAGGTGTGTGTTTGACTTTCTGTCAAGATGAAGGGCTAGTTACAGCAGTTGTAGGGTCGAGCTGCAATAAAAACACTGTTAACGGATCCTTGACAACCAGTCAAACCAAACAACTCTCTAATCCCACCTCTACAGAGTCTGACATTTGACCTAGTTTGATTTCCTTTACCTGCTGCTTTGCTTCCCTGCCCTTTATCAGTTTTTTTCTATCTGTCTTCTTATCTCTATGGTCCATAGCTTTTGTTTACAATGTTGCAACACCAACCATGGAGTCCTTGGTCTGCATTAATTTTTTTTATTCCCATCTCTCTCCTTTCTGACGTAGAGCCACTTAGGGCGCACTCACACTATCCAAACCGTGACCCAGCGCTATTGTCCCCCCTCCCTACTCCCCCAGAAGCACAGGGGCCCACACTATACTTCTATCGATCTCAGCCCGGGCGCGGTTTCTGCATTAGGATCCGATTTGTTTTGAAGAAAGCAGCAAGAAAAGCGCTCTCTTAACACTGAAATCCGTTGTAGTGTTAAGGCTGTGTTTTTATTTGGAGCCGTTAGGTGTGCAATGACACACAGCCCTCTCACATGCCATTATATTGCTTAGTTGATCTGTCGCGTGTGCAGCTCAGACATTCACGTAAACCCAAGGTTTTGACAAATGCAGATGAAGGTGAGTGGTCGCGCAATTGACGTATCTCATTTTTAATTGCGCTCTGGTACGTTTTGCGATCATATTACGTGTTCCGCGCATGAGCCCAAGTAAACCATGCTCGAGCCCACCTCCACAAGCCGGCCAGGGGGCAATTAACCGCGGTTTGGTTTGGCTAGTGTGAGTGCGCCCTTAGACATATGCAAGTAATGGCACCATCCAAACGGCTCTCAGCTTTATATGCAGTGTCAGAAATGAACTTAACTAGTTTTACCAGTCACTAAGAGTTCCTCAGCCTCTTATTTGGGTTCCCCTCCACACGTTCACTGAGGCATGTGCTGTTGCGGATGAATGTAGGTCGTGGCTATTAGTGGAGGATCAGGGGTTTCCTCAGCAATAGCTGGGCTGGCCTCATAGCTGGGCCTATTGTGCGTCCATGTTATTCCAAGCATGCCAGACATCACATGAACCGTTCTCCTGTTTTGGGCTTACTTAAAAGCCTGCTGTAGGTTCGGTTTTAAAGCACACTGCGCAATGGGATGTTTTAAATCGGTAGGGGGTCTCTAAAAGCTATTTAAGGGTAAACTAAAAGTCATTTGGGTCTTGATTTCTGTTTTTTTTCTAATGGGATCACACACCCACACAGCTCCTCCCACGCACATTTGTGTAAAGCATTAATCTCATTACTGACCTTGATCTAATTAAATCCTTTCCCTGTTTGGCCGTCTTTGTTTTGTTGGTGAGGAAAAGGCAAGCACGTCCTGAGAGCGCTGCCCGTCTCTTATGCCATAATAAGGCTCTTTGGGAAATGCTAATTTCGTCTGCACGTGCTGCACCGCACTTATTTGTTTGCTTTTAGGACTTTCCTTTTCCCTCCGCTGTCCAAGGAGCCCATAAAAATGTGGCTTAATTGGAAAATTGCTACCTCTTGGTTTTGACCACAAAGAGCCCTGGCAATCCCGTTAGCTTCACCCCGCTGTGTTTAGCAGCTGTGATGAAAGGGCGCTGTTTCCCTGTGCTGTTACATGCCACTGTGGGCTTTACTAACTGCACTGGATGTCAAATCAGCCGTTCACTGCTGGTTGGTGTAGTGTTTATATGTGATGGAGTGAATCTGATGCTGGTTATGTGTGATACCATCAAAATGAATGATTATACAGTGCAATGAATGTTACATTCGAACAGCTGCTTTAAAATCTGGCTTGAACAGGACATGAAAAATTTGAAAATTTTCAAATGTTACTTTTTATATATTTAGGATGAGGTAATTTGTTTTGGAAATAAATTTGAATCAAGATTTTTCATATCAAGATTTAGCAATGTTTTATTTTCTGCTGACCTGGTTGGATTATGATTTATGTTTGCCCAGGCAATTTTATGTTTCATAATATATTTTTTCATGCAAAGAAATGCTACACTGCTTCACTATAAAATTCATTCACTGGCGACTGTCCACTGCACAAAGCGTGTTTTTGCATTAAGGTATCTGGCGGTCTAAAAGCTCGAAAGGCACTTTATTACCTGACAAACAGTACTGGTTTGTGGGTTTTTTGGGATTCGTTGTATGCTAAGTGTAAACAATAGCATCAGTGCATAAAAGGTTTGCTTTTTTGTGTGAGCGTCTGCGCTAAGAGCGATTCTGTTGAGAAGTGTTAGGTGGACATCATCTTTTCCCCTAATTTATTTGCAGCTGCAGTCATTGCTGTGTTGCAAGATGAAATTTGACCTGCCAACAGTGTCTGAATGTTGCTAAGCCTTTTGTGCTTTGCTAGTCAGTTTTTTAAGTCTGAGAGACACACTGTTCTCAGTGCAGCTCCTTTGATTTAACTCACAGTTCTTGAGAACTTTAAGGTTTGCTCACAATCTCTTGTCAGTCAATCTGAATGCTGCAGTGCTTGCAGATGAACATGGTTTCTGTGTTTGAGGAAGTTCAGGCTGGGGTAACTAAAGGTTGAAATGAATAGTAGGACCGTGTGGGCCCTTATATTTTGAGTCTGTACACAAACATGGCATGTACTAAGATGATATTGGTTCTGTTCCAAAACTTGCTGAGCTACTTTTATATGCAGCATTTTAGTGCACATATCTGACTTGAAGGCTGTATATTGGCAGATAGATACCATGATTTTCCTCAAGTCAGGTCTCCTGTGTGCTGTTTATGACTCACTGAGCTGTCTATATAAAGCTTTCTGAGTAGTAATTTATAAGATTTTAGTTTGAATGCTCCCTTAGAGGGAGTTGCAAATGTATTATAGTAATGCCTTAAAGGTACAATTTGCTTAAATATGAAAATTCTTATTATATACTCACCTTCGTGCAATCCCAGGTGTGTATGACTTCCTTTCTTCAGTTGAACAGGAATAATTTTATAGAAATATATGTTATGTCATTAGCATCTAACATTGTACTTAAATTGGCGAAACACATTCATCCGTCATTAAGTAACCCAAATGACTCCAATGGGTTAATATACGATTTCTGAAGCGTAGCGATGCATTTGTAAAAGAAAACAAATTTTTTTTTTGTTGCATATCATGAATTCAAGTAGGGCGACACATTGAGACTGTTTACACTTGGCAATAGCATGCGTTTTCATCGATCGGATCACAAGTGGACGACGTTAATCCTAAGTGTAAACGGTGTTCAAAACGTTTTGAGTTTGTCCACTTTCGACCACTTTCAACCACATTCAGAGTTAGTCGAATCCCATTTCGATCGGATTGCTTTTGTAGTGTAAACGCACATGTGGTTGAATGTGTTCGAACATCCACACGCGATCGCATTCCCTTCGCCCATTTATCTAATCTGAGGTACAAAACACAAGTTTTATGTCTTTTCTGACTTCTGGCACGAACACACGGTGAACAGCGCTATTTTTAGCCTTTCATTTAGCCTTCCGTTTCGAAAGCGTGTGGAAGTTGCGCGATCCTATTTTATTAATTTAGTTGAAAATTCAGAGAAAGCTCTAACATATAAACGTACAAAACACTGTGCAGCATGTTTACTTTCTAATCAAGCAGCGGACTCCGACATAATTAGTTTGCATCCATATAAACTCATAATTACTCCCGCTCGCGTTTGAATAACAGCAGAGAGACTCGGCCACCGTCGGTCTCACAGACCACCCCCTCACAGTATTCAGGACAAAAGCGGTCGAATGTGGACAAAAGAGACAGATTTAAATACCAGGTGTAAACGTAATGTGTCTCTCTCGTCCACTTGTGATCCGATCGATGAAAACGCATCTTAATACCAAGTGTAAACAGCCCCATTGATAACGTTGATTCTCATTGGTTTTTTATGTCTCATAAATAGCTGTCAGTCGAGATTGTGTGATTCAACAATAAACTAAAAATGTTATCACTTTCAACCAAAGTGACACTTGATAAAAGTGTGACACTTGGTGACAAATGAGGGGTGGAGTTTATAGGAACGAGACACCTTTCTAAGTTAGCAGGGACTGATCCAGGTCTATGACTCACAAACACTTTAGTGCAAAGTGACCTACATCATAGTCTCACATGAGTCTGTGATTTTCACCCCCCCACGTTTCCTCATTTTTCTCCATTGTCTCCATCTCTGTGCCCAGCAGCACTACCCTATTATCATAATGGTGTTGGTAATGATGGGTCCCTGATTCCATTTGTATTCACCCCCTTCTCTGGGTTAACTTTGAATAACACAAAAAGAAACTGGGATCATTTTTTATTGAGTGTGCATCGGGTAAGTGTAGGGAAGCTTAATAGTTGTACCAGGATCTGCTTTCCCCCAGAGAACTACCGCCAACGCTGAGAGGAATGCAGCATTTTCCTTTCATGTTCTGCCCTATTTTTCCTCTCTCACACATAACTCACATCTTAACTCATCTTTTCTCTATTTTGTCTCACTTACAATCACCCACACACTCAAAAGTATTTCACACCAAAATAGTTTTCTCAATCTATACGCACTAACATGACTGTCTCCCTGTAAGTGGTGCCTGATGTAGAAAAATCGTGCTGAGTATTACCTGCGTTTATTACGTCGGCCTCTGGTGAACTTAATCATTGTACAATAGTTTCAGTCTAAAGAGGTTTTAACAAATTGGCCGCAAGTGCAGTGCTTAACATTTATTAGACCACCTCCCAATGTATGGTTTGCGCTATGGATGTGACGGTTTGATCTGGGATCGGTATCGGGGCAGATCTGGACCTTTATTAGCTGAATCGATTATCGGACGTGTAAAATGATCTTAAAATGGTCTCCGTAAGCTGTTGGATGGATGCAATACACTATTTGATGAGCGCATAACATATTCTCTTTGTGTTTTAACAGTTATGAACTTTGTGGAGCAAGGATGCTTCAAGCACGTTATTCTGCACCCGGGAAGCACATAATTGTAGAATACAGGATGATTTAGGCGCATCAAACCTTGCCCTGGGATGTGCATAATTGTAAAGGACAGGTCAAGCGCATCATTCCCAAAAAATACCATCTGCACACTAAAGCCTTTTTACTGTGACAGTTTTGCTCAAGAAAGGCAAATATATTTAGCCTATTTATTTGATCAAACGTACCTATTATGTGTCTTCTTAAACACTGCCCTCTACACATTTAACATTTTCTTGATTGTGTGTGTGTATGTGTGCATGGAATTTTAGATGCATATCGGATCGGATCGGCCGGTATTGGGATTGGGCAATTCTGGTATTGAAATCGGATCGGTAATGGAAAAGTGGTATTGGTGCATTCCTAGTATCAGGGCCTATCCAGACCTTTTTTTTTTTTTTGCTGGATTGGGTATCAGAGTAACAGGACCAAAAAACAAAATCGATTACTTTGCGTTACCAGTGTTGGTTACTGTCAAGCTATTAAAAGGACAAAATATAAAGCATCATGAAGTGCTTATGCAATACATTTTAAGTATTTTTAATATACTCGATAGCTTTATGTGAAGAACAAGCAGATATATAAAGATGTTTAAATTCGCTGAATCTCTGATGTGGTATTCGGACGATACTTAAAATTGTGGTATTGGAATTGGATCTCTAATGGAAAAAGTGGTATCGGTGCAAACCTATTTTGTGCCACAGCTGCCATAAACCAAAATAATTTTTGTCAGTCTACTTAACAATACATAAAAATCTAAAACTGTATTATTTATTTTATTATTTAGATGTCCAATTATAGTTATAAGAATAGAAAAAGTATAATAGAAAATGTTTAATGGTTGAATGTTACACTTGAATTCATTTCTGACTTCTGAGAAGAATGTGTCGGCTCAAATTTCAATTTGACATTCCTCACTCCTGTTCCACAATGCTCTGATAAGGAAAGAGTATGAAATGAAGCATTTCACAATGCTGAATGGTCTTGAGACAAATAGACAGGCGGTGTAGTACATTTGTTAAGCATTGTATGTACTAATAAAAACTATTTCGAATGCACACCAGAAGTTACCCTGTCCGTGAAATGCAGGCCAAAGGCTCATAATCTAATAATGATATAAGGAGCATCAAAGTTTGATTTCAATCATTGATTTCACTCATTGACATGATCTTACTACTCCGTTAAAAAGTAAGATAACAAGGTTATATTTTCACAGAATGTTCTCATGTATAGTGTATATGAGCAGTACCCCAGTATAGGGGTAAATGAGTAACCCTCACATTACCTGTTTTTTTATTTTTTATTTATATAGCTGACAATTTTCAGTTCCTGAATTTCATACGTTTCTGTGCATGTGCTGTGTGTGTAGTTATCGTGAACAGTCATGACTTGGAGCAGGTCATGAAGTTCAGTTAACTGTCAGAGGGGAAACGCATGTATAAAAGCATCACCTCTCTCAATTGCCTCACTTCCTCTGACAGAACATCAATGCCAGCTGCTTGTACAGACTCTCATATAAACTCTCTTATTACTTTTCACTTACTCTTTTTTTTCCATTTAGTCCTTTTGGTGTGCCACAAAAACTGATAAGATAACTGAAACAGTAAAAAACTGTAGCTTTTTGCAGGGCTGCAAGATTCTTGCTAAAATGTGAATCACGGTTTTTCTCTATGGAAAATGAGATCACGATTCTTCCACATGATTCTCATTTTTTCAACAAAAACAATTATTGCACTCAAGTAAAAAATGTGCTACACAGGACTTTCAGTTATAATAAATTGTCTTAATAGTCTCTTTTCCTTATTTTAGACCCCTTAAGAGGAGTAACTTAAATTTGTTTAGATTTTTAACATAAACAGTGTTGATATTAATAAATAAAAAGAATTTGAATAAATAGCACTTGTGCATTTGTTCACTCAAACTGGCCAACCTTAAAACTTTAAAGGACAAGTTCGGTATTTTACACTTAAAGCCCTGTTTTCAGATTGTTTATGATGAAATAGAACGGTTTTGACTGAAATTTCGACATATCCGAGAATTTTCGGGTGTTTGTGTTTCTCCTCACACCTCTACAATGGGTTTAATGGTGCACTGGAACAATCCTTCCTAAAATGCATTAAACTTTCGTTTACAAAGACGTGAAACTCACCGAGTGGTCAGGGGTCTTCACTGATATGCTTACACAAAAATCGTTGCAAATTACGCATTCCAACAGGTTTTATCATAGTTTTTGCCAACTTCATTGACTTGTATTAGATGTGCTGTGAGGTACGGTATTACTCCGCACCGGGAACTTTGTTTCTATTCTTGCAATTGGCAAAGTCGGATTATCTCCACCAACTGGGCTGGAGTATCTATTATTCAAGCTCTCAGCGGAAGAATATACGGGTGTGAGGCGTTTGGAAAAATAGGTCCACAAGTTTACAACGAATGCTAAAACACCTGTTGGGAAGCATCTTTTGCAGCGATTTTTTAATGCATTTTAGAAAGGATTGTTCCAGTGCACATATAAACCCATTGTAGAGGTGGGAGGTGAAACACAAACACCCGAAAATTCTTGGGGCAGCCGCATATGTCGAAATTTCAGTCAAAACCGTTCTATTTCACCATAAACATTCTGAAAACAGGGCTTTAAGTGTAAAATACCGAACTTGTCCTTTAAAACACTAAACGATCAACATTTTAAGGTAGAAATAGTTTTCCCCTCATGCTGAAACCATTTCTGATGGGCAACTTGTGTGGTGTTGATACAGAGGCCGTTTCTCAATCTGAAGGCTGCAGCCTCCGGAGGTCGCATTTCTAAGCTGCATACGTCACCAAAACTCGCTTATTTCAGAATATTAACAATTATAAAGTTAATCGTAAATAATAGTTTTATGTATGTTGACTTGCGAATGCCTTCAGATTGAGAACTGGCCAGAGGTATTTCCTTGCCTTTTTCGGAATCAGTATTGTTGCACCGTCACTCTCTACATCACTACCAGGATTTTCCGCAATGGTGTCTCGTGCAGGTGGTGGAGCCAATCTCCCTTTCCAAGAATGTGCATTGGTTAATATAAGAAGTCTCTCTTTTAGGAACCTCTGGGCATAATAAAACTTGATATATTAGCACAACGTTGATCTTTATACAGCTACAGGTTAACTGAACATGCTTGACTCCTCTGAGATGCAACCGAGTCTGAGGTGAAAGACGCGCTGGTGTTGTCAGCTCTGTGGCTTTTGGGTTTATTCGGGGGCATAGGAACCCGCAAACTTTCACTTTTATAAGTGAGAGGGTTTTCTCCCAGATCAGTTCAGTGAGGGTCCAAGATGTTACATTTTTAATCATACCATGCATTATTGATTCGATGGAGTTTCGGAAGTTTGAGTCATTGTGGTGCATGAGTCGACAGAGGCATCATTTTGTCCATCCACCCGAGTGTCTACTGTCGAAAGAGCAGTTTGCATTGTCTCGAGTCTGTGTTGAGCTCTGTCCCTGTTATGGAAAATATGTCACTCGTATCAAAGCTCGGCAGCAGAAAGAGGTCAAACGGAGCTCTAGGGAATGAGTGAATGGCAAAAAGAGAGCGAGAGAGAGGGATTTGGTGAAATAGAAACTATAGCAGTGAGAATAATTGTGGGGGAGAGTTGAACTCTTTGACATCTATAACAGTCACACTTTTTGTAAGCTCTTATATTCAGAAGTACAGGAAGTATGATGCCAGCCCATAGTTTTTCTTACTTCCTGTTCTATCTTTATGTAAAAATAAACTTGTACACCAGTGCTTCACACTGACATACCAGATTGTTTAATATTTACAATTGGACTCTTTTAGGGTATTTATTCTTTGTATTTTTTAGCAGCCCATATTTGTGCATAATAAAGAAAACTTACAGCATAGGCCTAGGTGTTTTCTTCATAGGTGATTCTTCTCATTTGTGTTGTTTATTGATCCCACTGATAGTAAGATCTAAAATAATGCAAGGTTTTATGAACAATTTCTTTGTCTGCCATTGTTCAACAAACAGATTTACCCAAATGGACTTTTACAATTTACATATTTGCTGAAAATTTACAACTGAAATTTTAGGGGCGCAACCAGAAAATTTAGGGGCACATACCGTAAATCAACATGCTCACCAAATATTCACATTTCTACAAAGTAATACACTGTATTACTAATAAATACTTTGATAGATGCAGAAAGTACAATGTGCTGTTTTAAATTCAGTGTCACATCACAAAAAAAGGTCAAATTTACTGGTCGCTCATGTGCGACTGGATGTAAAATTCAGTGGCACACTCTCAAATTTTGGTGGCAGTATGGAGCCCTGTTACTGTATTAACATTTATGTTTTTTATATTTACTCATTCAGCAGACATTTTTATCCAAAGCGACTTGGATAAAGGTGGTGTGTGTCAATTTTAGCGGCATTCATGATGTCATCTGAGACAACATAGGGATGAAACACGCTCCGTAGAACAGTTTCTTCATTTAGGGCTACTGTAGAAACATGACAGCGACTGCCATGTAAGGGGACCCGTGGTGTATGTAGATAAAAACACCTCATTCTAAGATAATAAAAAAATACACTTCATTATGTAAGGTCGTTATACATCAAAATGTGTCAAAAGATCCTTCTAAAAGTTAAACAATGCACCTTAAAAAATGAGGGCATTTCTGACCCAGTCTGTGAAAACCCATCTAAAATGTTTTCTACATAAAATCATACTACATAATGAAAAGCAAGTACATTTAGTGAAAATATAACCTTGATATATTTTAAACTGAGTAAGGTCATGTCAAAGATTAAAAGCAATAAGTGAAATCAAAGTTTGAATGCTCTTAATTTCATGAAATCCAGGCTGAAGTCTCAGACAGGATCACGTTTGCATTTTATTTGTTTTTTCATTGTCTTATCAATCCCAGTGACTTACCGTGTCACCATTCCATAACTCAGTACTATTGTTTCGCACATGCCTCTCTCAACGCACGTCTCATTGTACTTTGCTGGATTTGCGTTTGAACCTATAAGGGGATGTGTGTTTGCGTGTGGACGTTTGTTGTATCTGTGCAGAGAAAGATAAGAACTCCACATCCTCATTTAACTCTTGCCTGTGCCAGCGTGAGTATTTTTAGCACAGGTTGTGCTTTTTCTGAACACAGGAAATAGACAAACTGTTGCCCACTGTCTTGGCAACTTTGAAAGTGTAGTTTTGATAGATGTGGGCCTTCGTTGTTTTTTCCATGTATGCAGTCTTCTTCAAAAAAGTATACAAAGATGTGCATCGAGTCAAAGATAAATAAATGCAATCAAAGATACATAAATGCAACTTACTTTGCAGCTGAGCTGATACTGGAGATTTCGTATAGAAGCTTTCATCATACACACATGCGTTGGTACAGTTACTGGACACAACTTGTGGTCTGGCTAGTGGCTAAACTAAACCTAAACTCTGGAACAAATACCTCATCAAAAATAACAAATGGTTTGGTTTCTTAAAGATGAGGGGAGACGGCGATCACAGGAGGTTTGGCAGTCGACCTGTAGTTAACATTGTATACATTCATTTTACAAAGTAACATTAGCTCAGTGTACTTTTTGACCGTCTATAGGTAAACCAGTTCTGTCAGCACAGAGCCTGTTTGTGTCTATGCATTCTGATTACTTAGTACACAGCTACCGCAACTTCACAGACCACTTTATCAGAAGTGCTTGAAGGATACAGTGTTTATTTCAAGTAAAACATAATTTGCTATTTGTTTTCGTCAAAACCAAGATTTTTGTGTTGTGTTGCATTGATATGGTGCAAAATGCTATGAAAACTAAGCTTTGAATGGGTGTGGGACAGATATCAGTGGTATCTGAACAGTAATAACGTTTACATAGGTGTTAATTTGCAGACATAAATGGTCTATTAAATAAGTGTTACACTGTACATAAGGTAATTTACATGCGTATCAAAGGTAAAGTAGCATGCTGGCACATGGCGGTGTTAATAAACTTAAAATGGCTTTAAGAAAGTGCTACATAATTCACACTTCAAGTATTTTAAGAATAGCTCAAACTGCACGCAGATACAAGATGCACCCGTATAGCAGCATGTTGCTTTTGCTTACCTCATCTGTCGTTTTCCTCCACACTGTGGCATTGGCGGGAGACACAGTTAAAAGGAGTATGGGGGCAGAGAAAGAGACGCATGAGGAAGCGTGACGCCCGTGTGTGCACGTGTACATTAAGGTTTTGAAATATACTGGTGCCATCATCACCACCATACAGACGGTGATTTATGTGGGTGTATTCACACTTGGGAACGTCGACGAAGCCATGACGAGAATTTCAACTATTCAGCATGCACTCCGTACGTGAAGTCATTCCTTGTTTTACGCCCTTGACACGCTGAGTGTCCAGACAAGCTTTAGTTGTGGGCGTCCCTCATGATTCATGTTACGCTGTTTGAATCACACCCGGTGCTGCATACAGTGATTTCATAAGCTTTCAGTCGTGGCAGGACTTTGACAGCACGGTGCGGCTCGGACACCCCCTCCACTCAAAAAGAGCCCGTGGTTACTCCCTCTACGCTGTCATGGCTTTCTTAATTAAGCCTGCCACTGTTCCCAGTCGGAAGCAGCTAAAACTGGGAAGAATCTTTATATAAAAATAATCTAAAATATGACTTATTTGTCAGTCGAGTCGACAATAGTTGCTAAAAGTTGCTTTTTATCAGATTAGCCTAATGACCTGTATGACAAAATGTTAAAACGGTTTAATTACAATACATTTCTCAATCTGTTTCTCTTTTTTTTTTGTAGCTGTGGATACGCAGAGCACAAGCTCAGAGGAGATAGTACCCAGCCCTCCTTCGCCACCGCCTCCTCCACGGGTCTATAAGCCCTGCTTCGTCTGTCAGGACAAGTCCTCTGGCTACCACTATGGAGTTAGCGCATGCGAAGGCTGCAAGGTAAAAATCCAACCTGTCTCAAAAAGCTAAGGAATATGATTTATTCCCATAAACAGTGGTGTTGAAAAGAAATGTTTATCAAGCATGCTCTTTTGTTGGGTATTTTTTTAATATGCATATATATCAATTAGGTCCTTTTAGTCTTAATTCCAAAACAAAATATCTATAGTTTGACACTGTTTGTCCATGTGAAATGTGCAATTTTGCCTCTGCTGGTTACCTCCGGTACTGCATTACATAAAAAGCACCCATTGGCTCATCAGTGAACTTCAGCTTTTCATCTCCGTGCTCTTTAATATTTGAACACCCTATCCAATACGTGATGTACACAGTGTCTCCCAGAGAAAGGGATACACAGGGGTTTGGAGTTCAGCTATGATAGTTACAAAGCCCAGTTATCTGAAAGCAGCCGCAGGGAAGCGTGGGTAGAGTTGTGTACACGCGGCGGTGCTCAGCGAGAAATAAACATGACTTCATTAAATTTGCATGTGGGTGCTATCTTCTCTTTCTCTTTGCCTTAGAGGACATATCAGCACTTGTCTCTTTTTGCAAAAAACACCTTCCCCCAACCCTATTAACATATCCATAAAAATGTGGTTAGAGAGGTTGCTTTTTTCGAATTCATCACGGAGTTGTAAATAGGGTTTAATACTATATAATGCCAAGGACCCCCAAAAATGATAAATCATTTGTGAAAGACCCTCACCTAAAATATTTATATGTAATGAATGTAATTGGCTACACTTATATAATGCTGAATGTATAAACCTGAAGATAATATTTTCAATTCAATTGAGGCAGTAAAAAAGAACTTAAACAAAAAATAAAAAACTGTCATAGCAGCTTTACAAGTATATCGTGCATACCCCGGTGAGTGAGATAAAGAAGACTGTAATAAGACTGTAATAACACATAACTATTTCTATGCAAATTTTTGGTGACCCCTAGAACCTCCCGGAGGGCCCATGGGGGTCCCGGGACCCCAGTTTAACCCCAGTTTACACAAAAAATATATAATTAAAATATTTATTTTATATATATAAAAAGAAGTATAAACATAATATATCATATAAAGTGGTGTTAATCTCCTACTTAACGTATTAGATAGGAAATAAACAGCAACACAATATTCTGTAAGTTTGTGTGATTACTTTCTTTTATTGACATCTGTAACAGACCTAAATCATCTTTGCTGCATAGTTGCATTTTTTCTAGTTACTGAATCTGTTACTGTAGTTAATGTAGTGATTACTTTTATTTCTGGCGCTATATTATTATGTGTCTAATATGATCGCTCACAAACATGATTCCTGCACGATCTAATGTGTTGCATGTTATTTATTTACTGTCATCCATTGTGTACACTTTTTGTCACCCTCTTTGTGTATTGTCCACTTTCATGGTTGCTAAAAAAAACTCTTAAGCCTCTTAAAAGTCCTCGTCCGTGCTTCTAACAATTTTGACCTTAAGACCTCTTTTAAGGGTTAAGATGCTTTCTGAATTACTTTTTTCTTTACTAGGATTGTTTCTTTAATTTTAAGACTAAACGTCCACATTTCTAAGAGTTTTTTTTTAGAATTGCGTCACCAGATTCAGAACGATTATCAAAACTTACACAGAGTTTAAAATTAGTAAATAAAATTTTGGCTTCCGTTTTTTTTTCATAAATTGGGTTAGTGGTGGGAAAAGAGTTACAAACCGACAACTTGGTTAATTTTGGGGCAAAAAATAATGTGTACCTATCTTCGTGTTCAAGTGTTATATATTACATCACCTTCTTGGCTGTTAAGCACAAATAGCCATTATAGCCAGATTAGCCACGACTGCTCAGTCACACCAAACAGACACACAATCTTATTTTGATCTCTGTTGGAGTACACCCTACACACAAAACACACAAACAGAGCCTGCACCACCTATTTCAATATGCCTGGGGGTTTGAACTAATGTCCAGGATTAATGGAGTCACTAAAGGAGCTTAGCAGGTCTGCCAGTGTTAGGCACAAAGACCTCAAACCGTTTCCTTCCTGTCGTCCTCTCCATGCCTCTGCTCGCAGGATCTTCCTGACCGGTCAGTGCTGGGTCAATCGGAGGCACACAGAGGTCAGATGATGGCCAGTCAGAGACAATTGGACAGGATCACAGATCAGCCCAATCATCCTTTACTCTAGTACCAAACTTTTTCTTTATTTATAGTTAGATTTTTGATATAAAAGCATTCCTGTTTTAAACTGCATATGTATAAAGTGTTTTTTGTAACCAGTGGTACTAGCCTAGGGATGTACCATATTGATATTAAAATGTAAAAGTCACGTGACGTCTCGTGCATGTGATGGTGGTCAAATGCACTAATGAATATTAATTGGACTAGCAGACCTCAGCCCATCACATCAGTATTTTAGTTGAGTTGCGTGCTCTCAGTATCCCTCAGTAATCCAGTTCAATTATCCAGCTGCCCTTCTGCTGCCAGAACATTTTTCACACCTTGTGATGATATTGAGCTTCATTCCTGTGGCGTTCAGGCCCAACCAACAGCGGCATAGACATGAGAGAGTGGAGACGGGCAGAGGAGAAGAGGCCTTTTGATTGTGGGCTGGTGTCATTTTTGTCATGGGTTTGTTATTGGTGAATCAGATGTAGAGGTGAGACGCAGTCGGATCTATGAAAGCTACGGATTTCATACTGCATACTGTGAACAGACATTTAACAGTAGGTGGGATTGTAAGAAAGTATTCTTGAGAATGAATGGACAGGGCAGAATGAACGCGAGGGAGAGAGAGAGATGTGATGTATACCACAGTGTAAAGCAGAAATCTTCCCTTTGAAAAAATATTGCTAGAGATTCCGACCTGATTCTTGTCTAGATGAACCATTTCATCTCCATCTACCGTATTGACCTCCTTCAATGACCTACAGAAGATCAGAGACTGTATGAATAAAACATACTGGATGAATAAGAGCTCTTCTGTAGGCAGATCAAGCCCCTTTGGGCAGTGCATTAAAAAAGCCATTTCAGCCCTGCTAGACGAGCGCACGTTATGTCACACATCTACCACGCTCACCTTTTCCTTTATTACTTTTTCATAGACGAGACCCTGTGTGAGAGGGACGTGCTCTTTCACCATGCAAGCTATGTCCTTGGACACAAGCTTTGGTGAAATGACACACTGTGTCTTAGGTGCCAGTCATTGGACAGACCTGTCAAAAGCATACATGCACACACAGAGACTAAAAGCTTTCTTGGGTGTACTGATATGTTGAAGGCATTCTCGCTAAAAGCCTCTGGGATTGTTGTTTTCTAAACTGGTTGTACTGTTGGTTGGCTGTGGGCACAGGAAGAAAGTATACTGTACCTTTATTGGTCTGCTTTGTCCCGGGCTTGAACGAAACCATTGTTTGTATTGACGTTGCATGACGAGAAACGAATCTTTCTTTAGGTCCAACATTATACCAAAGGGATGTTTTTGCACATTTCTGTCATTTTATTTGCAGATTGATGAAACAACATAAACAAACTAGCATTTAAATATGTTACAATGGGTTTTAAAAATGACTGAATCCAAAATAAGCCAAATTCCGTGACATTCCTCATTGAATTTTAGATAAAATTTTTATGCTTGGATTACGTGATTCCATCCGTGTTTTCCGCGTTTTTTTATCTACTAAATCTAACTAGTTTATTGTAAAATTTATTGGTATAATATGCACCAAAATTATGCAATTATCCAATGAGGGGCTTTGTTTACTGTATATATCGTCGCTCTCCGATGAAAACCACGTATGTCCAATTTGCCGATTTTGAGATTTTGCGATGGATTGAAAGTCCAGGTTAATTTCCGTATACAGTATGCTTCACATATCTAAATGGCCAATGAAAAGTTGTGAAATCATGTCATCTGATTTTCACGTATATCAATTTGGTGTCAAAGCTGTCAATCACGCCGCGTATCTCCCGCCCTGTGTAAGCATCTCGCCGGTCTCGTGAAGTTTCATTGAAGCTCAGCACTGGATAGCCGAATAAACACAGCCTGGTGAGACAATGACTTTCCTTCATCGAGGTAAACGTTTCCCCCCTGACGCCAGACGTACGTCTAGGAGTGACACAATTGCGGTAGGACTGTGCAAATAAAGTATCTGTCTAGCATTACCATGACAGTGTATTGATTCATTGTCCCTTCATAGTTTGCAAGAGACATTTAATAAATGTATAATTAATATTAAGTAAACTAAGCATATTTAACTAAGATGTAGGCTATTTAATAAACTCAGCGTATTCATCTGTCAATATGAAACGCGACTTAGCCATTCTAATTAATGATAGGAAGACCGCGTATCGACCACCCTTACTGTAAAATATGCACGTGTGTGCATTTAAACTAAATTTTGGTCAAATGTGGATTATATCATTACACTGACAAGAATATGGTTACATGTAAAGATGCCGTACCAAGTATGACAAGGCTACATTCAACTGCTTTTGATATACGTGAGTTTCATCGGGCAGCGATGATATTTTTGTTGTTCATCTTTCTCCAGCTCTTTTCATTTTTCACTTGTTGTTGGCTCCTTAGACAAAATGTTAAGTGTTTTCTTATTTGTAAGTAGATTTGGATAAAAGCGTCTGCTCAATAAATGTAAATGAATAATTGAGCGATCATCAGATCTAATGCATTATTTTGGAGTTATAAACTTGGCTGTATTTAAGTGCCAAAAAGCAACATTGCACTGATATTAAATTGAACTGATGTGGCACATTTGTATAAATCTTTTTTACAACGGTGTCAAATGTACCATGTCTAATAAGATCATCAGTTAAAAGTCCACCGTCCTATTGGGTGTGCACTTTGAAGAGGCAATACAGAGAATATTCACAATGATTTTAATGGCTTTTTTATTGACCACAGTTTCCTAAAGACGCCGTTCCATCTTTCGTGCAGCTTACAGGCATGAGAACATTAAGACAAATGTTTTAATATTGTCGCTGATTTCATTACCCGAGCCTCGCTGGAGCATTGAACCGTATACTGCTTTCCTGCTCCGCTCAGACAGAGAATTTATCCACGTGCCCGGCTGAAGTCACGAGTGAAGCTTTCGCTGTTTAATCCACTGCAGCTGAAGTCCCAGTCACAAGCCCACATTCCCTGTTTGATGTCTCCTCTCGCATTACATGCTTTCATCTTATCTGTGAGGCGAGTACGTTTCTGACCTCACACTGACCCCTCAGCCTGGAGAACTTGACCAGACTGCCTCCATCATGTAATTAAAAGCAAAGGAATAAGAGTTGGCCACTTCCTCATCTGTTTCCTCCACTTAACTCAAGTCTAGGCAAGTTAACTAGCCAGTTTTGGAAGCTATGGGCATTTAAAGCGAGAGATAATACCCATCAGCTTTAGTATTAATGAGTCTGAACTCCGTGAGCTTTACTATAAGACTAAATGTGTGTGAGCGTTACGGTAGAATCGATGCCGCAGTTTTTCCATAAACAGTTTGCTTGTTTCCATATGTTTGCATTCGAGGAGATGCGCATAATGTGAATATATGAATATATCAGCTCGAGTGAGTCATTAGCGGCTTTATATAACAGTCAGGATTTCTGTGCTTTGGCTTTTATTTGCATGCGTCAATGTAAATATTCTGTCTGTAATGAGCCTCCGTGCTTTTCTCCTCAGGGCTTTTTCCGGAGGAGCATCCAGAAAAATATGGTGTACACCTGTCACCGAGAGAAGAGCTGTATCATCAACAAGGTCACCAGAAACCGCTGCCAGTACTGCAGGCTGCAGAAGTGCCTGGAAGTGGGCATGTCTAAAGAATGTAAGCACAGAGTATAGTTTGTTTTTTATAAGCACAGTCAAACGCACAGCCTTGCAAAGCATAGTTCATTTGACTTGTACGTGGACCCGAACATTCAACGCATGCAATACCTGACCTACATACTCTTGTACGTGCATGTGCGACATTACAAAAATTTGGCAGTGCACATACTATTGATGACAGAATTTGCGTCATACACACTCTATGCTGACCCCATGTACGCGTGACAACAGGACTATATTTATATATGATAGTTATATGTATAATAATAGTTCTATATGCAACTATAGATATATTTACATTATATATTTTCCCCATTGCTTTACCGTACTGTCAAGCACTCGGCAGTTTAGTATAGTATAGACGGTAAACTGTATTTACTTTGAGTTCTTGATTTTTACGTTTCTAAGTTAGAAACTTATTTAGTTAGGTGTTTGTCTTATTGAGTGCGAGTGTTTTGAAAATCCAATAATCACTAATGAGAAATTATTACGGATTTTCCATAGTGATTAATATATATATTTTTGCTTATTTTGCGCACCTGACTAAGCCAAGTTATAAAAAACGCGGCTTATAGTCAGAAAAATACAGTACTATATACCAAGCTCTATTGGCGCTTTTCCATTGCATAGTACCCCACGGTTTGGTTTAGTTTGGGTCGGGTCAGCTTACTTTTGGGAGCTTTACCATTAGGTGCCGCACGTGGTACCCGATACTTTTTTTCGTACCACCTCGGTTGGGGTTCCAAGCGACCCGAGCTGATACCAAACGTGACGCGAAAACACTGTAGATCACTGATTGGTCTGAAAGAAACGTCACTAACAGCGTTATCGCTAGAATGTAAATTAGCTTTTCCTGTGCTAGGCTAGCTTGCACTGTCTCAAGCAAACATGTTGTCATCTGTGCTCTGCCATAAGTTCCCAAATGCCCTTTTAGCGATGAAAAACATCCACATGTTGAGAATCAGGGACCCCATAACAGTTTTTTCCAGACTTGCATTTTGTGGCGGAACATTCGCGACGAGCACGTCAGCATTATATGCTTAAATGCAACTTCGGTGAGGCTCAGCGGAGCGCCGTCGGCTGAAGCCGCGCGTGTTTGAACAGAAACTGTCATGTGATACAGAGGTAGTGATAAACGCGATGTGCAAACATCTATTTGTGGTGGCCAATTTAAATTTTGTGGCGGACTGAGAAATAAATAAATCTATAGGAATGTACAACGACGCTCTCCTCTCACTTGTATGATGTCAAAGATGGAAAAGCTAACCACGCCAAAGTGAGGTGTGCTGACCCGACCCAAACTAAACTAAACCGTGGGGTACTATGCAATGGAAAAGCGCCATATGTGGCCATTCAGGGCAGAGTAATGTTTTTTATGGATACTGATGATAACTTAAAGGTAACTTCAGTGCAGTAAGTGGTGATCCAGCTATCGCCACCTATTGGACAGAGCCTGAAAGTCACTTTTACAGATGACGGGAAAGTGTTTCTAACATTTTCAGCTATTATCGAAACACCAGTGATTGTCTTTGATATTATTTCATGTTTGATAATAGTGGTTAAAGCATATGTTGACATGACATGGTTTATAAATGCTTATGATAAAAAAAGATGCATGTGTCAAAACACTGACACGTTTTAGTCAACAGAAACTAAGGGTGTTTTCACACCTAGTTCGTTTGAGCCCTCCACACACTCTCGGAAGCAGTTCAGGTATATCTGTATATTTGAACAAACCAAGTGATCTCAGACCCCTCTGTCGGACATGTCCCAAACATGTTTCGGGTTCGTTCTCTGAAAGTCGCATTGGTTGACCGCATTTGCGTGTCGTTTTGACATTGTATCAGAATCAACTGCTGCACAGAAAGCTGGCATCTGAGTTCTTATGAAGTTGTGATGTGAACAAGAAAGGGTCTGAGATCACTTCAGTTCTGAAGAACTGGGTCCTCTTTTGAGTCCACTATATTGTGAACAACAAAAGGACTTAGGTCACATTCGGCTAGTTCAGGGATGGGCAACTTCGGTCCTGGAGGGTCGGTGTCCTGGAGAGTTTAGCTCCAACTTGCCTCAGCACACCTGCCTAAACGTTTCTAGTATGCCTAGTAACACCTTAATTGGCTGCTTCAGGTGTGTTTAGTTATGGTTGGAGCTAAACTCTGCAGGACACCGACCCTCCAGGACCGAAGTTGCTAGTTCCTTTTCTGGTTCACTTTAAGTGAACTGGGTTTGGTTCTTTTAAGATGAACTATATGTGAAAACACCCTGAGAAATCTTGAATAATGTTAGATATAAATATATAACAAATACAACTGGATTTTTGCATTTAGGTTTTAATACACCGGTTTATACGTACTCTTATTTTGTTTTTTAAAGTAAGCTAGTGCTCAAATCGCATTATATCGCTGCTGTCTGGGCTTTGTGCTAAACTTTACTGTCGTATCTGGGGCAGAAATTTCAGTCTGCTTTTTTATTTTACATATTTCATTTTCTCCCCCCCAGATATGATCTCGCACTCATGTCACCATAAAGTTGTTTGCAAGCTTTTTGCACATGTTGTGTGGTGAAAGATTACCTCCCTGTGTTAATAGTTCTTTAATGGCTCCATTAGATTGTGTTTTCCGAGCTCACGCTGGCACCCAGCTCCCTCTGGAGAAATGAATATGTGACTGTGGGGAGAAGTGAGGGAGAATCATTCTTCCCCCTCCACCCCTTTCTTTTTGTGGAGGAGGGAGAAGAAGAACTATCGAGTTATCTTTAGACAAAGCAAACAATCCGAACCGAAGAAAAATCGCGGAAACGCAAGATACAGAAATGATTGAGTTTGAGCATCAGAAGAGCGATGCAGGAGGATGCAGAGCCTGTTTTAAGCTGGTTGATATTTGCAGTGTGACGTGATTAGATTAGACTGGATTTAAGTGAAAGCAAAGGTCATTTGTCACAGTTATTAACACTTGCATTCATTTCTCATCTGTGTTTGATGAAAAATGACCTTTACCTGCTTAAAGAGCTTTTAAAAGCCCTTTAGATTACCTTGCACCAGTTATGCCTAAAACCCATACAATGCTGATCAGCTCACCTGCATTTGGTTCTGAGTGCTGTATAGATGTAATCAGATGTGTGACTCACGGATGCCAGATCAGTTCAGTACAATTCAACTATTTTGATGCATCTTCTCATTGGATTAAATGGTGAGGTAGTCGGACACTCATTGAATGTTAATGCAGCTGTGTTATAGATGCACATATATTGCCAGTACTTATATATGTCTTTATTTTGTATATCGTTGTGGATGGATTTTAATGCAAATATTATGTGTCACCACATACCTGTGTGAAAAGGGAAACTCAAAAGCGTGTTTCCAGTGTCTTGCACTCGCAGACACTGGAAACTGCTCATAATACATCCTGTCTTTGAAAATAAACTTGATGCTACTGCCATCTTGTGGCGTTTTTTTAACCGGTTGACACTAAACTAACACACCGTTTATTATGCTCTATGATGTGTAGAAGGGACAGTTTACAAAATAAAAATATTTGATATATATTATTCCAAACCTTTATGTTAGGGATGCATAACGATTAATCGTGATGAATCTATGGCAGAATATAAGTTTTTGTTTACATCATATGTGTGTGTGAACTGTGTAAAATAACTTTGTATAGATAAGAGCACACATATGCATGTATATATTTAAGAAATGTTTACATGTGTATATACATGTGTATATTATGTATAATTTATATTATATATAAATACTTAATATATAATTTTTTTCTTAATTATACATGCATGCAATTATACATGCATATATATAAATATATATATTAGGGCTGGGAAAAGATTAATCGCAATTAATTGCATACAAAATAAAAGTTATTTTTTTGCATAATATGTGTGTGTACTGTGTGTAATTATTGTGTATATTTAACCACATACATATATTCATGTCAGATTTTTTTTATTTAAATATCAACTTTTTAGTTTATATATAATATAGAATATATACAAATATAAATAAATATATACACACTTGTAAATGTTTCTTAAATGCATACATGAATGTGTATTTATATGTACATAATAATTACACACAGCACACACTCATATATTATGCCAAAAATCACTTATTTTGTATGCGATTAATCACAATTAATCTTTTCCCAGCCCTAATATTACATACACATTCGTACATGTATGCATATGTATATATATATATACATAATTATTATACACACTTCTCACACATATATGATGTAAACAAAAACTTTTATTCTGCTATAGGTTAATCGCAATTAATCGTTATGCATCCCTACTTTTTGTTTAAAGTGGATTGTATCTACTCGGGTGGTGCATTTTGGGATGTGAGTAAGACTGATGGCTGTGGTAATTTCTGTCTGTGCAGCCGTTCGAAATGACCGGAACAAAAGGAAGAAGGATGAGAAGAAGCAAGAGTGTTCAGAGAGTTACGTGTTGAGTCCAGACACGGAGCAGATGATTGAGCGGGTGAGGAAAGCTCATCAGGAGACCTTTCCTTCACTCTGCCAGCTTGGAAAATATACCACGGTAAGTCGGAGCGGCGAACAGTTGTGATCTGTCAGAAACAAATCGTGCTGTAAACTTCAGCTGAGTGAACTCTCTCTTTCTACTTTCATCTTGTAGAACAACAGTGCTGAACAACGGGTCTCTCTGGACGTCGATCTCTGGGACAAGTTCAGTGAACTTTCAACCAAATGCATTATTAAAACGGTGGAGTTCGCCAAGCAGCTGCCCGGCTTCACCACGCTTACGATCGCAGATCAGATCACGCTGTTAAAGGCCGCCTGCCTTGACATCCTGGTAAGAGAAAAGTCAATGAATCTTTCATGCAGATTTGTGTCAATGCTTAGCATGTTAATAAAACATCTCTTCTTCTTCAGATTCTGCGGATATGTACGCGCTACACACCCGATCAAGACACCATGACGTTTTCCGATGGGTTGACACTGAACCGCACGCAGATGCACAACGCCGGCTTTGGTCCACTTACAGATCTTGTATTCGCGTTCGCCAACCAGCTCCTGCCTTTGGAGATGGACGATGCAGAGACGGGGCTTCTCAGCGCCATCTGTCTGCTTTGTGGAGGTATTGCATCTTTAAAATCTTACATTTCCAGCTTAAATGGGACATTTCAGAAGACTTTTTGAAGATGTAAAAACATCTTTGGTGTCCCCAGAGTACATTTAATACAAGTTTTAGCTCAAAATAGCATATAGATCATTTATTATAGCATCTTAAAAAACACCACTTTGTAGGTGTGAGCAAAAATGTGCCATTTTTGGGTGTGTCCTTATATATGCAAATTAGTTAACTAAATGACAGTGCCGTGGTTGGATTAAGGGGTGGTATTATCCTCTTATGACATCACAAAGGGAGCCAATTTTAACAGACCTATTTTTTAACATTTTTGTAGAGAATGGTTTATCAAAACTAAGTTACTGGTTTGACCTTTTTTTTTTTACATTTTCTAAGTTGATAGAAGCACTGGAGACCCAATTATAGCACTTAAACATGACAAAAGTCAGATTTTCTTGACATGTTCCCATTTTCAAAATGAGAAACTCTGAGTAATGCTATTTAGAAATCTATGCAATGACGTATCTTGATATCTGTCCCATCTTTTACATTTGTTCATGTAAATTTTCTCACATTAGTGTGTGAAAAATGTTTTGTGTGCCATCAGATCGGCAGGATCTGGAACAGTCGGATAAGGTGGATATTCTTCAGGAACCTCTACTGGAGGCACTAAAGATCTACGTAAGGAAGAGGAGACCTCATAAACCTCACATGTTCCCCAAGATGCTAATGAAAATCACAGACCTGAGAAGCATCAGCGCTAAAGGTAAGATTTACTCCCAGTTCTGCATCAGTCCCCTTTAAATATAAAATACCCAGAATTCGCTCTCACAGCTGGTTTCTCACTCGTTTCTCATTCAGGAGCTGAACGAGTAATAACGCTGAAAATGGAGATCCCCGGCTCCATGCCTCCCCTCATCCAGGAGATGCTGGAGAACTCGGAGGGCCTCGAGGGAGGTGGTGGAGCGAGAAGCGGAGGAGGAGCGCCGCCAGGAAGCTGCAGCCCAAGTTTATCTCCCAGTTCGGGGCACAGCAGCCCGTCCGCCCATTCCCCTTGACTTTCATCTCCGGACAGGGCTCCACGCGGAAAGATACTGGTTAGAAACCAGAAACAAGCCACGGTCGACCAGCATTCCGGTAGACTTTGATCCGGGGTGTTTCAACCCCGAACCGAACAGTAAATCTGGCCGGCTTTCATTAGGTGAAGACCAATGGAGTTACACGCAGGCCGAGCCTGATCCAAACTCACACAGTCATTAAAAACACCAGTGATTCAGTGAATACACGAGCCCTGTGGCTGGTTCAAGAGAAGCGGACTGAAGGAGGAAATGGCAGCCCTGTGTGTGTGTGTGTGCAGAAGCATCTCCTTGTGTCTTCCTGAAAACTGTGAAGGCCACTTTTGCTTGTGTCACATCTTGGCCCGTGACGCTATTTTATAAATTTCTCTTAAGCGAGCTGAGGACACGGAACGTCGGCTATCCTAAAGTCAGGGACGTTTTTTGAACTTTCCAACCGTTTTGGTTCAGTTTCTTTGTTTTCTTACAAAAGATATATGAATATATGAAAATCTATATTGACAGAAATATTGAAATTTTGTCTTAGATGGAATGCAGAACAATTCTTATGATCTTTCTCACTTTTCTCAAGAGTTGAATACAGTTAAGTCAACCCCACTGTTGAACGAGTGTCGTCGTTGTCGTTCGGGAAATATTTGAAACAGGTAATCCTGTTCACTTCATGCACAAGGGCACGTTCACGCCGATAGAGACGAGAGAAAAGTGCAGCGGGGTTCAAGCAGTCGTGTCCTGTGAGAATGTGAAACGAATGATTTGGAGATATATTCACCGACTCGTCAGAATGATATCGCGGCAGTTTTGCGGCTGACAAAATGAAGGATCTCACGTATACGAGAGCGACCGACTCTTGTGATGTATTGTGTATGAGATCTTTGCTTTCCTGTAGCTTTTTTTTTCATTTTTGTATCCGTCAAAAGATCCCCACAGTATTAGCAGATCATAAAGGAACGAGTTAATTCCAGGAAAAGAATCTAGAGTTTATTTTAGCTCAATTGTTTTTTAGGCCACTACAAAATCATTTCAAATGTGTGACAGCCTTTCACACAGGACGTTGTGCAGTTTCATGTTCGACACGTTGATCTCGAAGCCCAGCCAGGGGTGGAGATTAATGCGTTTCTAATGACGTCCACCACATCTGAGCTGTTGCAAGCATTCTGAGAAACTTCCACCCCTTCCCCTACATACATACCTTACAACATCACTGCCTCTGCTCTCCCGCAGCAAACATTTAACCGTTGTCAACAACAACACTGCCTCCGTTCGACAATCACTTTTAGCTCACAAACAGCCCTGCCTCTGGAACGCACTGATCTCTGCCAGACGTCTGGATCGGCACGCTCGATGTCCGCATGTACGCCTCCATCAAATGTAACTAGTTCGATCTGAATTGATATTTTATTTCAGCTAATGTATGTTTTGCAATGATCAGTTTTTTTTACAAATCACTCCAAGAGTACTTTTGAGTTCCTAAGTGCTTATTGTGAAATTATTATTATTATTGTGAAAAAATTCAGATCAGATGAACCAATAAAATGCATACAATACGTTCTGTGTTTTAGTTCCCAGTGTTCACTTTTTTGTTTGTTTGCTCCCGATCCGATTCTGGCAGATCAGTGCGAGCATATCATTATTATTGTACCAGTTTCGTACAACAGCTCTGCCTCTACATCACGTCTGCTGCATCAGTCGCCATGAACCTTTGAGCAAGTGACTTCCTCTTTGACACATTTTCTTAGCAAGGGCCGAGTGTTTCGCTGCAACTATGCACTTTGACTCTGATTAATTTACCAGTTTAAAAAAAATCACAGCCTCTTCCAGATAATTTTTATTGTGTATGTGGGCAAATGCATTTAGTCACCGCCCGAAGGTCCATTGCGACTGAGCCGTGTGTCACAGACCACGACAGGCCTCTGTTTTCACTCAAAGGATGACAAACATCTTGCAGAGATCTACACAACGTACAGCACAAACTCTGTACTGCTTTAACAGGTGTTATACAGTCAAACGCACAAAAAAAAAAATGTTTCTGTTGTGTCAGGTCCTTGGATGATAAGAGTCATGTTCAATAAAGACTTCTGTTGTGTGTGTTTCAGATCATGTCCAATATTTTTTTTAACTGTTGCTTTGATGATGAGAATGCTGGGTTATAAATAGAGGTAGACCGATTAATCGGTTTTGCCGATTAATTGGCACTGATAGTTCATTGGTGGAACGACCGACTATCGGCAATAGTTTTTCAGACCATGCCCAATATTTTTTTTTTTATTATTGCTTTGATGATGAGAATGCTGGGTTATAAATAGAGGTAGACCGATTAATCGGTTTTGCCGATTAATTGCACCGATAGTTCATTGGTGGAACGACCGACTATTGGCAAAAATCCATGCGATTAGTTTTTCATATGAAAAATTTTTGTTGCCGCATTAGCAGAGAAACAACAGCAGGAACCTAAGTTTGTCGTCAAGGCTGATACGACGTTAATATAGTAGTACCTCAAACAAAAATACACGCAGATAAATCCAACCTAAATGTTTAATGTCATGATTATCACCATACATCTGCATTAGTTTATATCAAGCTGGTTACTTTTATTCATGATTTAGCCGGCTAGGCTGCATATTTTAAGTTTCCATTTTAAAAACTATCTGTCGATTAATCGTTATCGGCAAATACTGACCAACCTAGTTATCGGTATCTGTAAAATCCACTATCGGTCGACCTCTAGTTATAAAGGTATGAACTCAACCCACAGGATTATAATTTAACACATGATGGGTTTTTTAACACATTTTCGGGTCAAAAAAGCATTTCAAAGGTTTATTTAACCACGTGGCTGGTTTTGTCCCTTTTTAAACTGAGGATTGGTTGACTTGACAAAACCCAGTGTCTAGCACATTTATTAGAATCTTGCGTTAACAACGCATAGGTTGTGGGTTCAAATCCGAGAGATTCAGAGAACATGCATAATGGTAAAATGTGTTGCTTGAATGCTTTTTCTGCCTAATTTTTAAATATGCCTTTCTCTGAATATCAAAGCTGCATCCGTCTGTCTTAACATAACCCTTATCTTAGCCTCTACTTTGGGTGGATCTGCATTCTGAAGCTGCATTTGATTCATGTGACTGCATTGCGTATGTGTTTGTCAAGCGGAAATTTTTCAATATTCCTCAAATAACCAGTTATCATACGCGAAGGGGCAGAAACAGGAACAGGAAAGGCTGTGTTAATGTGGTGTTTTGTAGGCTGTTGTGCAGTGGGCATTGTTGCAGGCTGTTCATTGCACACATTAAACCACAGCTTTGACAGTTTTTAATGTGTCAACAGTTTAACACGAGCCTTCAAAGTTTGAGGAAGCAAGCTCTTTAAGAAAAAACCTAAATGTGTTCACATGACAAAAGACTGTCAGGTTTTTTAAAGCAAATGTCGGTTCAGTGCAAACTGACTGCTGTGCCATAATTAAAATGTCGCTTGGATAGATTTCAGTGCATGGTTGCATTCTTGGAGGTCTGTGTTTTAAGTGTGTCATTAAATATTTGTTGACATGATATAAATATCCTTCTAACAATTTAATGCATGTACAGTCCAGCATTCAGTCATTTCTTCTCATTTGCATATTTTTAGTGTAGTGAGAAAGAGAGACAGGAAAAGCAGAAACGGAACTGTTTTATCTTCACGTTAAACTACAGCCTCAGTGGCTCTCACATTGGCATATATGCTGTCGGTCAGTGGAGATAAACCTTATATTCATCCCACAATAAAGGAGAAAAATGCTGAGACCACTTCTTCACTTGATCTTTGGTAAATACAGTTTCTACATTTTTTACCACTGCTGTTTTTTTTTACTTATAGTGATAAAAAAATCAGCTTGTAGCACATATGTAGCTGTTGTGCAAGTTGTGAAAACATGTTTTGCAACTACATTTTACAAAATAAAAAAATGCTCTTGAAAATCCAAGATTTTGCTTTTAGACAAACCTGTTAATATACTTTTTAAACTAGAATGTGAGAAATCCTAAATGAAACAAAAGCGGCTCATTTATGTTTTCTTTTTTTTTGACAGCCGCGCTTGTCATCGCTGGTGAGTGCTTTCAAGAAATTGTTTCTCTTATGCAAACAGTTTATATCAGAGAATCACATACAAAGTAAAGATTGACTATCAAAAAGTTGACATGGCCATTAAACATTTGTTTTTACAGGAGATGAAAAAAATGTCACACTGGTCGGTAATTTGGGCAACTGCTTTGGGACAGTTGAGGTCAAAATTAATGACACATGGAAAAGGGTTTGTGGATATGAATGGGACATTAATAAGGCTGCTGTGGTGTGCAGACAGCTTGACTGTGGAAGAGCCGTCATTGCCCATGCCCTGTTTGGGAATAGGAGCAATCAGCCGATTTGGTTGCGTCATGTCAGTTGTGAGGGAACTGAATTTCCTATTAGTGAGTGTTCAAACCCATTAAATGATTGTTCTGACATTCAAGATGCTGGAGTTATGTGTTCAGGTATGACCAGTTTAATATTATGCTTTTTGCTCTTTAATTGGGAAGTCTTTATGAAGTCTTAAAGGGCCAGTCAATTAATGTTCATTTCGGTTCATTCGTCATAGTTCCAATTCAATTTTATTTATATAGCGCTTTTCACAATTGGTAATTGTTTCAAAGCAGCTTGACATTAATAGAAGCAGGGGAAAACACCGAAAAATCGTCAGACAACATAAGTAGCAAAATACAGCGGCTATGAATAAACTTTACAAGCGAGCGTGTTAATGATGTAACGTATAGAAGAGGGTGCTTAGTTAAGCCAATGTCAGCTCACTCCCCAGGGTTGAAAAAATCCACTAGGAGAAAAACCTCCCTCATTTTTTAGCCAGAAGGAAAAAAAGTCCTAGGAGGAAAAAAACCCTTGGGAGATATATATACCGTATTTTCCAAACTATAAGCCACATCATTCAAAAATGCTTAATTAAGACAAAATAACATGTATAAGTCACATCGCTTTTATTTAGAAAATTATTTCACAAAATCCAAGCCGAAGAACAGGCATTTAATCTGGAAAGGCAAGTTATTCAACTAAAGCAGTGTTTCTCAAACTTTTTCAGCCCAAGGACCACTTTATCTTCCAATTTTTTCCTGAGGACCACCTAACAGAATCCCACTCTAACACGCCCCCCAAAAACAACATAATGGGAAGGATAAGCTAAAATTAAGTTTAATATGCAACTGTTTCAAGTCAAAACTATTTTTTTAAACACAAATGCAATGCTATTTCAGAAATTATTCTATGAATTTTTTTTTTCGTTTGAAAAAGTAATAGTGAAATGAGTTGCAGCTTAATATAAACAACAAACTGCACATGTGAAAAAAACCTGCAATTAAACATACTGTAATTACAGGGATTTTACACATGAAACAAAATTCTAGTACATTACTAAACTAATAGATCTGTGGATTTTAGCTGCTTTCAGTTGATGCTTGATCTTTTCTTTTGACTCCTCTTTGGTTTAGACATCGGTCCATTTTTACGTTATTAAAACAGAATGGTACGAACTGATATCACAGTTTCGCATGTGCATTAAAAAACTACTTAAATAAGTGACGATTGTATAAACACTTGTCTAGTTTAGGTCATCTTTTGGCGGGCCACTGGGAGGGTTTGGGGGACCACACTTTAGGAATTGCTGAACTAAACAAGACAGAACAGCAGGCTGAATATATATCTGTACATTAAAGTAATATTATCAGTTATTTAAACAATAAACCATAGCATACAGAACTTACCTAGAAGGTTGAATAGTCTAAATTAACCGAACAAGCCAACTAGCGTGAAGTTTGCATACTCGTCATTCAGCAAATTACATGTATACAGAAACAGCATATAGCGGACTCTCACGTCTGTAAGATGGTAATGATGTCTCTTACCTCATAAATGTCCAAATTAATTCATACTGACTTACAAGGCGCACCTGACTATAAGACGCAGCACTAGCCAAGTTATGATCAAAAAATGCGGTTTATAGACCGAAAAATATACAAACATTTATTAGATTTAAATGAGCACACTGCATCATGGGATACCATACCACATCTATTGCATAGTGCTTTATTGCCTCAGGAGAAATGTACACTCTAAAATGGCTGGGCAGAACTCAACATTGGAAAACTTTCACCCCAGTATATGTTCTATTTAGTATTTACCCAGCAAGGGTTAAATCAACCCAGCCATTTTAGATTGCAGTACACACAGGTTATACTGTAAAGATAAATATGTAGTAGTGTGTAGTAGTGTATAGTCTTTCAGACTGTCATTAATGCTACTAATATTTCTTTCAGCTTCTCTAGTGTTCATCATTGGTGCTGTGATTATAGCTTTAGTGCCTTCATTATCTATCACAATAATTATTATCCTGTTGGTGAGGAAAAAGCGAAGAATTCAAAAAAAGAAGATAAGCGCCAGAGGTGAGTTAAAGATGACAAATCATGAAAATCTGACTTTTTCCATGTTTAGTGCTATAATTGGGTCCCCAGTGCTTGTAGCAATCTAGAAAATGTGAATACGAACAACTCAAATAAAGTTTTGGTAAACCGTTCTCCGTAAGCATGGTGCAAAAAAATAGGTAAATGAAATTTGGCTCCCTTATGATGTCAGAAGGGGATAATACCATTCGTTAATCTGCACTTTCCAGCCACTGCACTGCCATTTAGTGCAGAGATCAGCTCATTTGCATTTAAAAGGACACACCCAAAAACCGCATATTTTTTCTCACACCTACAAAGTGCCAATTTTAACACGCTTTAATAATTTAATCTACATGGTATTTTGAGCTACAACTTCATATATGTAGTCTGGGGACACCAAAGATTTATTTGACATCTTATAAAAGTAAAATTGTCAAATGTCCCCTTTAACCTCCTAAGACCTAGAGGTCCACATACGTGGACATGAATTTTTTGTTGTTGTTTGCACAATAATACTTAATTCTGTGTAACTGGATTCCTGTTGTACACAAACATGGACAATTACACTGGTTCATGTTCAAAGAAAAAAAAAGATTATATTTATTGGTTCTTCCTAACCCCAAAATAGCTGGAAGAAATCTGAAAAAAAGACTAACCAAAACTCAGGTCTTAGGAGGTTAAGATTTACTGGATGTGCATGGCATACGTTTCATGATTTACAGTCTAAAACGGCTGAGTTATTTTTGATCGATAATGGGTATTGGACAGAACACATGCTGGGTTAAAATGACCCATTGGGTTGTTGTTTTGCAACAGTGGGGTATAATAACCCAGCATTGGCTCAATTTTAAACCAGCGTGTGTTTTGTCCAATATAACCAAGCCATTTTTAAATGTACCTTTATTTTGAGTAGCCTACATATAAAACCTGTTGAAAGATTGAAAGATCTAGCTACCATATTTGTAGTTGTTTAACAAAATGTTTTGTATCCAAGATGCAGTAAATATGCATGAAATGCCCAGTGTAGAAAGATATGAAGTGAGGGATGACGATGATGATGACGACTATGAAAAAGTTGACGTCCCTGGAGACCATGAAGATCTGGACTCAGAACAAGACTATGTGGATCTAGATAAAGATGAGCCTAAACAAGCCAGCGTGAAGTCGGAGGATTCAGAACAGGACTATGTGAATATAGAAAAAGAAGACTCAGAACAGGACTATGTCAATCTGGAATCAGATCATTCAGACCAAGATTACGTAAATGTGGATATAGCAAACAACACAATTACAGTAGAAAATCGATGAAAGCTGTTTTTATATCAAATACAAGAGAACTGTGGCCTGGCTAGGAACGCAACACTAAGGTCATGATTTCCTGGAAATACAGAACCTCCCACACTGGGTTAAACTAAAACAGGGGTTCTCAGATTGGGCTCTGGGGACCCCTGGTGGTCAGCAACAGCCAGGAAGTCATTTGCTATAAATGATAAAATTGTTACATACTATTAAAAGGTGCATAAAAGCTTTAAAGATAACTTTAAAAAAGTGTAAATACTGAGTCTAAATACAATTTGAACAAAATGACCCTTGGTTTGAAAGTGGTGGGCTATTAATTCAAGTTGAATTGTGTTTTTGTCAATCACTGTGAAACAGGTCTAAAGTGTTTTATTGCAGAACAAAACGGTGGTAATATCTAGTTATTTTTTTCACCTGTAAAACGTTTGGCCTGAAAGGTGCGAGAACTAAAAGCATAAATGTAACATTTTTGGCCTTTATATGACAAAGATTATAGACTAAGATTCTTAGGTGTTTTTTTAAGATTGTATTTTAAAGATTTTTTTTAGGTGTAAAATAAAAATTGTGTTGGTGTTTGCATGTTCTAGAAGCTTAATATTTTTCTCTCAGAATTTCAATTTAACTGATAATGCAAACTTATATTGTTTAGAATATAAAGTCATTTTCCTCTTATGCCACAAGGTGGAGCTTTGACAATGACTTTCAGACAGTCCTTATTTTCTTTTTGCAAATAATGTATATAAAATGTAGTCATTTTCTTCATCACTAGTGCATAAAATTGTTTTAATAACACAAAGAAAATAATATACTATTGTTTTATGCCTATTTAAATGATTATAATTGCACAATTATAAAATCAAAAATGACTAATTTACGAAAAGTTCACAGGTTCGTTCCTTGCCATCGTTGCCAATGACTTGCTCACTGATATGTGAACCTCTCTGTGAAATTCAGGCTTAAGTTTCCTGTTTGTGAGATTAACAGCGTCACAGCTTTGGCAACACTGATTTTAATTCTTACACCCTCAGAAAAGTAGTCACCGGTAGACACTGGTCTACTGTTTCAGATACAAATTTAAAGTGTAGATCCATGGACATTCAAACTGCTGATATACCTACAACTCAACGCAAGAGGGCGGAGTTTGTTGGACTTCACAGAATTAGCAAATTAAATAATGTGTTTAATCAACCAATTAAACTACAGAGTAAACATTACATGACAAGTAATGATTGAAAAAAAATGCTTGAAAGCAAACATGAGTTGTATCCCCCAGACAACAGTCATTACTTCTATTTCACATAAGTATGTCCCAGTGTGTGGATACTGTGTTGTTTTGCCCTCAAAAGTAGGTACTTTTCCAACACAAATAAAGTCCATATTATTAGGGCATAGTATAAGTAGGCAAATTGGGACGCGGCTCCAGTGACGTAACGACTGAAAGCAAAGGACCCACATAGCAATTTCTATTTTTTTCTGTTATCTGCAACCACATAACCAGAGGCTGATCAAGTAGGTTATGGTTTCAAATGTCAAAGTGATGTGTTCCAAAAATTTCTCAGCTAAATATCATGTATAGCCAATATTGTGTGTGACTAGGCGTGTGTGCGATGTATATCAGCACAGGCCTACAATCTTAAAACAGATTTTTTTTTTAAACAACACATCACATCTCACATTTTGTGTTGTTTTAACACATCTTGTGTTGTCTATCTTATTTATTTGAACAGAAAATCAAAACATAATGTGTAAAAATAACACATAACTATGTGTAAACAAATAACACATCCCTTTTTAGAGTGCCAACCACAGAAAAAAATAAGAGACCACTTCAAGATTAGGCCAACTCTCTGTTTTCTCCTTATTGGTATATGTTTAAACAAAATGATTATTTTAGTACTGTACCATACTGTCTGCATTAAGTTATATATCTACATAGATACATTTAATCAGCTGTGTTTATAAACAGTTGAGCTCATCAAGGCTCATCATTTTCATTTGACAGCTTCTCATAATTATTTTTTTTTTTTGCTCAATTTTTCAATATGACAATATCACTCGTTTTGAGATTAAATTGTAGGTCTACATATTAAGCAAAACAAATTAATTTCATTCATTCGGCAAAACTTTTTTCCCACATACTTAACTACAGATATTGAAATGAAATACACATTGTACAGTACAAATATTGTTATTTTATTTAAAGATTGTTCCTTATTTTCCTCTGCTGAAGATAACAACCCTAAGCCTGTGTTTACTATTCACCGGGTTAATGGCAGAGCAGAGCCTTCATTATGTTGTAACGCTAGTAGAACATTGATATCTATCCATAGTGTATATAAACTCATTTCGATTCTATAAAATATAATCTTGATATCTTTAATTTTCACATGTGCATCAGGCGTCATGTCAAAATACTGTAAGTGCCTGCTGCAGATGCTTGGAAGGGGTTTATTATAAAAGAGATGCTCACGTTTGTCAGATACTTGCTTAATCTCATGCATAATCAGAGTTTAGTGTTAAGTGAATGTCTTGCGAGTATTTTGTGAACGAGCGTCTCTTTCGACACGTGTGCAGCAGGCACGTATTTTGACCTAATGCATGATGCACATGGTTCACATGACGCATCAAACACATATTTTAAAGGGGCCACGGCATGAAAATGTTAGCATTGCCACTTTGTAGGTGTGAGCAAAAATAGGTCATTGAACTTTGGCTTTCCTTATGATGTCATAAGGATATCTTATTAGAATAATACCGCCCCCACTGATTATTGTTTGCACTTAATCAGCTCATTTGCATTTTAAAAGACACACCCAAAATTTGCTAAAATCTAAAAAGTGGCAATGCTAACATTTAAATGCTATGACCCCTTTAACATGATGAGCCACACACATGACCCTCTGAACACATATTTTGAATTTCTGCCCCTCGAATGAGAAGTCACCAGCTGCCACCGCAAAAAAAACATTCGGGAAGTTTAGGGACACTTATTTTAACATACTATGATTTGGGACACTAATTCTAATTTCAAATACTATTTCGGATGAATAGTATGCAGAGTGGGACGCAGGCTCTGTGGATTGATGTCGCAAGCTCCACCAAAGCTTACAGAACTTCATCTTTCCATCTGTTTATATTTCTGTTTTTCTTTTAGAAGGTGCATTACTAACATTGCTGTTATTAGCTACTTGCTGTCATAAATTAAACCTTCCGCCGCTGTCAGATAACATCGCTCCTGAATAATCCAGGTAATGTAGCAACAACCAAATGACTTTTCCCCGTAACATAAGCGACTTCCACAGACCTCGCTAAAACAGGGGTTCACACACTTAGGCTACAGTATATTTTTCAATTAAGTAACTGTACATACAGCTATGCATGCGCATTGGACAGGCAGGTAGAGTCAACCCATCTATGACTAGGCAGAGAGAGAGACAGAGTGTTTATTAAACAGATGAGTAAGGTTCAGGTAAGGACCTTTCAATATACAATCACTGAGCTAATCATCAATAACTGTAGATTCAGACGGAGAGATGCTGAGCTGGAAAAATCCTGAAAGGATTTAAGTCCGAAGTGAGTATTAATGGTGTGAGTCTGTGCACTTAGGCCTACCACCAGGTAGGAGCAGGGGAATGAAGGGAGCTTAAGTAGGGTTGTGTAATGAGTTGTGACAGGTGAATGTGATTATATAGGCTACTCAGGAGATCGCAAGCAAGTGGGAGGAGTGATGTGGTCCGGTGGTTGACTCTCTAACAGGAAGTGGGCTTGGGGAGTGACAGATTTTTTTTTACAGTTTGTCACATTTTTGTACATTCATAAAAGGAAGACAGCTTCCTAGAAATGATTAAAAATATAGCATATGCATGATATGCATGTTTGGCACACTCAGAAACAACACAAGAATAACAATGCGAAGATCTCTTCTTACTTTGATTTTAGGTAAATTCAATCTTTAATCTGTACTAAATTATTGTATACAGTAAATATATTCAATAGATATTTATGTTAAAAGTTATATTCCAGTATTATCTAGGTTAGCAGTATTTCATCCTTTTAAAGTACAAAGGTCCTTTATTTATATTAAGTATGAATTGAAAGAAAAACAAACTGAAAGATGTTTAAAGTTAAATATTCATTTTTAGATGTTAGACTGTGACATTTTCAGGAAAAACATTTTAAATAATTTATGCTACTTCATGCTAAATTATTTTTCTGAAAAATATATAATTAAGTAAATTTTTTAGAATAATTTGCATAGTATAGCCTATGAAAATTATTTTGTGGCTAAATATTGTTTAAATTTGTTGTTTTTTAGTTATTTTAAAGTAGCCACTCTTGTAAAAATGTAGGCTACTTTTGGTATCTGGTCTCACCCTCACTCACTGCATCTTAAACAGTACTAAAGAAGTTCACATCCTTTCTGGGCTCTTTCTGACTGTTTTCTTTATTGTTTGCACTGTAAAAAAATCCATAGAAATTACAGTGTTATTGCAGCTGGGTTGCCGGTAATTTACCGTAGATTTACATTTATGTTATTTACTGGCAAGAGTTTGTTCAAAGTTAAATACATTTTAAAGATTAACAAGTCTTTATCTTTACAGAATAAAACTATACAATAACAGCCTCATGCAAAGCATTCTGGGAACCAGAAATCATCATCAACCTTTTTCTGTTTTTGCTTTAGATTTTGTTTCCCAGAATGTTTTGCTTGATGCTGATTTTTTAGGTTTACTCTGTAAAGACAAAGACTTGTAAATGTTTAATGTTCATTTAACTTTGAACAAAATGTTGCCAGAAAAAAACATAAATTTAAATCTACGGTAAGTTACCGGCAACCCAGCTGCAATTTCTACTGAATTTTTTTCAGTGTGGTCTAATTCGTCAATTTCAAAAACTTTATGCTATATGTCCAGTTTTGAAATAAACTTTTACATTAAACACTTTAATTGAGTATTTAATTGAGTATTTTATCTCAACAGCCTGTGCTCTGAGTTCTCCATCTGGTATGTAGACTATTTTCCTCTTTAACTGTTGTTCTATCATCTATACTTTAAAAATTTGGTTTATTCATTGAAGCTGCAATATGTAACCGTTTCAGTTAAAAACAAGTTAAAATCAAACTACTTCATATAACTGTTGATCATAGGCCGCACTCACAAACATTAATTTAATGCATTTTTTGCATCATTAATCATTACAACCAATCACAATGACATATCTGTTGATTGCCAGTCACAGGAGTTTAAAAGTGAGGGGTGTGTCCCTGCATCCAAAATCACATACTGCGACAGTACATAATGAATTTATTGGTATATGTTCTCACTGTTATCATGTTTTCATTGTCATGTAACCCATTTGTCTTTTGACCTATATTTTGACCCAGTAATGATCATGGGTGTATCCTTTTCCACATACGGAGTGATTGGTGTAGGAACCTATAAGAGGCATTAGCACCTTATGACGTGTTTCAAAGTTGTGACCCTTATGATGGGCTAAGCCCGAAACGTTTGTCTTTGTGTTTGTTATAGCCTGTTAACATTATTCTGTACTTTAATACAGTTTATGTATTTGATTCAGTCTCTGAGTGTGGTCTCTTTTCTACCATTATACTACTTTATCTTGGAGTTACGCAGTATGCACCGGGCATACAATTTAGACGTTAGGCTCAGACGCCACTTTTCTCACGTCTTTTGACCTATGACATAATCACAACAATTATGATTATCATTTACTCAGGTTTTGTTAAACAATTACAATTACATCAGGAGAAATACATTTCATGTTACCTATTACTTACTCTTCAAAATATTATATTTATATTAGGGCCGGGACTTTAACGCGTTAATTAAGATTAATTAATTACACAAAAAATAAAGCGTTAAACATTTTTAACGCATTTTAATCACACTTATTTTTGCACCGCGGAACATTTGTCATTGGATGAGTTTCGGCGGACTGATTATACTAGAGCACCAACTAGCGTTCATGACTTCAGACAACAACAAACCACAGTGAACAACATGAACGAAGAAGCTGATGAGATCGCTTTGGTTGGCCCCATGGATGAGAATTTTTTTTATAAAAAAGAACGGATGGAAGTGTCGATAAGAGCATGGTTGTGTGTAAGCTATGCAACAAGGAATTCACATATCACCGCGCAGCACATTGAGCCTCAAGTATCATCTCAATGCAAAACAACATATAGCAGCTAGCGTGGATGTTAGCCCGACTCCGAGTACAACGACTTGGTTGAACAAAAATAAACAATAAGCTTAAGCTTATGTATTCAGTCATTATTCATGGTATACTAAAAATCCATGTGAAAAAATTACTTCTCAATGTTCTCAGGTCAAATATTTATATGTGATTTAAATGTGATTAATTTCGATTAATTAATTACAAAGCCTCTAATTAATTAGATACATTTTTTTAATCGAGTCCCGGCCCTAATTTATATTATTCACTATTTGGCCTACTACAGTATATAGTTTGGAAGTAGGCAATTTCAGACACAGGATTTAACTTATACGTATTTTCATCAAAGTATCGTGAGAGTGATTCGAGAGCAGACTGCACCGTTTCATTTCTTAAGGGTGTAGCAGAGGATTTTCTCGAATTTTAGAAAAGAACCACCTTTTCCTTTTTTTTTAAAAATGCAATTGCGCAACACTCCTGATTGACTAGGAGGAACAATAGTCTTGATTATCCACCCAGAAAAAGAAAATCCTCCGCAATACCTTTAAATCACATGCATTTTGATGTCACATCTGTTCTGTTCAGTGCAGAATGAAATTAAACAAATGTTTTCTTCAAGTGTTTACTGGTGGAGTTTATCACAGAGCAGGATCTTTCAAACTGGGGTCCCAAGTCTTTCAGGAGTAACACTATTGAATCACTGAGTGTGTTCACAATTTTTCTGCACTTTTACATTTCCATTACATTTCTGCATTCGGTAAACGCTTTTATCCAAAGCTACTCAGATTGCAGTCAAGCTCTACATTTTTTATTGTCTGTGTGTTCATTGGGTAATGAACCCATGACATTTGTAACTCTTGCACTTGTCACATCCTCTTGTAAATCATATATTAGTTCAAGATAATCAACATGTCTTCCTCTTGTTTTCTAGTGAACGTGCAGAAGCCCAACATTTCTCTCAATGGATTGTTTGACTTTGGTCATCAGGGTTCAGTGATCACCAGAGGTCACAGCTTCATTATTACTTGTTCATCTGAATCTTCGTATTCTGGAGGCTTCTTCTCTCTGTTCAGTGGATCAAACATCATCAGTAGTGAATCAGCTGTCAATCACTCAGCCGTCTTCATCTTTCCTGAGGCAGATTATTCACATGAGGGAAACTACAATTGTGTTTATGAAGTGAATGTGTCCTTACGTACCTTACGTTCAGTTTCTTCTAACCAGCTGCTCATAACTATCAGAGGTGAGTTATAGATTTGTAAGAGCTCAAACTCAGAAGAATTACTGATAAATATAGATTAACCTAAAACATTTCTCTCTCTCAGCCTCCATGGGTCCTGTCATTTGTGCTTTGGTGTCAGTTGTACTTCTCATATTCACTGCTCTCATAATGATTTTACTGATGAAAAGAAGACAGAACCACAAGAAAAAAACTCACAAGGTGCGCTTCATACAAGGTAACACAAACTAGTTTTCAGACTTTTGTGCTCCACTGTATATTACTGTGTGTGCCCTTAATCAAACACCTGTCTGTATGTATATGTAATGTATAACTATAATGATATTCTCATTTATACTCCAAGGTGCAGTTAATATGCACTCACATGCAGTAAATGAAGGCAGTTATGAAGAGGATGATGAAGATGACGATGTGGATGCTAAATGTTTTTATCAGGCAGAGTATGTAAATATAAACGTTGTTGAACCCAATGTGTCCTCATATGAATCCGAGAGAGATTATTATGTTAATATCAGTACACAAAGAAACACAGTTGACTATGCTGAAATCAGACACAAAGAAAAACCTAAATGCTGTGTACAGTAAATATATGTAATATCTGATCAAGCAAAATTATGCTGCACATTTTGGCAAAACACAGTACTCAAAACTGAACGGCATAAACTTTTTTATTGATTACCAACAATTACTTTTCTGGTAACATCCGTAGATTCAAAAATAGCTTCATTACACTTTATTATTTCAAAAGGGAATACACTGCTAGAAAAGCAGTGCTCCAATAGACGTGCATTATTGGTAGGGCAATGTTGTATGACCCTTGATGAATAAATGTATTTTTGTGATCCTTATCATTTGATTGTTCTATATTATTTTGAAACTGTATTATTTTGTGACATCACGTTTGACCGAGAGAGACATGCGTCATTTCCTGTGTTTTCAGTCGAGACTCATGCTTTTGTGAAGGGAATGTGATGGTGTGTGGTGTGCTGTCATGACCACATAGCGGCACTCCACACACTTTAGGACCAAAACTGTTAAATCATACCTTTTGTCATTGTGTTTGATGTCACTGGACATCAGGTCATAATCAAAAAATGTTAGATAAAGTTCACCAAAGAGTGATTAAAAAAAGTTGTTTGAATGTGTAAATCTGGTTGGGTTTACTTGATTCAGTCATGTTCTATCTGCTTAAAGTAGTTGAGTAGAGCTTACATGGTAGTGCATGTTAAGAAAACATGAGTCAAACCAATGATCTAATCACGTTCAGAACTCTTTATCTCACATCAAGGTTATTTCATGTTGAACTTATCCTTTACTACTTTGCAGTGTATAATACCTGTAAATGTTTTGCAGTTTATTTAGTGTAGTCTGTATTAAGTCATTTTTATTTATTGTTAAAATTGTGTCTAATGCATAATGCATTGTACATATCTTGGACAGTGTTGATAGATCTAAGTTGAAACATACATTTGTGAATGATGATTTTAGTGTGTTCTGATGTTGTACGTGCTCTTACCTGTAATCATATTCTCTGTTCACACATGTCATCATATCAGTAAATTACTTACAACTTTTCTTACTGGTAAACAGTTTGTTTCACATTGACATTTTCATATGTATAGTACACAATATAGACGAAAGTATTTGGATGCGTCCACCATATAGCCATAGATGCAGAAATTGTTTTAAGAATAAATAAAAATGTTTAACTGTTCCAGTTATTTTAATTAAAACAAATATTAATGCTATACCATTTCAAAAAATTTCTCATGTTGGAATTAAAAAAATAAATAAAGCTGCAAGCAGCAATGGAAGGGGCGTTGTGCACATGTGCACCATCATCCAATGGCCAACAGGGAACAGGCGGGATATGAATTTTAGTATGTAAATATATGTGGATATTCTAATTAGACTGACCAAATATGATGTTGTTAAATCTCTTAAAGCAGTGAATCACAGTGTTTCCTGCTGCCTCTAGGTGGCCCTATGACTATATCTTTATTTTTTTATGTTGATGTGTCAGGCCGGGAAACTTATTAACTGTGTGAAGTATGGGGCAGGTCAGACATTGTATGCCTGAATTACAACTTCCAGTTTTATGGCGAAACATCAAATTTTGCCAGGCCACCAAGGACACGCCCTTCAATGGAAAGTCAAGATCTTAGCAATTTATTATGGCAAAGTCCTTAAGATCTGTCTGACCAAATAAGATGATGATCTAATTAAATTTTTTATGAGCAGTAAATCGTAGTGTATAACCTGGCATTTCCCGCGCCAGCAGGTGGTGCTATGACTGTATGTGAATAATTCTATGTTGATGTGTTCAGGCCAAGACCCTTATTAACCATGTGAAGCGTGGGGCAGATTAGTCATTGTTAGAGTTAGAACAGCTTCCTGTTTTATGTCAAAAAGCCGAAATTTGGCAGGCCGGCACAGTCACACCCTCCAACGAAAAGTCAAGATCTCCGCAATTTAGCATTGCAAAGGCCTTTAGATGAGACTGACCAAATATGGTTTTGATCTAATGAAATCTGTAGGATGAGTTCATTAAAGTATGAAACCTGGAAATGGCAAAATTTGCACCCAAATTACAGAGAAAATTCAAAATGGCCAACTTCCTGTGGGAAGTTTTCCTGTGGGGTTTAGAGCTTAGACTTTTTTGTAGGTCTCGGGGTGATACAAGATCCTACCACATTTCGTATTTCATAGCTGTTCTCTTGAAATTTTGCAGGTGGCACTATCGAGTCATTTCTACACCCCCACTTCTTTTTCGAGTATGTTTAGGCCCTCAAAAATGCTATTAATTTCAGAGAAGAAGAAGAAGAAGAAGAAAATGAACAAAAACAATAGGGCTTTCCACCCATTCTGGCCTGCTCCTCTGTGCTCGGGCCCTAAAAATGGTGCGCTGCCCAAACATAATTCTCTAGAACAGAGGTCTCCAACCCTGCTCCTGGTAAGCTGCAGTCCATGGGCGCATGTATCTGAGTGTGAAAGATAAACATCACACGTGAAAAAAGCTCAAAGTAACGCATAAAAGTCTCCACTCGACTAAAACAGTTGGCAAAGAAACTGCGAAAATAAGCTCATGTTACATTTACAGGTTCTGCAGACACAAGAAGAGATACAACAGTATAGCTGTACAGCTTAAGACAGATATGCCGACTATTATTAAAAACGACTATTATGTACTATAGGTGGTGATGGCACTGCCTGCAAGAAACCTGACAATTCCCATATAAACGCAGTTTTCTGCATAGCCGGTTTATTGATTTGCATGCAAACGCATGAAAACAGTTTTCTATAATAAGCAGATTTTTGATAGTTATCCGTTATTCTATGCATGTAAATGCACTCACGGTCAGAGCTTCATCGCTGGCTCACCTGGATTAATCAGTTTGTTTGTGACTACTGAGGTCAGGCACACCTGGATTAATCAGTTTGTCCAATAATGGCAGACAGGAAACAAGGAGCTGGCTGAAGTTCAGCAAGTAGTGCAGCTGGGCATAAAGCCTATTGATCTCCTGCTTGATCAACCAGTGCCAAGAGGAAGGATCTATCCGTTTACATTGCCCGAGGAAAAGGCCATGGAGGAGTACATAGAGCAGGGGTCTCAAACTCAAATTGGCTTGGGGCCATTTCTGAGATTGACATTTAATCGGAGGGCCGCAGAGCAATTTTAAGGTTAAAAAAGTACAATATTTTTGTAAATTGACTGTTAAAATTCTATTACTTAATGTATAATAAAAGCAGTGGTTTTTATCTTTTAAATATATATTATTTTATATAAGTAAATCATTTCTTAACCTTATCTTTAATAAATAAGGCCTATTAAAACCTTGCACTAAACTAACAAATACAATTTCAGTATACATTTATAAACTATTATAAAAAATGACCAGTAAGTGTTTGTGTTTTGATTTATTTTGGGTTGTTTACAGTCATAGTATTGACTTTATTATGTTCCATCTTTGTTATTCCACAGTTTTAATGAATTTGCTATTATATGTGGAAAAATATGAATATGTGAAATTGATCCTAAAACTTCTGAATGGGTAGTCAATGTTACATAAGCTAGTTAAACAGAAAAAAATTATAATACTGCTGTAATTGCATAGCAAGCTACATAATAATATATTATACTTCATTAATATATAACAGTATACATAATTTTATTCTCTGAATGTTTCTCCTCATCTTTCCTCTTTTAACCTGGGCACTTTGATGGCAATTTTTCTTGTAGTTTATGTGTTGCATTACATCTACGGCTCTCCCTCATATTATGCGGTGTCTCCAGCTGTGACTTGTTGATGTGAGCCCCACCGCAGCTCTTCTCTGACTAACGCCTGTTTCACACATACTCCGTATGCAGTGCGTTTGCGGTACGTAATTTTTACGTCAGCGAGTCTATTTTTGCTGTATGGCACGCAAGCTGCACGCGCTGATTTAAAGTGATAGCGCATGTTTTGTGGTCAGAATGAACACGGATTTACACAAAAATGCAGTAATTTCCCTCTAAATGGATGTAAATAAAGCACCTGTCGCACCTGTCAATCAGCGCTATTATAACAGAGCGAGGCGAGAGACGAACGTACGTGCTCAGTATGGAATAATGTGTTGATCTTGAATGATTGTAAGAATACATTTGCTTTAAATATAATGTTTGTCATACAACGTTTTGGGAGATAATAATGATTTTTTTTTCAATTGTTATTGAGCTTATTTAGACTTGTTGCAGTTATAACAGCGTGTTTTACCTCAGAGTTTGTTTCAGTAATATTGCTGTTTTTCCGGTAATAATAATACAATTTGCATGTCAATCTTGCTTCCTTGTCTGTTTATTCATGTCATTATGCTGTTATTTTAATTATTTGAGAATATTTCTTGCCATATGAGCTTCATTGCCGTTATATAAATACTCTTGTCTATGCAAATATATAAATAGTATAGGAAATGTAGCCTATAGGCTAATGTAACCATGCTTGTCACCTATATTTTCTCTTCAAAAGTTATAATGCTAATTTATATTTATGATATATGTGGAGATAAAGAGACCTTTGATCCTTTCATGTGTCCTGACCATTACACTAGAGATTTTAAACATCCTAGTCTATCAAATAATATCTAAAGTATATTGTTTTGTGAAGAAAAAACACAGCAGGCTATTATATAGTTTATTGATGAGGCGCTTTTCAACAGAAAGTGTCAATCACATGATTATTTGATATACAGAAGCAGCGGTTAGCAACGCACTGCAAACGGAGTATGTGTGAAAGCACAACGGATGCTTGACGGATCGCACCGCATACGTACTGCAACACGCACCGCAAACGCACTGCATACGGAGTATGTGTGAAACAGGGTAACAGCTGATATTCACCCAGAAGTAACAAATCTTCTCTGGACAAACACTACAAAGTCCCGACCAGATTAACAGATCGCATGGTGACAATTATATGATTGACACGAGGTTCAGATGAGGAATTAAAGTCCGATCACACATTCCGTTATCCTCGCAACACGGAGCGCGCGCAGCTCATGGCTGCGTAGCAACGGGTGACGCGACCCACGCCACGGAACGCAACTTCCGCTCCCGAGCACTTTAGAAAGTAAGAAACGCCTTGACTCGTTTTAACGCGCGTTGTTAGACGCGACATGTGAACGAACCTTAAACGTTTAAATTAAAAATGAAATGAATATGAAACAAAGTGAATAAAAATCTTTCTGCGGGCCAGATTATGTTATATTGTTGAAAGGTGCCGCGGGCCGCAGAGGCGGACAGAGTAGCTACACAACTTCATTACTTGAGTAAGAGTACAGTTACCCCCCAGCCTAACACGGTCTCACACCCATGGCGTCAATTTTTGACGACACTTGACCATGCGTCAATATGTTGACGCGGAGGGTATACCTTTCGCGTCATTTTTTGACGAACTGGGGACTTCAATACTATTAGGTACGCAAAATTAAACAGTTGTCGCCTGGCATTGGGGTTAGGGAAAGGTTTGGGTAGGGATGTCATTATGTAAATCTAACCCTAAACCGACGCGAAAATGGTAGAAAATGGTAAGAAAATAGGAAAGAGAATGCAACGGACTTGGTGGTGTTGAGGTCCCCAGTTCGTCAAAAAATGACGCGAAGGGTATACCCTCCGCGTCAACGTGTTGGCGCATGGTCAGGTGTCGTCGAGTGTTGACGCCATGGGGTGAGACTGGGTTGCCCAGCCAACATTGACATGTGGGCCCCACGTGGGTCCCATCTGGGCAGCATGGGTTACATGTGGGCATGGGCTTCACATGGGCAATATATGTGGGTCCCATGTGGGTTTCCTATGTGGGCCCCATATGGGTTTGCCCATGTGGGATAATAATGTGGGCCCCTCATGGCACCTATGTGGGCAAAACATTTTTATGCTTGAAATACATCTTTATACATTTACAATCTTAAAATAATAACTTTTAGTTGATTGTCACTTTTAAACAAATAGCAAATAATATAACAGATATGATTTGATCAGTATAAAACATTTAAAATAAAAATGCATTTTTTTTACATTTAATTAACATTGATATGTGGGCCCCACATGGGTCCCATATGGGCAACATGGGTTTCATGTGGCCATGGGCTTAACATGGGCAATATATATGGGTCCCATGTGGGTTGACTATGTGGGTCCCATGTGGGTTTCCCTATGTGTGCCCCATATAGGTTTGCCCATGTGATAATAATGTGGGGCCCTCATGGCACCTATGTGGGCCAAAAAAATTGTATGCTTGAAATATATCTTTATACATTTACAATCTTAAAATAATAACTTTTGGTTGATTGTCACTTTTAAACAAATAGCAAATAATATAACAGATATGATTTGATCAGTATAAAACATTTTAAATAAAAATGCATTATTTTTTACATTTAAATAACATTGATATGTGGGCCCCACATTACGTGGGTGCAATATGGGCCCCATGTGTGTTGCCCAGCTGGGCCCCACATAAGCCCCACTCAGTTTCTATATCAAATTCATGTGGGCAACCCACGTGGGGCCATAGTGGAACCTATGGACAAACCCATATAGGGCCCACATAGGAAGCCCATATGGGGCCCACATGGGCCCCACCTTGCAATGTTGGCTGGGGCCCTTGCTAAATTTTACTCAAGTACAAGTAAAAGTACTGCAGTCAGATGTCTACTCAAGTAAAAGTAAAAAAATACTTGTTTTTAAAAGTACTTGAGTATCAAGAGTACAAGAGTAAATTTTTAAATTTTGCATTACTACTGCCACAGTGCACATTGAACCACGTGAGATGATTGACAGCTGTACATCAAATGATAGAGCTCTCTGACACGAATCAGGAAGAGGAGACACACATCTCACTCCGTTCGCTCTTTGAGCTCTTCAGATCGCATAATTCAGAGGAAAATGATGAAATTTTATTCTGTATGACTAAATATTTTACTAACATTAGATAATTAATAATTTTTTCTCCAAATATGCAATACAAATACAATACAAATAAACCGGAGAAGACGAGAATTCATGTGATGATTTCTATTCAAAATAATGAACGTTACAGATTAATTACTTTGCACTCCTGGCATAAATTAAGAAATGAATATCACTGCAAACCAGTTTAATAACAAACAGTGGTCAATTGTCGAAGCTGGAGTCTTAAACCTCTTGTGATGCTGAGTTTGTCCAGATCAAGTAAGAGTGTGATGTTTTGAAGAGTAATGAATTTTGAACAAAAATAATCCAGGATCACCAGTGATCCCTGCCGCTCTCATCAAGGGGTTGAATTTTTGTAAGCGGTGATGAAGCTCTGTTTTGGTAAACACAGCAAACACTTAAAGAGAAAACTATCATTAACTTGTTTAGAAAATTAAAATAGTCTGGCGAGGTGGAGCGGTTGTCACATTCCCAGGATGGACCTGCTGTGTCTTCATCCATTGTTTCGTCCATGATTTCTTCTCTTATCTAAATTTGACTATTGGGACTTTGGCGGAAAGCTGAAGGTGATAGCTGATAGGCTGTCCCAATCAGTGGCACCTGCACAATCCAATCACGTTTGAGAAAAGGGAAACAACAAATCGAGGGTTTCTGAGATTTTTCCTTTTTTTTTTTTTAGAAAAAGTAACAGGTACTCACAGTTATGGATAGAAATGTAGTGGAGTAAAGAGTACAATATTTGCCTCTAAAATGAGTAAAGTCATGAGTACTCCCCAAAAATAATACTCGAGTAAAGTACAGATCCCTCAAAATTGTACTTAAGTACTGTACTCAAGTAAATGTACTCCGTTACTGTCCGGCTCTGGCGGGCCGCAGAGAGGGGAAGGGCGGGCCGTAAATGGCCCGCGGGCCGGGAGTTTGAGACCACTGACATAGAGGAAGCTCTCGACGAGTGAGCAGTGGTATGGTAGTAGGTTGAAAGGCTTCCCGTAGGAATTCCATGAAATCCTGGAGTTGTTCCCAACCTTTCATTCTTATCATTCTGTTATTGGTCTGGTCTTCTGTCAGGTTTAGACATAGAAGACAGAAACAATAAGTTGATGGAAATAAGTTTAAAAGGTTAAAACACACAAGGTAATTGGAATCAAATCTCTGATGGGGACATGAACTAATAATGAACTGCGCTTATACATTATTTATTAATCTTTGTTAATCTTAATTTCAACAATTACTTATAATTTATTAAAATCTTGTTAATGTTTGTTAATGCACTGTGAACTAACATAAACAAACAATTAAAAGCTTTATTTCTATTAACTAACATTAACAAAGATTAATAAAACTGTAACAAATTTATTGCTCATGGTTTGTAATGTTAGTTAATACTTAGTTAATTAACTAATGTTAACTAATTGCAAAGTGCTACCTTTAATTGTTATTGTACAGGACAAAATGTACTTTTTTGCTGAGAACAGAGCATTTCTTAAAAGTTTCCTTAATTTATTTACTTTTGCCAGCACTGCTAGCATTTACCTGTAAATAATTTATAAATGTATAAATTAATCAAAAAATATATCAGCTCAAAGTAATCAACAGCAAAAATACTTGGTTTAAAAATTATTGGTTAATAAAATGTGTAATGAAACTGTTAAAATGTAAGACAACCTTGAAACAAATTTCTATAGAGTAAGAGTTTTAGGTCAAGGGAAAGGAAGTGGGCTTGGTGAGCGACAGAAACTTGTTACATTTTTATCATGTTGCAGTTTTTCTACACGCATAGATGAAAGACAGCTACACTAAAATGATTACAAATATATGATATGATATGCATATTGTCTTTGGAACACTCAGAAACAACACAAGAATAACCATGCAAAGATTTATTCTTACTTTGATTTTAGGTAAATTCAATCTTTAATCTGTAAATCATCTTCTACAGATTTTTTTCATAAAGACAAATTTCTGTAGAGTAAGGATTTCATGTCAAGGGAAAGGAAGAGGGCTTGGTGAGCGACAGAAACTTGTTTATTTAAATTTAATATGAATTCATAGAGCTTTATGTTGTGTCTTTGAAAACAAGCTAAATACGTTTAAAATGTTAATTGTTAGATGTTAGACTGTGACATTTTCAAGTCAGGAAAAACATTTTAGATAATTTATGCTATGCTAAATACTTAACAATCAAAATATGTATTACTGTGAAAAAGTAAAAAGTATTTTTCCACATTTTAGAATAAAAGTAAATGTGTTAATGGACACACATTTAATTTGTCTATGGAAGTCATAGCTAAAACAATGTTTAAACTTAATTACTTTGAAGTAGTCACTTTTTGCCTAAAAATGTGAAAATGTATTTTATTAGGCCGCTTCTTGACTTCTTACCCTCACTCACTGCTATTTAAATGGTATTTAAAAAATTACATCAATTCTGGGCTCTTCTGACAGCTTTATTATTATTTGGTCTTATTCGTCTATTATAAAACTTTACGCTATGTGCTGTGAAATAAACATTGACATTAAGCTAACTTTTTTAAATGGTGTGTTTTATCTCAACAGTCTGTGCTCTGAGTTCTCCATCTGGTAAGTAGACTCTTTTCTCTTTAACTGTCTTTCTATCAACTATAGACTTTAATACTCAGACATTATATTCATTAAAGGTGCAATACGAAACTTTTTAATTTAAAACAAACTAAAATCAGACACTTCATACTGTGTGTGTGCTGCCAATGGTGGGACGTTTAACTGTTGATGAACTGTTCCCCCGCATTTCATCAGAATATAATTTTTTTTATATCTGTAACAGTTATGTAAAAAAATTATCAGATTATATCAGGTACATTTTGTAAAAAGAAATTATGCATGTTTTGCAATTTTATTCAGAAAAATGTAAATTTAAAGATAATGTTGAAGACCGAGATATATTTTTGCTGTGGTCAATAATTAAAAAGTATCATCTATCAAACAGGTGGAATTTGTCAGGAACTGCCCACCTGGTCGCTCTATCACGACCAAGCGAGACAGTGGGGAATGAACCCAATCGCAGACGAGGTTGGGGAACATGAAACAAGACTTTAATAAATGACAAACACAAAGCAAAAACCCACGATGGGGAAAACAGTACTAGAAATAATATAAACTAGACAGGACTGACTTCTAACAAACATGACTGGACTCAACCCAAACACGGACTGGACACAAACCGATCAACGCAATCCGGGGAGACCTAACAGACAACAATCTCAAGGACATGACATGATATACATTTAAATACACAACGCACGAGCCCAGGATGTTAGACAACAGGGCATTATATAAGGGAACAAATCAAGAGGGAACAGTGGAAACTAATTAAACATTGATGGGAGAGCTAACGAGGAGACGAGGGGGTGGGAACACAAACGAGACACAGCAGCACACAGACCAAACAAAGGCCATGTGCTACAACACAAAACATGGATACTGCCACGATCCTGCCACATGACTAAACAACTATGAATAACTATGACAGGAGGGCAGGATCATAACAGTACCCTCCCCTTAAAGGGACGCCGCCGGGCGTTCCTCAAGGGGTACACAAGACAAATTTCATGACAAGACTGACACTGGCATAACACAAAATATAACAGCATGACAGATATATGAATAACAATACTAGACGAAATCATGGGTAAACAATACAAAAGTTCACACTAGGGAGGCACGGTAGGCAAAGTTCTGGGTCCAAGGGGTGCAGGCGAAGATAGGTACAAGGGATCTGGAAAGTCTTGACATAGAGGCATGACAAACTTGACAAGGACTGGAAATACTGACAGGAAACAAAACTGCAGTGACTGCTAAAACTGCAGCTCCTGTAATGGCAGTACAGACTGTGCCGGCTGGCTGAAGCTGTGGCTGCGCCGGCTGGCTGAAGCTGTGGCTGCGCCGGCTGGCTGAAGCTGTGGCTGCGCCGGCTGGCTGAAGCTGTGGCTGCGCCGGCTGGCTGAAGCTGTGGCTGCGCCGGCTGGCTGAAGCTGTGGCTGCGCCGGCTGGCTGAAGCTGTGGCTGCGCCGGCTGGCTGTCGAGACTGTACTGGCTGCGCTGGTGAAATCCTCCCCACTCTCTCGTTCAGCTCAGGCGAAGACCCTCGACGGCTTGCCCTCCGGGCTCCAGGCCATACTTGAGGTGGCCGGTTGGCCCCACGGGCTGAACGATGGAGTTGGACCCACCAACCGCGGATCAGCTCCTGCTGACCCGCGCCTCGTCCGCTGGGTTCTATAAATGCTCGTGCGTTCTGTCAGGAACTGTCCGCCTGGTCGCTCTATCACGACCAAGCGAGACAGTGGGGAATGAACCCAATCGCAGACGAGGTTGGGGAACATGAAACAAGACTTTAATAAATGACAAACACAAAGCAAAAACCCACGATGGGGAAAACAGTACTAGAAGTAATATAAACTAGACAGGACTGACTTCTAACAAACAAGACTGGACTCGACCCAAACACGGACTGGACACAAACCGATCAACGCAATCCGGGGAGACCTAACAGACAACAATCTCAAGGACATGACATGATATACATTTAAATACACAACGCACGAGCCCAGGATGTTAGACAACAGGGCATTATATAAGGGAACAAATCAAGAGGGAACAGTGGAAACTAATTAAACATTGATGGGAGAGCTAACGAGGAGACGAGGGGGTGGGAACACAAACGAGACACAGCAGCACACAGACCAAACAAAGGCCATGTGCTACAACACAAAACATGGATACTGCCACGATCCTGCCACATGACTAAACAACTATGAATAACTATGACAGGAGGGCAGGATCATAACAGAATTTTGTACAAATGTAGTACGACTTCAGTATAATTTTACTTTGAACATAAGTTGCCCATTGTCAGCTAGAATGAAAGCAATGCAACATTATAAAATAGATTATTTTGTATCTTTCTTTTATTTAATATACCTGACTTTAACTTTTTTTTAACATGTAACTGCAAACATTTTTTATCCTTTTTCTTTGTAAAAAAACCCATTAAATTAAATTACATTTTCATTTAATATTTCAGTTTCATTTAATGTTTCAAAAGCAAGATGACAGTACAAACTTGAATTGTTGAGAATATTTTTTTTCAAAATCATGAACAACAGGAAAGTGAAATTAAATTAGCATAATATAAATTCTTAAAATAATGCATCCGTATTAGCAACAAGTGTTACTTTCATCCTGACATTTAAACACAATTTACTACACTTATTTAACTCATATGTGTGGTCTATCAATACCAGGTCAAATGTAACAAATGTAAAATGACTTCAGAATAATTTTACTTTGAACATAATTAGCGCATTGTTACTTTTGACCATAACTGCAGAGACCAAATTACAGTAACACACAGGTGGGTCAAAAGTAACACAACAGAATAAAATAGAGTTTTTGTGTTACACTTGTTTTTAGTAAATATTCATGACTATGACATTGTTAATATGTAACTGCTTATACATTTTGTCATTTCTCTTTGCAAAAAATAATTAAATTACATTTCCATTTTAAATTTCATTTTCATAAAATATTTCAAAAGTAACCCGACAGTACAAACTTGAATTGTTGAGAATAAAACATTTGTCAACAGTATGAACACTATGGACATTAAACTTTCATTAAATCATATTAGAATAGTATAAATTTTCAACATAATGAAACACTATTGGCAGTGGGACAAAAGTAACAATTGTTACTTTTGTCCCGACAGGAACTCCTGACATTTAAACCCAATTTACTTTTATTTTGAAAAACTGAGAAGGAAAACTTCAGGATGTGTTACAGCACTAAATTACCTGTAGATTGATCAGCATTGTAACACATGAAATGAGAAACACAGCGCGTTATGAGAAAAAGGGACCGCTTAAGGAATTTACTTATCATGTCAAAAACAGCTTTCTGGACCTACATGTGTTTTTAAAAAAAAGTTGCCAGCCAGCGCCACCGTTTTTCATGATTTTCACAAAAGTTTAATGCCTTCCAGAAAATGTTCTTCTTTAAATATATAAACATACAATATACCAAATGAAAGAACAGACCCGCATGCTTTAAAAAAAAAAAAAACGTTTCATCCTACCTTCAGTAGTTCTTTTGTAATCAGCTTTTAAATATGGGTAGGTTTCTGCAAAAACACCACATTTTGTGCAAAAAGCAGAGATAATTCCATTTTTCTGACGGACTTTTCATAGAGATCGCATTCAGAGCGATCTTTAAAACAGACACGGTCATGCAGCCGCTTGCCGTAGGGCAATACTTCCCGGTTTGAAAAGTTGCGGAAGGTATTGCGGAAAGCCGGAAATACTCGTCATTGGCAGGGAAGCGTTTTCTCTTGATTGACGAGATATCTCGTCAATGGCGGCGAAAGAGTTAATATGACTTGGGAGTAACGAGTCATCTCAGAGAATGATTTGTTCATTTTGTGTTGACCGCTCATGTGCAACATCTATTAGTTCTGTGCCGGAGAGAGAATTGATTAGTTCACCTCTCGAGTTTTCGGGTCCTCAAAATTATTTGTTCCTTTCACAAGTGACAACCCCGTATGCGCTATGCTATGCTATCTGTACCGGAAAGTAAAATGATAAGTTCATCTCTCGAGACTTCGGTCCGAGTCATTCGTTCTTTTGGCGCACAGTGATATATAATGTAACTATTGTTTATAAGGTTTACATTAACTAAATCTACATCCGCTATGGACTGCACAGCCTTATATTGGAAAGAGTCTGAAAACTTGAGAAATTAACTAATTAATTCTGTTTCCAGACGTTATACACAGCCTGTATAATGCTGTCACGGGACAGAAGCACAATATCTTGTACATGAGGACTGACTTAGAAAGTAAGCTAATTGTTTCAGTTAGTTTCTTGTGCAGGTTTCTATGTAAATGTCTAGAAATAATGAAATAAACATTTTTATTTATCATAACTTGTTAGAAATGTCACAATTGTTTGCATAAGTGGTTGCTCTGGGGAGGATTTGTGAAATGTAAACACGTAATCATATTCAAATGAATGAAAAGAACAAAATGTCTCGAAAAAAGATTTTGATGAACGAGATTCAAAGATCCGAATCAGACAAATAATCTGAACTTCCCATCACTAGTACTGACCAACAAATGATCCACCTTAATAATTAGTTGTCAAGATACAGTATGTCCAGATGAACCCTCAAAAACCTACTAGGAATATACAATGTAAACTACCATACCACAGACAAATACACAGTTGTCTAACACTTTATAGAAGGGATGAGACACAGTTCAAATGTTTAAATATTTATATTTTAAATGAAATGAATAATAAACATATTTAATAATCTATACTTATATTAAATTAATAGATTTTTTAAAAGACCTTTATAAGAGCTACAAATTAAAAGGTGAAATGGCTGTAAAAAGCATGATTTGCATTTTTGATATAGTCCTTCCAGAAAACCGCAGAGCTTTTTTGTGATTGTTGCGGGCAAAAATCCTTGATCTTGTGGCACGTTTTCTTAAAAAATGCGATGGAATATGCTGGATATTTATGCAATTTTGTGCAATGAAATTGCGGGAACTTGCAAAAACGTTTGCAGCTTTTGCTGCTTTTCAATTATGTTCACGTCACATAATCACGCTACTTCATAACGTTCCTATGGCAACAGGGGACATGGCTGTGCTTGTGTGTAAATGCAAAATTTTTCAACTTTCTGCTATAAGTGATTTTTGATACAAAAATATGGGGATTATGAAATCATGCCATCCCCGCATATTTTGCGCACGTAAATCTGTATTTGAAAAGATGTGGACTTTGGCTGATTATGCGTTGAATCATGTGATTGCATAATCACATTTTTCTGGAGGGACTGATAATACTAATTCTTTTTTTCTGCAAATGAACCCCTCCCATAATAAAAAAGCAGGGCCACAAACATTTAACTTAACATTTAAAGGAATCTGCTTTTTTCCAGTTAATTCCAGTGCTTCAGTATTTCAATCACTCTTTTTTTTTGCAAAATAAATAGATGCAGCTGAAATGCCAAAAAATGCATTTACATGAAGATCTTTATAAGAAGAAACCACAAAGGTGAACTGTTCATTACTTTAAAAGTCATTAACAATACTTTAACAGCCCGTATAAATGCACAAATTAGTTGTCAGCGCATTGTGATAAACGAAGCAGAAGTATCACAGCAATCAAAGAGATGAAGAAAGCTGGCAGTCGGCTGAAAGAAAGCTGTCCGGCAGGCGTTTTTAGCCGCCTAAAAAAGCTTTGGTGTGCATGCCTCCTAAATAACACACTATTCTGGTAGAGATGCTGGTGTTATATGTTTAGGTATGAGAATAATAATCCATTTAATCTTTTATATTTTCTAAGTGCCCACATTTTACTTAGTGAATAGCCAAATTAAACAATTAACTAGTTTTTTCTTTCATTTTAAACTATAAATAAGATTCTCAGTAAGACCAAATAAACATTCTCAAAAATATTTAAAAAATCGATTAAAAATACAATAAATACTTAAACCAATGAAATGCATTTTAAGCATCCCACAAATCAAGTACTTCAAGTATTTCTTTTATCATACGTCAGAATTGTTAAGATTGGTCAATGGCTCTGATTCCTGCTGTGGACGAGTGGAGATCCTTCACAATGACACATGGGGAACTGTGTGTGATGACGACTGGGACTTAACAGATGCTGATGTTGTGTGCAAACAATTAAACTGTAGCAGAGCCATCAGCGCCCCTCCCAGTGCAGCATTTGGTCAAGGAAGTGGAGCGATCTGGCTGGATAATGTTGGATGCTCTGGAAATGAGAATACCCTTACACAGTGCTTACACAGAGGTCTGGGACAACATGACTGTATTCATGGTGAAGACACTGGTGTTGTATGTGCAGGTAAGACAAATCATTTGTGAAAATAAGAGAGACTGCAGATAAATGGCATTTTGTTTTCAGAAGAATATTTATAAAGTACAGTTTTACCATGGACATAGGTCTTGGTTACAAGAATGATCATTTAATCACCATTACTACTCACACTTAAACAATTATTTGATTTTTTCTGTCTGTTACGTTTGCCATAATTATTACATTTTGCTTAAACCTTATAGTTACTGAAACATTTCCTGTGTAAATTTAAATATAAACTCATATTTTTTGTAGGTGATCTGCAGATGCCCACACTTACCATAATCTCTCCACATTCAGTTGTGTCTCCTGGAGAAAACATTCAGTTCAGATGCACAACACCTAATCCAAGATGTCATGTAAATGCTGAATTCCACCTGTTCAGAAGATCATCCACAATATCCTCTCAAACAAGTGTATCTAGTGTGACTTTCAATCTGACTGTAGACGTCTCACATCAGGATCAGTACAGCTGTGGTTACTCTTACAGGAATGACATCATCAAGTCTTACAGGAGTAACACTATTGAAATCACTGTAGGTGAGTGTGTTCACAATGAATTGCTGCTTTTTCTGCATTCCTGCACTTGTCACAGCCATTTGTAAATCATATATTAGTTCTAGATAGTCAACATGTCTTCCTCTTTTTTCAAGTGAACCTGCAGAAGCCCATTATTTCTCTCAGTGGATTGTTTGACTTTGGTCATCAGGGTTCAGTGATCACCAGAGGTCACAGCTTCACTATTACTTGTTCATCTGAATCTCAGTATTCTGGAGGCTTCGTCTATCTGTTCAGTGGATCAAACATCACCAGTAGTGAATCAGCTGTCAATCACTCAGCCGTCTTCATCTTTCCTGAGGCAGATTATTCACATGAGGGAAACTACAGTTGTGTTTATAAAGTGATTGTCTCCTCACGTACCTTCCATTCAGATGCGTCTGATCTGCTGCTCATAACTATAAAAGGTGAGTCATGGATGTTTGAACATTGTGTAGCCTACTAACCAGGCGTGAAGCTTAAGCTCTCTTGTAAACACATGACATCTAAACCAAGATTTAACGAGTGACAAAATTTTATTGATCTGATTAAAAGAGTAGTCCACTTTAAAGATGGGGCCCATCGACTTACCAGAGTGTTTTTTCCTACTATGAAAAGTCAATGGACTACTTCTTTAATGTTAAATAGTATTAGTCCAAAATCCTGCAGTGTGTTGTGATTGGCTGTTTCTCTTAGACAAATTTCATTCTATTGGAAATTTGCAATTGGTTGCATTTTGTCTAGTTTAAAAAGTTTAAGACGATATGAACTGCCGGTAAACTTGAAAACGTCTCTCTTTCAGCCTCTCTATTCCCTCTCAATGGTGCTGTTGTGTCAGCTGTACAACTATGTCTTCCTAGTGAAGAGAAGACGAAAGGAGAACAATAAGGAGATTCTTAAAAAGTGCTTTTTTAAGGAAGGTGATATTGGTTTGCAGTTTATAAATAAAGCCACATGATTTCTTTTAACTTACCAATAACAGTGTGTTTTCTAAATTTTTGTAAAAGTAATGTTATGCAATGTCTGTAGGTGCGGGAGATACATATAAAGGTGCATCACTAACAATGAAAAAGGCGATTGAGGACGTCTATCAAAAAGACCATTCAGATCATTCAAAACAGGATTATATGATTGCGGACACATGATCCTGAAGAAGATTATGTTAATGTTTATATTACAGAAAACAGAAGTATGGTAGACAGTAAATGTGATGATGACCTTTATGAAAATTATGTAATGAGTGAACCTAAAATACAGTCGATTTACCTTAGAGACAGCAATATTCATCAAAGACTGATGGCCCAGTTGTTGATGATGCCATGATAAAGTAGTTTGGTGCATCCTGTTAAATATATAAACTTTGTCCCATTGATGTTATGGGGTCTCTTGATGTCACTGTCTCTGCTTACACTTTCAAGCTTTGTTTCGTCTTTCTGTTTTCTTTAATTGTTTTCAGAATTATATATTAAAACAATATTGCTAATAAGATACATATTTAAAATTTTTACTGAAATAGTAAATTATGTTTTGCCATAAGAATAATTTTAATTTTCTGTCCTGATGTTTTTGTTTATTAACCCTCATAAGCCCCTATTTTCCTGTATACGTTAGAGTTCCCTGGGGGTAAAATTACCCCAGAAATTAAAAGGGTGATTTCAAAAAAATATATACATTTTTAATGATATAAATAATATATAATTTTTTTGTTTACTTCCCATCTATACAATAATGATGTGTTTTGGGAGATATGAAGTACTTTTGTACCGGTTTACCACTCAATTCCTCAACTACACCATTAGCTTGCCTGTAAAATATAAAATTTTTATGAAAAATTCACATAATTATTATCTAAATTGGATTTAAATTGTTTTTAGATATTGATCTAGATGTTATGTGTTGAATTCGACCCTTTAGTGTTTAGAAAAAACAGTTTTATGGTTACAGTTTAGGAAATAAATCACTTCGACCAGCAGATGCCCATAGAGACCCATTCATTTTACTGGATGTGTCCAACTGCTCAACATCTTTACTTTGATACATTTTGTGAATTTATGTTTATATAAAAATTAGAAAGGTCATTAAAAATAAAAATTATTTCAAATAGTAGATTTTTTTTGTAATTTTTGATGCATTTTTCAAATGTCTGTTTTTGCAAAATGCCACCGAAATTTGACTAAATGTAAGGGTGTTTGTCCGCGTGTGTGTGTGTGTGTGTGTGTGTGTCTGTGTGTGCGTGCGTGCGTGTTTGTAACTTTGTCTTTTTGTGTGTGTCTGTGTCTTTATGTGTGTGTTAGTTTTTCTGTGTCTTTGTGCGTGTGTGTGTGAGTCTGTTTGTTTGTGCGTGTGTATGTGTGTGGGCATCTTTGTTTTGCATCTATGGCTGTTTTTTGCTAAATTCTATAAGAAAGGCTATCTGTGGCAGTTATACCTTTGTGTGTTTGTGTGTGTGATTGAGGATGTCTTTTCTATATTTCATTTGTGCTCTACACTCTAAAAAAACAAACGGTGCTATATAGAACCAAAACTGTTGCTTTGGATCGTAATCATAGAAGAACGGTTTTTAGTGCCATATAGAACCGGTGAAGCACCAGTGAAGCACCTGTGTAGAACCATATAGGGGCCATATAGAACCACTATAGCACCAAATATGGTTCTACATAGCACTATATGGTTCTACACAGGTGCTTCACTGGTGCTTCACCGGTTCTATATGGCACTAAAAACGGTTCTTCTATGATTACGAGCAAAGAACTACTTTTGGTGCTATATAGCATCGTTTGTTTTTAGAGTGTAGTACCAGGCCTACCTTTCTGTGTCAAAATTTGATTTATTCTGGATGCATTGATTTTATTTGATGAATAACAATAATTTTTTTTTTTGTATTTCCCCATTCATTTCAATTAGGGTCATTTTGGTGAATTGTTTAAACCTCTTTAGAACGACCGAATCAAGCTCAGTTTTTTATATGAATCTTGACAGATAATCTGGAAAAGTCACAAAATCTTATTCCACTGAGATGAAGGGAACCATGTTTTTTAACCAAATAAAAGTGGCTTGGGGGTAAGATTTACCGCAATGGACTTATTAGGGTTAATAAAATGTGAAGAGGGTTGGGTCAGTTGTCTTGTGTTAGGCTGAGGAAAAACTCCAGTACAATCTGATACATGCTGGAAACATTTTAAAAAGAGGTTAATATTTTAACAGCATTTATTACTTTCTTATTACACTGTGATTAGACTGATGACACTGCAGGTCCACTGCCACATCAATTTGAATCTTTGGACCCTCACGTGCATACAGGAGAATGTGAAGATGAATGAGATGAAACGCATAAAGAAGTCTCGCACTGGTAGTGTTTTATAATCATGAAATAACTATTAAAAGTTTATCTTGCATAATGTATAATAATGGTGTTTGGATCAGCATTTTCATTTTGATCTATAACTGAAGGACACAGTAATATTTTGGTAGTGAAATAAGGTGTATTGCATTAACAATGGCCATTTCAGAACATATCAGAATGTATTTGTTCCTCTGCATAAATGCCCGAGTAGATTTTGAGCAATGTTTAGGGCCGTTGTTTTGTTGAAATATCCAGCCCCGTCATAACTTCAACTTTGTGACTGATAGCTCAACATTATTCTCAAGAATCTGCTGATATTAAGTGGAATCCATGTGACCCTCAACTTTAACCAGATTCCCAGTACTGGCACTGGCCACACAGCCCAACAGCATGATGGAACCTCCACCAAATTTTAGCAAGTGTTTTTCTTGGAATCCTGTGTTCTTTTGCTGCCATGCATAACACCGCTGTTATGACCAAATAACTTAATCTTTGTTTCATCAGTCCAGAGGACCTTATTACAAAAGGAAGCTGGCTTGTCCAAATGTGCGTTTGCAAACCTCAAGCGACTCCGGTTGTGGTGTGTGTGCAGAAAAGGCTTCTTTCGCATCAAAGTGCAAAGTGCGCTGAATGTTGAGTGATGCACAGTGACACCATCTGCAGCCAAGTTAATGTTATAGGTCTTTGGCGGTGGTCTGTGGGCTGTTCTTGACGGTTCTCACCATCCTTCGCCTTTGCCTCTCCAATATTTTACGTGGCCTGCCACTTAACAAGAACTGTGCCTGTGGTCTCCCATTTCCTCACTATGTTCCTCACAGTGGATACTGCCAGCTTATATCTCTGCGATAATTTTTTGTAGCCTTCCCCTAACCACAATGTTGATCAATTTTGTTTTCAGGTGATTTGAGAATTGTTTTGAGGCCACCATGTTGCCACTCTTTAGAGGAGAGTCAAAGAGACCAACAACTTGCCACTGGCCACCTTAAATACCTTTTCTCATGTTTTTTTTTATTTGAACATGTAAATGCAATTACAAAATATAAAACTAGAAAAACAAGACAAACAAAACACATGTTAACAACAAAATAAAAAACGTTTTATTCCAGTAACAAAGATATAAAACAACTAAATTTACATGTACAAAAGGGAGTAGGAAGAAGTAAAACTTATGTACTCCTACCCATTTAAACCCCTACTTTACTCAATGTTTAAATGTATAATCTATAAATCTCCAAATTCAAAAGTTCTACTTACATATATACTGTATTACACATACATAACATTATGTATCCACATATAAGTTATTCCATAAACTCAAATTATAAATAACACATGTGTTTCTTTATACCTCTGAAATATAATTTCTTTACACATCTTTTTAAAATGTAATATGTTTGTACATTGCTTTAACTCATTATTTAATTTATTCCACAATTTGACAACACTGACAGATAAACAAAAACTTTTCCTAGTAGTTTGAAAACTGGGAGTCAAAAAACCTTATCTGTATATTGCCAGGCAATCAATTTTTTCTAGCTTTGAACACAAATACAGCTGTTTGAAATTCAACCAGATCAATTAGTTTTAATGCTTTAGACTGTAAAAATAATAAGTTGGTATGCTCCAAATATCCTGTGTTATGAATTATTCTTATTGCTCTTTTTTGAAGTATAAATAATTTATGCAATGAATTTTGATACGTGTTTCCCCAAACCTCTACACAATACATTAAATACGGTAACACCATTGAACAATACAAAATGTAGCGTGATCTGTAATTTAGAATGTACTTAGCTTTAGCCAAGATTGAAATACTTCTAGACAGTTGAGTTTGGATATATTTTATGTGAGATTTCCAGCAAATCTTTGTATCAATAATCACTCCAAGAAATTTCGTTTCATAGACCCTTTCGATGTCCACATTATCAATCTTTAACTGAAATTGCTTGAATTACTATAGCCAAATATCATAAATTTTGTTTTGCTCAAGTTTAATGATAACTTATTTATATCAAACCACTTTTCTATTTTTTTTTATTCTAAAGTGATTGTGTCCAGGAGTTGTTCCAATTTATGACCAGAAACAAAGATATTTGTGTCGTCTGCAAATAGCACAAATTTCAGTAGTTCAGATACCTTACATATATCATTTATGTAGAGAATAAATACTTTTGGTCCTAATACTGACCCCTGGGGGACACCACAACTTGTCAACAAGGATTTCATATAGATTTTTATATAAGGCCTCATTTTTAAAGCGTTTTTACACACAGATTTGATCTTAGACCGTGCGTACGCTCAAATCCACTCCAACGCTCAGATTTATAAAACTTGTCTTTGACGTGGAAAAGTACTTACCTCCATGTCAGGTTCCGACTTGACGTACGCATGTTTCCTCGTGGCAATATTGCAGTATTGCAGGTAGGCATATTCAAAACTTTTACAGCGTCAACATCATCTGTATTAGAGCTTAGATCGGGCCCAAAAACCATAACCGAAGCCCCTGCATGTTGTGTCTGAGCCCGCCCGACCGACACAATAACTATAATGAGCCTGCAGCCCAATGTAAACCCGACAATGTTTTAATGTTTTTAGTGCGACGTGACGTTGTCAACTACAGTTCAGAGTTGTTTGAACTACAGATATCTGTTCAGAATTATCTTAATGAACTAATGCATCAAGGACGAAGCATGTAAACTGTGCTGTTTGTTTATTCAGAATAGAAACGTAATAAAAAACATGCAACAATGATCAAGAAAATGAACAAGAATAAAATGTGGATGGCCTATAGTAGAAGGACCTATACTCTAAAATAATTTAACAAGGTTTTAGAATATATTTTAAACAAAATATGTTGGCCTATTTTGATATTTTAAAATGTAGGGCTATTATGATGCAAAAAGGTGGCGCCCAAGCTATAGGTCAGGAAAAATTTTCTAGTTCGTCATTTAAAAAAAAAAACATTAAAAAATATAGCAAAATTTTTTGGGGTGTTTAACGCACATGTAAATGTTACAGAACATGTGCTTTATTGAATGAAAGTAAAAACGATTGAATTTAATTATTAAAACGACGTGAAAGGAACTAAATTGTAAAGCCTTGATGTACAATAAGGGACATGCGACATTTAATAGTGGTGGGTATTTCAAAAATTCATATAAATTATGCCCATGCTGAATGCTTTTAGAACTCCGCCTTGTAAACACCCCTAATTTAATTCATTAACATATAAATATTAAATTATCAAAGGCCAAATTCTCTGACTGCTACAATGACGAGTGGTAAGAAAACATATTTGTCGGGACACCATTTCAGTGTGTTTGGTTTTCCTTACTAAAGATGTTAAAGGTGCTGCAATGGTACTAAAGTTTTTAATAAAAAGTCTATAAAGGTTTTCAAAACCTAGAAAATGTTGGAGGTCTTTTACAGTTTGGGGTTTTGGCCAGTTCCATACTTCACATACCTTCTGCTCATCCATAGCAACACCCTTTGGACTGATGACATATCCCAGAAATGAAGTTGAGGTAGAATGAAACTCGCATTTCTCCACCTTGGCTCAAAGTTAATGTTGTATGAGATGTTGCAACACTGCCCTGACGTGTTGAAAGTGTTGTTCTTGGGAATCTGAGTAGATCAATATGTCATCGATATACATAATGAAGAAGTGGTTGAGCATATCTCTGAAAACGTTATTGATAAAGGACTGAAAGATGGATGGACTATAAGAAAATCCAAACGGCATGACCAAATATTCATAGTGTTGGTTCGCGTCTTCCATTCATCTCCGTCACGGATGCGACTTAGGTTGTAGGCCATGCGCAGGTCGAGCTTGCTGTAAACTTTGGTGTTTCGAAGCTGTTCGCGGGCTGCTGGAACTAGTGGTAGTGGGTATCTGACCTTGACTGTGATTTCATTGAGCCCTCCATAGTCAATACATGGGCGAAGACCACCGTCCTTCTTCTCTATGAAGAAAAACCCTGCTGCGGCTGGAGTGGACTTCCGAATAAACCATTTGGCTAATAATTAGTTGATGTATTGCTTCATGGCTTGGGTTTCGAGTCCTGACAGGGGAAAAATTCGACCCTTGGGGGGTTGTGTGTTGGGAAGCAGCTCGATCGCGCAGTCACATGATCGATGATGTGGGAGTTGTGTCGCTTTGGTTTTGCTGAATGCCACTGCCAAATCATGGTACTCACTGGGTACGTTGTCAGGGAGAGAGATAACAGAGTTTACTGGAGTCAGAACAGCAGGTAACTCAGGTTGTCTTCGTATACACTTAGTCTGGCAGGTTGAGCTCCAACTCACGATTTCTTTGTTACTCCATGAAATCAGGGGATCATGTTCATGCAGCCAAGGGAAGCCAAGGATAATGGGGTTGTGAGGTGACGGCATGGCGTAGGTGGTGATGTTTTCGGAGTGATTAATTGAGATGTCCAGAGTTATTGCTTCGGCATGACGTGGCCCGAGCCGTGCCTGTTAACCATAAAATACATGTTAAGTACACCGGGTAATTAACAACAGAACTCACAATAAATGCAATGTATAATAGATATTAACTCTTTCGCCGCCATTGACGAGATATCTCGTCAATCAAGAGAAAACGCTTCCCTGCCTTTTTAACCCAGAAGTATTGTCCTATGGCAAGCGGCTGCATGTCCGTGTCTGTTTTAAAGATCGCTCTGAATAGGATCTCTATGAAAAGTCCGTCACAAAAATGGAATTATCTCAGCTTTTTGCTCAAAATGTGGTGTTTTTGCAGAAACCTACCGATATTCAAAAGCTAGCAAGTTTTTAATAGGGTAGGATTTATCTTTAGTGTGCTTAGAAAATATACATAAACAGTGCTTATTTGAGCTGTTAGCCAAGCTTAAAAAAAAGCTTAAATAATCATAATATTCTGAGACAAAGGATTATGGGTGTTCCTTACAACATGTACTGCTAAAGTTCATTCACTTGAATGTTTTAGTTTAATTAATTTTATACACTTAAAAGTTAAATGAACTAAGATTTTTTAAGTAAATGTCCATAACTCAAAATATTAAGTGATGTTTACATCATGAAGACAATGTGTTAACAGTGTAGCATACTTTAAAAATAAATAAATTCAAACTAAAATTTAAGAGTCTGTAATTTTGCTTTACTGATACCAAAGATTTTCTTAAAATCAAAGATTAAAACCTGTCAGAATGTTACCTGAGTAAAACTCCCCCAGCTGCTACCCTGATTTGCATTTGTATAGCTCACAGCATGTTCATTTACATGTTAAAGCCTCCCCTAGAATTAGGGGAAGGGGGGACAACTTCCAAGCAAGACCCACGTCAACTTCTGACAACTTACGGCAGTTTTCGGTGTTGGCTGCAAATTGTCGTGCGCAGTCGTAAACTTGGAGTTTCACAGCAATCTACAGTGCCACATTCTGACGAAAAGTCCACTTTTCATGCAGTGTTAGCTGCTAACACATCTCTCACACGTGCAAAGCACACACCTCATTGCAATCTCACGCAATGCACTGTTCACCCGTTAACAGTACTCAAACAAACTACATTTACCAAGTTGATAACTTGAACTACTGGTCAAATTTAACATCACATAGAATACTCTCTCACAATTAATAATTTAAAGATAACATGAACACTTGTAACAGTATTTATCATAAAATAATCAGAGTTCATAAAATCGTACCTTTCCTCTCTACAGGGGCGGATTTAGTGATTTGGGGGCCCAAGGCAAAACCATGTGTGTCGGGGCCCTAACTATGCACCCTTTACTGTATTTTTCTATCTCTTTCTCATTGCTATCTCTATCTCTTTTTTTCTCGAGGAAGATGTTTCAGCCCCCAATGAGGTTGAGATTAATATATTGTGTGTATATATATATATATATATATTAGCTACCGTGGCCTCAGGGTGCAAAAATAAATTACAATGGTAAATTACTTATTTACAATATTAAAAAAAAATTTACAAGTTTTTAAACAAATTTACACGTTTTTTTAACAACTTTACAAGTTTTTAAACAAATTTACAAGTTTTTTTAATGAGTGAATACATTTACAATGAGTGAATAAATTTTAAAGTTTTTTTTAACAAATTTACAAGTTTTTTTTAACAAATTTACAATGACCGAACAAAAGTAAAAGTTTTTTAACAAATTTACAACGAGTGAACAAATGTACAAGTTTTTTAACAAATTTACAATGAGCGAACAAAATTACAAGTTTTAAAACAAATTTACGTTTATTACGGAAAGGGTAGGTACAACACGCTGACGTCACGCATGTGAGCCTCCGGTGAGAAACCCGGAAGTATCGCCGTGAATCACATGAGAGTTGTGAATGCGATGTTGTGTATTAGGCTGTACATAATATTAACGAAAGAGAGTGATAATATATAACCTTTCATCGCTTCCGAAGTGACTAAAAGGGATATTGGACCTTATTTTCAGGTAAGTGAAATTGTTTTAGTTTGCTAACGCTAGCTTTCCAAGTTGAACACGTTTTGGATGGCAGTTATCAAAATAATTCACTCACTTTCTCATTAGATTACAGACAACACGAGAGGGTGCTTAGAACTTTTTAATCAGGACTGCATTGTTTGTTCGCTCCCGGGGTTACATAGACTGAAACGGGGAAGCGTGACGAGTTTGTTTACATGGTGCTATAAACTCCAACCCAGGAGGACACTTCAGAGGAATCACAGGGATAACATGGTGTGATTTTTTTTTTTTTGTCAAAACCAGAACTGACTTCCGAATCCACCTGGAACGCATTTACTTTGATGGAGATTTGGGCGGAGGCTAAACCCTCCAAATAGTATATTTAGAGAAATGGAAGTCAGTAAAAATTAAGTTGGACTCATTGTTTTTAACAACTGGCTACCTAACACATGCTTATAAACCCAGGAATAGCACACACACACACACACACACACACACACTTCTAACAGACATGCAATGCACACATTAGATACGTGTTAAGAAAAATAACTGTACAGTTTTAGAACAACTCATTTATACATTAAATAAACTTAATTTCACTCATTGTTCAAAATATAGTTTTATTTATAAATGAACTTCAATGTATATTGTCTCAAGTATGAAAAAATATATATGTACATTTTTAGAACCAATCATATTTACATTAAAAGCCAGTGGGTACTAACACACTTTTTTACACAGGGCCATGTAGTTTTGACTTTTTTCCTTTAATATTAAAAACCTTCATTTAAAAACTGCATGTTGTGTTCACTTGGGTTTTATTCTTTGACTAATATTTTAATTTGTTTGATGATCTGAAACATTAAAGTGTGACAAATGTGCAATGGTGGCATGGGAGGTCTGGATGGGGGCTAACACTTTTTCACACCACTGTATATAAAGTTGTTCCAATGTATATTTTCTATCTACTGTACAAATTGTAACAATAAAGCAAAGTAAAAACATTTAAATGAAAAACGTTTGTTTTTGGGATTAAAGGAATTTTTTACCCAAGATATAGATGGTTTGTTTTTTCATTGGAACAGATTTGGAGAAATTAAGCATTACATTGCTTACAATGGGATCCTCTGCAGTGAATGGGTGCTGTGAGAATGAGAGTATTTAACACAAACTATGATTGTGTTTATGGTGTGCAATATAGCGTGTGTTCATGTTTTGTGACAATATTTTTCACATAATTACTCTCTATAGCGCTGTTTTCACTTTCCTAAAAATGAGCTGATGTTTTCTTTGTTCTATAAAGTCCCTCCTTCAGAAATACCTATAGAGTTCTGATTGTGTAGTTTGTTTAGTGTGCTGTGATTCAACAGCAGCTTAGCTTAGTAGAGCCACTTGAGCTTAGCTGGTGACTGACGTATTCCAGTGGGCGGAGGTAAGTAAAAAAAAACTCTTCTTTGGATGTCATTCAAACGGAAAGTAGAGGGCTGTAGTCCAAACTGGCTGTTTGCTATAGGCTTTGAAAGGGAAATTCTATTAAAGAAAATATATTGTTGGTATAGAATTTTGAGCTTTATAATTTTACAGATATTATTTATGCTCTAACAGCAACATTGCACACCAACTAAAGTTTAAATAATGGAATCAGGATAAACGGGACCTTTAAACCTTACAGCTAAATCTGCGGAAAGAAGACCCTGCCTCATACGGCAGAGAAACAAGAAAAACTGATCCAAGACACAAATGTTGCGATAATCTTCCATAATAGGAGATGTTTTCAGGTAATCATAGTGTTGCAATGCCCCAGAATCACTGTTAGATCTGTGTATTGAGAAAGAGGAGAAAATTGCATGAAAAAAAGAAAGATCAATGAGGACATAAGATTTTTTTGTTCTAATTTTCATCAATGAATTACATGCTTAATTTTTTTTCTCACTCTTCTCTTGTGTTCTGATCAGGAAACGAATGGTGGTCCTCCTCTTCTTCCTTTAGTGTTTCAATATCACAGACACTGGAAATTAACATAATCATGATTGCAGTGAAGTCTATTTATCTATCTATCTATCTATCTATCTATCTATCTATCTATCTATCTATCTATCTATCTATCTATCTATCTATCTATCTATCTATCTATCTATCTATCTATCTATCTATCTATCTATCTATCATAAATGTCAGTTTGCTTAGGCAACATTAGAGTATTTGTAATTTGATAAAACATTACAGTACTGTCACACTCAGAGAGGTTTAAATGATTAAATGAAAACATAATTTATAGTATAAATTTAGCTAATTTTAACAAATCGTCTCATTACATAAAATCCTAATCTTTTAAAGATTATTCAGATTATATCATCGAACAAGTTAACGCACCCTTGATTCCTCTGAAGTGTCCTCCTGGGTTGGAGTTTACAGCACCATGTAAACAAACTCGTCACACTTCCTCTTTTCAGTCTTGTAACACCGGGAGCGAACGAACAATGCAGTCCTGATTAAAACGTTCTAAGCACCCTCTCGTGTTGTCTGTAATCTAATGAGAAAGTCAGTGAATTATTTTGATAACTGCCATCCAAAACGTGTGCAACTTGGACAGCTAGCGTTAGCTAACTAAAACTATTTCACTTACCTGAAAATAAGGTCCAATATCCCTTTTAGTCACTTCGGAAGCGATGAAAGGTTATATATTATCACTCTCTTTCCGTTAATATTATGTACAGCCTAATAGACAACATCGCATTCACAACTCTCATGTGATTCACGGCGATGCTTCCGGGTTTCTCACCGGAGGCTCGGATGCGTGACGTCAGGGTATTGTACCTACCCTTTCCGTAATAAATGTAAATTTGTTTCAAAACTTGTAATTTTGTTCGCTCATTGTAAATGAGTTAAAAATCTTGTAAATTTGTTCATTCATTGTAAATTTGTTTAAAAACATGTAAATTTGTTTAAAAACTTGTAAATTTGTTCACTCATTGTAAATTTGTTAAAAACCATGTAAATTTGTTCACTCATTGTAAATTTGTTAAAAAACATGTAAATTTGTTTAAAAAACTTGTAAATTTGTTCACTCATTGTAAATTTGTTAAAAAAACATGTAAATTTGTTTTTAAAAAAATTGTAAATTTGTTAAAAAATTGTAAATTTGTTTTTAATCTTGTAAATAAGTAATTTACCATTGTAATTTATTTTTGCACCCTGAGGCCACCGTAATTAGGGCTGTCAATAGATTAAAAAAATTAATCTAGATTAATCGCATGATTTCATGAGTTAACTGCGATTAATCGCAAATTAATCGCACATTTTTATCCATTCTAAATTTACCCTAATTTAACACTTTTCAGGTTTTTAATATTCTATATATGAAGAGTTTGGTTCCAAAACGCAATAAATCCATTTTGACAAATTTTGGTAAAAACGTGTTTTCTATACCAAGAAAGTGACAAGATGAAAACAACTATTTTCTGTTACAAACTTTCACACAGCATCTTTAGGTTATAATAACATTAAAAATTCAAATCCATAGGTTGATTTTCAAAGATTTATTATAAAAACGGATTATTTTTTCACAAAATGCAATAAATCCATGACAAATTTTTATTCAAAATGCTATAAATCTATTGAATCAATAGCCTATATAAATGTGCATTCATCTTTGCCATGTTATATTCATTTAGTTGACTAGTTGTACACACTAATTAAAATATAAACATTAATGTTATTAATCAAAACACTTCCTTTGTCATATTAAGAACCCTGTCATTGCGATTATACTTGACGTCTTCGCTTAACGTCTTTCACAGAGATCAGCTGTAAAATGTTTTGGTCCTGCTCGATTTTCGTTGACTTTGAGTAAAATTATGTAAAGTTTTTCATAAGATCCTCTGGGGTCAATGTGTTAGCATGAGAAGCTTGATGCTGTCGGGAGAACAAGCACCCGTCTCCCGAGTGCCTCTCAGGGAAATTATTAGATGTTGATGGCTTACGTTTCTTTCCCATCACAGAAAACCATCACAGGTTTATCAATGCAATTAAAGTATTATTTTGTTTTGTTTGTTGATCACAAAGTACAAAGTAGATGAGGAAAACTAGGACTCCATGTACTCAGCGTGCCGCCATGTTTGTTTACATTGCGTGAATGGTGCGCTGTGGGATTTATTGCGTTCTGTAAAAAAGTGGGAGTGGCGTTTATCGCATTTTGGGAAAAAAGGGAGAAAAGATGACAGAATAACACGGCGGATATTGGATTTTGCGTAAAATTAAGAATTTACTTTTAACTACTGACCTGATATAATGCTGATTTTGGCAGTAACTCATTTTTTTCAAAAATGGCGTTTATGGCGTTTTGGAACCAAACTCTTCATATATAGATGCTTTATGCAAATGTATGTTAACAATAGCCTGTTTACATTTTTAACAGGATCATCAGCCATTGTTTTGTATACGAATTTTCCTTTAAGAATATTTTTCTTTCTCCATTTGTGTTTGCTGCTGTATCATTTGTGACCTGTGCTGGCAAGTTGAGTCAGAATTAGCCAATTTAAAAAAAAAATAGTTTGACATTCTCTATTAAAACATAGAACAATGCATGATTTGTTGAAATATAACAAAATATGACAGAACTACACGTGTTTGAAGATGAAAGAGTCAAATTACCACAAATATTACCACATCCATACATTATATTACCACATCAATACCTTAAAATCACTGGTAAGACTAATAGATTTAGCACACACAAGGCAAAAACATCATCAATGTATGTTCAACTTTTTTCCTTTTGTTTGATTGACATTGAGACAGACTGCTTAAAATCTAAGTGATCTAATATAATGTTACACATCAGATATTTTTACCCAACAGTTAACCAAACATTTACTTAAGACATAACAGATTATAGATCCTACCTGCGTGAATTCTTATAAAAACAGATATTTGTAAAACTGTAATTTTGTGTAGATGTCTCCAAGTCGCGCACTCGCGCGTCTGTGTGCACGCGCTTCAGATGTCAGTCAGTCAGCGTGAGGGGATCGCTTTTAAGTCTTGTCGCTCTTAATAACTCTTTAACATTAATCAGGTACCGAACTTTATCTCTCTTAATGACTATTTTAACATCAAGCAAGTCAGGGCCGGCCCTGGGCATAGGCGGAATAGGCAAATGCTAAGGGCGCCGCCGACCCCTTGGGGCGTCCGTGCGCCCAAATTATTATAATTTTTTTAATATATGTATTTAACATTTAACTATAAATATTTAATTTTGCACAAGAAAACAGCATTTATTAATGAATTATTAGTAGCATAGTATCTCGGAAGATCGTGCTTGTTAAATAGCTCTGTCTGTGACTATACTGCACTGAAGCGGCAGTTTAAAATATAAACCCAGAATTCAGCGAACGTCAAGAACAAGAAAACGAAAAACAACAATCAGACAGAGACGCGGAATTTACATAATGTTACACAGACCATGTTTAAATTTCAATGTTTCTGCACAGAAATACCAACTTGTTCACTTTGTTTGGTATTAATAAGCTGCGCATTGGAGTGCTGGCCGCAGTGCTGAAGACGCGCTCGGACGGAGTACTGGTGGCAGCACAGATATGCACTGCAACCTATTGGAAACTAGTATTCGTTATTATATAATTATTATTCGTTATTTTACTTTATTATTTCCACTTAAGAAGAGTTCTGCACTTTTTGTTTCAATATTTCTCTTTATATAAATACTATTTTGTACTTATCTATAATTTCATTACTAACCCAACTAACTCATCTGCGCTTTCCGATAGGTTGCACGTAAGGGGAAAAGTATAGCTTTCTTCCCCTTGAGAAGAGTTGTGCACTTTTAAACTTTTTTAAAAAAATATCTCTTTAAAAAACTTTTTCTTTATTTTACTAACCCAACTAATGACTCCTCCGCTTTCCAATAGATTGCACGTAAATATGTGTGTATATGTGCCATCAGTACTCTGTCAGAACGCGTCTTCAGCACCGCGGGGAGCAGCCAGCACTCCAATGTGCAGCTTATTAATACCAGACAAAGTGGTATTTCTGTCCAGAAACAATGAAATTTAAACACGGCCCGCGATAACGTTATGTAAATCCCGTGTCTCGGTCTGATTGTTGTTTCTGTTTTCTTGTTCTTGACGTTCGCTGAATTCTGGGTTTATATTTTAAACTGCCGCTTCAGTGCAGTATAGCCACGAAGCTATTTAACAATGAGCGCAATCTCCCGAGACATTACAACATGCTACTAATAATTAATTAATAACAGCTGTTTTCTTGTACACAATTAAATATTTTAAGTTAAATGTACATTGTTAAAACATGTAAAAAAGACAAGATTTTAACAATATCAAGATCAAATGCCTGAGTGACAGGGTATTGTGTGTTTGTGTGTGTTTCCAAAATATTTTCAAAATAAAGAAAAACAAGACAAAGCTGTGCAGTTTGTTTCTGTGTAAGTTTATGAACAAAATGATTGGAACACAATTGTGATTCTGTGATTCTAAAGGGCACCAGGTGAAATCTTGCCTAGGGCAGCAAATTGGCCAGGGCCGGCCCTGAAGCAAGTCCTGCAGTCTATTTTTTAAGTCATGCATAAAAGCGAAACCAAAATGAATTGAGACGCATTTTTGTATTAGATTAAGCATTAGGAGGACGGTAACGTTACACCTCTCAGACGTATAAATAAAGATCATTTCAGATGTCCAACGAGCATTTAAAGCATTGGATTTGGTAGACGATTTGCTTTATGTTCTTATTTCTATGAAAACCTTTTACTCATTTAGAGAGAGTCACATTTGTCTGCGTCTCTGTTCATTCAACTATGGGCTGGACCAAGGGTCAAACAGAAATTGCGCGTTGCGTTAATCTCCGTTAATAAAATTAGTGGCGTTAAAATGAATTGCGTTAACGCGTTATTAACGCGTTAATTTTGACAGCCCTAATATATATATATATATATATATATATATATATATATATATATATATATATATATATAAAACAGTATATATACACAGTATTATGATTGGATTTTATACTAACCACAGTACTAGATGGTAAAAAGATGTGTATAACATTTCTGTACTTTTTTATTTTACTTTGTGTACTGAATTTCTTTAATATATTTTCATTAAATGCCAAATTACATCTACAATATACTTTAAATTAAAGTACTTTGTATTCAAATGAACACAATACGATGAGAAGAAACAATATGGTTTTAAAGTGCAATCATAGGTGTTAAGGACCCAACATCCTATAGGAAAATTCAAATGCAGTAGCCACCGTTCAACCTGAAGAGGGCAGCACTCACACGTTTTTACACCATATTGCAGTAGCATTGAAACACTTTCCAAATGTCAAAAAAAAAAACTTACTAAAATCAATGAACAGCGCTAATAATGCATCATTCTTACAGATCATTAACTAAAAACGTTGGTTTAGGGTTTAGTTACTCTTTAAGAACTCAAGATAAGATAAACAAGGGGTGAAATTTGACTTTATACAGTGGATGGTAAAGCGTCATGTATTGCTTCTGCATTACATTATGTAAACAGTTTTTATATTAATGAACTAAACAGATGTCATCTATCAGTTAATGTACACATCTTGTACTTTGACATTTGCTAGTGAAACACAGGGCAAAGCCGATGCATGCTAAAAGTTACCGTTTTCACATGAGATTTAAATGAGACTGAAGCGATCACAAAGTCGTGTGCAGATTGTGGAAGGAATTACAATCTTTAGTGGGCAGACATTTCGGCGGACTAAAGCTTACCTAAATGCTACTGTACCTGAGATTACACGCTAATATTATATAATCTGTAGAACCTGTGCGGAGCATAAGTTACTCACCGGCACACTATCAGTGTCCGTGGCCGACAGAGAGCTGTGTCTGACGGAAAATAGGTTGCTGACCGTGGTGGTGTTTGTGTGGTGTGAAGAAAAGCGGAGACTTTGGCTTTATTTTTGTGAGATTTTTTCTGCTCCATTGGTGTAGCTACGTTTTACTGTTAGTTTATTTTCTTGCAGCTTCGCTCTTTTAATGTATCATACTCACTCGCTGCTGCCTGCAGCTCTGTTCGCTTTGTTGATTTGAGCTACGCGCTAATATGCGGTAGTGCATGGAATGATCCACTTTAACTATAATGGGGGGCGGATTCGTGCAGATGTAATAACGTTCACACCTTTTAGGGAAATATACTGAAAAACACAAAATATGTTTAAATACAATTCCTTATTAAACAAAATTATGATAGTCTTCTGGGAATCTTGATTATAACCAGGGGCAAAAAGTGGCAGCTCACCAAGTACACCCCTGCATTTTGGGGCCCCTTGGTAAGGCGGGGCCCAAGGCAATTGCCGACGTTTGCCTAATGGGTAAGTCCGCCCCTGCCTCTCTAGAGTTATTGCAGGAAAGAGGATAAACTTCCGATTGCGCTGCAAGTAGAATCACTCACTGCGTATGATGTCAGTCGGCGTACATACTATATTTAATAAAAGTGTGCAACGATTTCAAAATAAAAGGCCCCAAAACAGATGGTAATAAAAAATAATAATAATAAAAAAGAACAAATTATTTATAATCTGGTGTAACAACATATCCTTGCTACATCAGCAAGGATGAGATGTTCAGGGCTTACCAAAATAGATATAGCAGTGGACAAGAGCATAAAATTGTCCAGTCCAGAATTCCTGCCAACACTACAGGGCCAGTGAACAGTAAGAACTGTTGGAATTCAGTCGCCTTCCAACGGTCCAATTTTCTAAGCGACCGTGGTCTCCTGGCAAACTCAATTGGCACGTAGGGCCTCATTGACTGGAGTTTGTCTGACATCCTGTCTATTTTTGATGCCGGCAGTCTTACTGTTAATGGACCCCGGAGCCAGGTCTGAAGCAGTTTCCTTACGATGCCCAAACAGACTAGATGCATATAATCCAAGGGAAACTGCGATACCATGTCAACCCTCGTGGTGGTTTAGTCATCAGCCATCAGGTTGAATGAGATGTCAGTTCTCTGGGGTGCTCTGATCCAGGGAATGTCATACGACGGTTCTGGTATTGCCCCGGGTCTAGGCACTTATTGCACCCATGGTAAGCATTATGGCCCTTTGTTTTTTTCACAAAGGACCATGCAGGGGCCTCACAGATTACCATGTGAAGCTTTATTTTATTGTTCGTATCTCCAAAGCAAAACCCAGCCTCTAACTCCTGTAGTTCGTTGACAAAATCAGTGGCCGAATTAGGTTTTTTTGGTCCACAGTACACGCAATGACCACAGGTTCCTTCATGGGGATGGTAACCAGTAAGCTAAGGATGAGCCACAGCTGTACAGTTGAACTTTTAAATAAAGGAAGACCATCTATATTAATCTGCAGCCCCAATGTCATGCCCTCTGCAAGTGTTTTGGCATATTTGCTTATAGTGTCCTTCAAGGAGGAAAGAATGCCAAAGTGATGGTAGTTCCCACCAGCCTTCTCCTGAATAAGCATAATCCATTTTTTTTCTTGAGAAGGGTCCTACCATCCTTTGGCAGATTGGGATGGGTTATATGGAGTATTCTCAACAGTGCATTCAGGGCATCGAGAGAAATGCCCAAACTCACTGCCCAGTTGGCAATGTTATTGCAAAGTGATGTCGTCATCATTTTCCGAATCCGAACCTGATGTTCCATCCCCATCAAAATACATATCATCAAAATCTGCCTCCAATTCCATTTCCTCTTCAGTAAAAACTTTGGCATTGAATGTGCAGCTGAAGAGGGTGGGGTAGTGTTCTCAGAAAGAACTCTGCCATCTGCTCGTATTCCTGTCATGTCCATATCAGTCATATCAATCATGTCTGTCCTAATTTGATGAACCCTTAAGGTTGACAAGGAGACAGGCAAAGTCTTTCTATTCATTTTTGCTCGAAATGAGAAATTTCAAGAAAGTCAGGTTGCAGGTTTTGTTTCAAGACAGGTTGCAATCAGGTGTGTAAAATGTATAATTGTTTCTTCTGTTGTATTTAAATAAATACATTGTTGAATGGTGGTGTTGTCTGTTTTATTGTTACAAAGTAGACAATAACATAAAATTAGAGCAACATTGAAAATTTGGAATGCACTTATTGATTTGGCCCCATGAATAGGTCTAGACTGACATAAAAAAAAAAAAGGTCTAGACTGACATTGAAAATGAATCTATTACAACATCTCAATCCAGGTGGGAGGCGTTTTTTGTGGTCTATCTGCTTGACCTTGACATTTACTTTGTTTGAAAATAATTATATTAAGTTGGTATTCATTAACAACAATAGAAGAAAGTATCTAAAAAGTTGGTATTCATTTCATAGAAATACCTAATATTTGTTTAATGTATAACAGGCCTTGTGATTTGAAACATTGCATTTGATTTGGAAGAATATTATGTCATGAGAGGGGGTTTAGCGAAAAATCTGCAGCTGGCAGCAGTAAGAAGCTGCCACTGGCAGCCGACCATATACCTGCCAAAAAGGCAGACATCAGCTGCCATTAATAACCAGAAGTCGAAGATGAATGCCACTCTTAGCCTGTCAAATAAGTTATCATATCAAATTGTGTACAGGTGCTGGTCATATAATTAGAATCTGATCCAAAAGTTGCTTTATAACTAATTCCATTCAAAAAGTGAAACTTGTCTATTATATTCATTCATTACACACAGACTGATATATTTCAAATGTTTATTTCTTTAATTTCAATTATTATAACTGAGAACTAAGGACAATTGGAATATTACTTAAGACAAATATAAAGAAAGGAATTTTAGATATCTGGGAAACTTAAAAGTATGAACTTTCGCCTGACCTTAACCCCATAGAAAATCTATGGGGTATTGTGAAAAGGGATGTGTTCCACTCCAGTTTTCTTGGTACATGTAGAGCAAATACATATCTGTAAAAGTACTGCAGTAGTAGAGAGAATACAACAGACACATTGGAATCATTGAACAAAGTTTGTAATGTATTGATGAAAACACTACAGTACAATCACAACAGGTCACATCACTTCACAATCTGCACTCAATCATCAGTAACAAGTTGGCAGAATTGGACAAGCAATTACAAGGGCCTGCATCTATACAGTACATTGATAATTGGTTCATGCTCCATGCTTATTGGTTACAATGAACCTCATTATCTTGAAACTTTCATGATTTTCAGTAAACATGGAAGATTCTTTGTCTGTTTCCATACAACTATTACGAATAATGGAACAGTTACTCATCATTTTGGGCAGTTGTATTGATTGATAGTTAGATCATTGTAAGAAAATGAATAGACACTTATTTGAAATGTGATGTGTGAATAGCCTTTTGAAACAGTAGTACTTTGATGTTAAGTTGTGTCATATTGAACATGTGATTTTGGTTGAATGAACAAATGATCCAAGTTTTATGTGTATTGTATCCAAGCAATTGAGAAAAGAGTTGAGTTTTGAAAAATGTGCATTTTGATCTTTGGTTGTGAGTTTTGTGTCTAGAGTTGTGAGGAGTGACATCAGGGTTCTGAGAATAGTAGCAAAGTGATTGTAAAAAACTGTAAATTGTTCTAAATCAAATATTGAAGAAAAATTAACTAAAAGGAAAAAACATAAATATGGCTCCTACAAAACCGGTACGTTGTAGTATGGCACAACGTGAGCTTTCATCATGCAGCCCCAGTCCAAAACTGGTTTGCTGACTACCAAACATTTATCGTGCAATACCTCCCACCATACTTGCCATGTTTGAACCCCATAGAAGAGTTATATGGAAGGTATATGACCAGCAGCCCTTTGTGCCCCATGTGATGAGATTGATGTTGGTGCAATTTAGGGATGGATAAGGCACTCAAGGTGCTTCTTCCCTCGATGTCTGGCTAGGGAATATATTGCCTGTGATGTGGACGAGGCGTTGTGACTTGTTTGGTGAAAAATAAAAAAATTCAACAGCATGTGTATCTGCAAATATTTCTGTGCATGTGAATCTAATACATATTTTAGTATTATGGCAAAGCATACTAAAGAAAAGTGCACTTTTCATTATGCCCAACTGTGTGTAGTTGGTCAGACAAAAATCTGGTAATATGAATGAAGTGTGTTCCAATTTGTGTCAAAGTTTGATTTGGATAATGTTATATGTAGTTTAGGTTGGAGTGCTTCATTTTGCAGGATATATGTGGTATTTTGCTATTTGGATGTGTGGTTTTGTAAATTGTGTTAAGTTTTTTGATAAAACCAGACTAGTTTGCAAAATTGTGTGTTTGCAATTGGGAATATAATGTAATAGAGACAGACGATTTTGATTGGATAAGATGTTTTCATGACAGTAAAGCTTAACGTTACGTAGATGAGAGAAAATATATTACATGTACTGTATTAAATTAAATTAAATAGAAATTTAAAAACATTTTTATTAAATACTTTATTATTCATTAGCATTATCATTATAAAAAATTATTATACTTTTTTTTTGGTCCTTCTCTGAAAGCGTAGAAGGCCCTGAAGGTTCCCCACTGCACGAGTGAGGCTAAAGTTTTCTAAAATCAAACAACGTTCCAATCATTATTATACATGATGATTAAAAAAACAATGTTTACTGACGCAATAAATCAATACTTACTCAGTAGAGGGTTCAGCTCAACCGTGTCCCACCGTGTGTCTCAATCAGCTCCCTTGTTCAGTAGTCAGGGCACTGATCGGGGAGTCGGCCATTTTAAGGGCTGTCTCAATCGCAAAATCCGTTCAGTGCACTGGAACGTTCGTTCCCTAAAAATTCCCACAATGCAACGCAAAAACCAGTGAGCATCGATGGACCCTATGTTCCCTAACCGGAAATCACATGACCTTTTCTGAAGCTCGCCAACCGAACATCACGTGATCCAACTCAATAAACTTTATGAAATGTTACAGAACTTTTATAAAGACAAACGTTTGTTTAGGTTGTAAATATAAACACACATTGCTACACAGTAAGGGACCACAATCTACTCAATATTTAAAATAATAATATTTATTTAAAATTGTAAATATATTTATTACATTTAAAATGTAATTATATGTCTCCAATTTTATGCACAGCTATGTAAGAGAATAATGACAGCATTTTCACAATGTACTGTTTTTAAAATTAAGTCAGAGAGATGTTGGTTTTGCCGGTTGTTGATGAGTAACAGCTGCGAGTGATTACAACGCGCTTAAGCAGCCACGTGACAGAAAAATAAGTGAACATTGTCCCAATGTGAAGTGAGATAGGGTTCTTACCCGTGCCCAAACCTGTGTACACGATATACTGATTCACGACCTCGGAGCTAGGGACCGAATTGAGACACACGGCCAGTCTCGATGGACTAGTTGCACGGGATGACGTTTTTCTATTTCCGTTTCTTGAGTGTACGCGTGTAAGCTTCCGGTTTCGCGATATTAAGAGAGGAAGATATGAATCATGGCGCTGTTTTACACACAATGTCTGCAAGATCTATCAAAGTAACAATCACCGATGTCCATCGGCTAGTACAGCAGCATGCTCAGCTCCGATGAGCAAAAGGAAAAAGTTGTTCAAGGTGTATATATCAAGTTACATCGACAACTATGAAGGTAAGTTATAACATTAGCTAACTGACTGGCTAGCTCGCTCTAACAGTTAGTAAATTACTACTGACTTTGACAACTTGACACGCTATTTGATGGTTTTAACGATGCACAATTAACTGTATGAATAACATTAATGATGTCCAAACCTCACAGTTTCAAACCAAAGATTCATCAGGGAGGGAGCGTCAGGGCTACATGCTACAGATGAGAAAGGGCGAGAACCCTCACGACCCCGGAGTGGGAGTAAAAAATAAGAAGTGTTTATCAGCTCAAAGCCTCAATCAGGTTTATTTTTTGTGGTTTTGATGTGCCTGTGTTGCAAATGACATTATCATACACCAAGCTTTCATGGAAACCAAAGAAACTGGTTCTGGCGGCTTGTGTTTTTTACTGTATGTTAATTATAAACCGTGAACGGTCAGTTATCTTTAAGGTTCATTGGCCAGTGATATTTAAGTACTGATTTTGTACCCTGTACTATGCTTTAAACTTTCACTGTTTTTATAACACTCTATATGAAAGTGAGTAAATTGAGACAGGTGATCTATTTGGATGTCCTTAGATTACAGTATTGTGTATAGTGTTATGCATTTGATAACCTGACATGGTTAAGCCTATTTTCCTAACTTACCTGATCAGCCTGCTCTCGGCTTTGTCATTTTCTGTGTTGTATTGAATTTGTGTCCTGATCCTGAATGTGAAATAACATACTGTATATTTTGTTTTAATGTGTAGATTGTCTTTGGCGACTGCTCACCAGTTAACATTTCAGTGGCAGACTGTTCCTGTGTGGCTGAAAGAGCACTCTGCAACCACTATGTTGTGTTTGACCCAGCTGAGAGCCCACCCTTCGGACTGTTGGAAATTAAATGTCCCAATTAAATGAAAATTGAAAATGCAGAGTGCAACGCTGAAATTAAAGCAGACTCACAGCTACTACTGGCAGGTGCAAGGCCAGCTACTTCTTATAGGGATGTAGTGGTGTGATTTTTGGTGTTTTTACAGAGGAGGGTATTCCCATACAATGCATCTACAGAGACTGTGAGGTGGCTAAAACTATAAGGGAGATTATTTTTATTTTTACATGAATGTTTGAAGAGGGTTCGCATCACATATGGGATTTAATTTGAATAATATGCACTACATTTTTTCCTCTTTAAAATCCACTGTACATGTAACATTGATTCTTTATAAATAATGTTGTTAATAATGATACAGTTAAGTATTAAAATAAATATATTACTTTTAATGTGCTCCTATGTGTGGGCTCCTCTTAATGCTATCATGCTGTGAGTCAGGTGTATAAAGCAACAGCAATGCTAAACTTTCCTTAGTGGTAACGTGTAACTGTCCATCTCATAAGTTGTGGAGAATGGGGTTTAAAGGGTTTATATAAGTGTACACAGTTGTTTGAAAGTAATTACCTTTTTAATAATGTAAAAGATGTCAACAAAATACTGTTTAATTAATCAGTTCTGGTAAGTAAATGTCTAACAAAATTATAGAACATTTAATTATAAAGTATTTACAAGAAACTATTGCAAATAGAAACATTCATTCTAAAGTATTTACATTACAATATTTTAGAAATAAATTCATTAGAAGGTTTTTACCGGAAACTTGCAATTAGAAACATTAATTATAAAGTATTTACATGAAAATAGAAGTACTTTCATTGGAAGTTCATTACAAGAAACGTGTACAATTAGAAACATTCATAATGTATTTACATGGAAATATAAGAAATACATAAATTATAAAGTATTATAAAGTATAATAGTCAAGTCCGGTGTAGGGGGACCGGTATAGCTTCTTTTATAAATCTCCTCAACCCCTTAGCAGTCACTACGAAGTCACACACACATACACAAGTGATTTTCGTAGGGTTGAAGCTGTCCCTATGGATCTTGATTTAACACTGAGCCTGTACCGCAGTATTTACAGGAGTGAAAACTTATCTCTGTGTTATTATAACGAATGGGAAGAAAACAATGTAATGCTCCGTTTTTCCGTTTGAAAGCAAGTTAGAACTCATTCTACTTAACAAGGTTAACTAGATGCTGTCATTTGCAGTGCGTAAACGCTTAGACCGGAAGTACACGCAAATTCCGAAGTTAATAGACGCCATCTTGTTCACCTAGTCTTGACAGGTGTGCATAGTTAACCCGGATCTGATATGGGTCCGTTCAGGATCCGTTGTTTGGAAGTAGAATTTACGGCGCTGCCGGACGATCCTCTGGACGGCACCAAAACGAATGTGATAGTCACGCGGGTTTGGCGACTCGAAGGCGGATCCGCCTAGGAGTCTCCTGCTGTGTGGGTCATCAGTGTCAAATTTTCTCAGAACAGAGCTGCGCTCCAAATGTGTTGTAAATTAAACTTCTCTGTATTATCATTATGAACGACGTACATAATTAGTTTGTTAGTTAGTATTTACTGCAAAACGTCTACATAAAAACTAAACAGCATTGCAAGGTACCCTTATTCACTCAAAATATATTTAACCCAGGGCTGGGTAACTATAGGACAGAACACATTTCTGGGATACTACACTACACTGGAAATGTCAATATGAAATTGTTGAAGTCACGCAAAGGAACTGAAACCATGGCTGTTTCTCAATTCTAAGAACGCAAGTGGAGACTGGTCTTACCAGGCGACCTTGGAAGAATGAACTCAGAAGGTCGCGAGAACACAGAACGCACTTGTGAATAATTGAGTATTTTCACGCGTCCTCTGTACTTGCATTCTTGAGAGTTGGAATTGAACTTCGACTGTTAATGATGACGTAGAGTGAGGACACAAGGACGCAAGATCGCTAAAGAACGCATATTAAGAAACAGCCAATGATTTGCCCTGTAGGAACACTCTTAAAAATATTGGGTTGTTTTTAACGCAGGGCAGGGTAACTATAGGACAGAACACATTTCAGGGTTAAAATGACCCAAATAATGGGTTGTTTTAACCCAAATAATGGGTTGTTTTAACACAACTGCTGAGTTATTGTTAATCAATCATGTTGAAACAACCCAGCAGTTGCATTAAAACCCATTATTTGGGTCATTTTAACCCTCTGGGGTCTAAGGGGTTTTTAGAGCCCTGGGGAAGTTTTGACATGCACTGACATTTGTGCTTTTTTCAGTTGCTTAAAAACATATTATTGGCAAAAGTCTCATAACACTGCGTTCAGCACAAACTGGGCTACAATATTATATGTGCATGTTTGTATTTTTGAGAGAAAAATGTTTATGTGTGGTTTTTGAAAAGCTAAATTTTTAAGTCACTGATATAAGTCCACAAAACTCATTCTAAACATATTTTCCCAAGGCTTTTCAAAACAGGATCTAGTAGTCTAGAGTTTTTTTCTTCAAAATGATGTGAAAATCATTTGGCCTACTCATTCACATAAAACAATATATTGATTTACAATTTCTAAGACACTTTTGCTTGGAAAAGGCCGTATGCGTGGAGGCGGGAAAGCCCCTGAATAATCAGTGATTGACAGCTGAGGAACAAAAGTTGCATAATGAGCCACAAAATGAGCCTTGTAGGAATGTTCAACAGGAATCTAACTTTCTCTGTAGTAAAACCATGAAGTTATAACAAAAATTACACACACACACACGCATTCTGGTTTCCATGTTTTGTGGGGACATTCCGTAGGCGTAATGCATTTTATACTGTACAAACTGTATATTCTATTCCCCTAACCTACCCCATTCCCTAACCCAAACCATCACAGAAAACTTTCTTCTACTTCACATTTTTAAGAAACATCATTCTGTTTTATTTATAAGCTTGTTTCCTCATGGGGACATCAAAATGTCCCCACAAGGTCACAAAAACACTGGTATTCCTATCTTTGTGGGGACAATTGTGGGGACACACACACACACACACACACACACACACATACACTGATTATATATATCATGGTAAAGGTACTGCTTGGCCATCGTAAAATGAACACAGGGTTAGTGTTTGGTTGGCCAGCGAGAGGTTTACTTTTGTGCAGTAAAAAGCTCAAAAGAAGAACTGCCTATCGTTGTCTGGACTATTATTTGTGTTTTACAGTATGTAATCATTATAGTAGAAACACAACAAGGGACAAGCGTGATCATTTTATCAATGTTTGTTTACAGCCGCTGCCGTCATTACTCCCTCACATGTTGGTCATGAAAGCAGTACGTGTGCACATGCAAGTGATGCTGTGTTTAATAAACTTGCTGTGCGGAGATATAAGTTTAGACGCAAGTAAATAAGGAGAAATCTCAAAATCTCAGAAATTCTCAAAACTTTCTATTTTTATTGATTCCGTTACACAGTAAAATAAACACACACTGCAAAAAATTATGTGTTAATTTTTTACACATTGTGTGTGTGTCACACCCAGGGGCTGGCTGATAATTGTTAAGCCACGCCCCTTCTCAACTTCCACCTCGAGGAGGTCCCCAAAAACAACCCAATGACCAGACAACAACGAGGACAGGTAAGTATAAAATATTTTTATTTATTAAATATTTAAAATGTACTGGGACTTGGGGAAAGGGGGATTAAAACTAATATCAGGCTCTGCCCTCCAGGGGGCCACGGCCGAGTGAGTGACAGGGGGAGGGGACGTCGAAGAACGGCTCCTGCCTGGTTCCTTCTGCCCGTGGCGCACTCCTCTTCCTTCCTGGAGGCAGAATCAAAGTAAAATCAGTGTTGGTGTCAATTTCTCCTATCTGTGTACCTGTATCGTGCTCCGCGGTACTCCACCGCTCAGGCTCGTACGATTCCTTATCGTCTGCTCACTCTCCTTCTCTCTCTCTCCACAGACAGCAGCTGGGACACAAGGACACAATGAATCTGACTCGAATGGCTCTCTCACCTCTTCGCTGGCTACAGCTCTTGGTAAGTGCAGGTTTCCTTCACAGCTCGTTCTCTTAGCGCTCACGCTTGTTCTCTCTCTCCACAGACAGCAGCTGGGACACAAGGACACAATGAATCTGACTCGAATGGCCCTCTCACCTCTTCGCTGGCTACAGCTCTTGGTAAGTGCAGGTTTCCTTCACAGCTCGTTCTCTCAGCGCTCACGCTTGTTCTCTCTCTCCACAGCCAACAGCTGGGACACAAGGACACAATGAATCTGACTCAAATGGCTCTCTCACCTCTTCGCTGACTACAGCTCCTGGTAAGTGCAGGTTTCCTCACAGCTCGTTCTCTTAATGCTCACGCTTGTTCTCTCTCTCCACAGACAGCAGCTGGGACACTAGGACACAATGAATCGGACTCGAATGGCTCTCTCACCTCTTCGCTGGCTACAGCTCTTGGTAAGTGCAGGTTTCCTTCACAGCTCGTTCTCTTAGCGCTCACGCTTGTTCTCTCTCTCTCCACAGACAGCAGCTGGGACACAAGGACACAATGAATCTGACTTGGATGGCTCTCTCACCTCTTCTCGTCGTACTGTAAGCACATGGTTTTCAATGGTGGCTCCTCTCAGGTCAATATACACGGCACACTCTTCGTCTCTGTTGATCAACGGAACTTAACAGGTTAGTATACACTTTACAGGGTGGCGGACTTACGACAGCTGGCGGACTTACGACAGCTGGCGTCCACAGGGTGTCAGCTGGACAGTAGTTCCCATATGGCGCCGGGGACAAACCCTCTCGGCGAGCTCGTTGGTCTGCAGAGGGGCGGGAACGTCACACCGTCACACCGGGTCGAGCGCTGCCCTTTCCTCGGTACCCGTTGGGCGATCGAACACTGGACAGGGGCGCCCCTTTGTAGAGACCTCGGGGCGGTGGATCTCCTTCGCCTCTAACTCTGCGACGATGAAAATCACACAGGTAAGATAGCAATATTATTTGTCCAAAGTCATACTCACACACCGCCAACTCTACGGTTCTTCACCACCACTCTATAAAGTCCGCCGAGTGTTCGGCTGAGAAATCACTCCAGGATGCCACTTCGTTATTCGAAACTGAAACACACTCACAGCATAAATATCTACAGGTTTTCTCTAGGGCCGCTTGCCTCTTCGTCTTTCCTTGACGGGATACGTCTGATGAGACACACAGCAATTTCACTGCAGTACACAGCAATACACAGCACCACTTCAAAGTGAAAGTTTCTACATCCAAAGACTCACCCACCACACTCGTTGCACACAAAAAGACGCCCGACTTCCTCTACTTCGCCCGGGGCGAATACGGCGATGGATAAACACGGCCTAGTGGTTGGTTTCGTCACTGTAGTGGCTTCGTGATAACGATCCTTCGGCTCACCCACCACGCTATCTCAGGGGTAGGGCCGCCCTCCTTCTCCTGGAGGTACTCAGAGAAATTACAAGTCCAGATAACAATTCTTTCCAATGGAAATAAGTTTGTTACTCACGGCTGCTGTACTTCCTTCGCCCCTCGTTTCTCTACGCTAATCCACACTGCAAACACTCCAAAATACAAATGATACAGTTTCCTTGGTTTCTCTCCCTGGATGTTGATCTTCGTTCGTTTCTTCGACCTATAAGGTTTCCTGGATCTCCATCAATAGTACGAGGAAGAGAGAGAGAGCATCAATCGCGATCAACAGCATACCAGGCGAGCACAACTCAGCACTTCGATATACACCATCAACTCCCAAACTGTGATTTAAGCTGCTCTTAAGTATCCCTCCGTGTGATGCGATCTTCCAATCACCCGGCGCTCCTCCTAACGACACACAGCTGTGCTTAATTTGGCTGATTACAGCCCTCGCGATGCTACCAGATGTCCGGTGTTTCCTCTTCCCGGTCCGGGCGGAAAACATCCGGGCGGAACAAAACTTTCCCAACTTTTGGTTCCGCCCGAAAAATCGTCACCTTGTGACATGTGTCATGCCATTTAAGACGTTATTTCATGTTAAAATAAATGAAAGGGCCAACACAAGTTGTGTTAAAAACAGGGACGGGAGTAATGCGTTACAAAGTAATTCCGTTACTGTAATTCCACTACTTTTAACGGTATTGAACATGTAACAAAGTATTTTTTTAAATCAAGTAACGCAGTTACAATTACTGAAATTTAAACGAGTTCGTTACTCGAGTTACTCTATTTTGTGATAAATGAACACTTGCAGACAAGACATTTCTGATCTAAGGTTGCAGGACTGTGGTGGGTGGCACAATGAATAATAACACAGAAGGTGTGTTAGTATAGGGACAACACATTTAATGTGTTGGGAACAACACATTTAATAGCCTCTCTTATTACACAATAACGGATTAATCTATATTAAGAACATGCTAACGTTATCCAAGACCGTTTCCCAATCCGAAGGCTGCAGCCTCTGAAGGGTAGCATTTCTATCCTGCATATGTCATAAAGACTGTCTTATTTCAAAAAATTAACTTTTAAATGAACTTTAAAATATTGATTATTATTCTTAGTTAATGGTAAATTGTTGTAATGTGCTTATGACTTGCGAATGTAATGCTCAGTTAACTTAAATAAACTAGGCTTGATGACATATGCAGCAGCCTGTCTATGCGACCTCCGGAGGCTGCAGCCTTCGGATTGAGAAGGGGCTCTGATTCTACCGCTATTCATTTAACCGTAACTCCTGAAGCATTTGCGCTATCAAAAAAGTTTGAATTGTTACTAAAAGAAGACAATTGCTTTTTTTGGAAATATATGGTTTATTACGGTATAGTCCGCCAATCGCTGCTGTTTGTGGAGAGCTGAAGGGCTGCATTGCATCAGAGAGCAATATTAAAGTCTAAAATATATATATTTTTAAAAACTGGTGGCTCGTGACTTGACGACCCAACTGTTTCAGTTGATTTTCAATAAAGCACAGTTTTTTCGCTTCTGGGTGTGGCGATCTCATTACAGATAAACAGGTAACAGGAGAAATACGGTATCTCTCCTCCTTCTCATACAGATTACACCGAATGACAATATCTGTTTTTGATATCACTTACATCATTTTATAAAACGGTTAGTTCCAATCCTTGATTCTGATTGGTCAATAGGTGTGCTTTATTCACAATAAAACACTGCTATGACCGCTTCACCCAACGGTTCTATTTAATATCACTGCGCCATTAGCAACACCCTTAGCAACACATAAACATATAATGAGACAAAGTCTGAGAACAGTTTGTTGTTTTTATTTGAGCTTCCATGTTGTTGTTTGCATTCAGGGACTATTTTTTCTAGCGGAAGGAATGCTTTTATTGATTTAACTTCATGAAAGTTGTACAAATTTTTTTTTACTTTAATATTGTGTGGTAACCGTTTTATAAAAGCAATAAGGTACTCGAGGCAAGTGCTGTATCGTGAATAAGTAACGGCTGAAGGGGTTGCAGGCACTCCGCTTCGCGTCGTGCCTAACAACGCCCTTCAGCCGTTACTTATTCACGATACACCACAGCCTCTCGTACCTTATTGCTTAATTAAAGCTGACATTCCAAGCATTATTTAGACATTTATCTTTTGTGTCTATAAGCAGTATTCATTAAGTGACATTTAATTTTTCTGACGCGTTTCTGAAAGGACTTCACTGAGGCAGAGGGATCAAAACGCACATCATGTTTATTTTCTTAATTTTGCGAAAAGCACAAAATCTGTTTTTATTGGGAGTGGACAGAAAAAAACTAGACACTTTAACATTTTAAATGATGTATAAATCATATCTGTATGTCCAAATCAGCAGAGTAATCTAAGTCTCTTTGCGGAGTGATTGAAAAAAGAGTTTGCGGCGCCCGCGCAGACGATCCCAAAGTTTTAACCCAGAAATGTGTCCTGTCCTTTAGTTACTCAGCCCTGGGTTAAAAACAACCCAATATTTGTGTTACTACAGGGCAAATCATGGTTCAGTTCCAGGGACGTCACTAGGATTGGAAGACAGGGGGGGCTCAGCCCACAGAGTATTTGTAACTTGTGTTTGCAAAATTTTTGCACTCACATCTGAGCTACAATTATGTCAACAACCAGTCAAGAAACCAAGATGTTAACAAGTAAAACATGACAGACATATCCTCCTCTTCCATTTCTACTCTGTTAAATAAAAGTTACTGTAATGTTAGCTTTTAGACACATCAAAGCTGCATGGGGGAATTTAGGCCAGACTTTGCTCCTGATTAGTTATTCTATAAGCAATGACTTAAATGCTATCTGCAAATTGGTCACATGAAACATCCAAAATGTCCATAAACAGAGGTCAGACAGCTAAAAAGTTGGTAAGTTAAACAAATGAGAAAAAGAAATAGAAAAAAATTGGCATCACTGCATACTTTACCAGGTAAGCTATTGACCAGGGCTCTCAAGTTTTGAAGACAGGCAAGAGTGACACCCCTCCAAATACCCCCCCCCCACCACCCCAAATATTATTTAACTATTAGGTTGTATACTACTAACCTTATTGCAATCCACTATTCCATTGTATTCCCTGTGTGTCATATATGGGACTAATTTTCATTTGGGAATGGAGATTTTTTTACAATGAAGACTTCCTGATTCATTATTCACTGTGTAAATACACGTACACATTTTCAGTACAAACACATCATTTTACTGTTTGCATTTCTATGCTCACATAGAAACCTTACCCAAGGATTTTTTTTGACAAAATAAACTTTTAACCAGAAAATAAGATAAATGTGTGTGTTCACATAAATGTAAACATAAACCGGATTTGCTAATCTTATAGGTTAATATTATTAGTTGATAGCCACTGTGTTAATCTGGAAATTATACAGATCTAAAATTTAGAAAAGGGGACTGACCAACAAGTGATCTACCTTAATACTGAGTTGTCAAGATGCATTATGATGTGGTTTTCAGGACAGGGTTTAGATTAAGCCAGGACAAGGCCTTAGTTATATTAGGATGTTTATGTAGTTTTTACAAGCACAAAAATAGTACAGGTGTGCATCTTGAGACAAAACAACGTGACTGATGTATTTTAAGATACAAGCTACTTTTAGTTAAGAACTAAAACTCAAACAGGCATTTTAGTCTTGAACAAAGACTTAAGCCCTGTTTGGGAAACAGCCCCTATGTCTATACTGTAGGTCAGGGGTCTCCAACCTTTTTATAAGCAAGGGCTACACCACAATGGATAAAACAATCTGGATGGGTACTTACTACTTTCTGATATAGTTTAATCAAAACGTTTTTCTTTTACTTGTTGTTTTATTTTACTTTACTTGTTGATACGTTTTAGTATTGTTTAAAATGTTAAGATAGGTAAACCAAGCCAAGCTAATATTAAAAATACCATGTTGAACCCTCAAAAACTTACTAGGAATACACATTATACTACCATACCAAAGACAAATACACAGGTGCCTTACACTTTTTAAAAGGAAGGAGTTCAAATGTTAAAATATTAATATTTTAAATGAAATGAAACAAACATATTTAATAAGCTATAATTTAATTATATTATTAGATTTTAAAAAAGTTATTTTACTGCAAATATAAGGTGAAATGCCCATTAAAAGCTCAATTTGCACGTTTTATCCAGTTTTTCCACAAAAAAAAACTAGTTTTATAATAGGATACACTTCACAATCACCTGGTGTTTCGCTGCATGAAATGATCTGCCTGATGCGTTCAGTACAACAACTGTACATAATGCAATGCATCACGCCAGCACATGACTTTAAAACCTGTTACGTTAATAAGCAATATATAGACACGTGCTTTTACTGGTGACTGACCTGCTCCCTTCCTGGCGAATATTTCTGTGATTGATTTTGCAGCATCTCGCTGCGTCTGTCTCTCTCTCTCTTTCACATGTCAACCTGAGATGACTGCACGGCGGGTCAGAACAGCCGCCAGGTCAACATGGCCAGTCCGCCCTGCACACACCTTGTACTACTGATGTTCGCTCTGCTCGGCCCCCTGCGGATTGATAAACGCGCTAAATCCATGCCTTTCATTGGTTGTTGCGTTAAATCTTACCCAGATACAATAGTGCTATTTTCTGATTGGCTATTGTGTAGCCTATTTCTTTTTTTTTTTTGATTGGGTGATAAGTGGCAGGCTCTAGGGGATACGCGCTTGATTCCTGCCGGTTTCCATAGTGAGAGCGGCGCGACCAGATAACTTTTGTGCGCTGCGGCATATATTAAATATATTATAAATAGTCTTTCTGCGTGAGAAATACAATGTGTGGCGGGAGTGCGTGACAAAAGACCGAAATGAGTGACTGTCACGCTCAATGCGTGACACTTGAGAGCCCTGTCATTTAGGGGGGCTTAGGAACATTTTGGGGTAGCTTCAGCCCCCCTAAAATAGGCCTAACGACGTCCCTGTTCAGTTCCTTTGTGTGACTTCAACAGTTACTTCATGTTGACATTTCTAGTGCAGTGTGGTAACCCCCTCTAAGACCCCTAAAGTCCACTTAAAAGGTAAGACGTAATCAACTGCTTTGTAAATTTGGGCCGGTTATAATTGTCATCATCAATCATTCAAAATCTACTTTTAAGCACTTGTATATTGCTGTTGGATTTTATCAGTTGGAGTACCTTTTCTCCCAATCGCGTCTTTCTTCAGCATGGATAAGGCTGAGGTTTCTCTACGAACAATTTGGGACGCGATTCAGCTGATCAAAGTTGAAATGACTGCTCATCTTGATTCAAAAATTGCGACCATACAAACCAGTCTTACCTGCATTCAAGGATCTTTATCTTCATTATGTGAACAAATTTCGGAACTTGAGGAAACCCACTGCGCAAAGTGACGTCGGAATTGCGTCTTTTTCATGTCATTTTTGGACGTCCAAATACGGTCCATAAAGGGGTTGTTTTGTAACGCCAGGCGACGTCTTTTTTTCGACGTCTTCTGCACGTCTGAAGGTTAACATCCGTAGGACCTCCGTGTAAGGAAAACAGACATGAAAAAAGCGAAAATAGAGGCTTGTCTCTGCACTACACCCATTCATTGCAACACCAAAACACTTCAGTCATTTCCTGCCGGCCATGGGATTCAAACTACCAATCTCTGGGTTACAAGCAAGTCTCGCTAACCACTCAGCCACACTGCCATATCTTAGCATTGTAAATAAGGCACACCTTATTGCATTCATACCATGAACTCAACGTTATGAGAATATGTGAGAATATTTTCATGTTAAATTGTTAGTATGGTCATATACTTTTAATATAACGAACTACACATTTAATTACAGATTTTTAAGTGTACATTTAGATGAATTTGTCTATAATTCAAGAAAACAGAAAAAACAGTACTGTATAAATAATATAGACTATTCGTAAGTATTAATCATGTTGGTACAGTAATGCTGATATTTGTAAATAAACACATTCTTATAGGCCTAATCATGTAATATAGACATAGGCCTGTCATAGACGTCCAAATGACGTCCAAAGAATTACCCAGTTCAAACGTCAAATGTTGCCCATAAAAATGACGTCCAAATGACGTCCAAAGAATTACCCAGTTCAAACGTCAAATGTTGCCGTAAATATGACGTCCAAAAAATTACCAAGTTCAAACGTCAAATGTTGCCCGTAAATATGACGTCCAAGTAGGGTGGTGGTTGGACATCCAAGTAGTGGAGCTAGTTTGGACGTCAAAAAGATGTCCAGAATTGGTCATGGACCGACGGACCCAATATAGACATGATCTGCACGTCTATCCGACGTCCTGTGTTTAGTGGGAAGGGTGAGCTCTAATGAAGATAACTTTGACGATCTGTCGAAATGTGTTCAATCACTTGAAAAAGAGAATGCCTACGTGAAGGACAGAGTTGACGACGTTGAGAACAGAAGTCGGTCATCTAATCTTCGTTTTATCAATGTTCCCAAAAAGAGTGAAGGCAGTGACACGATCGCCTTCTTGAATCAGTTGATTCCGCTTCTTCTCAGCAGAGATCAATTCTCTGTTGCACCAATACAGATGGCCCATCGCTCTTCTACATTTACCTCTGGCTCCATGCTGCAAAAGAAACTCCGTGCTGCGGATATTAAATACTCTCTGTTGTATCCCTGTACGTTGAGGGTGATGTTACATGGGAAACCTAAATTATTCCGCTGCCCTGAGGAAGCAGAGACTTTCTTTCAGGATCTGTCCGGCTCTTCTCCATGACTATTGTAGCCACTCTCTCACCTGTAAGTGACTTCCTTTGTGGTTTCTTTTTCTTTTTTTTCGCTGGCAGAAAGTTACTTTTTGGTTTAATTATGTGCCACAGAGTGGGGAATTTAGGGAGTTATATTTTGTGGATGATGCATTATATATCTGCAGGTTGAACATTGAAAGTTTCGTTTATCTTTTTATCATTTTTTTTCTTTATTCCTTTTTTGATTTAATTAAGTTTGGTTCATTAGAATCATAAATTGTTTTGGCCCTTTCTGAAAATATGTCTCGCTAAGCAGTCTGAATTCTGGTGCTGTTTGCTCTATTTTTTAAATGTTCTTTTTTCTATTTTGTTATTTGTTTGTATATGTGTGTATATGTGTAGTGTTTGTTTGTTTGCTCAATTTGTGTTACTTTTTCTCCCCACCCCTACCTATTTTCTTTCAATTACTATTTGATCGGCTGATTTATTGTTTTTTAATGGTGCAATTGAATCTATTAAAGGTCTAAAGGTTCTTCACATTAATATTAGGAGTCTTCTTTCAAAAATGATCTTCTTGGAGCCTGGGTTTTTCAAAATAAACCTAATATTATTACTCTCTCTGAAACATGGCTACATAGTAACATTTCTGATGATGAGATTAAAATTGACAATTATGTTTTATATAGATTTGATAGAGCATCTAGAGGTGGAGGGGTGGCAACCTATGTTTCCTTAGATTTAGTTTCTGAATGTGTTATTCCTAACATATTTCCTGTTAACTTTGAGTGCCTTTTTATTAAGGTTACTTTTCATGTTAACAAAAATTTAATTATTGGTAATATTTATAGGCCACCGTCTGCTCCGTCTGATTCTACGATGTGTATTCTGTCAACTATTAATTATCTTGAGAAACACAGTGAATTGAATATTTTGGTTGATTTTAATAGAAACTGGTGGGACCGCTCTTTCTGCTAATGAAATTTATTTGGTAGTGTAAATCTTACCCAGTTAATCAATGAGCCTACTAGAGTTGACTATCGTTCTTTTTCTTTGTTGGATATGACACTTGTTTCTAATCCTGAAAGGATAATTAAATCTGGTGTAATGTCTAAGTGATCATTCAATCATATATTGTGTCTGGAAAATTAAAATCCTTAGTTCTCCTCCTAAATATATAAGACTTAGACAGTGTAAAAATATGAATGTAGAGGGTTTTATTCAAAACCTAATTGATATAAATTGGGATAGGTTTCAGTTAATCCCTTTCGTTGAGGATGCACTGAGTTTTTTTAATTCTGAAGTTATAAATATAATTATTAAACATGCTCCGATGAGAACTGTTAGAGTCAAAGGCAGACATTTACCTTGGATCAGCTCTAATCTTGTTAAATTTTTAAGCAAAGGGATGGCCAAATACCAGTTATCAAGGGATCCTATTGACTGGGAAAATTATAGATATTTGAGGAATTTATGCAAGTTAGAAACAAGGAATTCAAAGGCCAATTATTATAAAGATCGTTTTTCTCAGGACTTTCATAACCCCAAGCAGTTTTGGAATCAGTTAAATAATCTTTTGAATAAACCCTCTAAAAACTTGATTCAAAATATTAAATTTAATAATGAAACTATATCTGATCCATTACTTATTTCTCAAGCTTTTAAATCAACATTTTTCTTCTGTTTGTGGTTCTCAGTGCCCTGATCTCTATACTACTGGGTATTTAAATTCTATTACTTCAAATAATTATTTTTCCTTTAAGAAGATCATGCCTGTTGATGTTTATGAAAGGAATAATTGACGACAGGCCATTGAATTATAAGAAAATAATGCACACCAAGGTGGTAATGCGGCACGATGCGAAGCGGAGTGCCGTTACACCGCAGGTGTGCATTATTTTCAAATAATTCAAAGGACCGGAGTCAATTATTCCGCTTATACCACGGTTACCACAAACATTGCTCTGGTGCCTATTTTTAAGACATTTGAAAAGTTAGGTGTGCGGTTTACAGAAAAATAATCAACACCCATAGAACATTTCTCAGCCAATCAGAATGCAGCATTCAACAGACCCGTGGTATAACATGTTATATGTGATTTGAAAAACAAATATTAGTACTGGTCCTGGAAGCCAAATGTATTAAATTGGCAGCTCATGTATTAATGTATCTGTCACAAGCCAGGGGCTGGCTACTAGTGGTTAAGCCACGCCCCTTCTCAATTTCCACCTCGAGGAGGTTCCCAAAACCAACCCAATGACCAGACAACAACGAGGACAGATAAGTATAAAAAAATATTCTTTATTTATTTAAATATTTAAAATGTACTGGGACTTGGGGAAAGGGAAATTAAAACTAATGTCAGGCTCTGCCCTCCAGGGGGCCACGGCCGAATGAATGACAGAGGGTGGGGGGGTTGCGTCGAGGAAACAGGCTCCCGCCTCTGGTTCCCTCTGCCCGTGGCGCGCTCCTCTTCCTTCCTGGAGGCAGAATAAATCAAAATCAGTGTTGGTATAGACTTTTCCTGTCCGTGTACCTGTCTGTAGCTCACGGCGGTTCACCGCCTATCTCACACAGCTCCTTGCTTGTCGACTCACTCTCCTTCCCTGTTCTCTCTCTCTCCACAGACTACAGCTGGGACACGAGGACACGGTGGATTGATCTCAAAGGGTTCTCTCACCTCTTCACCGACTGCAGCTTCTTGGTAAGTATGGGTTTCCTTCCTAGCTCGTTCCTTTAGCACTCACACTTGTTCTCTCTATTCCTTCACAGGTGACAGCTGGGACACAAAGGCACAGTGAATCGATTTCCAATGGTTCTCTCACCTCGTCGCTGACTACAGCTTCTGGATAGGTATGGCTCTCTTCACAGTTCGGTATCTTAGCGTTCACGCTAGCTCTCTTTCTCTCCACAGACGACTGCTGGGACACAGGGACACAGTGAATCGTCTTCAATTGTTTCTCTCACCTCTGCGCTGGTTACAGCTTCTGGGTAGGTATGGCTCTCTTCACAGCTCAGTATCTCAGCGTTCACGCTAGCTCTCTTTCTCTCCACAGATGACTGCTGGGACACAGGGACACAGTGAATCGTTTTCAATTGTTTCTCTCACCTCTGCGCTGGTTACAGCTTCTGGGTAGGTATGGCTCTCTTCACAGCTCAGTATCTCAGCGTTCACGCTAGCTCTCTTTCTCTCCACAGATGACTGCTGGGACACAGGGACACAGTGAATCGTTTTCAATTGTTTCTCTCACCTCTGCGCTGGTTACAGCTTCTGGGTAGGTATGGCTCTCTGCACAGCTCTCATGACACACTCCTCTTCCCTGTTAATCGGCAGACTTAACAGGTTATGTGGTATTTTACAGGGTAGCGGACTTACGATAGCTGGCTACGCAATGCGTCGACTGGACAGTGGTTTCTATGTGACGCCGGGGACCAAGACCCTCTCGGCGAGCTTGTTGGTCTACAGAGGGGCGAGAACGTCACGCCGGCACACCGGGTCGAGCGCTGCCCTTTCCTCGAGACCCGTTGGTCAATCGAAAACTGGACCGGGGCGCCCTTTCGTCGAGACCTCAGGGCGGCGGATCTCCTTCGCCTCTAGCTCTGCGATGATGAAAAGCCACAGGTAAGGTAGCAATATTATATGTGATACTCCCACACCGCCAATTGCACAGTTCTTCACCGCCACTCCTAAACACAAGTCCGCCAGGCGTTTGGCTGCGAAAAATACTTTGAGATGCCACTCCGTGATTTTAAGACTGAAACACACTCACAGCATAATCATATACAGGTTTTACTCTAGGACCGCTTTCCTCTTCGTCGTCCCGGGACGAGTGACTGGAGGCGGGGTTACGTCTGACAAGACACAGCAATCTCACTGCAATACACAGCATTACACAGCACCACTTCAAGTGAAAATTTCTACATCCAAAGACTCACCCACCACGCTCAGTGCACACAATAGACACCCGTCTTCCTTCACTTCGCTCTGGGCGAGAATATGGAGATGGTAACACGGCCTAGTATTTGTTTTTCGTCACTGTAGCTGTTTCAACACAAGGACCCTTCGGCTCACCCACCACGCTGGTTCAGGGGTAGGGCCACCCACTCTCTCTTGGAAACACTCAAAAAGATATACAGGTCAAGTACATGCAAAACACTTCCATAAAGGGATTCTGTTACTCACAACTACTGTACTTTCTTCGTCCCACGTTCCCCTAGGTTGATTTCACACTGCAATGACTCCAGATGCATAGACAGGGCGGTTTCCAGCCACCAACACCACTTTTCCACAGATGTATACTCACAATGGTACGTTTCTTCTTCCTTCGTTTCTCTCATCCAACATCAGTATCCGTTTAATCTTCAACCTATAAGGTCTTCGATATCTTCATCAACGTAAGTCTACGATCCAAAACGAGAGAGAGAGCAAGTACAGCGATCCAAATAGCGTACCAGGCGAGCCCAACTCAGCGCTACGATACACACCACCAACAGGGATAACATCGACCCAAACTGTGGTTTAAACTGCTCTTAAATATTCTCCTGGGTGTTGCCATCGTCCAATCACCCGGCGCTCCTCTCAATAACTCACAGCTGTACATAGTTTGGCTGATTACAGCCCTCGCGATGCTACCGGATGTCCGGTGTTTTCTCTTCCCGGTCCGGGCGGAAACATCTGGGCGGAACCAAACTTTCCCAACTTTTGGTTCCGCCTAAAAGATCGTCACTCCTGTGACATATCCTCTTGCAGATTTATTTAATTTATCATTGTCTACTTGTTCTGTTCCAAATGTATGGAAATGTGCAAGAGTTACTCCTTTGTTCAAGGCTGGAGACTCATCGGATGTGAATAATTATTGTCCAATTTCTATTATTTGTACTATTGCAAAATTTTTTGAGAAACTTATTTTCAATCAATTATCTTTGTTTATTAATTTGTCAGATATTTTATCTCCGTTACAGTTAATTTTTCTACCACAACTGCTCTTTTAAAATTCACATGTATTTTCATCCTTTGACAAAGGCCAAGCTACAGGTGCCATTTTTATCGACCTCTCTAAGGCTTTTGATCTGTTCAATCATTATCTTCTTCTTGATAAATTGTCTTCTATTGGTCTAACTAGAAATGTTCTTCTTTGGTTTAGTGCTTATCTTCATAACAGACGTCAATGTGTTGCTTTTCAGGGTTTTCAGTCAGATTATGTAATTGTTGAAAAAGGTGTTCCACAAGGTTCTACGCTTGGACCATTGCTTTTCTCCATTTTTATTAATGATTTACCTCAAATATGCTCAAATTGTTCGGTACATCTTTATGCCGATGACACTGTAATTTATACTACTAATTCGGATATGACACAAATTCAGAATTCTTTACAATCTGATTTAAATTAGGTTCAAAAATGGTTTCATAATAATGGGCTTATAATGAATAAGAAATAATCCTGTTGTATAATGTTTGGGACTCGTCGTTGTCATTCTTATTCTTTGGATTTGAACATGAAGATTAACTTAACTCTTGATAAAGTCAATTCTTTTAAATATCTTGGCCTTTGGGTTGATTCCGAACTTACTTTTAAGCCCCATATTGATTATGTAGTTAGTAGAATATGGTAAATGGTAAAGACCTATGGCCATCCAAAGCGCTTTACAATTAGCCTCACATTCACCCATTCACACACTCATTCATACACCGATGGCGGTGTCAGCCATGCAAGGCGCCAGCCAGCTCATCGGGAGCAGCTGGGGTTAGATGTCTTGCTCAAGGACACCTCGACACTTGGTCCTGTGGAGCCGGGGATTGAACCACCAACCTTCCGGTTTGTAGACAACCTACATGAACCACTGAGCCACTGCCGCCCCTTTGTTTACTTTATCGTTCAATTCATTGTTTTACATTTCAAGTAAGGAAAATAATTGTTTCTCAGTTACCCCTTATTGATTATGCTGATATTGTTTATCAAAATACCTATTTACCTAAAGCCTCTTAATGTTGCTTATAATTCTTTGTGTAGATTTGTGTTAAGGTGTCCGTATCTATACTCATCACTGTTATATGTATGAGTTGCTTAATTGGTTACATCCTAAACTAAGAAGATAATTTCATTGGCTTTTGTTTATTTTTAAATGTGTTTATTCTGTTTGTCCATCTTATTTGAAACAATTCTTGATTCTATATGGGTCGTCTTATTCACTTAGACATATGCAATATCCTTATTTTCTGGTTCCTAAAATCTTTACTGAGGTCGGAGGTCGGACACAGGTCATTTCAGTATAAAGCTCCTTTTGACTGGAATAATCTTCCTGTTTCTTTGAGATCTACTACCTCTCTTAATCGCTTTAAGCTTCTATTATTTTCTTATCTTAAAATAACTTATTTATGTTTTTGATTGGTTTACTATTACTATTAATATATATATTTTTTTATTTTATTTTTTTATATGACTTGTGGATGTTTCTTTTTTGTTTTGCTTTAAATTTGTCTTCTGTTGATGTTACTGATTTATGATGCTGAGATTTTGTTTATTTTTAAATTTGTTTATTCTGTTTGTCCATTTTACAATTCTAGATTCTATATGGGTCTTCTTATTCACTTACGGCGCATTCACATGAGGCGTAAGCGTTACCGCCAATCACAGTGGCCACTACACATGCTCTGTTCGTCCATAAACGTAATTGTCTGGCTCTGTCTAAGTTGTTTGTATAAGTCGATCTGATTGGCTGACGCACGCGTTGCCACTTGAAAAGTTGAGAAATGTTCAACTTCTGCCTCGAGCAACGGCACTGACGCGGCGCCGACGGATCCACAATTCAGTTCGGCAACGCATGACGTCACCCATTAAAAGTGAATGGGAAGCGTTAACGCTGTGAACGTGTGAATGCACCGTTAGACATATGCAATATCTTTATTTTCTTGTTCCTAAAATCTTTATTGAGGTCGGATGCAGGTCATTCATGTTTTTGATTGGTTTACTATTACTATTAATATATATATAATTTATTTATATGACTTGTGGATGTTTCTTTTTTTGCTTTAAATTTGTCTTCTGTTGATGTTACTGATTTATGATGCTGAGATTTTGTATTTCAACTGTGGTCTGAGGGTGTGGGGGACATGTTGAGCATTTTGTCTTTTTTTTGTATATCTGTAGTGTGTGTTTGTTTTGTAATGTGGTTGTGTTTTTTGTTGTATTATTTGTTTATGTTTTTGGGACCCCCTTGAAAATGACATGTTACATCTCAAGGGGCTATCCTTTCAATAAATTCAAAACTAAATTCAATACAATTAATTGTCTGTTAGTAAAAGGTGAAATGAAACTGCTGAAATGCAAGACATATTTTTAAACAAATTAAATAATTTTTGTAGAGTAAGCGTTTCATGCTATGAAAGGGAAAGGAAGTGGGCATGGTGAACTTTTATCACATTGAAGTTTTTTTACTGCATAAACGGAAGCTAGCTTTACTGAAAGGAGTACAAATATAGGATATGCATGATATTCATATTATCTTTGGAGCACTCTGAAACAACACAAGAAAAACAATGCGAAGATCTCTTCTTACTTTGATTTTAGGTAAATTCAGTAAATTCAATCTTGGAAATCATGTTTTGGCTAAAATGTTTTTTAAACTTATATGTAGTTTTAAATTACTTTAAAGTAGTCACTCTGACTAAAATTTGCGAAAATGTATCCTTTTTATCTTGAGGTCTCACCCTCACTCACTGCTTCTTAAACAGTACTAAAGAAGTTTTCTGTGCTCTTTTTGAAGTTTTTCTTTATAATTTGGTCTAATTTATCTATTAAAAACTTTGTTATTTATCTCAACAGCCTGTGCTCTGAGTTCTTCATCTGGTAGGTAGACTGCATGTTTTCCTCTTTAACTGTTTTTCTATCGTCTACTTTAATACTCAGATTTATTCTATTCATTAAAGCTGCAATACAGTACATAACTTTTTCATGTGAAAACAAACTAAAATCAGACTAAGGATACAATCAGGATACAAAATTTTTTTATCAATCCATTACAGTTATGTCAAATAAAGAATCAGATTACAGGTACATTTTTTAAAAATGCTATTTTATTTTTTATGCAATTAATTAATTTTTTTTTTGTGTTAAGTATTACAACCAATCAAAGCCATGAAATTCAGATACGTGAGTTTTCAAATAGAGTTTGGCATTTTCATTTTTAGTTAATGACACTACACAATATAACATATTTATGCATATTAACTAGGGCTGTGACGATACATCACATTTCCCATTAAAAAGACCTGCCTGAAATCGATTCTAAATCACAAGGCTCTGATTCTGTGTTTCATGCACAGCTTGTGTATGGCTCTGTGAGCAGTAGGAACTAGGAAGTCCTTATCAATCTAAAATCTACGGTGGCCGAGAAGTGCAAAACTAAACAACAAATCTAATATCAAAACAACTAATTAAAACCACAAATGCAAATTTAAAAACAAAATTGCTAGTCAAAAAAAAAACACAACTACAAATCCAGTGACAAAATAACAATTCAGAAAACAAAATAACAAATGAGAAAACAAAAAAAAAAAAAACAAAAAAACAAATGAAAACCACAATGACAAGTCAGAAAACACAACGACAAATCTACAAACTGGAAAGAGTAGGTATATTGCGCGAATGTAATGGTTAGGGGAGAGTGGGGTGATTTGTAGTTCCACCCCTAGTTTCTGGAAAACCATAGAAGAAATTGGTCATGTGACAACATCATTTTGAAAAGCAATCAATTTTACTTATCCTCAAAAAAAGAGACACACACATGGCATGAGAGGTAAGCACATTTTAGCTTTTTTATTTTATTTTAGGTTTTTTCCATTCAAAGTAAAATTTCTATGAATAAGGTTTATTGATTGTAGTGTCTAAACAATTATAGATAGGTTTGAAAATATTTCACACATGTTTTAGTGCTTAAGCAGGCTACACAATGAGTCTATGAAGTTAGCATAATGTTAGCTCTTAACTGCTGGATCATGCTAATTGTTCAGACTTGTAGGTCTGGAGTGATTTGTGCCAAAGGGCCTGGATTAAGTTGTGTCAGAGGTGATGTGCTCAAGAAACTACCCACACCCCAAAACTTGGTGGTACATCCATAAGACGGTATAAGTTTATATTCCCCTGCAGTATTGACAAGTGGGATGTTAAATAGTATTCCATATCCAGACCACCTAGACCTACATACTCACAGGGGATAATCTAGAGAAGTGATATGGACATGCCTCATCAGTGTTTGACTTAGGCCTACCTGCCATTTGTTTCATTTAGCTAACATTGATTTCAGTTTTGAGTTTGCACTATGTTAGTAAAGAGAAGTTTTTAAGTGGCCAAGTCACAATAGGATGTTTAGAAATTAGTCTAGTCACTTTATTCTTATATATTACATAATTGACAGACAGCGTTCTGTGTACAGTATGTCAACAGGCATCTATTGCCAAAGCCATTTTGCCTGAAATTATTCAGAAATATCATATATTGTGTATTTAAGTTCTGTTTTTCCAAAAACTACAAAATATGACTTATTCCAACAGTTTAACAGAGTGACAATATCTAAATAACCTTAAATGAGTAATTGTGTATTGAATTTGTCTTGATTTAATATAGCATTACAGTTCATAACATTAAAAAGTTCTGTTTTAATTTAGAAATCACCGGCACAATTTACCCCAACTTATTTTCCCTAAAAGCACAACTTACCCCGCACCAGGGGCAAGTTGTGCCACGAGACTACTTTTTTCCCAAAAGCTATATTTCTGAAACAATTTATTTCAGATCCAAAGTGATTGTTCTCAGGGATGCACAACATCCTGAAATATATGTACATCCTTAAGTTGAAGGCATTATTGTCATGGCCTCACTTTAAAGTCACTTTAAAGGATTAGTCCATTTTCTTAAAAGAAAAATTCAGATGGTTTGCTCGCCACCATGTCATCCAAAATGTTGATGTCTTTCTTTGTTCAGTCGAGAAGAAGTTGTGTTTTTTGAGGAGAACATTGCAGAGTTTTTCTAATTTTGATGGACTTTAATAGAGCCCAAAATTTGATACTTAACTCTTATCTAGCAAAACGATTGTCATTTTTGACAATGAAAGTGACAAATATGCACTTTTGAAGCACAACTTCTCATCTAGATCCAGTCGTGATGCGCTAGCGTGACCGACGCAATACGTCATCACGTCAAGAGGTCACAGAGGACAAACGCGAAACTCCGCCCCAGTGTTTACATGTGTTGAGAAAGAGGACCATTCCTACGTTGTTGTATGTCAACTGATACTAATTAATGTCTTTGTGGCAGTTTATTGTTTACAATGGTCCGAAAATGTGTGTTTATATATGTAACACGCAGGCACGTGCAGGGGGGGGGTGCCCAAGCACCTGCCCCTTTACCCCTGGATGACCAAAGTGCCCTTTTTGTCAAGGCATTTTTTTGCAATTAAATGCCCTTTTGTGAAGGCCTGTCCAATCTAACTATTAGTAAAATTAATAAAAAATAATTTAGCCGCAAATAAAATTAGTCACATGATGACGTATTGAACTTTTATTGGACAATCTCTTTAGGGAAAGCTCACAGCGCAGCAGCGCCCACACGTGCACGACACGGTGCGCAGTACAGGGAGGATCCCCTTCGAGCCGGCATTGAACCGAAGCGGTATGCTCGTTATATTATTATTATTTTACAAGAACAACGTGAGGAGAGCATGCACAGCTTTTGTTTATTGCTGTCTGTGTGTATTAACATCTTTAGAACGTTAGATGCAAACAGGGCTCTCAAGTCTCACGCGTTCGGCGGGAGACACGCATTTCAGGTAGTTCACACGACAGCACACCTTGTATTTCTCACGCTGAAAATAAAACATTCTTCCCATATAAAACAATGGATGAAGCAAAGGCAGGGACGTTCTCTGCCGGGAGTTCATACAGGTAGCTGTCTCGAGTTTTTAGGTGTGCTCAACTTCACGCAGCAATGCAAGAACAAAACGCACATGACATCAAAGTACCGCGAGAAATATTCAGGAAATCATACGGAGGAGTTTGATTTCAAATCGCTCTCACGCTGTTCTAATGTCATCCACTTGTCACGCGGAGTTTGTTGGAAGAGCAAGATCCGATGAATACGGTAAAAAAACTCTTACTTTTTGTATCATATTGAATTTACGATTCCTGGACTCGCCTTTGATAAAAGACAATAGGAGCTGATGTTGGGTAATATAGCCATACTCGTGCTAAATTATTAACTCAATCAAAAACTCTCCAGCTTTGCAACCAGTTTTAGTTTACCTGAAAATAAATTTAGTAGTAGAGGCTTCATGAAATGAATGAAAGGAGAGATGAATGTCATTATTTTATTGCCCTGTCATCAAGGCATCAAAGTGTGCAAAAACACAACACAAACACGATTCAAAACTAAAATATGTAGGCTACTCCAGGGAACTACACTAACCTTTTCCACTGGTGGCACTTGCGCTACCAACTTTTTCAGTTACTGGCGCAAAATATGATTTGGTCGCAAATATTTTTTTCAAGTTATATTAAGGCACTCTGGATAATAATGAACAATAATGAAACTGTATTGCATACAAATATGCTTTTTATTTTACTTGCCATCTTTTAAACCACATGCCTTCTTGTTTTCTTAAACGTTGCAGTGTTTCCTTCCCACAGATCTGAAATTTACTTGGTGGTGGTAGCCGGTGAAAAGGGCAATTATTACCCACTGACAAATAATGGTCTACTATACATATGACGAAGAACTAATAATGTGTGACACAACACAATACTTTGATTTATTGAAAATTAATATTAATTTCACATTATATTTCATCAATCTAACCACCCCAAACTTTCTTTGCCATTAACAAAGCTGACACTGTTTGTCAAAGCACCACGAAAACACTTACTGTTTTTGCACTGATATATGAAGCAATTAGACCCCTTTTATCAAACTCAATATAATACAATACTATGTATAGTATATTAATAAACAGTGCAGGTCTATAGATTATAAATGTGACTGATGTTATGACTGATGTTATAATGGTAATAATTTATATT